>NC_054500.1:2605745-3254912 GCF_017639515.1 Carcharodon carcharias
TAACTAAGCTCCTTGCAGCTCTAGAGTTCTTCGCTTCTCACCAGTTAGAAAGTATTCGGATCTTCCCCCCTTAGGCCGACTGTTGTGACCTCAGACCCATTGCATCTATCACTGCTTTACCCATTCCTGACCTCTGGTCTTTGAAACCCGCTGCACTCATCAGCTCCACTTACAGTCAATTATTGAGGGAGAGGGCGTGTCTTTCACTATCGACGGAGGCCTGTGTGCACACGGCCCTGGGCCTTTCATCTTCCCCTCAATGATTTGACCGGAGGCGGTTTCACTCCCATCAAGACTGGCCTCTAGTCTTTTCGTTCATTTCCCTATTACAAGATAAGCTTAAAGGCAAGGATGTTTCTGTTACTGAGTCTCATTATCGTAATTCAATGTAAATGAGTTTTCAAGCGACAATTTTTGTCAACACACATCGTTTCTCATTTCTTTTCTTCCTTCCTTCTTTCATGTTTTATTTTTCCTTCCCTGATTCTCCATAACAAAGTCCCTGTGCATTCATCTCCTTCGCTCCCGATTTCCTTCTCAGCCGTTTATTCGGCGACAGTCCATCAGAGTCCCCGAACTGTTTCCAATTTTTTTGGAGAGAGAGTCGAATTGAATTGCACTGTGGAGGGAGCCAGTAGCGGTTCCATGTTCTGGTACAGACAGTACTCGGGGAAGCAGCTGCAGCTCATGTTTACTCAATCCAGAGGGGCTGGTAGACGGTTTCATCACCTGGAAACCGAGAGGCTGCGAGTTCAAGCTGGAGCCCCCCAGGCTGCGGCCGGATCACTCGGCCATGTGTCACTGCACCTCGAGTCTTCACAGTGACTCAGAGAGATGGAGCAGCTCAACAAAAGCCCCTAAGGCGGCAGGAAACAGCTGCGAATGAGGAAACCGCGTGCTGTTTCAGCCTGTTTATTTTTGCAGTGGGAACATATTTGTGAGAAGAGACGCGTTAGACTGGCAATGAGTGATTAGATATTGAGACGCTGAAGAAGTTGCAAAGGATAATTTTCAAGGATTTCATCAGAACTGAAGTTTTGTAAGTATCGAATTATAACATAAAAAAGACTAGAGCTTGTCCACTGATAATGTCTTATTTGTCCACGAGGCCAGCAGAGGATGACGGAACCAACACTGCCCAGAACAAGGCTTAGCAGGAACACATGAAGGCCATTCAGCCCATCTAGTCTGTTACTGAGGAATATCAGCAGGTCATTCAAGTCATCACGCCTGTTACACATGTACAGGAAATGCCATTCAGCCCATCAAGCCTCTTAGTCAGGAACTGAAGGAGGCCATTCAGACCCCTCAGCCTGTTACAGAGGAAAAGGTGAAGACCATTCAGCTTCTTGATCATGTTGCACAGGAGCATGAAGAAGCCACTCAGCCCCTCAGCCATATTACACAGAAACGTATGTAGTTAATTATTCCTCCAACCTGAAACAGAAAAAGACCATTCAGTCTATCGAAACTGCTCTGCCATTCAGTTGTGTCATAGCTACTGTTTATTTTTAACTCCTTTAGCTCCATATCCCTACACACTTAAATCCGACAAAAGGCTATGAATATTTATATTGCAAGTTATAATTCACCACAAGCCTCACCCTTTGGGGCAGAGTTTCAAATTCTGCCCCCCTTTCTGTGAGGAATTGCTTGGTGACATAATCCGACTCTATTTTTCAACGTTTTGCCCCTTGTTATGGACGCCCTCACCCCAAAGAAAATAGTTCCTTCTTCTCTTACCCATGAACTCCTGTATTTGAAATCTCGATCAGTTTACCATTGAATCTTCTCTATTCAATTGAATGGAAGCCAAGTGTTTGGAAAATATCCTTTTAATTTGGCTCTAAAGCCACGGTAACATAACCACGATAACATTCCGATGAACCTGCATTCCTCCCACCCAGCCCCCAACACCACCCCCTACGCCCCCCCAAACACTCGTCGACCACCCCCCCCCCCCCACCCCCCGCCGCCCCGCCGCGCCCCCCACCCCCCACCCCCCCCCCCGCCCCAACCCACGGCTAATATATTCTGATGCAACTGAATGCATTCCAGATGAAGTTTGGCCACGTGCTTATTTTCTCCTTGTATTCCAACCCGCTTGAGATTAAAGGTCAAGCTTCCAATAATATATTAACCTCATTTTGCACGCGTCTACATAACTTCTGAAGTATGTATTGATGCAATCCTTAACCTCCTTTTCACTCCATGGCCCCTGGCTTCTCAACATTTTGAAACATCCTGATCTTTTGGACTGAGGTCCAAAGTGCATAAACTCACACTCGTCCACATTTGAATGGCATCTGCCCCTTGGGCCACGCAGCTTATCTATCAATGCTATCAATCTTTCCGATCCCTTGCAAATAGCTCTGTGTTGTAGCTTCACTGGGCTGATGCATCATTTTTAGCTGTACCCGGTGTTGCCCGGGCACGTCTTCCTCCACTCTTTTTTGAACTCCTGGCTGATGGTAATGACAGATAGGCTGGGGGATGGAGGGGTGGAGGTGGCGGTTGCAGAATATGGCAGGCCTTGAGATTACAGATTATGTTCGAGTACAATTCTGTTGCTGCCGATGGCCCACAGGGCCTCGTGGATGCCCTGTTTTGAGTTGGCAATTTATTTGAAATCCATTTAGTTTGGTACACACTACACAATGGAGGGTATCCTCAAGGTGGGGCTTTATCTCTATGAGGTGGTCTCTCCTGTCATCACTGTTGCGGATAGATGGATCTGCGACAGTTAGATTGGTGAGGATGAAGTCAGGTAAGTTCTTCCCTCTCGGCTTCCTCAGCAACCCTCGCAGGCCCAGGCTCGCAGCTATAATCTTTAGGACTCGGCCAGTCTTGGTGCTACTAAGCCAGTCTTGGTGATGGACATTGAAGTCCCAACCCCGCAAACATTCTGTGCCCTTGATTGACAAGCTCAGCTTTTCTTCCAATTGGCGTTCGACACAGAGAGTTATTGATTCATCAACTGAGTTGGAGGTTGGGTGGTGTAGATTAAGGGGATGCGGTGATGATAGGCAGCTGGGTACGGCACTAGGTGGTGATCAGCAGAAGGTTTCCTTGCTCACGACTGCATATGCTTATTCGTTAATTGATGTAAATTCCACCAGTTGCCGAGGTTGGTTTTAAACCTGTCGTCCGGACCATTAGCCCCGGCCTCTGGATTACTGGCCCAATGACATTGTCACTATGCAATGCGGTATTTAATCCAATTAGATGATAGATTACCTTTATTCATACGTCTCCAGTCAACATTCCTGAATAAACTAATGAAGAAAAATTTATGAATTTTAACTTGAAATGTTCAATCGACCACCAGCATTGACCATCGTTTTGGAGGACAAGAGTTCAAATTTTCCCCCATGCTTTGCCTCATGAATTGTTTTCTGACCTCCCTCTGAAAGGTCTCGTCCTAATTGTGAAGTTATATTATCCTGGTTCCCGATTCTGTTGGAAAAACATCTTCATCTGTCCACGTGAAACTCTTTCTAACATGCAAAAAACTCACATCTGTTCGCCCCCCGCATCTACTGTACTCGGGAAAACGCAGATGTAAACTGGCTTCATCAGTTATTTCTTCTTAAGAGTGGAGTGCGTGGTATAGTGGTAATGCTCTCGGGGAGAAAGGTTCAAATCCTAGCACGGGGGCTGGCAAAATTTAAATTCAATGGAAAAAAGAGCATTTGGGATTGAAAGCTAGTCTCAGTAATGCTGAGGCCGGGAGCTCTGCCGGGCTTCAGAAAAAGCAAGAAACCTCAGGCACCGGCGAGATGTGGTTTCATGTAGGTTTTTACAAAGTTAATAAAAGTTTGAATAAAAGTGACAGTCTTAGATGAGGGGACATGTCAGGGAAATTTTATTTTTGTGCAATGACCATTTTTGAATTTGGTGCTGATCTCCCTGAGGCAGCACTTAGCCTCAGGGAGGTGAATGCACTGTTCCGTGCGCATGCGCGAAAGAGCGCACTCCCGGCTGAGGGAATCCCCCCGCCGCTCGCACAGGGAGTGCATAGTGCTTCCTGGCTGACGTCGCGCTGGGCAGGCCTGAATTAGCCCGCCCACTTAAAATGGTGGCACGCCCCCAATCGGAGGAGCCGATCGGAGGCACGCCCGCTCCTGAACTCCCCAACCCCCTCCCCAACGGGGGAAAAATTCTTCCCCATGTAACTATCCAGTCAAAGCCCTCCACCTGTATATACTTAACCTCAATTGATACAATTAACACTGACTATACCCAATAGCCCTGGCATTAGCAATACCTGCTCAGTCTCGGGTTGTCACCTCTCCAGAATTGCCGTGAAGTCTCCAGGAATTGAAGACTAGCCTCCCAGACACGGCTGCAGCAAAACCTAGCAGAAAAATGTTCACTGGGGCATTAAGAGTTTCAAAAAATGTTTTGCGCTGGGGAAGCTGGATAAGAACACGAGGGGGAAAGGAATAGAGGAATATGCTGATACGGTTAGACGAAGGACCATGGGTGGTCATTCTTATGGAGCATAAACACTGGCACAGACCAGCTGGGCTGAATGGCCTGTTTCTGGGCTGTAAATCTGTATAATTATAAATATATTGAAGTTAGGGGGAAAGGCTGTATTGCTGGGCGGGATAGGTAGAGATGAGGGGTAGCGTGATGGAAAATACATCTAACCAAGAGTTACCAGTCAGAGATCGTTTCCAGTTTTGAATGAAGAAAAGGATCTCTCTAAGTTCTCAGGTATAACACCTCTCATCGCCCCGTTGCTTCTTCCCATCCCTGTGCTAGCTATATCCTTGTGTCTTTTTTTTACATCTATGTCAGACAAACATTATTATGCTGTGTGAGGAAATTCTGAGTTCACTTGGCATCAAAATCACTCTGAGTGACGATTATTGCCTTCGATTATTAACATAACCTCTTTATTCTGAACATGTATCATTTGACAAAATGTGATTGGTATTCATTCTTGGCCTCTGTTAAGATGTCCGGGTATAATTCTTTCTGCAGCTCATTAGGAAATCAAGCACTGCCGATGATGTTGTGTGTCATCTTCTACTCCACAGCTTGGCTCTGGGCTTGGGCTGGTGGTTTAGCGGGAGCCTTAAAACTAAATGAGCTGCATAAGGCTTTCATCCTGGGACTCATCAAGACTCATAAATGCAATTGAAAACAGATCGAAGTTGTGCCATTAGATGTGTTCAAACCCAGTCTAAAATTGGAACTTTGAGTAAACATCATTTACTAGCTATTTGTCTGAATGTGGGATAGGATTTAGGAGAATGGATTGCAGGTAATTTGGGGATACTGATCTGTTTCAAGACCAAGCGGTTCTGTAATACGCAAGGCTTCTGGTGGTCCCAGGTCTGTCCCTCCCCTATCCCATTGTTTATATCTGCATGCATCAAGTTGAAAAGGCTTTCACTTCTTCTGTGGGCATGCTCCTCTCTATCTCTGCAACTTCCTTCAATCCAAGATCTTTGTATGTGACCTCTGCGCTCTTCCATATTCTTCTCTTCCATATTCTTCCCTCCCTTCATCCACATTTTCAGATATTGCCTGGGTCCCAGTCTCTGGAATCTCATCCCTGAACTTCCCCACCTCGCTCTCCTCCTTAAAGCAGACAGTACAGAAGAGATTTACAAGAATGATTCTAGAGAGAAAGATTCTGTAGCTATGAGGATTGGAGAGGTTTTCCTTGAAGAAAAGAAGGCTGACAGGGCAAGGTGGAATAGAGGATGGAGAGGGTGATAGATCAGGGTCAAGAACCTGAGGGGTACCTTCAGGGTATATAGGGAGAAACTGTTCCCACTCAAGAGCGCATCGAGAACCAGAGGGCACAGATTCATAATAATAGGAAAACGGAGTAAATGTGATGTAAGGAAAAAATGTTTTCACCCAGAGGGTGTTTGGAGTCTGGAACAAACTTCCTGAGAGGGTGGTGGAGGCAGGTTTCATCGAAGTATTCAAAATAGAATTGGATTGTTATCTGAAAAGAGTACATGCAGGGTTATAGGGATAAGGCAGGAGTGTTGGACTAGGTAGAATGCTTTTTTAGAGAGCCACTGCAGACTCGATGGACTGCATCGCCTCCCTCTGCATTGTAAAGATTCTGACTATGGAGCTATTATTGACTGTTGTGAAAAAAACATCTGATGCATACATTAACTCCAGATCAATGTGTTTCACCCTGAACCACCCTGTGAAATACCACTCAACTCAAGAGCAATTAGCGATGGGCAATAAATGCTGGCATTGCCAGCGATGCCCAAATCCCACGAACGAATAGGTACGAATGCATCCGTTCTGCAATCCTTGCAAGCCTGATAGATACTTGCTTGCCCGCGTTGCCCAGACCGAGCGCATATTCCAGTGCCCAGAGTTCTGTAAAAGCTTCAGCAGAACATCATGCATTTGCTATCCTAACTCCCATCCCGTACACTTGCAGCCAATCATAGAAAGAAGGGCGTGTCTTTCCGTCAGGAAGGGCGGGGATTGCTTGGGCCGGATAGGTTTTTCTCAATGGTTTGACGGAAGGTGGTTTGACTTCCAACAAGGCTGGTTTCTATTGTTCCCCGCTCATCTCTCTAGCACAACGAAATTTAGGCATTAATGATGTACCTGTTACTGAGCCTCACGGCGTTATTTCAATGTAAATGACATTTTCATGAAATATATTTGTTTACAACAATGCTTTATCATTTAGTTTCCCTCTTCCTTTCTTGTTTGCTTTCTTTACTTTTGTTCTTTCACTAGAAAATGCCCTACTTATTGACCTCCTGCTCACTCCATCTCTTTCCCAGGCATCAATTCAGCAAGGATCAAGCAGACTCCCGCTGCTATCTCCAAGCTTATAGGGGAGAAAATGAAAATGAATTGTGAGGCTGACGGAGCCTGAAGGGGTGACATATTCCGGTACAGACAGTACCTGGGGAAAGAGATGCAGGTCATGTTTAATTCTGCAACTGCAACAATTGTGAATTCCGAGGGGACGGTGGACGGTTTCACCGCAGAGCGACCGAGAGGCTCTGAGTTCCAACTGGAGTCCTCCAGCCTGCGGGCGGATCACTCGGCCGTGTATTACTGCGCCTGGAGTCTTCCCAGTGACTAAGAAAGATGGAGCAGCTCAACAAAAACCCCAACGGCAGCAGGAGGCAACTGTGAACGAGGAAAGCCCGTGCTGCTTCAGCCTATTTTTTTTTCAGTGGGAACATGTGTATGAGAAGAGACGGGTTAGAATGGCAGTGAGCGATTAGATATTCAGACTCTGAAGAAGTTGCAAAGAATAATTTTGAAGGATTATATGAGCACTGAAAGTGTGTCAATATCTGGAGTTATAACATTCAAAAGACTTGCGTTTGTCCACTGATAATGTGTGATTTCGCCAGGGGCCAGTAGAGGGAGCTGTAGGATGACGGAATACACTACCCAGAACAAGGCTAACAGGATCACGAGAAGGCCATTCAGCCCATCTAGTGTGTTACTGAGAAACATCAACAGGCCATTCAACTCATCACGTCTGTTATACATGAACAGGAAATGCCAGTAAGCCCATCGAGCCATTACACAGAAATAGGAGGAGGGCATTCAGGCCCTCTAGCGAGTTACACAGGGGCATGAATTGGCCATTCAGCCACTCGAGCCTGTTACACAGAAAGTTGAAAAGGCCATCCAGCCCCTCAAGCCTGTTACAGAGGAACAGGTGAACGCCATTCAGCTTCTCGAGCGTCTTGAACAGCAACACAAAGAGACCATTCAGCTTCTTGAGACTGTTACAAAGGAACATGGAGAATTATTGTGATCATTCATTTCACCAGCCTTTTGAGAAGGAACTGGAAGAGGCGATTCAGTCAATCGAAACTGCTCTGCCATTCAGTTGCACCATAGCTGCTGTTTATCTTTAACTCCTTCAGCTCCATATCCCTCGACATTTTTATCTGACAAAAGGCTATGAATATTTACACTGAAGTTTAGAATTGACCACCAGCCTCATCCTTTGGTGAGGAGTTCCGATTTCCACTCCCCTTGGTGTGAAGAACTGCTTGGTGACTTAAACCAGCTCTATTTTTCAAAGTTTTGCCTATTGTTCTGAACCCCCTCACCCCAGAGAAAATAGTTACTCCTTCTATTACACATCAACTCCTGTATGAGAAAACTCGATCAGTTTACCATTGAGCCTTCTCTATTCAAATGCATGGAAGACATGCATTTGGAACTTATCTTCTTCACTTCACTCTGTAACCACGGTAACATAACAATGATAACATTCTGATCAATCTGCATTCCTCCCTTCAGCGCTCAGCACCACCCTTCCCCCACCAGCATCACCACCACCAGCACCCCCCTCCCCCCACCCCAGACCACCACCCCCATACCCCGCAAACCAAGGCTAATATCTTCTTATGGAACTGAATAGATTCCAGATGAAGTTTGTCCACGTGTTTATTTTCTCCTCGTATTCCAATTCATTTGAGAATGAAAGTCAACCGTCCAATAGCCCATTAGACTCATTTTGTACACGTCCACCTAACTTCTGAAATATATTTTGATGTAATCCTTAATCTCCTTGCCACTCTAAGGCACCTGGCGTCTCACCATTTAGAAACACCCTGTCTTATTGGACTGAGGTCCAGAGTGGATAAGCTCACACTTACCAACATTTGAATGGCACCTGCCACTTGGACCACTCACCTTATCTATCGATGCTATCAATCTTCCTGATCCCATGCAAATAGCCCTGTGCTGTAGCTTCACTAGGCTGATACCTCATTTTTAGCTGCACCCTGTGTTGCCCGGGCACGTCCTCCTCCAAACTTCATTGAACTCCTCTATTGATCTCCATGCTTGATGGTAATGTTAGATGGTGGGGGCGGGGGGTGGGGATGAGGGGCAGTGAGATATGCGGAGCCATGAGGCTACAGGTAGAGTTCGAGTACAATTCTGTTGCTGCTGATGGCACACAGCACCTCGTGGGTGCCCAGTTTTGACTTGGTGATTTGTTTGAAATCCAATTAGTTGGTTATATTACCAAACTACACAATAGAGGGTACCGTCAATGTGAAGATGGGACTTTATCTCTCTGAGGCCTGTGCATTGGTCTCTCCTGTCAACACTGTCATGGACAGATTGATCTGTGACAGTTAGATTGGTGAGGATGAGGTCAAGTAACTTTTTTCCCTCTTGGCTCCCTCAGCACCTCTATCAGGCCCAGTTTCGCAGCTGTAACTTTTAGTACTTGGCCGGTAATGATGCTACTAAACCAGTCTTGCTGATGGGCATTGCAGTGCCTGACACTGTGAACATTCTGTGCCCTTCGTTGGCACGCTCAGCTTTTTTCCAATTGGCATTCGACACAGACGGTAACTGTTTTATCAGCTGAATTAGAGGGTGGGTGGGTTGGTTAAGCAGGTGTGGTGGGGATGGGCAACTGGGTCTGGCAGAAGGTGGTATAAGCAGAATGTTTCATTTCTCAAAATTTGCAGATATTTATTAATGAATTGAATTCAAATTCCACCAGTTGCGAGGTTGGATATGAAACAGTGGTCCAGAGCATTAGACTGGGTCTCTCGATTACTAGGCCAATGACATTGCCACTATGCAGTGCGGCATTTAATCCAATTAGATGATAGCTGGCCTTTATTCATTCACCTCCAGTCCACATTCCTCAATGAACCAACGAAGAAATTTCTATGAACTTTAATTTGAAATGTCCAATCGACCTCCAGCATTGACCATCCTTTTGGGAGCAAGAGTTCCAGTTTTTTCCTTTTTGCTTTTTTTGATGAAATGTTTCCTGGCCTCTTTTTTAAAGGTCTGGTCGTAATTGTGAAGTTATATTATTCTGGTTCCCGACTCTAGAGGACAGAACAGCTTCATCTGTTCACCTGAAACTCCTTCTAAAAGCCCAAAAACTCATATCAGTTCCTCTCCCCCCACCTTCTGTATTCATGGAAACGCACATGTAAACAGTTTTCATAACAGTGAAGGGCGTGGTGTTGTGGTTATGATCTGGGGGAGACAGGTTCATTTCCTACCACGTGGGCTAGTGGGATTTAAATTCAATGAATAAAATAGGCATTTGGGATTGAAAGCTAGTCTCAGTAATGCTGACCATGGAACTTTTATTGATTGTTGTGAAAAAAACATCTAATGCCTACATTTAACAACAGACCTATGTGGTTCAACCTTAACGATTCTCTGAAATACCACTGTGTTTCTCACGCGTCGGTGCAGACTCGATGGGCCGAAGGGCCTCTTCTGCACTATGTGATTCAGTGGTTCTGTGATTCACTCAATTCAAGAAAAATTAGGAATAGGCAACAAATGCTGGCTCTGCCAGCGATGCCCATGTCCCACGAACGAATATGTACATAAAATACCCTGAATCTTTCTGGTGAACACCGTTTTGCAAACCCTCAGAGCCTGATAGATCCTTGCTGGTGCGCACTGCCCAGATTGAGCGGACTCTTTCAGTTTCTGCCCAGAGTTCTGTAACACCTTAAGCAGGACATCACCCATTTGCTGTTATATTTCACTGGAACAATGGAGCAGGCCAAGGACGGATGTGTGGGCATGACAGCAGGGTGGAGTGTTGAAATGGCAAGCGACAGGGAGGTCTGGGTCAGGCTTGCGGACAGTTCCAATGAAATACAACGCCACTGGAGGAACAGCACCTCATCTTCCGACTAGGCACTTTACAGCCTTCCAGACTGAATATTGAGTTCAATAATTTTAGATCATAAACTCTCTCCTCCATCCCCACTCCCTTTCTGATCCCCCTTTTTTCCAATAATTTATGTAGATTTTTCTCTTCCCGCCTATTTCCATTATTTTTAAATGTATTTCCATCCATTGTTTTATCTCTGCCTTTTAGCCTATTTCGATCCTTTCCCCCACCCCACCCCCACTAGGGCTATTTATACCTTGCTCGCCCTGCTTTCCACCCTTAATGTCACCTATGATCACATTCCTTAGATAATATCATTACCTTCAACACCTCTTTGTCCTTTTGTCTATGACATCTTTTGGTTATCTCCACCTATCACTGGCCCTCTATTGAGCTCTACCTGTCCCACCCCCCTTAAACCTGCTTATATTTCACCTCTTTTCTATTTTTCCTTAGTTCTGCTGAAGAGTCGTACGGACTCGAAACGTTAACTGTGTACCTCTCCGCATATGCTATCAGACCTGCTGAGTTTTTCCAGGTATTTTTGTTTTTATTTTGGATTTCCAGCATCCGCCATATTTTTGCTTATATATTCGACATAATCTTGTCGACCGAACATGTTCTTGACTATAAGAATAGTAGGGTTAGAACGGAAGTGAGCAATCAAGTTGAGAAGCATTGGGAAAGGTCTAAGTGTCAGTTAACAAGGATATTTCCAGGACTGAGAGATTGTAACTGTCAGAACAGACTAAAAATGTTTCTTTCTATTGAAACGTGAAGGTGAAGAGGGGGCACTGATAGAGAGCTTTGAAAATCTGAAAGCAGTTTTAAGGGATAGTTGACTAGGCCAGCATTTATTCCCCATACCTAATTGCACTCGTTCAGAGTCACTTTGCTGAAGGACCAAATAAATAAAAAGTAGTCACTCATACAGTTAACTGGGATTTCGGGAGAAACTGCTTTACCCAGAGAGTGAGATGTGCACCTCGCGGCTACAGAAATTGGGTTGAGGTGAATAACGAACTTGAATTTAAGGGAGAAGCTGCATAAAAACACCAGACAGAAAAAGAATAGAATGAAATGACGATGGGGTAGAACTTCAATCCATCCTGTTGCTGAGGTACCGAGTAAATGCAGTCAGCAGGTGGCGCTGGCTTCCAGGTGTAGGCGAACTTGGCAAAGTAAATACTTGTGGAAACCATGACCGGCATAAGGAAGTAATGCAGCTATTATCGGAGAGATTTCCATACTTTCCCTATCGCTTATGTGATGACGTTTTGTTTAAGTTCTTCCTTGGGATATGGGCGTCACTGTCAAAGCCAACAATTGTTGCCCAGCCGTAATTGCCCTTGAACTGCTTGACTTGCTAGGCCATTTCAAAAGGCAGCTAAGAGTCAACCACATTGCTGGTGTCTGGAGTCAGACCAGGTAAGGATGGCAGGTTCCCTACCCTAAGGGGCATTAGTGAACCAGATAGGTTTTAACGACATTTTTACGATGATAGTTTCATGGTCACCATCACTGTGATAAGCTTTCAATTCCATACTTATTAATTTATTAACGGTCTTTGACCCGGATTATCGCACGATAGGGAATAATACTGCTCTTTCTTCATTATCAAATTTTAAAACAGTCAACGAATTCACTCCTCAACTTCTATGCTCAACGGAGTGCAGAGAACCTTTTGCAAACTGCCCTCATGATTTAACTCTTAAAGCCTCAGAATCATTCTTCTCATTCCACTCTGCCCTCCCACTGAGCCTAATGCCTCTTTGCTGAATGCGCTGCGCAAAACTGAACCTTGTGTTCCAGCTGGAGTCTGCCCAGGGTTCTGTAACAACTCAAGCGGAACTTCATCCATTTTGTGTTTCAGTTCCCTGGATATAAAGGTTAACTTTCGATGAGTCTTCACGATTCATTTTTGCACCTGCCTGCTGGTTTTTATTGATCTGTGGAGCTGGCCAAATAGTTTACTTTGCTGCTCCGGAATTCCTCGTTTCCCAGAAGTTAGAAAATTCTCTACTCTGGATACCCTGAAGCTGGATAAACACACGAGGAATAAAAGGAATGCAAGGGTTTGTTGATGGAGTGGGAAGAAATTATAGTGGGAAAAGATTGGTGCAGAGAGTACGGAGCTGTCAGGCCGAATGGCCTCTTTTCTATGATGTAAATTCCGTGCAGTTAAAGCGAACAGCAACCGTAAAAATAATGTTGGAATAATCTTTGGATTTGGGGAACTGACTCCTGGTGAGGGAGAGACAAACAGGGCAAAACGGGTTTGTGCCCCTTTCCTCTGTTGTCATTGGCGGGCAATTCAAGCGAGGTCCTGAAGTTACATAGAAGGCGAAAAACAGAATATTGCGAATGCTGAACATCTGAAATGAAACCGCAAAGTGCTGGAAATAGTCAGCAAGTCGGATAGCATCTCAATCAAGCAATCAATTCAAGTTGTCCATTCGGAAATTCATTGAGGGTAGAAATATTCCACCTCGCCATAACGCAGCATTATTTAAGGCCTTATGTAACGAACTAATCTGTGGAGATAGAAACAGAGGTAACTTTTCAGGTCTTGACCTGTCATCAGAACTCGGAAAAGTTTAAGATGTAATAGGCTTTGAAGAAGCGGTAGATGGGAGAAGGGGCAAAAAAGGGAGGCCCGAGATTGAGTGAAAGACCCATGAGGTTACATGACAGAAGTGTTTGTCTTCCAGGGCCAAACGGAAAGTCGATGGGACAAGAAAATAAAGAACGAAACAGGAGGTTTGCAAAGAGCGGCACTGCTGCTGAGAGAAACAAACAAGAGGAAATCCGAAGCAATATTTATTCTAGTGAAGTTCACAGTAAGCTCGAGAACAACACCTCATCTTCCCAACAGTCACTATACATCCTTACAGACTTGGTACTGACATCAACAACCAGTTCTGTTGAAGGGTCATGAGGACTCGAAACGTCAACTCTTTTCTTCTCTGCCGATGCTGCCAGACCTGCTGAGTTTTTCCAGGTAATTCTGTTTTTGTTTTGGATTTCCAGCATCCACAATTTTTTGTTTTTATCTCTTTGTTTAATTGACTGCCACTGCTCTTCAAGAAATGCCTTCCTTGAAGAAGTTCTGTTCGTCTCTGCGACAAGATTTCCGTATCTCTCTTTTGCCTTGCTCACATTCATTGCTTTCCATTTCTCTCCTGTTCTGTTGAAGGATCATGAGGACTCGAAACGTCAACTCTTTTCTTCTCCGCCGATGCTGCCAGACCTGCTGAGTTTTTCCAGGTAATTCTCTTTTTGTTTCAGACTGGAATCCATGTCCTTTTGTTTCCATTTTTTGCCTGTTTCCGCGTTTCTCCCAGTTTTGCTTTCCGTCAGCAGCAAAGCCCCTCTAGGTACACCTTTGTTTCTTCGTGGCTTTTCTTGCGCCATCACCAATCCCTTCGGCCCTGAAAGGCCAACTCCTCTGTTATATAATCTCTTCCACCCAATCACAGAGCTTCCTTTCTCTCTCCGACTCCGTCCCATTCCTTGCACGAACCTATTACATTTCGAACTTTTCCCAGTTCTGATGAAAGGCCAATGCTCTGAACCATTAACTCGGTTTCTCTCTCCTCAGACGCTCCCGGAATTGCTGAGTATTTCCAGCATTTTCTGCTTTGATGTCCCTTAGAAGACCTTTTGTGTGGGACGACGAACGTGTTAGAAATTCTACAAACAAACTTTTCGTTACACACGAGATGGACAAAAGTAGCAGATTAAGCAGGAAGGAAAGATGAGAAGAAATAATGGAAAGGTGAAAGAAGGAATCAAGGAAGGAATGGAAAATGAAAAGAATGGGAGAATATAACAAGACTTGGTTTTCATCCACTGATAATGTTTTCTTTGTCCGCAGGCAGCGCTTGGATCAGAAAAGATATCAGTGCCTGAAACATGTTTAGATGCAGCCCGAAAGGGGCCTGCTACATAGGAACAGGAGGAACCAATTTAGACCTTCCCAAAACTGTTACAAAACAGAAAGTAATTAAAATTCTCTCCAGCCTGTTACACAACAGCAGTGTATTCATCCCCTTGAGCCGGTTACATACCCCTCCGAGCCTGTTCCATATGAACGAGAGGAAAAGATTCAGATTTGACTAAATTGGTAAATGCAATTGCGGCTAAACACAGTGGCAAATGCAATAAGAACAAATGGGAAAGTGACAATCCTTTTGCTTCTGATTGGCTGGCAGGGATGTATCCACACGTTCTTATGTCCCTCAGGCTTTCATCGGTGATTTGAAAAGAGCGGGTTGGCTCCACATAAGACTCAGCCCTTCTGTTTTCGCTCCTTCCCTTATTAGGAAGCAAAAGGTATAGCTTGTCTTGGGCCTGGTGATTTTGTTTCACAGTAAGGAAATTTATTCAAAATTTCGCGCTTTCTTTTTCTTCCCCACTCCTCATTTTCTCCCTTTTTCTCTGCCCCCACCCGCACCCCCCCCCCCCCCCCCCCTCCCCCCCCCCCCCCCTTTCTTTATTTCCGCTCGCTTTTTTCTTTCGTTATTTCGTTTGCTCTCTCCACTACCGGAATGTCGCTGTTTACTGACCTCCTCTCGCTCTGTATTCTTCCTCGGCGTGAACGCACAGATGATCCTCCAGTTTCCCGCTGCTGTCTCCAAATCTCTTGGGCAGGGAGTAGTTCTGAACTGCATCCTGCAGGGCACCAGTACTGGTCGTAGGCTCTGGTACAGGCTGTACGCGAGGACGGAGCTCAAGTTAAAGTTTTACTCCCAAACTACACAAAGTGTGAGTCCCGGTGGACGGTTTCACCGGCCGGAGACCCAGTGGCTCCGATTTCAAGCTGGAGACCCCGAGCCTGCGGGCGAATCACTCGGCCGTGTATTACTGCGCCTGGAGTTTTCACAGTGACTCAGAGAGATGGAGCAGCTCAACAAAAACCTCAAAGGCGGCAGGAAACAGCTGTAAATGAAACAGAAACAAACAGCCACCGTGTCAGTACGGGTTTGTTTTGCGGATTGCATCAATTTCTGAGAATAAGAGACTAAAATGATAGATTAAAACAGGAGAGATTGAAAGAACTCAGCAGTGCGGGGAAGAATGGAGTACACATTGAATGCAGAGGCGAAGAAGAGATAGAGTGTAAGAACCAAGGAAGAAATGATCGAAAGAATGGAAGCGTACAGAAGAAGGGTTCCAGAATAGTACCAGTGATGTCAGTTAACTGGGCAGACACGAAAAGATGCAATTGTTCTCCTTAATGCAAGAGCAGATTTATCAGAATGGTA
Organism: Carcharodon carcharias; assembly: GCF_017639515.1. NCBI lineage: Eukaryota > Metazoa > Chordata > Chondrichthyes > Lamniformes > Lamnidae > Carcharodon > Carcharodon carcharias. Next base: position 2,621,661 of record NC_054500.1, read on the forward strand.
CCAGGATTAAGCATCTTCAGTTACATAGACTAGAGAAACTGGGATTCGGCAATATATGGAAGACACATGGGAGATTTATGAGAGTTACTTACAGTTATGCAAGGTTTTTTTAGGCGAGGGACTGTTTTGTTGCAGAGCCCACTGCTTGATATTTGTAGTGACATTTACAATTGAATCAGCTACTTTCCAGAAAATGAACAAGGGAGAATAGATAACTCGGGGACGATGGGCCGCATGGCCTCCTTCTTGTACAAATATAGAAATCAAAACTGTATTAAAATCATCCGGCACCAGCCACATTTCCAATTAGAGGTCCGAATCCTTTCAGTCTTAGGGGGTTAACGATGCCCAATTGAGCATGGAGCTCAACAGAACCCCCCAGTGGCACACCGCTGATTACTTCTGCGCCTGCAGCGATGCACAGCGTGTGGAAATACCGTTTCTCTGTTATAGAAGTCCCAAAACCTAACACAGAGCCCCAAGGTAGATGAAAAATACTGCAGATACTGGATATCTGAAACAAAAACAGAAACTGCTGGAAAAGCTTAACTGGTCTAACAGATCTGTGGGGAGAAAGACAGAGTTAATGATTCGAGTCCGCATTTCTTCTTTGGAGCTAAAGAGAAGCAAAAATGTGATGAAATGTATACTGTTTATGGGGGATGGAGCAGGTGACGCTGGATAGAAGGCCAGCAATAGGTGGGGGCAAAGAGCAGATCAGCAAAGGTGTCATGAACAAAATGACAAGGAGGTGTTAGTGGTAGAGGTACTGCGTGTGGAACATCTTCAGTCTGTCCGCAAGCATGACCAAGGCCTCCCTGTTGCTTGCTATTTCAACACCTCATTCTGATGCTCCCGTGCCCCCATATCCATTCTAGGCCTGCTGCAATGTTCCAGTGAAGCTCAAAGCAAACTGGAGGAACAGCACTTCATCTTCTGATTAGGCACTTTACGGCCTTCCTGATTTAACATTAAGTTCAGCAACTTCAGGCCATGAACTCTCTCCTCAATCCTCGCCCCTTTTTCATCCCCTATTTTCAATTTTCATTTTCATTTTTAATTTTTTATTTTTTATCCACTCATTTTTATTTTGATTTATTTTCATTTTCATTCATTGTTTTATCCCCACCTTTTATCCTATTTTCTACCTTATTCCCACCACCACCGCCCATCCCCCTACAAGGGCCATCTGTCATTTGTTCATGGTGTTATTTCCAGAGTGTGTACCCTTGTCCTGCTTTTATCATATTCTGCTTTCTTATCTAATGCTACCATCAGCACCTCCTTTAGCCAGTACCTCTACCATTAACACTGCCTCTGTCTTTTTATTCATGACAACTTTGCCAATCTCTCCTTTACCCCACCTATCGCTGGCCTTCTACCCAGCGTCACCTGCTCCATCCCCAATAAACAGTAAAAAATTTTTCACATTTTTACTTCTCTTTAGCTCTGAAGAAGATTCATACAGATTCGAAACGGTGACCTTGTTTTTCTCTCCACAGAGGCTGTCAGACCTGCTGAGTTTCTTTTATTTTCTGTTTTTGTTTCAGGTTTGCAGCAACGCAGTATTTTGCTTTTATCTCAGTGTTTAATTCACTACCACTTCTCTTCCAGGAATGCCCACCCTGAAGAAGTACTGCTCTTCTCTCCAATAGGATTTCTATTTGTCTCTTTTGACCTGTTCGTCTTCATTGCTTTCCATTTCCCTTCTGGTGTTTGACAAGGTGTTTACTAAAACTCGCTTTCACAGCCATATTTCCTTCCTCTTTGACTATCTCCATCTCTGACCTACCCCATGTGGATTCCAACTGAAGTTCCATCCCTCATGTTTCATATCCACTCAGGACTGCAGGTACCTCTGGGACATACAACATTCATCTGATTGTAGTTCTCACCACAACCTGAGATTCACAGTCAGTGCCAAGCGCCGCCATAAGACCATTTTCAAACTCTCCCTCCAATAGCGCCTAGTCACCTAATCTCAAAACTGTCCTTCTCCCCAGTTTCATTTTATTCTTTGTCTCATCTGATGCCTTAACAAGAAAATTTGTCTCTTTCTTTCAGGGGCTAAGGAATGCAAGCTCCAGCAACTCATTGATGCCAACGCCCATCACATTTTTACTTCTGGTTAGCTGTGAAGACTCACATATTCGAAACATCAACTCTGTTTCTCTCTTCACAGATGCTGTCAGACGTGCTGAGTTTTTCCAGCATTTTCTGTTTTTATTTGAAATTTGTGGCAACTGCAGTATTTTGCTTTTATCTCAGTGTTTAATTCACTGCCACTTCTCTTCCTGGAATGCCCACCATCCCTTCCCATTCCTCTGACACCATATCATCATCTAATCCCAGCCCCGGTCAGGTATTCATCATATCCTCTGATCTGCCCCCTCTGATTCTGAACGTTCAGTACTCAGCAAAGGACTCACTTTCACATTCTTACAGTCTCACCCTCAGAGAATTCCGGGCTCTGCGTGATGCTGAACTCAGCTTCTGCCACCTTAGTCTCCGTGCAAACCACTTTGGGCAGGAGTCCTCCCCCCCACCCCATCCCCCCCTCCATTCAATGAATCCTTTCACTCACCTACAGTATTCTCCCTCCACCTAGACCCCTCCCTCTAGCCTCTTACCTGTTCTTGATCTTTTCATTGAGAGCTGTCGGCGTGACATTGGCCATCTCAATTTCTGTGCTCCTCTCACTCACTTTAACCTGTCTCCTTCTGAACTTGCCACACTCCATTCTTTCAGGTCCAACCCTGACTTTCTTATCAAAACTACCGACAAGGGTGGTGCTGTTGTTGAAAGGTGTAGTGACCTCTACATCACAGAGGCTGAGCGCCAACTCTCAGACATTTCCTCCTACCTCCCCCTGGGCCATGAACCCACGACTGACAGTCAAGTCATTGTTTCCAGGACTGTCACTGTACTCATCACCTATGAAGATCATCCTGCCACAGCTTCCAACCTCATAGTCCCCCAACCAAGTCTACCTCCTCCCCAAAATCCACAAACAGGACTGTCCTAGTAGATAGATCATGACCACCTGTTCCACCCCCACTGAATTCATTTCTTCCTATCTTGACTCCATTCTCTCTCCCCCTGTCCAGTCTCTTCCCAAATACATTCACGATTCCCATGATGCACTATGTCAATACTTTCAGGTTCCCTGGTCCTAATCGCCTCTCTTCATCATCGATGTCCAATCCCTCTACACCTCCATCCCCCAGCAGGATGATCTGAGGGCTCTCCACTTTTTCCCTGAGCAGAGGCCCGAAAAATCCCCATCCACCACAAATCTCGTCCCTCTGGCTGAACGTGTTCTCTTCCTGAATATATATATTTTTAAACTTGTATCACTTCCTCCAAATAAAACCCGCATGAGCCCCAGTTATGCTTGCCTCTCTATAGGGTATATGGAACATTCTTTGTTTCACACTACCCAGGCTCCCTCCCACAACTCTATTTTCGTTACATCAATGACTGTTTGGTGCTGCTTCATGCTTCCTGCTGGACCTGGAAAATGTATCAATTTTGCTTCCAATTCCCCCCCCACCCCTCCCACCCCCCCCCCCCCCCCACCCCCACTCCCCTGCCCCAATATCTTCACATCGTCCAGATCTAACACTTCCCTTCCCTTCCTTGAACTCTCTGTCTCAATTTCTGGTGATAGACTGCCCACTAATATTCATTATAACCCAAACAACTCCCACAGCTACGTCGACTACAGGTCCTCACACATTGCTTCCTGTAAGGACTCCATCCCATTCTCTCAGTTAATCTGAACCGTTGCATCTGTTCTGATGATACCACTTTCCAAAACGGCCCTTCTGACATGTCTTCCTTCTTCCTTAAACAAGGCATCCGGCTCATGGTAGTTGACAAAGCCCTCAACTGCATCCGACCCATCTCCCACGCCTCTGCGCCCATACCTTCCTCTCCCTCCCAGAACCATTAAATGGTCCCCCACGTCCTCACCCAATCAGCCTCCGTTTTGAAAGTATCATCCTCCATCATCTCCGCCAACTGCAGCACGATGCCACCACGAAACGCAGCTTTCCTTCACCCCCACCGACTCCCCCCCCCCCACCAAACGTCGGCATTCCACCCGAACTGTTCCCTCGGGGACACCCTTGTCCACTTCCCCATCACTCCCAACACCTCAATCCCCTGCTTGTCATCCTCCCATGCAATCACAAAAGGTGCAACACCTGCCCCTTTACTTTCCCCTCCTTACCATCCAAGGGCCCAAACATTCCTTTCAGATGAAGCAGTGCTTCACTTGCACATCCTTCAGTTTGGTCTACTGCATTCGCTGCTCCCAATGTGGTCCCCTCTACATTGGAGAGACCAAACGCAGACTGTGTGACCGCTTTGCGGAACACCTTTGGTCTTTCCGCAAGCATGGCCCAGGCCTTCCTGTTGATAGCCATTTCAACACCCATCCTCCTCTCATGCCCACATGCCTGTCCTTGGCCAGCTGCAATAATCCAGTGAAGCCCAAAGCAAACTGGAGGAACAGCACCTCATCTTCCGATTAGGCACTTCACAGCTGTCCAGGCTTAACATTGAGTTCAACAACTTCAGGCTATGAACTCTTTGCTCCACACCCGCCCATTTTTAATCCTCTTTCTTCAATATTAATTTTAATTTTTAATTATTATTTTTATCCACTTATTTTTATTTTTTATTACTTTTCATTTTCATTTATTGTTTTATCCTCATCATATATCCTATTTTGTATCTTCTTACCCACTGCCATCCCCTCCCCACCCCACCCCCACAAGTGCCATTGTTAATGCTGTTCTGCCCATAGTTCTTCCGCATGTCCTGCTATTATCACATTCTGATTTCTGACCTTAATGCCACAATCAGCACCTCCGTTAGCCAGTACCACTAACATTATCACCCTTTTGTCCTTTTGTTCATGACATCTTTGTCAATCTCTCCTTTGCCCCCACCTATCGCTGGCCTTCTATCCAGCCTGATGTGCGCCACCCTCCCCCCCCCCCCCCCTTCCCCCCCACCCCCAAAACAGTATAAACCTCATCACATTTTCATTTCCCTTTAGCTCTGAAGAAGACTCATATGGACTCGGAACGTTAACTCTTTTTCACTCCGCAGATGCTGTGAGACCTGCTGAGTTTTTCCAGCAGTTTCTGCTTTGGTTACAGAGCCCCAAGGAATATCTTGCAGCTGCCAGAGGCTGGCGCTGTTGTACAGTGACATCACGAACAAGCCAAAGCGCCCCCGCCGCTCCTTTCAATCCACACCAATTGGGATAATGAGCAACTGATCCAGTTAACTTAATACGCCTATTAAACCTAGAGACTGTTTCCTCCCGCTTGGTCTAACGTCTAACATTTGAATTGCAACCAATACTTGGCAGATATTTTTAAAAAATCATTTATTTTTCAATTGCTTTGTTTCTCATGCTGTCTCTATTTCTGTTTCGCTTTGTTGCTATGGATGTTTTCTCTCTCTCCCCCCACACCACCCCCCCACCCCTCCCTCTTTCTAACACACACACACACACACACACACACATAGGTTCTCTCCCTTCATTTCTGTCTCCCTTTCCTTCTCTCATTTTCTCTCTATTACGCCCTGCCTCTGTTTCACCCTTTCTGCCTCTCACTTTGTCCAATTCTACCTCTCTGTCTCTATTTCTCTAATTCTCCCCATCTTTGCAACTTTCTTTTTCTGAATCATTCTCTGCCAGCATCTTTTTTACCTAGATCTACCTGTCGCTCGCTGTCTCTGCTTTCTTCTGCCTCACTATTTCTATCTCTCACCTCTTTTTCTCTCCCTTTATCTCTCTGTGATGGCTGTGCTCTGTTCCCGCCGATGGTTTTGTTGACACGCTGTTGACCACAACTTGTAGTTCCAACAGCGGTCATTTGAAGCGCTATCATTCTCTTTATAACGAGCCGGCTCCTCTGAAAACCACCTCAAAGTAATTGGAGTTCGGTTTGCGAAAGGGGCTGGAATCTTATTCGGTGACAAAGTCCACCATTACTTGGCTTTCCATATTATTCACGTCCAATTCTTATATCTATGAGACAGCAGATCCCATTGCAGCCATTTTGTGCCATTGCTGCTGCTTTGCTGCACATTTTACTTACATTGTGTTAATATATGGTGAAGTTAACGCAAATAATTTGTTGCCCTTTAATCCGCGCAGCAGTTATTGCTCTAACAGAGTGCCAACTAAACATTACCAATTTTGCTCTTTCAAATCCGGAGTGATCTGATTTGTATTAATCTTTCCCAGTTTAGCGCATTTAATTTTGATCAGTTCACTAAATCCGATGTATAATTGGACTTATCGTGGAAAGCAAATATAAGATTGAATGTAGCAATGTTATTGGAGAAAATTAATGCACGTTTTTCTCTTTCTCTCACTGCCTCACATCTCTCCCTTCCTTTCACCCAGCATTTTGCCTCCTGATTGACCTAATAAATCATGTTAGATGTTAGCACGCTACACGTGGTCAACCAGTCTCCGTCGGCAATGGTCCTGTTTCCAGGGGATGAGGCCGCTGTCTATTGCAGCAACGGGCAGGGCAAGATGGCCGACTATTTGTTACACTGGTACGTCCAGGTCGGCGACCAAATAAAATGAATCAGATCCGGTATCCTTTCTGCATCTAAGGACAGAAAACGGACTGGGGTCAAACGCGACACTCATGTCAAATTCATTCTGTTCGTGAAGGATTCTCAGACCGAAGACTGTATGGCTCACAGTGTTGCAAAAATGCAGGGGTTTCCGGCAAAATCTCACCGCGAAGAGGGTAGCATGGTGAATAGGATTCTGGAATTAGTAACCAAGGCACTCGGGTAATGAGCCTGTCCCAGGGCCGCAGCTGAAGAATTTAAATTCGGCGCCCCCTCCACCACTTTTGAACCCTTCCCCTTCGGTAGACCGTGGCTGCAGTGTGCCTCCCACAAAATGCACTGCAACAAGTCGTTAACGCTCCTTCGACAGCGGCCTCCAGAACCCGTGTCCTCTACCATCAAGAAGGACAAGGGCCGCAGCTGCAACGGGAACCCCGCCGATTGTCCTTGAATGCAATCGGTACATTCACAGCTTGTCAAACCGCCAGCGATTTTCAAGAAATTAACTCAGGAGAACTCTTTGACAATCCGAGTATCCACCTCAGAATACGGGGAGTTGCTTGGAAAAAAGGACCTTCACCTTACAGATGCAGTGCCAGTAGACTCGCTCTGAACTTAGCAATTGCGAGGTTGATGTCCTGTGTTTCTTAGGCTTCGCGGCAGTACAGCAGCAGGTGGCAATGCTGCACCATACACCCAATTCCTATTGAAGGTTAAACATCCCTTCCTGATCAATGGGAAATAAGGCAATATTAGATAGAAGCGGGGAGGGATGGAGAGAAGGAATTATGGAAGGGATGAGATAAAGCAGGGAGGAGGAACTTGGACACATTTGCAAAAGAAGCAATGCAGCCTGCGGAAGCGCGCTTCATTTGTTTTAGTTGCGTGGTCCAACCACATGATTGGTCTGCCAATTGTTAGCTTCGTTTCGTCATAAATAGTGGCATTTCCAATGCGAGTAATTACACAGGCGCCGTCTAAGACACTCTGTCTCCCAGCCTCTGAGAGGGCCGATGGCAGTCTCAGCTGAAACGTTCGCTATTTTTGTCACCTTTTCTCTCGGACATTGGAGTCGGTGTAAGTTCTCGCGGCCGATTTTCATTACAAATAGCAAAAGGGGGGAATCGCAATTACTTGCAAGTGGGCGCATATTCGACACTACTTTTCGAAATGAAATTGCATCAATGCTTGAAGATGGGTGGGGCGGGGGGCTATTTGGACCGCAATGTGAGTAAAACTAACTGGATTTATAACTTGTTTCATGGAATGTGGGCGTCGCTGGCAAGACCTACATTTGTTGACAATCCACAACTGCAGTGAGGACAAGTAAGTGTCACCATTCTGGGTATGGGTTTACATAGAGGCCAGACAAAGTAAGGTAGCCAGATCTCTTCCCCTAAAGTACATACGTGAACCAGATGGGTTTTTACGGGAATCGATAATAGCTTCATGGTCGCCATTACTGCGACTAGCTTTCAATTCCAGTTTTTTAAGATTAATTGTATTTATTAAGATTCAAGAAAAAAACTAACTGGTGGAATTCGAACCCGTGTCCTCGGAGAATTACTGGTCCAATGACATGGCCACTACACCCACACTTCGTACAAGCGAGTGTCCTAGATTTCGAAATGCCTCTGTCTCCTGTAAAATTCTATAATCCTATGTTACCATTTTATTTCTCTGCTTCTACACCGTTTATCTTCTTGAAATGTATCCCAGGGGTTTTGGCAGCGCCGATTGTGGTCCAGTCTCCAGCTGCGGCCGCTATTTGGCCGGAACAATCGTTCGATTTGAACTGCAGTTTGGAGGGAGCTAGCATGAGCAGCTACACGATGCACTGGTACCGGCAAGAGCGGAAGTCAATGGAGTGGATATGCAGTGAGCACGGCAGCTGTGGGCCAGGTTTTGAGAAGCGTTTCACAGTGAAACACAACACCGATAAAAACCGGTTCACCCTGCAGCTGAGCGACGCCCAGACGACAGACTCTGCGATGTACTACTGTGCAGCTAGTTTAACACAGAGGCGCAACCCTGCTCTAGGCTGATACAAAAACGCCCTTACCTTTCCCAGCTGCACTCAACCTACTTGCGTCATATAAAAAGCTCAGGGAGAGAATTAGCAATTGTGTATTCCTGTAGTAACGCTGTAACCCCAAGATACCCACAAAAACTTTGCAGGTAGCTAGCCATAGCTCAATGTGGGATTGAAGGCGACTATTCGGCCCATCAAGTCCTAGCCGGCTCTCTGCAGAGCAGCCCAGTCAGTCACATCCCCTTGCACCTTCCCTGTGGCTCTGCAGTTTTCTTCCCTCATGTACGCAGCCAATTACCTTTGGAGTTGATTGCGATTGTCTCCGCTTCCACGGCCCTTAAGACGGCGATTTTCGGGGCATCCCCATTCGCTGCATCAAAGAGTTCTTTCCCACATTCCCCCTGCAACAAAACCTGTGTTTCCTCGTTCTTGCACCATCAGCCAATGGGACCATTTTTTCTTTGTCTAACTTTATCCAAACCTGTCCTCATCTTACATCGATCTGATCTGCCCTAAATCTCCCTTGCTCCAAAGCGAACAGCCCTAGCTTCCCCAATCTAACTTTGTCGTGAAATCTCCCTCACCTTGGAACAAAATGGCTAATTCCGCTCTGCATCTTCTCAAGGACGCTCACATCCTTCCTAAAGTCTGGTGAGCAGAACTGGACGCAATACTCGAGATGTTGCTCAAGCAGAACTTTATAAAGAGCTCCTTATAATCTTCCTCTTTTGTGCTTAACACATCTCTTTACGAAGCCAACAGCTCATACGCTTCGTTTACTCCATGTGCTCTGCTACTGCGTTTTGGAAGTCCAGGCACACCTGTATTGTAGGAAAAGGGGGCGGAGTGTCGACGTAGGAAGATCCCACAATTAGCCAATGCAATGCCCAGCTCATTTCTTTTTCTTCAGAGCGATATCTCAGCTGAGAGACAAGCATTTTTAACCACTGCCCCCTCCGAAAATGCCCCTCTAACATCAGAGGTCGGCTTCTGTACTAATTTCGCAAAACAAAAAACATCACAAGCGAATGCGACTCTTCTCGTTGGTTCAGGCTGTTGATCTGTGTGGCTCAAGCGATTGGTTGGCTGGTCTTCAGGCGCAGTTCGATTACATCCGGCTACATTTCCATTCCGTTCGCAACGTATTCCTCCGTGTCGTCTCGTCAGAAAGGCGATGCGTTTCTCGTCCAGAATGTCCTTCAGCTTTCTCACCTTATTGGTGGGACATTGGATCTATTGTAAATCTTAATCCCTCAAATATTCTCCGCCGACGATAAAATACGGGGAAATGCATGAATCTATTTATACATAGAAACAGTAATACGATTAAAAACTGAATAGGTACATAATTGAAAGGGGAAGGGATGGAATTTCCAGAGCTACGGGCAAACGGTAGAGGGTGGGAGTAATTGAATGGTCCTTTTAAAGAGCTAGCAAAGTCATGATGGACCGAATGGACTCTTTTACCTGGATCATCCTGTTATTCTAAACCGTTTTTCTTTCTTAACTCTGGTCTAGGTGTTCGGGCTGCACCCACTGTTGTCCAGTTTCCACCCGCGTCTGTCATCCGCCCGGGACAGCCCTTCAGTCTGCACTGCAGTCTGGAGGGAGCTAGCATGAGCTCCTACACTATGTTCTGGTACCGGAGAGAGGGAACCGCGATGAAGTGGATATGCAGCGGGTACGGTGGCTGTGGGCCCGATTTCGAGAAGCGATTCGCCGCCTCGCTCGATGCTGGAAGCAACAAATTCACCCTGCAACTGAACAGCCCCGAGCTGACAGACTCTGCGACCTATTTCTGCGCTGCGAGTATGGCACAGCGGTACAAACCTGCCACAGGCTGACACCAAAACCTCCTCATGGCTGCACTCTCGCAGCCCTCTGGCCTAACGCAGTCAGCCGTTTCTGTGACACTGTTCATAACCTTGGCACCTGCCAAAGCATCTTACAGCCATTGAATCATATCGTTTAAAGTGCAGCCACTGCTGTCATCTCGGAGATAGTGCCTCAAATTTATGCAATAAACTCCCACATATAGCAACATTTTATGTTAAGGGTGAAAATATTTCCCTGAACATTCCGTGTTTCAAAAAAAAGCAACTAAAACGCCTCAGCACTGCAACTCCTGAAACGCTGCACTCCCTTCATAGTGCCCCACAGGCAGTTCAGCAAGCCCTCAGCACTGCACTGCAATGTCCTCTTGGACATTTGTACTCTGGTATCTTTATGTTACGGCCGTCCGGAGCCCAGAAGGCTACTTAATGAACTAGAGCGATATAAGCTGCTCTGTGTTCAAATGGTTTTGGCGAACGCTCCTGTGCAAGTTGTCTGGCACTTTTTATTAAACTGCATATAGATTATAGGCTGTCCCATAATTCTGTGTGAACCCAAACCAAGACAAATTTCAACACGCTTTAAAATTCCAGGATAACACACGGGAACCAACACAAATTCTTACACTAGTTTATCATTAGCGTAGCTACGGCACCCGTAAAGACGTCATTTCCGGGGGTAGGGCTTTTATTTGTACGTACACTTACTTGCAGCTTCAGTCAGAATTCGAGTCACTTGGCGTGAGGACACGTTCATTACAGCCCTCAGTTTCAGCATATTCCATCCAAATATGCAAATATATTGTATATCTTTTAGTTCCATACTACTTCTGCCGTGTAAGTATCCTCCGTACGATTGTATTACAGGCTAGGGCGAGGAGACCGAGAGAAATGTGTCAAAGTTTGTTGACTAAAAAAGTCAGGAGGGAATGTAAACTGTGGGGAGGACACAAAGAAGCTGCAAAGCCGCATTGGCAGGTGAAGTGAGTCGGTAACAATACAGAAGATGGGAATATAATGTGGCGAATGTGAGTTTATTCACTTGGGAAAGGCCTGAAACCTTGAAATGTTTATATTCAGGGAGGCCTGGATGTACTTGTAAAAGGAACACAGAAATTTAGCGTCCAGGTTACAACAGGCGATCAGGAAGGCAAATCGAATGTCGGTCTTTACTGTTCGGGAAGGGAGTACACAAATAACTAAGACTAAATAGGACTTTGGTGAGAACATACACCGAGGACTGCGTGCAACTTTGGTCTGCATCTAAAAAGAACCATCTCCGTATTAAGAAAGTTGACTGAATTCGTTTCTGGAATGACAGAAGGGCCCTGCTCTCCGGTGGTTAGAAGAATGGGATGACATTTTGGTCAAAGGCATACTGTTCTGAAGGGGTTTGACGGGATAAGACACTGAGAGGTTCACTTCCCCTGGCTGGGGACTCTATAACACGGGGACCCCACCTCGAGATAAGGCGCCGACCATTTAGGGCTGAGGTGAGGAGAAATTTATTCGGTCAAACGGTTGTGAGCACTTGGAATTCCAAAAACCCAGAGGGTTCTGACTCCTTCATTGTTGAGTATATTCAAGGCTGTGATTGATACATGTTTCATTTATCAGGTTATAAGGGATATGGAGAGCAGGCGGGAAACAATTTTATATTCTTACAAATAACATCAGTGTATGACATGAATAAATGGATTAGACTAAACTAGTAATCTTTGATAAAAACAGAATTACCTGGAAAAACTCAGCAGGTCTGGCAGCATCGGCGGAGAAGAAAAGAGTTGACGTTTCGAATCCTCATGACCCTTCGACAGAACTTGAGTTCGAGTCCAAGAAAGAGTTGAAATATAAGCTGGTTTAAGGTGTGTGTGTGTGTTTTTTTTTTGGGGGGGGGGGCGGAGAGAGAGAGAGAGAGAAGTGGAGGGGAGGTGTGAGGTGTGGCTGTAGGGACAAAGAAGCAGTGATAGAAGCAGATCATCAAAAGATGTCAACAACAATAGAACAAAAGAACACATAGGTGTTAAAGTTGGTGATATTGTCTAAACGAATGTGCTAATTAAGAATGGATGGTAGGGCACTCAAGGTATAGCTCTAGTGGGGGTGGAGGGAGCCCAATGTGGTCTCCTCTACATTGGAGAGACCAAACGTAAACTGGGCGACCGCTTTGCAGAACACCTGCGGTCTGTCTGCAAGAATGACCCAAACCTCCCTGTCGCTTGCCATTTTAACACTCCACCCTGCTCTCTTGCCCACATGTCTGTCCTTGGCTTGCTGCATTGTTCCAGTGAAGCCCAACGCAAACTGAAGGAACAACACCTCATCTTCCGACTAGGGACTTTACAGCCTTCCGGACTGAATATTGAATTCAACAACTTTGGGTCTTGAGCTCCCTCGTCCATCCCCACCCCCTTTCTGTTTCCCCCTTCCTTTTTTTTTCCAATAAATTACATAGATTTTTCTTTTCCCACCTATTTCCATTATTTTTAAATATTTTAAAATCTTTTATGCTCCCTCCACCCCCACTAGAGCTATACCTTGAGTGCCCTACCATCCATTCTTAATTAGCACATTCGTTTAGATAATATCACCAACTTTAACACCTATGTGTTCTTTTGTTCTATTGTTGTTGACATCTTTTGATGATCTGCTTCTATCACTGCTTGTTTGTCCCTACAACCACACACCCCCCTCCACTTCTCTCTCTCTCCGCTCCCCCCCCCCCACCCCACCCCCCCCCCCCCCCCCCCCCCCCCCGCCACACACACACACCTTAAAGCAGCTTATATTTCAACTCTTTCTTGGACTCGAACTCAAGTTCTGTCGAAGGGTCATGAGGACTCGAAACGTCAAATCTTTTCTTCGCCGCCTATGCTGCCAGACCTGCTGAGTTTTTCCAGGTAATTCTGTTTTTGTTTTGGATTTCCAGCATCCGCAGTTTTTTTGTTTTTAGTAATCTTTGATACCCGGCTAACATTCAGTCAATGGATTTGACGATCGACTGAGTGGGGGTTGTAAGCGTCGACTAATATTCAATTGGTTCAACAATAAATTGATTTTTTAATTGTTTTTAATGAATAATAAAGGCAGCGTTAAGTGGAAACTGTCCACACGTGCTTGCATCACTACTGACGTTAAACTACAGATAGCCGAAATGCTCTTAATCTGCATTAAGATTCGATGAACGGCTTCATTGTCTTTTTAGATCTAACGCAATGATTGCGGCCTCTGCAAACTCCACTCACATTGGTGGTAGCAGAGGGCAAACTGGCAACAATTAATTGCAATGAACGGGAATCCACTCCTCAAGCCATGCTCTGGTACCGCCATTCAGCTGGTCAGGGTTTCACGTTGATCGGGTACGTTCAGGTCGCTGGTACGATCCATTACGAGAAGGATCAGACCCTATTTGAAATTACTGGTGAAGGTGATAGACACTCTACTTTGAAGCTCCAGAGCGCCTCACCTGCAGACACGGCAATGTATTTCTGTGCGACAAGTGATGCACAGCAGTGTAGTTTGGGGCAACGTCCCTTCAAAAACCCTCACCGCCTCATAACGTGAGGGAAGGGAGATAGAACCTGCATTTCTGTAGCGACTATCACAACCTCAACACCCCCAGCCAATAATATAAAACAAAATGCAGAATATTCAGGATGCAGGAAATGTGGAATAAGAATGGGAAATGCTGCAAATATTCATCATCTGTAGAGAGAGGAACAGAGTTAACATTTGCAGTCAAAGTTTGGAAGAATGGTTCTTGTCCTGAAACGCTAACTTTGATTCTCTGCCACAGATCTAGCCGATAACATACCACCCCATCATAGAAAAACGCTCTCGTGACTTTGAAATTTTGGAAATGTAATGGCAAATTGGGACACAGCAAGATCCCACAGAGAAAGAATGAGAGAAATGATCAGATTATCTGCTTTTCAGAGATGATGCTTTGTTGTGAATAAAGGCCCAGGATTTCCAGCTGCTCCTCCAATAGGAGAGGAGGAGTCGGTTACACACCCCCAAGAGACGGAGCCTCGGATGAACGCCTGACACGAAAGACTCTGAAGAAAAGCAGCACCCCCTCAGTACCTCCCTCCAACAGTGCAGCTCTCCCTCATTAACTCCCAATGATAGTACAATGCTGTCTTTTAATTAAGCCCCCTCAAAGCAACACTCCTTCAGTACTCCCCTCCGACAGTGCAAAGCTCCCTCACTAGTGGCTCTGAGACAGTGCAGCACTCCCTCAGTACTGACGCTCAGAAAATGCAGACCTTCCTCAGTACTGACCCTCAGACAGTGCAGCACGCCATCAGTACTGACCCTCAGACAGTGCAGCAGTCGGTCAGTACTGACCCTCTGATCATGCAACATTCCCTCAGTAGTGACCCTCTGACAGTGCATCACTCGCACAGTACTGGCCCTCAGACATTGAACCATTCCCTTAGGATAGACCTTCCAAGAGTGCAGCGCTCCCTCAGTACTCACCCTCAGACTGTGCAGCAATCTCTCAGTACCAACCCTCCAATGGTGGAGTAATCCCTCTGTCCTGACCCTCCGACAGTGGAGTGCTCCCTCAATGCTGACCCTCAGACAGTGCAGCACTGCCTCAGCTGTGACACTCCAGCTGTCCAGCGCTCCCTCAGTGCTGATCTCTAAACAGTGCAGCACCCCCTCAGCACTGACCCTCCGACAGTGCAGCACTCTCTCAGTACTGACCCTCCGACAGTGCAGCACTCCCTGAGTGCTGACACTTAGGCAGTGCAGCATTCACTTAGTGCTGACCATCCAACAGTGCAGCTCTTCCTCAGTACTGACCTTCTGACAGTGTAGCAATTCCTCAGTAGTGACCCTCTGGCGGTGCAGCACTCCCTCAGTAATGACCATTTGGCAGTGCAACACTCCCTCAGTACTGATCGTCTGACAGTGCAGCGCTCCCTCAGTACTGACCCTCTGACAAGGCAGCCTCAGTACTGACCCTCTGACAAGGCAGCACTCCCCCAATAGTGACCCACTGGCATTGCAGCACTCTCAGAACTGAAGCTCTGACACTGCAGCACAAGCTCAGTAATGATCTTCTGACAATCCAGCTCTATACAATGCAGATTCACTTATGTTCTTTTTGGGAATGAACCAGCTGCACCAAATCATTAACCAGAATTCGATATAACATCCTTTAAGATGTAAAATGTGAAAAATACAGCTTTTCATGTAGCTACATGAGACGAGATCTGGAGAATTAAACAAAAACATTGTCAATACGATGTGACATAAAGAACATTTTAAAGGAGGAGAGAGAATCTTAGCCCTTTAGGGGGAATTTCCAGAAGTCAAGTTCCCTGGCGTGAATAGTCCATGATGGAGTGATGGAAATCAGGCGGATGATCAGGAGGCCAGAATTGGTGGTTGCAGAGACCGTGGAGGGTTCTAGGAGCTGGAGGAGATTGCAAAGATACGAAAGGTTTTTGGGAGCTGGAAGGGTTTCCAGATATACAGAGAGTTGTATGAGCTGGAAGAACTTACATATGTAGGGGGTTTTGCAGCAAGCTCGAAGACGATACAGAAATCGAGAGGGTTGTATGTACTCGAGGAGATTACAGAGATAGGGAGGGTTGTGGAGATTGAAGGAGTTTCCCCGGATAGAGGGAGGTATATGGGATGAAGGAGGTTACAGCGAAGGGAGGAGCATGGCAATGAGAATGTTTGAACACAAGGAAGATTCAAAATCGAGGCATCGCCTGGCCAGGAAGCAATGTAAGTCTATGGACACTGGTGAGGTGCGGGGTGAGGGGGCATGGTGGTAAGTAATAGCTCCCCATCCATCCTCAGCTGGTCCCATTATCTATCTTATGCAGTTCCGGATTTGCAAATTGTCCACGGGCGATCGGAACCAAATAATCAATGCGCATGCTTATGCTCCATACAAACCGCTCCCATCTATCTCCACTTCACTCTATCAGCACGTCCCCTTCACCAGGGCCTCTCTCACCGCCCCAACTGGCGATAAATTATCAGACTGCTCATCGGACATCCAGTACTGCATGAATAGAAATTCAATCCAGTTAAATAGTGGGAAGACTGAAGCTCTTGTTTCCAGTCCTGCTCCAAACCTACTTGCCTAACTATTGACTCCATCTCTCTCCCTCGCTGCAATCTGGAACTAAACCCATCTATTCCTGACCATGGGTCATATTTGACCCTTAGATGAACGCTCCGCCTCCTGTTGGTGCCAGCAGTAAAACTCCTGTCTCAGCTCACTTGCTGCTGAAATTCTCATCCATGTCTTTGTTCCAACGAGACGTTACTATTCCACCATACCCCTGGCTGCTCAGCCACATTGCACCCTCTGCAAACTGGAGGTCATCCAAAACTCTGCTGCCCGCGTCTTCACTTGCACCAAGTCTTCTTCACCCATCATCCCTTGCTCGCTGACGTACATTAACGCTCATTCAAGTAACGGCTTGATTTCACAATCCCGATCTTTGCTTTCAAATGCTTCCATTGCGTCTCCCTTCCCTGTCTCTGTAACCTCCTCTAGTCCCATTGCCCTGCGTAGTAACTGCGCTTCTCAAATTCTGAGAATTCCCCATTATATTCACTCCACAATTGGTTCCTTCAGTTCCTTGGGCCTCAAGCTCTGCGCTTTCCCCTACCCTCCTCATAAAATCACAGAATTTTTACAGCAGAAGGAGATTATTCGGCCCATCCTGTCTCCACCTTCTCTCCATTCTCTTCTGCCATTCCCCTTTCTTCTCCCCGTCACCCTGCACATTCTTCCTTTGCAGATAAGTCTCATTCCTTTTTGAATGCCTCAATTGAACCTGCCTCCACCACACTCTCAAGCAATGCATTCCAGACCCCAACCGCTCGCTGCGTGAAGAATTGTTTTGCTCATTACTTTACATCTCGTTCTCCAACCTTTCATCAGTGAGAACATTTCCTCCCTTTCTACCCTCTCCAGATCCCTGGTCCGCCTCACTTTCCTCATATAAGACACTCCTTAAAGCCAACCCGTTTGGATAAGCTTTTGGTCATCTGACCTAACACCCCACCACCACCGCCCCCACCCCCTCCTCCCCCCCCCCCCCCCCCCCCCCCCCCCCCGCCAACCCTCACCTCTGTGGTTGGCTGCCATACTTTGCTTTATAATGTGCCTTCGACCTGTCCTCGAATGTCTGATAAAGGTAACCGCGTTATACAGTGCAAATTTCTGTTTTGGTGTTAATGATCCACATGATGCTGCCCTCCCGCCCATCCCCACCGCATGCCACGCATCTATTCCTTTCTCCCTTACACGCCTCGTAGTGATCCTTGGATAGACCTGTGATACCCTGAGATGCCGAAGGGGAATCCGGGAGGAATAATGGAAGGTCTGGGCGTCCACTTTACACTGTGGCTCAGTGTTGAATTTACATCTTGCTGAAAGGATATATCGTGATGTGGCCAATTTGCGGGAAAAGGAGCCGATAAAGACAACATTTGCACTGCTCCTTCACATTGACAAAATTGCGAAGCTCGAATTTGGTTGGTGTGGGAGATTGAAGCCGCCGTTTGGCACTTCCTCATCCTTTTATAGTCTGGCGCACTCATGTTGCATCAAAGTCACAGGCGGCCTCACGCATTCAGTCTTTAATGACAAGGCAGCCGGTGGACCCTGGAATCAGAGTCAATCCATGATGTCTTTAGATTCTCTCGCCCTCATTAATTTCCTTCTGGTACCATGTAAGCAGGGGACTTATTGACATCTCTATAGAGTTAATTGTGCGACTCTTCTTAAACACACATTTTACAAACAAGCCGTAGCAAGGGACCAACGTAACAACATGTCATTAAAGCACTTGGCAGGTGAACCAAGGAGCGAAATCAGGCGAATTTTGATTCAGGCAGCAACTTGTTGTGATCTGGAACGCGCTGCTTGAAGGGGCAGAGGAAGCAAATTCAACAGTAACTTTCAAAATGACACTTAATATGTAGGTGAAAAAGGAAAACGCGTGTATAGCTACGGGACTATTGAAATAGCTCTTTATTTCACAGGGGAACTTCTTCTCAAAGATAACAAGGTTACCCGGTCTAACGTTTACTTATTAATGTCCGAAATTTCTTTGCAGACGCTTCCTCGAGAGGTGTGCTGAATTAGTGGCCGGGTGCACTCACCGTGAAGGAACTAGGTGCCGCTGAACTGAACTGTTGCCAGAATGGAACAGCCCGCACTACCATGCTCTGGTACCGGCAGCGCCCGGGAGAAGGGCTCGCTCTGATCCGGTACATAGTGACGGGGAGCCAAGCAAACTACGAAAAGAGTTTTAACGCCGAGTTTACCATCACCCTAAGTACGGACGATAAGAAATCCGAGCTCCGCTTGGGCGGCGTCAACGGGTCAGACACAGCAGTTTATTCCTGTCCAGCTAGTGATGGAGCACAGCGCTTGAGAACAGTTCTGCGCCGTGGCAGAATCCCCTAACGATTAAAAAGCATTCTTCATCCATTCAGTCTCAGGCGAATGGCTTTCAGGGCGCCACGGCGTGTTATCCAGACTGCGAGGGCGCGGGATGACACTGAGACTGAGGACAATTAGAATGATGGGGGCGGGGGCGGGGGCGCGGTCGGGGTGGCGTGTGGTTGTCGGGAGGTGTGGGGTTGGGGGGTAGTTGTGGGGAGGTGTGGAGGTGGTTGTGGTGTGGTGTGGGGTGGTGGTTGTGGGGAGGTGTGCGTGGCGGGAGATGGTTGTGTTGAGATGTGGGTGTGGAGATGGTTCTGGGCAGGGGTGGGAATGTTGGTTGTGGGGAGGTGTGCACTGTGGTTGTGAGGAGGTGTGGGGGTGGAGGTGGTTGGGGGGAGGTGTGGTTGGTGGTGGAGTAGGTGGGAGTTGGTTGTTGGGTTGGGAGGTGAAGTGAACAACTTCAACATCAAGTTAAAGGGGAAGCTATATAAAGACATGAGGGTGAAAGGAAGAGAAGGAGGTCCTGATGGATGAGATGAAGAAAGTTGGTTGGAGACTCGTGTGGATTAGAAATGCCTGCTACACTGTTTGCCCAAATGGCCCCATTTTGCACTGTGCTTTTTCTGTAATTCTAGGTAACAAATGATAGCATGCGGAATAGAGAGGCCCATCAGAAGGCGCTTCTATATGTCTGGAAATGTCTTTTGTAATCGGTTGCACCGAGGGGCTTCTGGTCGCACATTCTCGCTGCGAAGCGGCGCTCTATCTCCACTGAACAATGTAGATAACACATTCCTTCACGTCTAATCCATAATTAATCAACTGACGTGGAATCACGATCCAACCTGCTCTGTTTGCAATATTTAAAAAAAAGCAATTGCCGGAGAAGTTCAGCAGATCACCAGTGGAGGGAAAAAAGAGTTAACTTATCAAGTCCAACATGACTGTCCTTCGGAACTGTCCAGAGGATTAGCTAGCGACAGATGACACTTTACCCTCGCGTTACTTTCCAATTTCCTCCAATTTGTTGTACCGTGCACGAATCGAAATGAACGACACCTTTCTGAACGTTTGATTCATTGTAATGTTTAGTAACAGGGAACTCATTTCCCCAGCCGGAACTGGAGTATTAATGTCCATTTCCGGGTGCCACCATTTAAGCGTGAGGGTGCAGAGCATCTTGATCAGAGTGACGCAAGGGAGGGAGCTCTTCAATTATATGGGGAGATGAGAGGGGGAGGCTTAGGCGGAGGAATCGGCAATTCGACAAGAAGGGGAGGGACTTAGAGTGGACTGAAGCTGCCAATCAAACATACTGCAGCTCTTTAAGCGGCCATAGAATCCCCAGAGCAATAGATGTCTTAGACCAAATTCTGGTCGGTTTCTCTTATGCAAACTGTTAATCAAAATGCATTTAACTCGATTTTTGCTGTATGCCCTTTTTTTGTCCGGTGAGTCTCCCTCGGTAACTCCTTGGGGCAGTTTGACTCCAATTTTGAGTCCCTCCAAATTTTAATCTCATTATTTTCCTTCTATTCTCAGGTGCAGGATGTGACATAGTTCAGCAAAGTCCACCTGTAATCTCCAAATCCCAACACTCTTCCCTCGAAATCCACTGTTCTGCTCAGGGTTCCTTCAGCTCAGAGTTTTCCTGGTACCGCCAGCTTCCAAATGGGGAGTTCTTGCTGCTCTTCCACTCGTCCAACGCTGACCGAATTGAGCCGAAGGAGGAGGTGGATGGTTTTACTGCCTCGAGGAGCGGCGACTCTACATTCCACCTACAAGCGTCCCGTCTGCGAGGGAGTCACACAGGGGTGTATTACTGTGCCTGGCAGTTCCACAGTGACACAAGGAACAGGGTGAGTGCACCAAAAACCCAGTGCAGTAGAGAACGGTGCCCAGGACCGAGCCAGCCTCTGGGCGTTAATCTGACCGGCAGAGGGAGGGTGCTCGATAACCCTGCCCCGGAGATGACCTCACCAAAAGTGGGAGCCAATGAACTGGTTAAGATTTCCGGGCATATAATACTGGAGGCAGTGATTCCCACTCAGTGCCCATCCAACAGACTTTCGGTTATTTCACACAATAAAGACACGGATTCAGAATTGCTGTATTTCAGCTCTGGATTGTGCTGCTGACATTGCGGAGCTGAACCATGAGGTGACAGTCACCCTCACTGCTATTGCCTTGGGAATTAACTCTTTTATTGTTCTTCCATACCACTTGGTGTCTATTTTTGCTCCCTCTGTTTTCACATCACTCTCGCTCTCTCTGTCTCTCTCTCTGTCTCTCTATGTCTATCTCTATCTATGGTTATCTGTGTTTCTGTCTGTCTCACTGCCTGACGGTGCGCTTTTCTCTTCCTTCTTTCTCTCCCCCACTGTCTCTAAGTTTCCCTTTCTATCTCGCTTTCTTCCTTTTCTTTACTGATGTGTAGACTGACCACACATTTTTCTCCCCTTATCTCGGTGTCTGTCCTCGTTCCATTTCCAGCTCTCGCTTTCTTGTCCTCTCGCCGCTTCCTTGTGTCTCTCTGCTCCATCTCTGCCTCGATCTCTCTCCCCTCTAACCTCCTACATGCTGGATATCGAAGTGCAAACTATCCTCGTGTTTATGCATCTCTCTCGCTCGCCATCTCTGTTTTACAGATGTGGCGGCCGTGCTGATCCAACAGACTCCCGCTTAATTATCCAGTCCCCGGGCACTCCAGTCAGCATCGAGTGCCTTTACACAGAAGCAGCTGCTAGCAGTTATTTCTATTGGTACCGATGGCATCCTGGCCGTAAGCCTCAGAACCTTTTCCATTCCACCTACAGCAGAACGTCAATCCAACCGGTAGAGTGGACGGTTTCACTGCGAGAAGACCCAACAACACCCACTTTTACCTGGAGACCACCGGACTGTGAGCCAATCACTCAGATGTGTTTTACTGCGCCTGGAATTTACACAGTGACGCATAGAGATGGGGAAGCTCAACAAAAACCTCAAAGGGAACAGGAAACGTGGGAGACCTGACTCTCTTTATGTGTTACTTTCTGTCTATCTCGTTATCCATCTAACTACCTACCTACCTATTTGCTTACGTATGTCACTCTCTATTAGTTAGAATCAGCCAGACAGACTGGCTAGGATGAAAGTCACAGAGTCAAGTGAGTCTGCCTCTCTCTGATGAAACCCTGAAACTTTGGCCCTCATCTTCGGGTGCTGTAGTTCCTCAGCAACATGTCACAAATGACCACAGTCCAGGTGACCGTGGCCTGTATGAATCACATATCCAACTGGTCTGGTTCCCATTGACAAGAAAATAGAAAACGCTGTGAATACACAGGGTGGGTCAGCATTGGTATAATGGCCAGCTTAATGTTGAGTTAATTTCAGAATAAAGAATCCTCTATCAAGGGTTCTTTAATTACATTTTGTATCTGCAGGCTGGAATAGTTTCCAAAGTGAAACAACTGAGTTGACTGGGATTGCGGAGGTTGACAATTTTCTTAAAACAGCAGATGTCTGGGATTCCTGAGTTCCTTCAAGTATGGCATCTTGTGAATTCCCCACTTGCAACACTAGGCTTCTATCGGTTATGCCTTTCACTTTGGAATTCCACACCCCGCCCCCCCCCCCCCCCCCCACCCCCACTACCCACCCCCCACGCCACCCCCTGAAAACCTATGCAGGTAGGAACATAAGAGGAGGAGTCCATTCAGCTCATCGACTCTGCCATGCAGGAACACAAGGAGGCCATTCAGCCCATCGAGTTCGCTCTGAAATTCAACTAGATCTTAGGCCCCTACTGTGGTTATGTATGTCTTAATACCCTTGCCAAACAAAAATCTATCATTCTCAGTTTTGAACGTTGCACTTAAACGCAGGCTTTCTCCCCTCCTGAGGGGGAAGGAGCCCAGGTCCCCATTACCCTTTGTGTCAGAACCTGCATCATAAAATCAGTCCTTAGCAGTCTAACACTAATTTAAAGGTTCTAATCGCTTGTTCTGAACCTCTATACCCCACTCCACCCCCACCCATACTCTTTTACTTAGCTGAAATATCAGATTGTGATCATCACTTTATCTTCCATGTTCAAAGGAATATAAAAATATGAAGACGCTAACAATATTTTCTAGTCCATTCAAGTTGTTCCATACTTGCCTTGTGTCTACTAATGCCCACCCACCATGGGCATGTGCACTCCCGGGATAGACGAACGCCCAGGTAAAACCCCAGGCTAACTTGGGGTGCAAAATCTTTTAAATTCCACTCCAGCCAGGAGAAGAATTAAAAGTGAAATGATTCCAGGTGAGGATTTCGGCTCAGCCAGAAGCATTTGCCCCGCCCAAATGTATAAAATCACACTGTCCCAAATTAAGCACAAGAAATGATACACATGCCAGTCAGGAGCACAGTAACACGGAAAATTCTAGATCCACGTGGGGTGGGGGGTGGGGGGGGGGGGTGGTGGGGGGGGGGGGGCGGAGATCGTCTTCATTCCTGACACTCGTTCACAAGCAGATTTGCCGACTGTGCCCCAACCACTCATCCAGACCATTGATTGAAGCAACATTGATTACCAGAAGCCAGACGGCCCATCTAAAACTACTTTCCAGCTACTTCAACTAGTTCATTACTTTATCACTACTGCCGTAGATATCTTCTGTTAGAGAAGCCTATGTGCGGCCCCTTGTCCGAAGCTTTTCAAAGCCAGTGTAAACAACATCTGTTTGCCTTCCCTCATCATCATTTCGATTATCTTTTCAAAAAAATATAAGCACATTTTTGAGGCATGAAGTCCTACTGTGAAGTCAAGTTGAGTGTCCCTACTGTATCCCCCTTTATTCAGATAATCATTTATTGCATAATTAATGTGTCTCGCCAGCACCTTTCCGATTACTGACATCAAACTGATGGGCTTATATTTGTCCGAGTCTGCCTTGCCTCATTTCATTTTTAATTGTGGGGACCACATCAGACTCCCTCTATTCTACAGGGAAACGAGATATTAGAAAATCTGGCCAGGCGCTAACATAACACTCCCCCATTTTCCTGAGGACCCACGTGTGGACAACATCCAGCACGGCTGTTCCGCCTGTTTTCGTGTTCTCAAGTCTTTCTAAAACAATATTTTCATCAATTTAACGTTAATCGATTTAAGTGCTCATTACATACTGGTGGCGTGCCCAGTGTGCACTTTTTAACCTTTTTTGAACATTCTTCAATTGCCCAGTACAAGTCGCTGAGAATTTTTTGGCTCTCCCGCGAAACGCTTTGTGTGTCAATAAATTAAAGGTGCGATACGAGTGCAAGCTGCTCTTGTTCCCCTCTTCAGCACTGACTTTTCTCCCCTGCGCCACCAGAGGGAGCCATTGCCTAACACATGACAGCCTTTTGGTGCATGATATACGCACCAGTCACCGAGAGGTTTCCATCTCACAATGATATATTCATTCATATTGTAATTTATTATTTGCATGCACAAGGGATTAGCAGGTGCACATCGGTGAGATTTATGTCAGAAATATACCCACTGGAGGTGAGAGAGTGCAGGAGAGATAACGAGATGCAAAGCGAGAAAACTAAAGAGATAGGTTGATAGGTAGTTAGAGAGAGGGAGAGATAGAGAGAAAGGGAGATAGATATATATAAATATATAAATGTCTAAATGTATGGAAACACAAAGACACACACAGAAATAGAAGATAGATGGGAGGCAGACTTGGAAACAGAAAAAATAATATACAGCAGCAAAAACGAAGAGATGGTGGTAAGGAGCCACAAACAGAAAGAGAGAGGGAGCGAGCGAGAGAGATAGAAGTAACCTTTTTGTGAATAAAATATATTTAATCCCTCCTATGAATGTCCTAGCTTTTCTTGTAAATATACATTCACTTGCCATAGACTCTTTCAGCATCAGAGAAAGTATTGGTCCATTACTTTGTAAAACCCTTGCAATTTCAAAGTAACTTCAACAACAGCAATCCATTTATATAGCACTTTTAAAGTTAGACAACGTGCCCTAGCGCTTCACTAGAGTAGTATCAAAGAAAAGTATGACAGACAAGCAAAGAAATTGATGTGACTCTAGATGACAAAGTATTACTCAAATAGGTAGGTGGAGCTGAGGTAGATCAGCTACAAACCTATTGAATGGCGGAGCACATTCGAGGGAAAGACTGACCTCCTCCTATTAATAGAAACACAGAAACTAGGAGGCCCTTCGAGCCTGCTCCGCCATTCATTATGATCATGGCTGGTCACCCAACTCAATAGCCTGCTCCCGCTTTCTCCCCTATATCTTTTGATCCCTTTCGCCCCAAGAGCTATATCTAACCTCTTATTGAAATCATACAATGTTTTGTCCTTAACTATTTCCTGTGGTAACGAATTCCACAGGCTCACCACTGTCTGGGTGAAGAAATTTCTCCTCATCTCAGTCCTAAATGGTCTTCCCCGTATCCTCAGATTGTGACCCCTGGTCCTGGACTCCTCCATCATCGGGAACATCCTTCCTGCATCTAGGCGGTCTAGTCCTCTTAGAATTGTATGGCTTTCTAGAGATCCCACCACCACCACCCCCAGCCCCTCATTCTTCTGAACTTCAGCGAATATAATCCTAATCGACTCAATCTCTCCTCATATGTCAGTCCCGCCATTCCAGCAATCAGTCGAGCAAAGCTTGCTACACCCCCTCGATAGCAAGTACTCCCTTCCTCAGATAAGGAGACCAAAACTGCACACAATATTCCAGGTGTGGTCTCATCAAGGCCCTGTACAATTGCAGCAAGACATCGCTGTTCCTGTACTCGAATCCCCTGTCTATGAAGGACAACATACCATTTGCCTTCTTTACCGCCTGCTGCACCTGCATGCTTACCTTCAGAGACTGGTGTATGAGAACACCCAGGTCTCGTTGCACATTCCCTTCTCTCAATTTATAGAAATTCAGTTAATAATCTGCCTTCTTGTTTTTGCCACCTAAGTGGATAACCTCACATTTAACTACATTATACTGCATCTGCCGTGCATTTGCCCACTCACTCAGCTTGTCCAAATCATACTGAAGTATCTCTGCATCCTCGTCACAGCTCACCCTCCCACCCATCTTTGTGTCATATGTAAATTTGGATACATTACATTAGTTCTCTCTAAATCATTAATATATATTGTGAATAACTGGGATCCCAGCACCAATCTTTGCGGTAACCCACTAGTCACTGCCTGCCATTCAGAACAAGACACGTCCATTCCTGCTCTTTGTTTCCAGTCTGCCAACAGGTTCTCTATCCATCTCAATGCACTACCACCAATCCCATGCGCTTTCATTTTACACTCTAATCTCTTACCTGGGACTTTGTCGAAAGCCTTCTGAAAGTCCAAATAAATCATACCACTGGCTCCCCCTCATCAACTCTACTAGTTACATCCTCGAAAAAGTCCAGTAGCTTTGTCAGGCATGATTTCCCTTTCATAATTTAATGCTGACTCTGTCCGCTTCTGCCATTGTTTTCCTCGTGCTCAGCTATTAAATCTTTTGTAATGGACCCTAGAATTTTCTCCACTACTGATATCAGACTGACTGGTGTATTCCCTGTTTTCTCTCTATCTCTCTTTTTAAATATTGGGGTTACATTTGCCACTCTCCAATCAGTAGAAACTGTTCCAGAGTCTGGAGGATCTTGGAATATGACCACCAATGCGTCCACTCATTCTCAGGCCACTTCCTTAAGTACTCTGCGATGTAGATTATCAGGCCTTGGCGATTTACCGGCGTTCAATCCATCAATTTCCCCAACATTATTTCCCTACTAATGCTGATTTCTTTCACTTTCCCCCCTCACTAAATCCTGTGTTCGCCAACATTTCTAGCATGTTATTTGTGTCTTCCTTTGTGAAGACAGATTTTATTTAGTTGGCCATATCATTTCTTTGTTTCCCATAATAAATTCCACTGTTTCTGACTGTAAGGGATCTACGTTTGACTTCACTATTATTTTTTCTCTTCACATACCTATAGAAACATTTACAGTCAGTTTTTATGTTTGCTGCAAGCTTACTCTCATACCCTGTTTTCCATTTCTTAATCAATCCTTTGGTCCTCCTTTTCTGAATTGTAAACTGCTTCCAATCCTCAGGTCTGTTGTTTTTCTGGATAATTTGTACGCCTTGTTCATTGGATCAAATGCTATCTCTAATTCTCTTTGTAAGCCATGGTTTAGCCACCTTTCCTGGTTTAATTTTGCACCAGACAGGAATAAACAATTGTTACAGTTCTCCCATGCGTTCTCTGAATGTTTGCCATTGCCTATCCACGGTCATCCCTTTAAATAACGTTTCCCAATCCATCATAGACAACTCGCGCCTCATACAATCGTAGTTTCCTTTATCATTAAGACTGGGGCCCTAGGCTCAGAATCAACTACATCACTCTACATCTTGATGCGGAATTCTATCATATTATGGTCGCTCATCCCCAAGGGTCTTCGCACAACTAGACTGCCAATTATTCCTTTCTCATTACACAATACCCAGCCAAGGATGACCTATTCTCTAGTTATATCCTCAACGTATTAGTCCACAAAACATCCCGTATACACTCCATGAATTCCTCCTTTATGGTTTTCCAATAATTTGATTTGCCCAATCAATATGCATTTTAAAGTCACCCATAATTACAAATGTTCCTTTATTGCATACATCTCTAGTTTCCTGTTTAATGCCATTCCTAACATCATGACTACAGTTTCCTCATCTTTATGTTCTTATCTTTATGTATTGCTATGTCACAGCCAATAGCAAATGCTGAGTTGTTCAAAACCCAAAGAGAAACTTGAAACACCTGCCACAACTTGTTTTGCAGTTTGTATACATTTCAAGATGCGGGCCTTGAATTCACAAGTAATAAGACCACCAAATCTTACAGGTTTTACAAAACCAGGTTAAACATTTATTAATACAAGAAATTACTTTAACTATATAGATAGATCTACAAATTACTACTATGATAACCGTTCAATCTCCTAATCAATCTAACTCCCAGTTACACTTTCGTTAAGGCAATCATAATGCACATAGATTTTAAAAGGCCCAGGCAACGAAACATGGTACCCTGAACAATTCGAATTTAAAGTGAGTTTTCTTAACTTCAGCCCTTTGAAGACAGCAGCTTGAGGCGCAGATGCTGAAGGCTTTTCTCACTTGTAAATCTTAAAATGCCTACCCTTACATACATCCTTCACTACTTAATACATATCTTCCCTTTTGAATACAAATATCCATTGTTTCACTATATTTTTGGGCATTATGTTCCTGATAATAAAAGTCACACATAGCACAATGTTTTATCAATAATCTTCGGGAAAAATAATTACATTCTTTCTAAACTTCACCTGGCTAGGTGACATATTTCACTCCTCCTTTTGAAGACAATCTCATCTGGTTTATTTAAAGTACAAATGTGCCGTTGACACCTATGTTTCTAAACTTCCCCATGTTTACAGAATTAACATTTCAAGCTAACTCTTCTTCTTACATCAATGCATCGAGACTGTAATTCAAGTAAATCTCACCCACACACAGAGACCGCTATAGCACACAGACATATGTAGGCACATTGATATGTCCTACTATTACTCAATTTTACACTAAATTCCAATAACATTTTGAGAATTATTATATCTCCCTGGCAGTGTTCCCTGCGTTCTCCAGTTTCTAAAAGCTGAGTCCCCTCTCAAAAGGTCTGTTGTCTCCACTAGTTTAATGTTCCCTCGGATCGATCACATGTTTTATCACCTGTCCTAATGTGGGTCAATTTGTGGTTGTCTTGCATTCATGGGAAGCATATGTGATGTAAATGCAGTTGTTGCTGTGACTCAGCTTACCTGCAACAAGTTGTGTTTTGGGGCCTTTGTGTCTGCCTTTCAGTGTAGCGGGTACAGAAGAAGCAGGTATCACAAACAACCTCCACTTTATGCATCTCTAGGGAATTTCTTTTACATGCCCATCTTCACCATCCAGTGCCGAAGATGAGGTTATAAGGCATATCCAAAGGCTTTGGTCAAATCAACGCCATTCCTTTGTTCCCAAAGGCAAAATCTCTCCAGGTGTTCAGGCCCTAATTAGAATTGACTGTGAATCCAGGCATGGGGCCCCTGCAATCCTTCATTAGGGGTCTCTTAATTTCTCCCATCCCCAATTGTGGAACAGAGTATGAGGGATAGATGTAGGGAGAGTCAGGTGGGGAGAAAGAGCATAGATAGATGGAAAGAAAGAGAGAAATTGAGGGAGAGAGAATAAAAAAGAGGTGGCGATTGAGACCAAAAAACAGAAACACCACGAAAGACAAAGAGAGAAAGAGAGAAGAACAAATAGAGAGAAAGAGAAACAAAGAGAGGCAACGACCGATAGTGAGCAAGAGAGAGAGAAAGAGAGAGCGCTGCATAGACAGAAAGAAGCGCGGATAGGAAAAGTGAGAGGGAGGGGCTAAGAGAGTGGACGAGGGATATGGAGACAAACAGAGACAACATGTGAGAAGTAATGAGAAAGGAAAACACTGAAATAGAAACAAAGGAAAATAAAGAGAGAGTGACAAATAAAGAAACAAAAAAAGAAAAAGTGCTGGTAAATAGGGAAGGACCGTTAAGGATAAAAGGACAGAAAGAGAGTGCAAGAGAGGCAGAGAGTGTGAAAGAGAGGGGGAGGGAGGAAGAGAGATGGAAAACAAATGGCAGGCAAAAGAGAGGGAGAGAGAGAAGCGCAGAGACAGAGAGCTGGAATGGTGAACTGTACTCAGTAATTTGATCCTAGTTAAAAGGTGGCATTCTACATTGCACAACATTCCCTCTGTTCTTTCTCCTGCTCCGTCCTGACAAACCTGATAAACTTCCTGCATTCAAATCAATATTAAAATCCCTCTAAAAGTTCTTATTGAGTCTGCTTTCTCCATCCTTCAAGGCAGCGCGGTCCAGATCACACCTGGCTGCGTCAAAATATTTCTTCCTATTGCCCCTTGTTATTTTTAACTAGGTATCTTAAAACTGTTTTTTCTTGTTACAAAGTCTCCTCGTGCAATGCTTAAAAATATTCAATTGCTGACTCAATCATTTTCCTTGAGTTGTTCTTTCCATTATAGTTTTCAGGGAATTTGGTGCAAGTATTATTTTTTAACTGATGTTGGGGCCAGTGCATCAGCAAAATGACATTCTTAACAACAAATGCTGCAAAATAAAAATGTGAGGCGAAGAGCAGGCAATTGAGACACATCTGTATATGTTATTACATATAATAATGCAGCAAGACCTGGACAACATCCAGGCTTGGGCTGACAAGTGGCAAGTAACATTCACACCAGACAAATGACCAATCTCCAATAACCATTTCCAACATGAGAAAATCCAACCCTTGACGTTCATTGGCATTATCATCACTGAATTCCCCCAGTATCAACACCTTGAATGTTACCATTGACCAGAAACTGAACTGGGCTATCCAGGTAAACGCTATGGCTACAAGAGCAGATCAGAGGCTCGGAATCCTGCGACGACTATCACACCACCTGACTCCCCAATGCCTGTCCACCATATACAAGGCACAAGTCAGGAGTATGATGGAATATTCTCCACTTGCCTGGATGAGTGCAGCTTCCACACAAGAAGGCAGCTCACCATCACCTTCTGAAGGACAACTAGGGATGGATAGTAAATGTTGGCTCAGCCAGCGAAGACCACACCCCGTGGATGAATAAAAAGAATCCTATTTGTTATTGGTAGATTCACAACTTGAAGAACTGTGCACAGGAATGGTAATTTCAACAAGATATGATCTAACCATCCCCCACGACATTCACTGGCATGACCATTATTGAATGTCCAACCATCAAGAACGGCCACGTTGCCATTACAGGAAACCTAACTGAACCAGTCATATCAAGATCGTGCCTACAGGAGCGGGTCAGAGGCTAGAAATCGTGTGCCAAATAATTCAGCTCCCAAAACCTGTCCACCACCTACAACGTGCATGCAGTGTTCGACATGGAGGAGTACCGATTCATCAGCTGAGGTTGGGGGGTGGCGGCAGTGCTGCGAGTTGCCCTGGGAGTCCTCAACATTCACCATTCACTCTGGATCCCATGAAGTCTCATGGCATCAGGTGAAACATGGACAAGGAAACATCCTCCTGATTACCATCTCCCACATCCCCATTGTTGATGAATTATTACTCCTCTATGTTGAGCACCACATGGAGGAAGCACTGAGCATGACAAGTGCGTAGAATGCATTCTGGGTGGGGGAATTCAATAACCCTGACCAAGGATGGGTCGGTACCATCACTACTGTCTGAGCTTGACGAGTCCTAAATGGCATAGCTACTCGACTGGGTCTGCAACAGGTGGCGAGGGAACCAAGAAAAGGGGAAAATCCACTTGACCTGGTCTTCACCAATCTACCTATCGCAGGTGCATCCATTCATGTCAGTATCGGTAGACGTGACCACCGCCCACACCTGTGAGAATGAAGTCCCATCTTCACGTTGAGGATAACCTCCTCCATGTTGTGTGGCGCTATTGACATGCTAAATGGAATAGATTTTGAACAGATCTAGCACCTCAAAACTAAGCATCCAAAAGGTGATATAGTCCACCAGCAGCAGAATTGTCCACAGCTACAATTTGTAACCTCATGGCCCCCACCCCACCATTGGCATCAAGCTGCAGGATCAACCCTGGTTCAATGAACAGTGCCGGAGGGCATGCCAGGAGCAGCACGAGGCATTCCTAAAAATGAGGTGTCAACCTGAGGAAGCTAAAACGCAGGACTACTTGCATACCAAACAGCAGAGGAGTGCACAATAGACAGATCTAAGTGATGCCACAACCAACGGATCAGATCCAAGTTCTGCAGCCCTGCCACATCCGGTCATGGATGTTTGTAGACAATTAAACAACTCACTTGAGGAGGAAGCCACACTAACATCTCCATCCTCAATGATTGGGGAGTCTAACACATAAGTGCAAAAGATTAGAATGAAGCGTTTACAACAATATTCAACCAGAAATGCCGAGTTGTTGATCCCAGCATCACAAATGCCAGTCTTCAGCCAATTCCATACATTCATCACGATATCAAGAAGCAGCTGTAGGCACTAGATACTGAAATAGTCATGAACCCTGACAACATTCCAGCAATGTTACTGAAGATACGTGTTCCAGAGCTATCTGCACTCTGAGACAAGCTGCCCCAGTACAGCTGCAATACCAGCAAAACTCCCCAGGTATATCTTGTCCACAAGAAGCAAGAAAAATCCAACCTGGCCAATTACTGCCTCATCAGTCTACTCTCGATCATCAGAAAAAATGATATAAATTGTTGGTGACAGTGCTATCAAATGGCACATACTCCACTTTAACATGCTCACTGACGTTCAGCTTGGGTTCCGCCAGGGCCACTCTGCTCCTGACTTCATTACAGCCTGATTCCATGCACGAAAGAGCTGAACTCAAGAGGTGAGGTGAGAGTGACTGCCCTTGACATAAATGCAGCATTTGAACGAGTGTGGTATCAAGGAGCCCTAGCAAAACTGGAGTCAAAGCGAATCATGGGGAACACTCTCCACTGGTCAGAGTCAATTTAACACAAAGGAAGATGGTTGTGGTTGTTGGAGGTCAGTCAACTCAGCTCCAGGACATCACTGAAGGAGTTCCTCAGGTAGTGTCCTCATGCCAACCATCTGCAGCTGCTTCATCAATGGTCTTACTTGCTTCATAATGTCAGAATGTGGGGTGTTCGCTGATGATGGCACAATGGTCAGCACCATTCGTGACTACTCAGATACTGGAGCAACCCATGCCCATATGCAGCAAACCTGGACAAGATCAAGGCTTGGGCTGACAAGGGGCAAGCAACATTCACGCCACACAAATGCCAGGCAATGACCTTTTCAACAAGAGAGAAACCAGCCATCTTCCCTTAACATTCAATGGCATTACCATCACTGAATCACCCGCTATCAACATCCTGCAGATTTCAGTTGACCAGAAGCTGAACTTGACTGGCCATATAAATATTGTGAATACATAAGCAGTTCAGAGGCTAGGAATCCTGCGGCCAGTAACTCACCTTCTGACTCCCAGGACCTGCGCACCATCTACAAAGGACAAGTCAGGCATGTGATCAAATATTCCATACTGGCATGGATGAGTGCAGCTCCAACATCACTCAAGAAGCTCGACGCCATCCAGGACAAAGCAGCCCATTTGATTGGCACCAGATCCACAAATATCCCTCCCTCCACCACCGATGCACAATAGCAGCAGGATGTACTATCTACAAGATGCACTGCAGGCTCCTTAGGCAGCACCTTTCAAACCCACGACCACCGCCATCCAGAAGGAAAAGAGCAGTAGATATATAGAAACACGACCACCTGCAAGTTCCCCTCCAAGTCACTGACCATCATGATTTGGAATTATATCGCCGTTCCTTCACTGTCACTGGGTCAAAATCCTGGAACTGTCTTCCTAAACAGCACTGTGGATGTACCTATACTACATGACCTGCAGTGGTTGAAGAAGTCAGCTCACCACAATCTTCTCAAGGGCAATTAGGAAAGGACAATAAATGCTGGCCTAGCCAGTGACTCCCAAATCCCGTGAAAGAATAAAGAAAGTCAGGAGTGTAATGGAATGCTCTACATTTGCCTGACTGTTTGCAGCTCCAACAACACTCAAGGAACTCGCCACCAACTAGGACATAATAGCCTGCTTGATCTGCACCTCAATCACCTCCTGAATCATTAACTCCTTCCACCTCTGTCTCACAGTGGAATCAGTGTGTACGATCCACAATAAGGATTGGCAGTAATTCTCCAAGGCTCCTTGGATAGCAGCTGTCCAACCTTCCACCACCACCAGCTAGAAAGGCAAGGGTAAGATGTGCATGGGAACCCGACCAGCGAAACTTCCCCTTCAAGTCTTCCACCATCCCAATTAGAAGCTATATCATCGTTCATTCACTCCCACTGGATCAGAAAGCCGCAATTCCCTTCCTAGCAGCACTGTGGGTGTGTCTACTCCACTTGAACTGCAACACTTTAGAATGGCAACTCACTATCCGCTTGTCAAGAGCAATTAAGCATGGGCAATAATTGCCACATTAACAGTGACATTTAGCGAGTTAAGATCCTTCCTTTATTTGGAAAAACTCAGCAGGTCTGGCAGCATCGCCGGAGAAGAAAAGAGTTGATGTTTCGAGTCCTCATGACCCTTCAACAGAACTAGGTGAATACAAGGAGAGGGGTGAAATATAAGCTGGTTTAAGGTGTGTGTGTGTGGGGGGGTGGGGGGGGGTGTTGGGTGGGGGGAGAGAAGTGGAGGGGGTGGTGTGGTTGTAGGGACAAACAAGCAGTGATAGAAGCAGATCATCAAAAGATGTCACAGACAGCAGAACAAAAGAACACATAGGTGTTAAAGTCGGTGATATTATCTAAACGAATGTGCTAATTAAGAATGGATGTAAGGCACCATCCATTCTTAATTAGCACATTCGTTTAGATAATATCACCAACTTCAACACCTATGTGTTCTTTTGTTCTGCTGTCTGTGACATCTTTTGATGATCTGCTTCTATCACTGCTTGTTTGTCCCTACAATCACACCACCGAACTCCAATTCTCTCCTCCCACCCAACCCCCACCACTCAACACCCCCCACCCCCCCCACACACACAGCTTAAACCAGCTTATATTTCACCCCTTCCTTGGATTCACCTAGTTCTGTTGAAGGGTCATGAGGACTCGAAACGTCAACTCTTTCCTTCTCCGCCGATGTTGCCAGACCTGCTGAGTTTTTCCAGGTAATTCTGTTTTTGTTTTGGATTTCCAGCATCGGCAGTTTTTTTTTTTGTTTTTATCCCTCCTTTCTTTACCCATTTAAGCCGACATCATTTTTTCTATTTCTTTATCCTTCACTCATCCAGGCACCACTTCTTTCCCTTGTAACTTGGCATTGAACATTTTAATAAGTGATCTATTCTAATGATGCTTTGTATTTTCAATCATTTGTTGTCTTTGCAAAACATTGCAGTTCGCTGCCTCAGTGCACGGCATATACGATGAAATAGGGTCTACCTGGGAAAGCACGGACTGCCGGAAATACACGAAAGATGCCGAGTCGAAAGACAACGCACGGCACAGGGAAAACACAGCAGAACCGGGACTTAAATGGTTACTAGAAATTGTAGGAAATATATCCAGAGTCGAAAGGGGAAACGAGGAACTACAGGATATTCACAATAAATGGGAGTCTGAAGTCCGCCAAAAGAGCATTGCAACACGCAATATGCACGTAGACTAAAGAAAGATTTATTGAATTATCTATTATGGTGGGATTGGAACTCATATCTCCAGGTGCTTCACTCAGAATTATTAGGCTAGTCATATAACAGCACTGTTATCTCGCACTTTAACCTGTTTTCATGCCTCAGCCATGCTAGTGGAAAATACAGTGTCTGTGGTTCCCTGCAGGTGATGTGTGATGCTCTGACTCTCATGTCTTTAAACACAAACACCAGGCTGTTATCTTTCTTGGTGCATATTTTGTCCTATTTAAAAATTGGCAGCTACACCCTGATAACCGCACACCCTGACTGTTTTCTGTCTCTTTATCTCTGCACTATTTAATAATGTTTCTGCAGTTTTTTGACAATTTTTTTCCACAAGAGCATCGAAACAAAATGTGCAGCTATTTGAGGCGATTCATTGAATTAGACAGTGTGGATAGGAGAATGGCTCTACGAAGGAGCAGGCACTGAATCGCCAAATGACCTTCGTCTGTGCTGTAACCTTTTGTGGTTCTATGACATCTACCCGGAAATGTGCTCTGGTGCGAGTGTCTGAAAATATTTCCAACAAAATTTACAATCAAAAATTATAGAAGGAA
Source organism: Carcharodon carcharias (assembly GCF_017639515.1). NCBI lineage: Eukaryota > Metazoa > Chordata > Chondrichthyes > Lamniformes > Lamnidae > Carcharodon > Carcharodon carcharias. Next base: position 2,657,495 of record NC_054500.1, read on the forward strand.
GAAGATATAGCGCCCAAATCACTTTCATTCCCAGTTTTCTATTCCGTCGAGGGCAGAAGATTTAGGAGTGATCAAATCGAGGTAATAGAAATGATTAAATTGTTTGATAAGGTAGACAGAGACAAAAACTCTTTCTTTGTTAGGGACATCCAGAACAATGGGATCTACCCTTAGAATTCAATCTAGGCTGCCCAGCGGTACTGTCAGGAGGCACCCGACACAAAGGTGATTGGAAATCTGGAACTCACTTCCATCAACCAGCTGTTGAGGCTGGCGTGCGTGCGGGGTGCGGGAGAGGTTGATGGTGTTGGTGTCTACACCAATGTTAAAACCAATATTGTGATTTTTTTTTTGTGAGGGAAAATATTAAGCCGCATGGTCGGAGACACTTAGATGGAGTTAGATGGAGATTAACCATGATGTCATTGAATGTCTGAAGACACTCAAGGGGCTGAATGGCCGTTGCCTGTTTGTATGTGGCTTTGCCTTTCGGTGATGATGTTGTTAGTTGATTGACAGTTTGAAAGCCTAACAATGTAATAATAAATTTGCCTTGTTTGCAGGCTTGTGCATAAGCTGGATCATAACATTCGATGACTGGTTCCCTAAATGCCAAAGGCTGATTAACCATAAGAAATCAAATCTCACCAAACCCTAATTATTGCTTAGACGCGAATAGCAAGTGTAACACAACTCTTGTTTCTTTCTAACCTTCCAACAGTCACAGATTATTTCAGCACGGAACAGAAGGCAGTCACTAGGCCCGTCGTACATGTGTTTTCTCTTTGAAAGTGTTACTCCATTAGTCCCACTTCCCCATCGCCTGCTGTTAACACATAAGCCTACAAATATTTTCCCTTTTAAGTAAATACCAAGTACCCTTTTTAAAGTGACTATTCAAACTATTACTGACAACCTTCCAGGAAATGCATCCAGATAACGACGCCTCGCTATGTAATTTCTGTATGTCGCCTCTCATTATTTTGGCAAAGACATTAACTATGGGCCCTCCTGTTACCCATCTGTATGTCTATCTATCTACCTATCTGATCTCAGGGACTGTGCCTATAACATAACAGGGAGCAGTCAGCACCAGAGTTCACATTGAATCATCAACACAAAATACGACAGGTAATGGAGATCTGAAATAAAAAAAAAACCCTGGAAAAACTGGCAACATCTGTGGCGAGAGAAACAGAGTTAATGTGTCAAATCCAAAATTACTTTTCAGAACTTTCGAAGAACACTCATGCCTGACTGGAAATCTTAACTCTATTAACCGGGTCTGTTCATCTTGAGCTGCAGTAAGAAAGGAAGGATTAAAAAATGACAGATTGAACTAAAGCGAGTTTGTTTGAGTAAAGAGAAGAGGCGGTGGTGTAATTCTAACGCCACTAGACTAGTGATGCAGACACCCAGCTGGTGGAATTCAAATTCAATAAATAAATCTGGAATAAACAGTGACGATGTAACTATCATCAGTTGTTGTAAAATACCATCTGGCTCATTTCTTCCTCTTTAGAGGAGGACAATTGTTGTTGATAGATGTGACTCCAGGCCCAAAGTAACGTGCCTAACTCTTAACTACCCTAGGAAATAGCTCAGCCAGCCACTCAGCTGAAGGGCAATTAGTAGTGGGTAAGTGAGGGGGAAAGGAAGAGCGCAAGAAAAAAATAGGAATAAGTAAGAAAGAAAAGTGGAAAGAACGGCAGAATGGAAAGAAGAAAATAATGAATGAGAGCGAAAGAAAGGATAACAGGAATGAAAAAATAAAAAAGGATGAGAGAAGCAAAGAAATATAGAAAGAAGGCGAGCTTGATTGCACGAAAGGAAGATTGAAAGAATCAGAAAGGAAAGCGTTGACAATAAAAGTTAGAAAGGTAAGTGGAAGCAAAGAGCTGAAGACAGGAAGCACAATTACATGAAAACAAAATGCTAAAGTGCGGAAGTTCAGTTACGACGTGTCCAGCAGCCACGTTCGTTTGCAAAGGGGCGGCAGGTGCAGGCGTTCAGAGAGAATTTATCACCCAGGAGGAAATGAGAGGGCAACATCTCAGCCAGCCATCCTCCAAACTCAAGAGTACCTTGGCTACAGGTGGCACATTCCGTTAAACCGCAGAGTGAAACTCGGGCCCACGACCTACTTTGGAAACTCTGTGCCACGTCTGTTAGCTCAAAGCTGCATCCCACCGCTTCCGTTTGATATTTTTCCGTGCAGATGCTGTTTTTCTACCCCAGTTCGTGTCTTGTTTTGAGTCAGTACTTTCCAGTCTGATCAACCGACGGAAATAACAATAGACATGTATTTTAAAGTCAACTTACATTAATGCTTTCTCGTCTGCTTTTGCACTCATGCAGCTGAATCCTTTAATAAAACTAAAATTAAATTTTCGCCAGATTATAAGATATAGTAAACTCCTGATCAAGTCTGCCTTCCCGCGTTGATTTCTTCTATTGCAACTGTTCACATTTTTGCATGCCGTGTGCTCGTTGAAGTAAATAATCGGTTTGGGGTGTGTAACAGTGTTGGAAAAGAGGAAGGGGGAGATGCGAGATCGAATTCGGTGAGAGTGAAAGCGTGAAAGGGAGAGAGAAAGATAAAGGTATAAAGACAGGGGAGAAAGTAAAAGAGTGGGAAAAGCCGAAAGCCACAGAGTCAAAGGCAGAAAGACGGGTGAGAGAGAGACAGAAAGAGGCAGAGACAGAAAGCAAGAGCCGGGGAAGGAAAGGTGATAGAGAGCTATGTAACTAGGCAACAAGGGCAGGAAATGGAGAGAGGCAGAAAGACAGACAAACATACAGAATTAGAGTGAGCGAGGCAGAAGGAGAATGTGAGAGAGGGAGAGTTAAATAGATATGGATAGGGTTTAGGAAGACGGAGTAAAAGTCAAAAAGTCAGAGGGAACTGCAGAGAAGCATGGAGAAAGAAGGAGAACTGAACAGGCAGCAGGTAGAGAGAAATGAGAAAGGCTGGGACAGACGAGAAAGATAGGAAGAGAGATGGCACAATCGATATATAGGCACATGGAGAGAGAGAAGAGAGACAAAGAGCAAGAAACAACAAAGAGAGGATATGGTCAGGAAGCGAGAGAAATGAATGTGGGGTGGATAGAAAGGCACTAAGGAGCAGGTCTTAGGAAAAGAGAGCACGGAGGTTTATAGGGAGAGAGAACTTGTGGGAAAGTGAGGAAAGGAATTGGAACAAGGGCAGATGGAGCCAAGCAAAGAAAGAAACAGTGGAATAGAAGGACAGAAGGAGATACTGTCCATGACAAATTGTACCGAGTTTCCTAAACATGCTGTGCTTGCAAATTTACCAAACTGGTTTAAAGAATATACTGATGTATATGTGCATCACTCAGTGTGATAACAAACGTCTCTCTCAATGTCTGCATCTCATGAAAATCTCTTTATATTTCATAGTTTACATGATTACGCAGGGGTTCTATCGAGCAGATGTGGGGACGATATTTCCATTTCTTGGGGAAATCAGAAAGAGAGGCCCTAAACATAAGATTGCCACTAATTAATCTAACGAGATTCAGGAGACACTATTGAGTCAGAGATAGCTGAGAATGTGGAACACAATTTCGCAGGGTTTTGCTTGAGAAGAAAAATACATAGATGTATTTAAGGGGTATCTGGATAAGCTGAAAATGAAGAATAGAAGGATATGCTCATGTGGTGAGATGAAAAGGACAAGAAACGATTGGATCCAGCAGAACCACTGGTATTGAGCAGATGAGCCTTCTGTCTCTTTCTGTCTTGATGTTTCTGTGTATTTCTATGGATTTAGGTCTCCAATCAGCCAAGCTCTCATCGAATCTTCAAACAGCTTCTGGGGGCCAAACAGCTTCTCCTATTCGGAGGTTCCAGTATATGGAGGTTGGACATGGTGTGGTTATGCACAGAGGTGTCTGGCTCTATCCCTCCCCCAACAGCATGGCTCAGCACTCCCATGGGATAAAAGATGGACACCAGCTGCCCTGACATTCGTAATCTCCTACTTAGACACTCACAGAATAACAGAATCAAACTGTGCAGAAGAGGCCCTTGAGCCCATCGAGCCTGCATCGACACGTGGGAAACACCTGACCTACATGACAAATCCCATTTACCAGCACTTGGCCAATAGCCTGGAATGTTATGAAGTGCTAAGCGCTCATCCAGTTCCTTTTGAAAGGATGTGAGGCAACCGCCCACCACCATCCACCCAAGCAGTGCATTCCAGACCGGCACCACCCTCTGGGTAAAAAATGTTTCCTCACATCCCCCCTAAACCTCCCTCCCCTCACCTTGAAATTGTGTCCCCTCGTGACTGACTCTTCAATTAAGGGGAACAGCTGCTCCCTATCCAGTCCATGACCCTCACAATCTTGTTCACCTCGATCAGGTCGCCCCCCAGTCTCCTCTGCTCCAACAAAAACAATCCAGGTCTATCCAACCTCTCTTCTTGGCTTAAACGTTTCATCCCAGGCAATGTTCTGGTTAATCTCCTCTGCACCTCCTCCAGTACAATCACATCCTTCCTATAATGTGGCGACCAGAACTCCACACAGTACTCCAGCTGTGGCCTCAATAAGGTTCTATACAAATCCAACAAGACCTCTCTCCTTTTGTAATCTGTTCCTCGATTTAGAAAGGCAAGTGTCTAATATGTCATTTTCATCACCTTACTAAATGCCCCTCCGCCTTCAAAGATCTATGGATACACACGCCAAGTTCCCATTGTTCCTCTGAACTTCCTAATGTCATGCCGTTCATTGAATATTCCCCTGTCAAATTACTCCTTCCAAAGTGTATCACCTCACACTTTTCACTGTTAAATTCCATCTGCCACTTATCTGCCCATTTCACCATCCCGTCTATATCTTCCTGTAGCCCAAGACATTCAATCTCACTGTGAACCACCCGGCCAATCTTTGTGTCATCCTCAAATTACTAATCCTACCCCCCACATAGTCATCTATGTCGTTTATATAAAAAACGAATAATAGGGGACCCAGCACAGATCCCTGTGGTACGCCACTGGAAACTGGATTCCAGACACAAAATCAACCTTCTGTCCTCATCATCTGTCTCCTACAACTAAGCCAATTTTGAATCCATCTTATTAAATTACACTGTATCCCATGTGCATTTGCCTTCTTTATAAGTCTCCCATGTGGGACATTGTCAAAGGCTTTGCTGAAATCCATATAAACTATTTCAACTACACTACCATCATCTATATATCTAGGTCCTCCTCAAACAATTCACTCAAATTTGTTAGGCATGACCTCCCTCTGACAAAGCCATGCTGACTATCCCTGATCAAACCTTGCCTCTCCAATTGGAGATAGATTCTCTCGTTCAAGTTTTTCTCCAATAACTTCGTTACCACTGACGTGAGACTCACTGGCCTGTAGTTCCATGGCTTCTCTCTACTGTGCTACTGTGCTGCACTTTTCTTTGTTTTATGTTATTTGACCCTTCTTAAATACCGGAACCACATTCGCTGTTCTCCAGTCCTTGGGTCCTCCCTCGTGGCCAGAGAGGAATTAAAAATTTGGGTCAGAGCCCATGCGATGTCCTCCCTTCCCTTTCTCAGCAGTCCAGGACACAAATCCTCCGGACCTAGTGATTTGTCAACTTTTAAGCCTGCCAATACCTCGAATACCTTGTCACTCCCTACATCAATTTGCTCAAGAATCCTTCAGTCTCTCTCCCCGAGTTGCATACATTCATCCTCATTCTCTTGAAGATGGATTAGAAGTATTCGTTCAACACTCTACCGATGTCCTCTGGCTCTACTCATGGATTGCCATCTTGGTCCCGAATGGTCCCTACTCCTTCCCTGGTTATCCTTTTCCCATTGATATACTTATAGATTACCTTGGGGTTTTCCTTACTTTTACCAGCCAGAACTCTCTCATCTCCCCTTTTTGCTCTTCTTATTGCTTTCTTAAGCTCTACCCTGCACTTTTTGTAGTCCACTAATGACTCTGCTGATTTGCGCCCCTTGTACGTGCTAAAAGACTCTCTTTTCTTTCTCATTGTGCCCTGAATATCTCTGATAATCTATTGTTCTCTAGGCTTATTACTCCTTCCTATCACGCAAGAGGGAACATGTTGAGCCTGTGCCCTCTCCATTTCCTCTTTGAACGGCCCCCACTGCTCCTCTGTAGATTTTCCCACAAGTATCTGTTCCCAGTCTACCTTGGCCAGATCCTGCCTTATTTTACTAGAATCCGCACTCCCCCAATTCAAAACATTTTTTTTTTTTTGCAACTTGTCTATTTATTTGTCCATGGCAAGCGTAAATTGCACCACATTGTGTTCACTATTACTAAAACGTTCCCCACCACCTCCCCAGCCACCTGCCTGGCTTCATTCCCCAGAATTAGATCCAACACTGCACCTCCCCTTGTTAGACACTTTTCATATTGACCTACGAAGTTCCCTTGTACACATATTACGAAATCTATTCCATTCAAGTCTTTAACATTATGCCTATCCCAATTAATGTTTGGAGAGTTGAAATCACCTAGTATAATTACCCTATTGTTATTGTTTTACACACCTCCGCGAATTGTGCACATATTTGCTCCTCAGTTTCCCGATGACTATCTAGGAGTCTATAATAAACACCTAACAATGTGGCTGCCTCTTTTTTATTCCTAAATTCTACCCACAAAGCTTTATTCCATGTCCCCTCCAAGATATTATATCACCTTACTACAGTCACTGACTCCTTAACTAATAATGTGATAACTCCTCCTCTTTTGCGCCCTCCCCTGTTTCGCCTGAAGGTTCTATATCCCGGATATTGAGCTGCCAATCCTGCCAATCCCTCAAACACGTCTCTGTGATGGCTACCATATCACAATTCCCTTAGTGACTGTAAGCGCAACTGCCGGTTTGCAGCAAATCATTTACAAGGAAGCGGTGTTCTGACATTTATGCCAAATCTGAGAATGAATTGTCCAAACCAGGAACCGACAGAGAAGATTCTTGGTGAAATTGAATGTGAGGACCATCGTAGAAGCGTTCTAGGAGTGGCCTTAGGCCAAAAGTCCAGAGATATAAATTCAACTCCTATTACAGCAGCTGGGGAACTTAAATTAAGCCTGAGAACATGGAATAAAATCTATCATCACTAATGGTGACTTTTAATCTACTGGATAATTGCAAACTCCAATCTGGCTGGGAGGGATTATACCATCTTTATGCAGTCTGCCCTCCATGTGACTCCAGGCCCACAATTTTGCGGTTGACGCATAATTGGCCTGTGAAATAGCCTAGCAGACCATTCGGTTGTATTCAAGTAGGTGAGGGCAATTAGGAATACGAGTCTGTTGTATAGTGGCAGGAGGAGAAGATATAACCCTCTGATGCATATTACATAGGAACACGATGATGCAATTAAATACCCAGCACCTGCTCCGACATTGAATTAGACAGTGGCTGATCTGCTTCTTAACCCCATTCCCCACCTTTGTTGGATATCCCTTGATAGCCATACTAAACAAACACCTATAAAATGTCTATGTACAAATTTTTGTCTTTACAAAAGCATGGCGTTTGGGGGAAAGCTGAGATAACGATGAAAAGAAACGGGTTTCTTTGTAGAAATATTCTATTTATTTCTTAAACAATGAACAAATAGAAAGAAATGTAAAAAGAACAGAAGTCACCTGTCCATACAGGATGCACTGAGAAGCCCATGACAAATAATGGACAAGTGTGAGCCCAGTCTCCATCCACAATATTTGAAGTGAATTCTAAAACTAACAATAAGAGTTGTGCATTAATCTACAAGAGTAAAATACGTTGATATGTGCACCAAACAGGATTTTAGTTACAATGTACCTTCTGCTACTTAGCAATATGCACAGCTTTACTAGACTGGCAAAGGAGATTTTGTTTCATGGGGAGATTAAAGAGGATGTAATTGTTCACCTTGGGATAAAGTGGAACAAATGGCTGACTTTTTTTCAAACAGCAAGCATTTGCACAATGGGACAAATGGCATCCTTTTGTGCTGATAGATCCTATACTTCTTTATAAAGATTCAAAGGACACAGAATAACAATGAATAAGCAAATAATCTAGAAAAAATGTTGTGAATTTCTCAAAGCGTAACCTGTTCAGGCAGCAGGAATTTATAGCAATCTCAAGATTATGAACAGATTCATTCCAGCCGAAAAGCTAAGATTTCATTTCGTACATTTCATCCATTAATTTCACACAACAACAGTGCGCCTATCTTTACACCGGTGTGGTTGGAGTTGATCGGCAAAATTCACCCCCTAGATATTCGCAGTAGTCATATTTTCTCTTCTCCTTCTCTCGTGTTTTCCACCATTTATCTGTTCAACGCTTGTGATGGTCAATCAAATCTTTTGCTGTAAGATGTCTGTGCACAATGAAAAAAATACAGTCTGCCTTTTAATCATTTTAAAACCAGAATCATACAGCACAGAAGAAGGCCAACCTCCTGGAATTTCTAAAGGGATAGCCAATTAATCCCAATTCCCAGCTCTCTTCCCATAGCCCTTATCCAGTTCGCAACACTTATACATCCAGCGTCATTTTGAAAGTTACTATTGAATCTGTTTCTATTGCCCTTTCTGGCTGTCAGTTCCAAATCAGGACAACTCGCTGCATAAACTGCACCCCCCCCCCCCACCCCACCAACACACACACACACACACACACACACAGCCCACCGCACCCCCCCCCCCCCCCCCAGCTCCTCCTTTGGTTCTTTGGTCAGTTATTTTATACCTCTGCGCTCTGCTTACCAATCCACCTACCACTGGACTCAGTGTCCCATTACTTACACAAGGCCCTCAATTGTGTCCGAGCCATTTCTGCACTCCTCCCTTGCCCACCCCACCCAGAACCTCTTTTTCCACCCCGCCAGCTTCCGCATTCAATGTATTATCTTCACCAACTCCAGCAGTTTGCCACCACTAGACACACCCTCCCCTTTCCTTTAAGCATTCTGAAGGACTGTTCCCTCTGGCCCACTCTTCTATCAAGCCCAACACCACATCCTTTCCCACGGCAAAGTCCCATACAATCACCGGAGGTGTAACACCTGGCCAGTTACTTTCTCCCTCCTCATTCCTTTAAGGTCAAGCAACGATTTACTTCTGCTTCTTTCAATCTAGTCTATTGTATTCGCTGCTCACAGTGCGTTCTTCTTGGCACTGGGGAGACAAGTCGCCGACTGGATGAGCATTTTATGCAGCACCTTAGCTCAATTCTCCAGCATGACCCTGACTGCCAGATCTCTTGCTATTTCAATTCACCATTTTGCTCTCATGCTCTCATTCCTGTCATTGGCCTGTTGCAATGTAAAGCCCAGTGCAAGCTTGAGGAACAACACCCCATCTTCCGATTAGGCAATTTACGGACTTCCAGACTCAACATTCAGTTCAACAACTTCAGACCATGAATCGTGTCCTCCATTTTGTAGTTTCCCCGAGTGCCAACCTGTATCTTGGTTCTCATGCCTTGCTTTCAGGTAACTCTGACCTTTATTCTCTAGACCAATGCTTTGTTCCTTTACTATACCATTACCACCCTCTTTGCCTTTGTTCCATGACATAGCTGTCATTCGCTTTCCCCCGCATTCTAACCTTCTGACCTTCCCATTTTCTCCAGCTGACACTCTCCCTTTTCAATAGCTTAAAATGGATCACACCCTTACTTCTCTTCCATTCCAAAGAAGAGTCATATTGGACTCGAACGGTTAACTGTCTGTCTCTCTTCAGAGGTGCTCCCTGAGTTTTTCCAACATTTTCTGCTTTATTTAAGATCTCCAGCATCAACAGTATTTTGCTTTTATCTCACCATTTACACCACTGACTCTGTTCATGATTTTCGAACACTTCTGCGAAATATCCCCTTACACTTCCCTGCTGTAAGGAGCACAATCCACCTTTCATGCAATAACAGACGTCCTGCATCCCTGATACCATTCAAGGAAATCTCTTCATGCTGCGCAATGACTTGACATCACTGCCCTGACAAAATCAGTAATAGTCGTTATGACTCATACTATCCTGGTCATGCTTTCTTGATCTTAAACCCAAAGCGTTGTTAAAAAACAGAAAACTGTGTTTATTTGTAAAAGAAAATCATGAATCACAACAGAATAAAATACATTCAATTCTGGTTTTTTACATAGTGTCATGGGCAATTTGAGTGAAATGGAAGTTTTTTTTTCATTCGAATAATGTAGAATAAAAATCAACACTAGGAGCCTCTAACATGAGATATGCACTGGCACATCCAACAGTGAATTCAACGGAAACATATTTTTACCCAGGGACCAGTTAAAATGTGGAACTTGCCACCATTTACAGTTATTGAGGCGAATAGTATAGATGCTGCCATGGCAGAAGGTAGATAAGCAAATAGATGTACGCAGTAACAGAAGGTCATGGTGCTAAGGTCAGATTAAGTGAGGTTGGGCTAGTATGATGCGTAAACAGCGGCAGGCACAATTAGGGCCGAAAGGGCTATTTCTGTCCTATAAGTGTAATTAAGTGTAATTCTATGAATGAATAGATGGATTTCTTCATTGACATCATGTAAAATCATGTAAAACCGTTAGCATGAACGTGCAGTGCAATTTTGCTGCAGAAAATCTGTACCATGAGATTGGGTCAAAATATAGGGACCCAACGACTGAAGGAACAATATTTTTGTTCCTGCTTGGCCACCATAAAGAACCCAGCTTCACTTTTGGAATGCATATTTTAATACATTTAGTTAGTTTAATCTGACCTTGGTTTTCCAAGCAAGTATTGAGACGAATAGTCCATAAAAGATGCTTTTGCAGATCAGGGTCAGGTACGTCAATTTTGCTGCTCCCATGCTTTGCATTTTCGCTTCTGTGAAGTAAATATAAGGAACAATTTGGAATTCCTGTTCTCTAGAAGTAAGGAATTCTATTGTTAGGAAATGAAACCTATCTTCATCTCATGATCCCAGCCTAAGAGTTGAGTTGTAAAAAGATAATGTTCGCCTTTGATGCGAGAAGTTGCTCTACGCCCTACCCCACTACAGTAAGCCTACTTCAATGACGTCCCATATCCAATTATGAACACTCCTATCTCCTGTGGGGATCATGCTAACATTTCCACCGCCAACCCCCAAAGAAGAAGCAATATCTTAATTGGTAGCTCAGGAGTGTATGGGTGGAAGCTTGTTTAAACCATAACTCCGTGGGGAGATTTCTCCCTTCGGGGCCAAAAGATCATGCGCTCAAGCCCCACTCCAGAGCCCCATAATCCATATCAAAAGTCCCAGTGTCAGTAGAGCCGAAACATTGCACGATTGGACGATCCATTTTTCAGACAGGGCCTTAGATCGATGAGCTGATGCCCTCTCTGGCGGATGTAAATGAATCGGCAGCAGCATTGTGATCTCCAGTATGCCTGTTCCTTAACCGACGTCACAAATAACAGATTATCTGGTCATATATCGCCCTGCTTTTTGTGGGATGTTGCTACGTGCAAACTAGTTTCTGCAACCCCTACGTTATAGTGCTGACTTAAATTTCAAAGTACTTCATTGGCTACAAAGAGTTTCGGGATGTAATTCGGTCCTGAAAGGCACTACATAAAACTCCCCTTCTCCAAAGAGCGGAACTTCACTTCTTGTTTCTGCGCTACATTCAAACTATGATCTCACAGGAGGAACTTGAAGTTTTAAGACAGATGGACTCCCTCCATCCACCGCCAGGCCTTTCTTTTCCCTCATCACAGCGAACGTTTATTTCTATGAATTGAGTCCAGGAGACCTCGATACTAATTCAGTGGGCCATCATTGTCTGGAAAGCCCAGCTACATTTCTCTCCCGACATGAATTTTCTAATAAACTCTGTGGCAAACGCAGTTCTGTTTTCAATGAAAAGCAAGTGTTTCCAAATGTTGAAATGACTGTATGCATGCAATATCCGATACGGTATTAATTCCAGAATTACAATTTATGCGCTCTGACTATTTAAAGTCATAGCCTTATTATGGCATAACAGAAGGCCATTCGGCTCGTCCAGCCTATGCCGTCTCTGTTGAGCTGTTCCGTTAACTCCATTCCCCTACTCTCTCTCTGTAGCCCTGCAACTTTTTTTCTTTCAACTATCCATCTAATTTTCCTTTGAAATCATTGGTTACCATCGCTTCCAACACAATCATGGCCATTTCAGATCATTGCCTTTCTCTGTATGCAAAGAAAAGCTCTTTGTTGCATTACTCCTACATCTCGTACCCAAAACTTTAAATCTGTGCCCCCTTGTCCTTGTGCCATCAGGTAATGGGACAGTGTTTCTTTGTCTACATTATCTAAATCTATCATAATCTTGTACACCTGCATCAAATCTTCCCTCACTCCTCCTTTCTTCCAAGGAGAGCAATCCCAGCTTTTACAACCTTATAGCTAAAACCCCCATCCCTGGAAACATTTTGGTAAGTCTCCTTGGCGCCCTCTTAAGGATCCCCTATTCTTCCCAAAGCGGGTTGCCCAGAAGCAAATAGAAGGATATGGAGGCTTACCTTTACTTACACCGCAGGTTGCTGAAACAAAATGAAAATAAAAGCAACGATTTAGCACCAGATGCTTTATGAAATCAGTGTATATTTGCAGATGATCACCGTTGTAAGTCACACTCAGCCCGATACATTATGACAGTCGTGTTAATATAGTTTTGAATATTGTTTCCGAGTACATTTACATGTTCCATGTGTTTTTTGAATGATTTATTTAGTCATTTATTGATTTACAGATTCATTTACGTGTTACTCATTCATTGAGAAGGGCACGGGCACTACATAAGTGCAAGATATTGCTTCCTTTGAAGCTAAAATGGAATGGCATGGGCCATTTTGATGACCTACCAGCTTTGATGTGTAGCGTGTAATTAGATTCATCAACATCTGATGCTCCAATATAATGCTTCACTGCGCACTTAATTGTCTTAACCCAGATCCAATCTTGGGCATCGAGCCTCAGGCGACTGCTGATGCTGAAGGATTTGTTCCCTTCACTTGAGATGGAATTGAGGTCGGTCTGAATGCTTGGGTCATTGGCCTTCTTCACCATGTCATCGACGAACCACTCGATCTCGATGTTGTCGGGGTAGAAATCAGTTACAAGGCAAACCACAGTCGCTTTCCCCTTCTCCTTAATTTCTTCAGGGGAGGGTTCAAAGATAGAAATGTTGGCATTCCTAATTTTGTCATTCTTATCTGCGTGGGAATTAAACAAAACTAAATGGAGAGAACATGGATGAGGATGAAAACAGTCCGAGGAGTTTAAACAATATAACGTTTCAATCTTAGGACAATTAACTTAATGCTAAGTTCAGAGCAAACCTGCTTCCTGACAACCATGCCACCCATTACAATAAATCACCGAATCAGTTTTCAAGATGTGAGTGTTTTATATGTTTTAACCAGAAATGATGTGACTTGGTAATTAGATCACTAAGTGAAATGTAACTCTGCATCAAGCACAAGATATTTTCCTGTCAATCTAAAAATGTGATCTGCATTATGGACCAATTTGTCATCAATTGACTGGACTATCATTTAGTCCATCCCTGTAAAGTCCTTTCCAATTCTACGCATGCCTACCTCCCCTCACGTGATCAACAATGTAATTATTGCAATCATAAACTGATATGGTAAATAAGGAGGCCGTTCAGCCCTTCGTGTAAGTGCAGGGACTTTGCTGGAGGTATCAAGTTAGTCCCACTTCCTCCGCCTTGCCCTTCTCTCATCGCGCAGTAAACTACTATCAAGTTGGTCTCCTCAAGTCTCCTCCATTTGCTTTGTATAAATTGCTACTGAGTCTGCTTCTATCATCATGTCAGGTAGTGCATTCCGGATTAAACAACTAGGTCTAAAAAATATCAGCATCTCCCCTCTGCCTTTTTGTTTGCCAATCATCTTAAATCAGTAAATTTCAGTTTCAATTAAATATATTTCATTTTGAAATATTAAAGTGTCTGGGTTTGCAGTCAATTACCTGCGAGGCTGCCTGAATATTAGACACGGATTTTATTCGATTAAAATGATAGAATCAACAACGCAGCAAATGATTCCCAATCTTGTTGAATTTTTTGGTCTGATTGTTGAACCAATGATCAGTTGAAGTAATTATATTGAAACGGCTGGACCTCATTTCTTTAGAAAATGGTGGAGTGAGCGCTGAATGAATGGAATGCTTAAGATGCTGAAAGGTTTGAACGGACAGGCTTGAAAAATATCTTCCTACTCGCGTATGTGTCTGTCTATGTATATATGTGAGTGTGGTGTGTGTGTGCGTGTGTGTTCGGGAGGGTTGGGGGTTGTGTGGGAGGTGGACTAGGGTGATATTTAACACGAATGTAACTTAAATGTAAGATAGTCAGAAAGAACACAAGAACACGAGAAATAGGAGTAGGAGTAGACCATATGGGACATCAAGCCTTCTCTACTATTCAGTACGATCACAGCTGGTCTTCGGATTCAAATCCATTTTGCCAGCTGCTCCCCATATCCCTTAATTCCCTGAGAGATCAACAACCTGTTTATCCCAGCCTTAAATCCGCTGGGATAGAAAGTTCCAAAGATTAACAGCCGTTTGGGTGAAGTGATTTTCTCGAACCTCAGTCTCAGATGATTGGCCCCTTGCCCTGAGACTGTGCCCATATCCTATTGACTCCCCAACCGGCAGGAAAAAAAATCTCTCAGCATCCACCCTACCAAACCCTTTCATAATTTTGGTAAGTTTCAATGAGATCGCCTCTCATTCTTCTGACAGCCAGATAATATAAGCACAATGTACTTTGGCTGAATACAAAGTGCAGGCCCTTCTTCCCAGGGATCAATCTAGAGAACCTTCGCTTCACTGCCGTCACTGCAAATATATCCTTTACTTAAATGTGGGGACTAAAACTGCACATAACTCCGGATGCGGTCTCACCAAAACCCTGCACAATTGTAGCAAGGTTTCTTTATTCTACTATTCCCATCTCCTTACGATAAAAGCCAACATGCTAGTTGCCTCCTTAATTTCTTGCTGTACCTGTATACTAGCTTTTTGAGTTCCTTTGACCCTTTGAACATCAGGACTTACAAGTTTCATACCTTATAAAAGATATTCTACTTCTCTATTCTTACGACCAAAGAGAATAATTTCACACTATCCTATATTATACTGAGTCTGCCATCCGGTCACACACTCACTTAACCTGTCTATATCACTTTGCAGCCTTTTTGTGTCCTCCTTGCAGCTTACCAACCGACTTAAATTGGTATCATAACCAAACTTTGATGCATTACTCTTCATCCCTTCATCGAAGTCATTAACGTAGATTGCAAAAAGCAGAGGCTTCAGCACTGATCCGTGTTGCACTCCACAATTCACTGCCTGCCAACTTGATAAAGTCCCATTTATGCCCACTCTCTGCTTTCTACCCGTTAGCCAATCCTCTACCCATGCTAAAACACTACCCTAAATTCCACGAGCCTTTATCTTGCCTATTAACCGTGAATTGTGGCACCTTTTCGACTGCCTATTGGAAATCTGGGTATGTGCCATCTACTGATTCCACTTTATCTACCCTACTAGTTACATCCTAAAAACATCTAAGTTTTTTTTTATTTGCTTATGGGCTGTGAGCCAGCATTTATCGTCCATCCAAAGTTGCCCTTGAGAAGGTGGTGGGTGAGCTGCCTTCTTTAACCTCTGCAGTCCATGTGGTGCAGGTACACTTACAGTGCTGTTAGGGAGTGTGTTCCAGGTCTTCGACCCAGTGACAGCGAAGGAACGGCCATATATTTCCAAGTCAGGGTGCAGAGTCACTTGAAATGGAGCCTCCAGGTGGTGATGTTGCCATCTCCCTGTTGTCCTTGTCTTTCTGGATGGCAGTGGTCGTGGTTTAGAAAGTGTTGGCTAAGAAGCCTTTGTTTGAGTTTCTGCAGTGCATCTTGTAGATGGTACACACTGTGTCACTGTGCCTCGGTGGTAGAGGGAGTGAATGTTTGTGAAAGGGTTACCATTCAAGCAGAATGATTTGTGCTGGACGGTGTCAAGTTCCTGAGTGCAGTGGGAGCTGCACTCATCCAGGCAAGTAGGGAGTAGCCCTTCACACTCCTGACTTGTGCCTTGTAGATGACAGACAGGCTTTGGAGAGCCAGGAGGTGAGTTAATTGCCATAGGATTCCTAGCCCACTTCCGACCTTATGATGGAAGGTAAGTCATTGATGAAGCAGTTGGAGATGGTTGGGCCAAGGACACTCCCCTCAGTAACTCCTGCAGTGATGTCCTGGAACTGAGATGATTGACCTCCAGCAACCACAACCATCTTCCTTTTTGTTATGAATGAGTCAAACCAGCGGAGTGTTTTCTTCCTTACTCCCATTCACTCCAGTTTTGCTCGGGCTCCTTGATATCACTCTTGGCTAAAGGCTGCATTCATGTCAAGGGCAGTCACTCTGAACTCACGTCTGACATTCAGCTCTTTTATCATTTCTGAACCAAGGTTGTAATGATGCTAGGAGCTGGATGATGGAAACTATACTGAGCGTCAGCTGTCAAACAGAAGTTCCCCTTAGTAAAACCATGTTGGCTTGTTCTGATCGTACTCTTCTTTTCTGGGTTCATTGTTAAGACTTCCAAACAATTAGATTCCAGCATTTTTTCCTACAGCTGATGCTAGGCTAAATGGCCTAATTTACTGATTTTTTCTCTCTCTCCCTCTCTGTTCTTGAAAGATGGTGCAACATTTGGCAACTGCAAACCTAACGGGACCGTTCCTGAATCTGCAAATTTTTGGAAAATCATAGCTAGCACATTCGCTATCTCTGCATCTATCTCTTTCAGAAACTTAGGATGTAGGTCATCAGATCCCAGGGAGTTGTCAGATTTTAGTTCTTCCAGTTTCGCCAAATATTTTTCTCTGATTATGTTAATTTCCTTAATTCCCCCACTCTCTTTAGCACCTAAGTTGGCGTCCATTTCCTGTATGAAACATGTTTCTTCTACTATGGAGACAGACACGACATATTTGTTCAATGTCTCTATTTCCTCATTCTTCATGATAATTTCTCCATTGTTTCTAATGGGACAACATTTACTTCAGCTATCCTCTTCCCCTTCATATACTTATAAAAGCTCTTACAATCGTATTTATTTAATATTCCTGGCTTGTTTACTCTCAGATTCTATGTTTTCCCCTTTTTATCAAAATTGTGATGGCTCTCTGCTGGCTTCTGAATTATTCCTAATCCTCAAGCTTGCTACTTTTTTTTTAAAACGATGCAAGCCTCTTCTTTTAATCCAATATGATCCTTAATTTATTGCGAGGAATTTTACAGCCCCTACCGGCGGTGTGATTTTCCACCGAAGTCAATGGACTTTTAAATGGCTAGCCGCATTTGATAGCCCCGCCCCTTAAAGGTTTCGCTCCTGGTTTATATCAATGGAATAATTTCTTATTTTGAAGATTTTGAGTTGTTTCGTTCTATGTTTCCCATTGTCCATTTAGCTCCATATCTTTTAGACTATTTCCCTTAACCAATAACCTCCGCCGCCCCCGCCCCCACCTACACCCCACCCCACACCCCCCCCCCCCACCCCGCTCCCCAATGTAATTTGCTTTGTTTGAGTTTAAGATTCTTGTTTATAATTGGAGTATGTCTTTTATAAACTTTACATGGAATTGAATGGTATTATGATCACAATAAATCCATTAGAGATTTCAGGGGAAATGGACCAGGGAGTGATGAGAATGTAGAACCCACTACAAGAGGGCTAGAAGTATCGATGCATTCATGTGGGAAGCTGGATCAAGATATCATTGCGAAATAAATAGGAAGACGTGATCTCGGATGAGACCATAAGACATAGGAGCAGAAATTAGGCCAATCGGCCAATCGAGTCTGCTCTGCCATTCAATCATGGCTGATAAATTTCTTAACCCCATTCTCCTGCCCCCTCCCCATAACCTTTGGTCCGCTTACCAATCAGGAACCTATCTATCTCGGTCTTAAATACACTCAATGAACTGGCCTCCACAGCCTTCTGTGGCAATGAATTTTATAGATTCATCACTCTCTGGCTAAAGAAGTTTCTCCTCATCTTCCCTTTTCTTTGAGGCTGTGCCCTCGGGTCCTAGTATCTCCTACTAATGGAAACATCTTCCCCACGTCCACTCTATCCAGGCCTTTCAGTATTCTCTAAGTATCAATCACATCCCCACTCATCCTTCTAAACTCCATCAAGTATAGACCCTGAGTCCTCAAACGTTCCTCATGTGTTAAGCCTTTCATTCCTGGGATCGTTCTCGAGAACCTCCTCTGGACCCTCTCCAGGGCCAGCACATCCTTCCTGACATACGGAGCCCAAGATTGCTCACAATATTCTAAATGTGGTCTGACCAGAGCCTTATAAAGCCTCAGCAACACATCCCTGCTTTTATATTCTAGTCCACTCGAAATAACTATCAAAGATGAGGAGGGATGGGAGGAGGTTCGGGTGGTGCATGATTGGGCCAACTGGCCTATTTATAGGCTAAAGTTCTATGTAATTAATATGTATGCACCTTTAACAAGCAGGCGGGCATCTTCTCCCATTCCTGGTACTCAAGACGCTTTCAACTGATTGGCCACAAATTACCCACAACATTTATAATACCATTATAAATGGAACAACGTCATCAATCCCCCCTTCAGCTTCGCTGCCATAAGGAGAATAAATGTAGCTCCACTCGCCCCTCCACATAACCGAAACACCGCAGCCCTGGTACCAATCTCATGGACCTCCTACGCAGCCTCACTAACGCCTTGATATCCTTCTTAAGGCGTGGTGGCCAAGAATTGGATATGACACTCAAGCCGAAGCCCAACCAGTGCTTAATTTATTTCGCACCACTGTTGCAGTACAAAACCTTCGAAGGGGCACAGTAGAAGAGCAACTAGGACAAATAATTGAAGTCGAGTCATATAAGGTGCATATGGCCAAAATATGATAAATTATGTGGCTTATGAGAAGCTTCTTAATAGATGAGAGAAATGAGGGAGCAGAGGGAGAACGAGAGTTTCAAGGAGAGAAGTTCAGAGATTAGGGTGGAGGCAGCTGAAGAAAAAAACAGCCAATGATATCGAGAATGGAATGGGGAACTGACGAAGAAGCCAGAATAGGATGAGTGCAGAAACCTTGTAAATTCGCAATATTCAGTCTCTGATGAACTACAAACCTAAAGTTTGAAATCATTATCCGCCCTCACCTCTTGACAACTCTAACATTTTGAAGCATTCCTAAAACTCTATAGTTGGCTAATCGCTTAGCGCCAGAAATGTCAGTTTCAAAAAGCAGCAAATAACCAGTGTGACATTATAATAATCAGCTGGTACTGAAAGCTTAGCTTCATCTCAATAAAAATAATTTGCGTTATTGCAACACAGTTAACAGTCGCTGCATTACGACTATGAATCAGTTCATTTCTTTCACCTCATATATGTTTATATGTGGGGGAAATAACTACCGGGATGCCGTTTCTGGTGTTTAAATCATCTAATTGGAAATAACTTAGCTAGGGAATTATTTCCATATCTGGGTAGCACCCTTAGTAAAGGATGTCAAGGCATTGGAGAGGGCTCCGAGCAAATCTAACAGGACAGTACGAGGGATAAAGGTCTTCCATCATTGTGGACAGACTGGAGAAGCTGGCGTTGTTCTCCTCAGAACAGAGAAGGTTAAGTGGAAATTTAATAGACGCGTTCAAAAATGTGAAGGATTTTCATCGAGTAAAAACGTATAAGTTGCTTTTACTGGCAGATGTGTTGATGACCACAGGAGACACGAGCATTACCAAAATACAGGGGTGAGGAGGTGACTTTTATTTTTATGAACGAATAGATATGAATGGAAATGTTTCATGGCAGAAGCAGGTTTAACAATAACTTTCAAACCGATTGCACCTGTTTTGACAAAGGAAAATGTTGAAAACTGATGCTGAAAGCTTGCAGATAACATTAATTGGATAACTCTTCCAGTGAACTGACAGAGATATTATGGGCTGAATGAAAGCCTTCTGCGCTGAATTTGTTGGGCTGTCATTAACAACCCAATTGGTTCATTAATCTGTTTTATGGATGGAAACCTGACATCCCTACTCAGTCCTCACTTATTTGTGAGTCCAATTCAAACCAACGTGCTTGATTCATAACTATTATCTGAAGAAGCCATTCACTTGTGTCTAAACCAGCTAGCAGTGTTTCAAAGAGCATGCCCAGTAAACCTCCTCGGGGCAAAGCGAGGATGAGAAATGAATGCCAGTGATTTCCAAAATCCTAGAATATAACTCACCCTCTTTATTAATTTAGAATAGAGAGTGAAATTGTTAAGCTATTTTGTTCTTGCTACTGATCTCTGGCTTGAAATCAAGGCATTAAATTATGGTTCATCAGAGGTTTAACCCCAAATCCTTGATTATTCAATGCAATTCTTTTCATGAAGAGAGACAAGGGGTGGTTTCTCTCCAATATCTTATATTTTAAATCCTTGATTAATATTTGATTATTGCACGCAATTCTTTTGTTGGGTAAGAGCATTAATGGTAACAGAAACAAACATGGCTAGATGGAGCTAAACTTCAGATCAGCTCTGATCTAACTGAATGACAGAACAGGGCCAGGGGGTGAATTGTCACCTCCTGGTTATCTGCTTCTTATGGTTGATGAGAGCACACAATCAGGGATTCTGGCTCTTTTTGAAAATTGTTGACAAGGGTTTCCATCTATTGTCAACTCGACAGCAGCCCTTCATTGCTGAGTTTATTTTATTTTAATTAATGAGTACTAGTTGAACATTGCCTCCCTGTTGACAAATTAACAAAACTAAATGCGGTGTGACTGACTATTGGAAGAGTAAATTATTCAATTTTACATGTGTAATTCGGAGGTGGTGACCTATTGGGAGTGTCCCTCGACTGGTAATCCAGTGGCCCAGAAAAATGCTCTAGGGCCATGGATTCAAATCCTCCCATGGCAGCTGGTGGAATTTAAATTCAATTAATAAACCTGGAGCATAAAGTTAATCTCAGCAATGGTGACCATGAAGCTATCATCGATTGTTGTAAAAACCCATCTGGTACACTAATATCCGTTATGGAAGAAATCTGCCTAGCAAGCCGCTCAGTTCAACGGAAATACGGGATGGGCAACAAATGCTGGCCATGACAGTGATGACCATACCACTTGAAAGTATAAAAATAATACCCAAGTACGGTGTTTTGCTAACGCCAAAATAGAGAGGTAAGTTTGATCCAGAGTAAAATAGTAATATCAAAATTGCTGGGGCCATATCATTGCAGAATATATTTTTATTTGGCTCCACTAAACACATTTATTTGACTAACAGCAATGCCTAGATTCATCCGGCCTTCCCTAGCCTATTCAATTCCAAAGGGAGGGCAATTGATAGCAGTGAAATTATGGTAAACTTTTATAGTATCTTCTCTAGACTTGCAGCACAGATATATGGACAATAGAACTGTGCACAATGCTTCAAATATAAAATTACTCAAATATATGAACACCAAAAACTGGTCCCAGTTCTGGTCTCCATGTATATTTCTATTTATCTTGACTGAGGACAACCTGATAAAGGTGGTTACGATGATGAAAGGTGGATTAGAAGAGGTGCATGTTGAGAAATCTTATAACCTGCCTATTTAAAAACATTGTCAATGTAAATTCTTCATCTTGCAATTCAAGTTTACTCCAAGTTACCCAGCCTTTGTTTCTTTTTGTGAGCTTTCAACCAATTATGAAACAAGGAATGAACACTTGTAACAAATTAAAGGTTAAGCACTAAGATACATTCTTCTTCACCCGTCTGGAACTGACAGCTTAGTCCCAGGGCCAAAGGAATAAATCGAGCTCTCAGATGAACACAATGCTGCAGGCCAGTGGTAGAACTCATTTGGGCCTCAGCTGGAGTCTTGTGCCAATTTCTAAATACCAGACTTTCAGAAAGGTGGCAAGGCATTGGAAAGTATGAAAATGAGATTTACTAAAATAATGGATGGGGGAGTTCAGTAATGTAAAGGGGCCGGAGACTATAAGGTTGTTTTCCAGGAGGAGTTAAGGGGAGAATTAGTAGACTCGTTCAAAGCCATGGAGGGTTTTGCTGGAGTAGATTATGGAGAAGATATTTCCACCAGCCAGAGATTTTGCAACCAGAGGACATAGATTGAATTTAATTGATAAAAGAGTGGAAGCTTTGATGAGGAGTTATTTCTTTAAGCAGCCAGTTGTTCTGATATGGAATGTGCAACCTGAAAAGGTACTGGAAACAGTTAAATGTTAACAGTTAAAGGTTAAATGTTAAATTTCAACAGAGGATTGGATGATTCTCAAAGAGGAGAAGATTACACAGGTATCTGGAAAGAACAGGATGAGTTCGACTAAATGGATAACTCTTTCAAAGAGCCGGCTCCAATAAGATGGGCTGAAAGCCTTTTTTTGCGTGCAGTAAGATTCTATAATCTAACAGTGCATTGGTCTATTTATTTTCTAACAAGAACAACTCGGCCTTGCAATTTTCTGCAATTAATAACAATGGACATTCACATTAGGAGATCTCAGTATCAGGATCTTAATATTATCAAACTTCACAACTTTGTTCATAAATGGGATTGCTCAATAAAGAATAAAAACAGATGCATATTTGTCTGGTTTTGGTCAGAAGACCATAAAGTGTGGCTTGAGAATAGACAATTATGTTCAGTCCTTACAGCCTCCTCTATCCTAGATTCTACTTTAAGCAATAATTCTCCCGAGGAAAAAAATCTCTGAAATACCCCCAAATTTCAAAACAATAAGCCAAACACAAGACGACGTCTACCATAATGTCTCTTTTAAACTTTGCAGTGCATTTCCCTGTTGGTCTGACGCCACTTGAATGTTTTATAAATCTTGCAAGGCGTTATGAGATTTAAGATATTTTCATTGATAAGTGGGACATGGGAAAGAAACTGGCTTTTGAAGAATATAAGCAATTGTGTATCAAATGGTTTAAACCAACAATGTATTTTACATTTATCCACCCAAAACTGTAACTTTGGCCCCTTGAGCAAAATATCATGGATTTTTGTTTGTGCAGCCCCATGCTGCACAACGTTGCAAAACTGTTAACTAAAGCAGCCTATTGAACCAAGCAGGGGGGTATTCAGACTCTCCAGCCTGCTCCACTACTCTCCATATTCCTTGATACTCTCACCCATCATAAATCTATCCGTCTCAAACTTGAAAGTTCCACTTGACCCTGAGCACCCACTGTCTTTTTGCGGGGTGGTAGGGCGACTGTGGAGTGATTTCTATCTACATTTCTGTGAAAAGGTGTCTCCATATTTCACTTCCAAATGGCCTAACACTAATTTAAAAATGTTGTCCTCTTAGTATAAATTTTTCCACTGGATGTGAAATCAGCTAAAATCCACAAGGACTTCACATTCTGATACCCTATGTTAGATATCCCAAGGCATTTTCCTGCTTATTAGACTTGAAATATATCGCTATACTTTTCAAAGTACATAGCAATTTATGTATTCCCATTGATGATTGGAATATTGGGGAGTATTAGGCCATTGCATTAGGCTATCAAATGGTTTAAACCAACACTGATGCCACACCGAACCGGTAAGTCTATAATAACAAAGTGTTTACCGTTTTAACGACCTGACAATACTTAACATAATGATAATCAACCCCGCTGGCCCAGAAATGTAACAATTATTAAGAACGATATTTCATTACTACATGTGGTAAATTGTTCTTGGAGGTGTTAATAAGATGACTTTTTAAATGTTTACATTTTCATTGCTTTTCCTTTCTGTCTCTTCTCTCTCTCTCTCTCTCTCCCTCTCTGTCTCTCTGTCTCTCTCTCTCTCTCTTTCTCGCTCTGTCCATCTCTCCCCCTCAGCACAATCGTTCTTTCCTTTGCATTATGTCTCTTTCTGTACCTGACATCACTCGATTTCACCCTGCCTCTCAATCATCATTGCTTATTGGCTTTCGTAGGAGTGCAGCTGATTTACCAGATCACATCTGGAATTCAATGGATGTACCACGAGGAAAGTTTAAAGGAAATGGGGTTTTATTAATTGGAATTTAGAAAGTTGAGGGGTTTCTTTCAAAATACTGTGGGGAACTGATAGGGGAGATGGAGAAAAACTGTTTCCCACATTGGGTACCCTGTTACTCGGGGGCATTATCTAACAAAGAGAGACGGACCTTTCAGGAATGAAATTAGAAACACTTCTACAAGCAAAGGATAGAATAAGTTCGGATCTCCCTTCCGCAAAAGACCATTGATCTATTATCAGTTGACATCTTCAATCTGAGGTTGTTTGTTTTTGTAAATAGAAGTTATTCAGGAATGTGGGGCAAAGGCGGGTATTGGGACTTAGAGCGGAAATCAGCCATGATCCTTCTGAATGGCGGAATAGACTCGAGGGGTTAAATCCAGCTCTCGTGTTCCTATGATTCTAAGTTCGTACAAATCGCACTCGAACCTATTCATAGAGTCAGTTTTCAACTCCTCTTCAGATAAGGTTCCCCAAAATTCTCGCAACTCTGAGTTCAAAAGGATCTCCTAATTTTCAATTTCCCAAAGCTTTTACATATATTACCATAGGCAACTGACCTGCTCGCTAGAGGAAATCGTTTCCCTTCAAGCATTTCACCAATTATGCCTTTTTCCATTCTTTAACAAGTTCTCGGCTTCGCTGGCTAGCCCAACAATTATTGCCCATCCCTACTTGCCCCTGAGAAGGTGGTAATGAGCTGCCTTCTTGAACCGCTGCAGTCCATGTGGCTTAGATAAACTGATAATGCTCGTAGAGAGCGAGTTCCAGGATTTTGAACAAACGACAGTAAAGGCATGGCGATATATTTCCAATGACCTAAAATATGACGCCTTTGGTTGCAGACCCTTCTGCCAATGGAAGCAGTTCTGATTGTTTTATCTACCCAACACTTTCGTTATTTCCGAGGCCTCGGTCAAAACATCCCTTATCCTATTCTGTTCTAAGGAGTACAGTTCCAGCTTTTCCAGTTTCGATATCCTTTGCATGTGGAAGTGTTTGCCAATTTCACTCCTGGTGAAGGTCTGGCTCTAGGTTTTCGAGCAGGCCCCCCGAGTCCTCGAATACCCAATCAATGGAAATAGTTTTCTCTATCTACCCATTTCCCCTAAATATCTCGAAATCGCCCCTTAACCATCTAAATTCCAATAATTAAAATACAATTTTTGTGATCTTTTTCCGTAATCATCCTGTTTTATAAATCCTCTTGCAATTATTCTCTCTGACACCACTTTCATCATAAGTGCCAAATCAACTCAATAGAACTTATCCAAAATCACGAGTTTTGAACCATCGCCAAATGTATAATCATAGCTTCCTGACATTATTTTAAACGGTTGTAAGAAAATTAGTGCCTCTTTAACTCTGTACAAGTTCGTTCATGAATGCAATTTGATCATTTTGTATTGTGATATATTCCGCCCTACTGCTCTTTTTCTTCTTCTTGGCTGTACATTTTCTTGTTGTCTTTAATCCCTACAGTTTTAACTCTCTAATTTCCCATCCTCCCAGAGTGTTGGCTACATATTGCTCTGGATCTGGAGTTTGGAGAGATGAGAGGAGATTTTGATAAATCATAGACGGTTTGGATTAGGGCCTGACAGGGGCGAGGGTGAGAGGGTGTTTGTTCTCATGTGGAATCTAGAACTCTGGGGAAATCGTTTCAGAATGAGCGATTACCCATTTGAAACATGAGAAGGAATTTATTTTCTTGCAGAGTCACGAATCTTTGTAATTTTCTATCTCAGAGAGCTTGGGAAGCTGGACCTATGAATACATTCAAGACATAGTTAGACACATTTTGAACTATAAGGAAGTCAAGGGTTATAGGGAACACAGCGTAAGGTGGGATTGAGTCAAGATCAGGTCAGACATATTTCTCATCAAGCTGGAGGGTCCGAATGGCTTTCTCCTGCTCTTATTCATTATGCTCTTACATTGGTTCTATGTATATGGTTGCCAATTCCTCTCTCACTCTCCCTTCAATCACACCTATCTTTTTTCTTATGTTCAGATAGTTACTGTATTTATTAATTCTTTAATACAACCTTCACTCTTTTTCCAAATTTCATATTGTGTCCCCTTTCTTTAAATTGATTAGAATAAATTAGTCGTATGTTTCAATGCTCATTGAGATAAAAACATTGATACATCTTCATCCACAGCTCACTTACCTAAAACAGTTAACTTAGTGCCATCTCCAAAGTGCAAGGGTTCATTGCCAACATTCACACACCATCATGTCACTTCACAAAAATTATTCTCACTAGCGACCTGGCAAAACCTGCTGCCCAACTCATTGATATTTGATAGCCACCTTTAGTTCACGAGATAACCACAAGCTAAGGAAAACTCATGAGCTAACCAGGAGGTTTCCAATTAAAATTAAATGCATTCTCAATACTGCCTGTCCATCTATATTTGCCCCTATATAAGGCCACACTCCTGACAGTGATACAAGATTTCCCCTCTATTCCTCAATTAGGCATTTAACTCTGCATCAAACACACGATTCTTGCTTCATTAAAAAAAGAAATCGCACTCACATAAAATTGTTAACTTCGACCCTTCCCCGAAATTCAGAGGGTCGTATCCGCTTGCACTATACTAAACAACAATACCAAAACACAGCGATGATAGACAGATGTTCAGACAAGCAAGTAAGTAGATAGATAGATACACAGGCAGATAGATAGACAGACAAACAGACACAGGTAGCTAGGTAGATAAATAGATAGACGGATAGGCAGACAGACAGATAGATATTTGATAAAACGATGCATTCACATATGTATATTTATACTTATGTCAACGTAACTTACCTGAAACAGTCACTTTGGTCCCAGCTCCAAAATAATAGATGGCACCAGAGCACAACGGTTAATGCCTGTTATAAAACATCTTACCTATCTGTAATTCGTGTTCCTAGGGGATTATGTGTAACAACGGAACACAGAGGAACATAGGATCAGAGGAACATGGGAACATAGGAGTAATGGAATATGGCCTTATTGAAACAAGAGGAGGCCGTTTAGTTGATGGAGTTTGTTCCAACATTAAATTAGATCATGGCTTAACTGTACCCTAACGATGCCGATGCATAACCTTTAATATTCTTGCCTAACAACAAGCAATGAATCAGAAATTTGAATTTTTCAATTGATAACACCCTCCCCAATTCCTCCTGTCTTATCAACTTTCTGGTGGAGATATTTGTAGAATTCCACTCGACTTCGTGTGAACAACAATGCTTCCTGACATCACTCCTGAACAGTCTGGCTCTAATTTAATGATTTCACCCCTTTATTCAGCACCCGCCACACCAGAGCAAATAGCTGATTGCTATCTACCTCCATTGAATCCGATAATCAACTTAAACACAACAATTGGATCACCCCTTAATCACCGATACTTAATATACTACAAACCCAGCTTAAGGAGCCTATTCTCAACATGTGACTCTTTTAACCAGAGTATCATTTTGTTTAAGGAGGAAAGTTCATTCAACTCTTGAACGCCTCAGGGTGCATAGATACAATAGCTCAACAACACTATCGATTTCGATTAGTAACTTTAAAGTACATGGCCTCTAACTGGTATTGTTTCGTTACCATTACAGGTCAATGGGGAATACGTGGAATCACGTCGAATTTCCATAAGGTTCTATTCCTTTCTCGCCCGTGTCTTTATACAGTTTCTCCTTTAAACGCATCTATGCTATTCGCCTCAAACCTGTATTTCCCCACTCTCTGGGGAAAAACGTTTCTCCAGAATTTCAGATTGGATTTATTAAGGGCTATCTTACATTGATACTACCCCTCCACCTCTCGCCTCCGCCCCCCCCACCCCCCCCCCCCACCCCACCACCCCCATTCACCACCCCCGCCTTACCTCTGATCTCCCCACAAATGGAAACCTCTTCTCTGCATCTGCCCTATCGATACCCTTCCATCATTCTAATCTTTATCAGGTCAACCCTCAGCTCCAGACCATTCAATCTCTCCCGATGGTTATAACCGCTCAGTTCTGCCATCAGCCTTGTTAATATTTCAATTATATCTAATGCCTCTGCCGCTTACTTTATATTAGGTAGAATAGAACTGTGTAAAGAACAGTTGAATCTAACATTTTTAGCTTGATAGATGTGGCCTCTGTTTACTGTTCTGCTCCCATTGACCAAGCCATTCTGTTTACATCTATATTGTTGTTTGTTCTGCATACTTGAGAGGTCCCACTTTCTGTTCTTTCTCAGACTCATTTCCCACAGTGAAGCGAATGCAACGGTGGCGAGTCTGTCTTAGTAAGCTGAAGTGTTGAAATTAATTCACCAATATTACCTATACTTTCACCCCCTCTCCCACCCGGCATGAATTGATGAATTGCAACAACTTTCTCCAGTATTAGGAATGTGTTCGCTTACCAAAAACGACCAGTTTTGTCCCACTTCCGAAATAAGCTTCATAAGCAGAACACAATGGTACAGGACTATAGCAAAAATCCCCCTGAAGCCAGCTATGTCATGTTTATTTTATTGGATCTTCTGCGATGTTAATGACCATTAAGGGACGTGGGAACAGGGGGACATTAGGCAGTTATTCAGCCCTTCAAACCTGTTCCATCATTCAATTATATAATGGCTGATCTGTATCTTAACCTCATCATCCAGTCTCGGTTCAGTAACCCTCAATACTTCTGCTTATCTGCAATCTATCTATACAGAGTTGGAAGTTTTCAAACCCTAAACATTCTCAAAAGCTTTTTGGCGAGCAATTTTCTGATTCCCACCAGCTGCTTTATGAAGCGGAACTCTCCGACATAACACTTGAACGGTCTGGTTCTAATTTAAACGGTTCCGGGCTCCCCCCCGGCCAGAGCAAGCAGCTCCCCTCAGCCCATTCAACCAACTTGTTTAACCGCCTTAAACGCCTCGATTATATTAAATACATCTTGTGTATTCAAAGGACAGGAAAATCAGCTTATGTAACCAGCCCCGAGCTTTATATCTCTAATATCCAAACATAAGCCCTCGCGATTTTTAAACGTATATTGACATATATTTTGGTCAATAGAAGGAACAGAATCGCCTTACCCAAAACTATTAACTTTGTCCCGTCGCCGAAGTAAACTGCTCCCTGCACAATGCTGATTCCTGAGTCATGAACAGGCCTCGGGGTTGCCCCTTCCCAAGTGAGAGAGCTGGCGCCGCTAATAGGCAAATAATCACGCGGCAAGTGGACATGGTTCATGGGACATGATTTATACAATTAAGCATCTTATTCATCACTGCTTTGTAGATAAATTAGAAATAAAAAAGACACTGGCTCACCCAGAACTGTTAGTTTGGTTCCTTGCCCGAAGTAATTCACATCTGTCACACGGTGACACCCCATCCTCCCAAAAAGCCTTTAAACGGCTATTGCTTTCCATTTGGCTTGTATCCAATCTGCATGAATCCATCATCAATTGCATGGAGCCCATTCTAGTCTACATGATTCCATGTTAACCTGTGAATGTTATGCCTACTTGTATGTTTTAGTTCTGGCCTATGGATTCGGTCTCGAACAGCAATGTTAAATTCTGATCTCTATGGATCATATTTTGATCTATAAATTCTACATCATCCTTTAAGAGTGCAATTATCAATTAATCACGGGCGATGTTTGTATTCTTTGTATGGTCGATTCACTACTCTTATATTGAACCAATTGGTGTAGCCATCTCCAAGTATTCTGACTACATAGAACGACTTATTATTGCTGGCGGATGAAACAGGATTCCTCCCATTCTAAATAATGAGGAATATTAGCTCCACCCCAGGGATTAACTATTGAACCAAAGCGCAAATAGATGCATTCACAATAGGCACGTTTCTCGCTGGTGATCTAACATGCGTCTGAATTTTTAAACGTTCCAGACCGGCAGGACGCCTGGAATACATATCGTTGTGCATGTACTTGGAGAAAAAGTAAGTTTATTTTCTTACCTAGTACCGTTAGTTTGGTACCTCTCCCGAAGTAGGCTACTGTCCCAGCACATCAGCAGGTCGGTTTACATCAACACCGTTGAAATATCGTCTCTTAGACATTAGTGCAGCGCCGATCAAGGCACCAGGACGCCCAAAGAAATATTGTTATCAAGTGATTACTATAGATAGACGCAGGAGCCTAATTTCGCCAAGACATCGCATCAAAAACAGTGTGATAAATGACCAGATCATTGTTTTATATTGGTTGAGAGATAAATAGCGGCCAGGGCATTGAAGAGATGAGAGGTTGAAGAGTACCCGGTTTTTCCACAAATCACACAAAACAGTTCATTTTACATAAAAATGCCCTCGGCGGGCAATGCCAGTGCCCTTGACGATGCTTCCTCCATTCCCCCCATGAAATGTCCAAGCTTAAATTCCATTGTCGCCTCCTTTCTGCTGATCTTCCGACAGGTGCGTGCCTTGAGGTTTTTGTACAGAGACTGACTTGTATTTTATCACTGTGCCCCCCCTGTCCCCACGGTAATTTATACCCATTCAAAAAGAGCTCAAACGGTGCAAGGCCCCACCTCCTCGTCCCGTAAAGTGATTTGACATTGAGGTGATTGAGGTTTTGAAGGTTGGTAAGATCTTTGGAACGCAGTAGAACGTTATGCAGCGCCTCGGGCTTCTTACACAGGAATAACTGATGGCCAAACATCCCCTGGATCTTCTCGTGCAGGAGCAGGAAGAGGTCATTCAGCTCTTTGCACCAGTTACTTAGGAACAGAAGGAGCCCCATTAAGGCCACTCAGCCCTGTTACAAAGGAATTAGAGGAGGTCATTCAGCCCCTCGAGCCGGTTACACAGAAACAGAAAAAGGCCCATTCACCCCCTTGGACCTATTACACAGAAACAGCAAGAGGTTACTCAGACCTTCGTGGGCCTGTTATATAGGAACCAGGGCAGGCCAGTCCACGTCTTGAGGCTCGAACATAGGAATAGCTGGCGGCTATTCAGCCTCTTAGCCCTCGTGGAAAGGATTAGGAGGTCATTTATCTCTTGAGTTGTTACATCGGAACAGGAGGCAGGCATCAGCCATGGAAACGTCCTCTCTTCGATTCAACTTTTCTTTCTTTCTTTCTGACTGCCTCGATCCCTTTATCCCACCATTCTTCCGTCCTCTCCGGCACTCTCTTCATCGTACCTACAACATGTTGGATCTCAGTATGTAAGAGCACCTTCCCGCAAACAGACACAAGTAGGTTATACAGTAAATCATGGATACTCTGTCACTCAGAATCCTATATCTGCAAAATTGAGAGCCCGCTGGTTGCCAAGGTGTCCTGCTGATGTGTGGCGCAGTTTTTATTTCTGTTCATTTCTCTTCAAGTCGTCCTGCTCCACAATGCACCTGTCACTGAACTAAAATTTCGCAAGATCTGCCATTTCTATTGTTTAGCTGCTTAATGTACAGCTAAACATAGCACGAGGTTTCGGGTTGAATAGGTTCCAAGAAGCATTCATCAAATAATGAAGACCTTGAATGAAGAAACGAAACCAAACTGTTTGGAAAGGATAAAAACAAAAAAACTGCGGATGCTGGAAATCCAAAACAAAAACAAAATTACCTGGAAAAACTCAGCAGGTCTGGCAGCATCGGCGGAGAAGAAAAGAAAACGTCAACTCTTTTCTTCTCCGCCGATGCTGCCAGACCTGCTGAGTTTTTCCAGGTAATTCTGTTTTTGTTTGGAAAGGAAGGTGAATGTGACGTCACTAAAGTAAGTGCTCTTTTGCTCTTTAGTGATTACAGCTCATAGTATGAATCTGCTGTTGCTTCCAATTGTCCCCCGGGCAAAATAAACTTATGAACACTTGTGTTAAACCTGCATGCCATCTGGATCCACATTTAGAGTGATGTGGTCAATTATGGTATCAATTTTGCATGGAGATGTGGAGGGGGTGCTGGCAGTATTTAGAAGGAGATATTATGCTTATCAAGAGAAACAGAGCAGACCCGAACTCCCCAGAAAAGTGTTGTGAGCTAATAGAGTTATTTAAAATTATGTGGCTTTCGTATATGGTAGATGTATAGAAAATGCTTCCATTTGTGGCGGATCTAGGACTGTAAATATAAAATAGACGTCTATTATTGGAAGTGAAAATTCATGAGAAACTTGTCTACTCAAGAGCGTTGATAATGTGCAACTCGCTACCACAAGGAGTGATTGAGGCGAATAGCTTCGATGTATTTAAAGGGGAAGTTGAATAAAGACATGAGGGAGAAAGAGATTGAATGATTTGTTGAGGGAGAGAGGAAATGAAGGAGAGAGAATGAAGACCAGCGACTACTACTGGCTCAGAAAACCTGGCGGAACCCTCACCACCTCCCCTCTCCCCCCACCCCCGCCTCCTGCTTTCCGTCCAGCGTTGCCCTTGGGATTCATTATGTCCTAAACCGAAAACACAGACGCTGTAATGTGTTATCCGAAAAAAAGCAGCCCCGATAGTGCAGAGCTCCTTAGAACTGTCCCTCCAACAGTGGAGTGTTCCCTCAGTACTAACCCTCCGGCAGTGCAGCACTCCTTAGTACTGATCCTTCTACAGTGCAGCGCTCCCTCAGCACTGACCCTCCAACAGTACAGCATTCCATTAGCACTGATCCTCATACAATGCAGCGCTCCCTCAGAGGTGACAGTCTGACAGTGCAGCTCACCCCATGCATTGACCCTCCGACAGTGCAGCATTCCCTTAGCACTGACCGTCCTACAGTGCAGTGCTCCTTCAGTACTGGCCCTCCTACAGTGCAGCACTCCCTCAGTACTGACTGTTTGATAGTTCAGCGCTCCCTCAGCACTGACCATTCAACAGTGAAAAGCCCCGTCCGTACTGGCACTAACTGGAGTGTTAACTGGATCTGGCAACATTTGACTAAAGGCGGTCGAACTACCAACTAACCTACAGCTAATAATCTAATGGACACACCTCCCCTAACGAGTGGAAGCTCTCCAACTGGCTTATGGTGACCTGTTGAGCTACGTTTGCAGATGATTTGTCACGTTCGAAATGCACAATTCGAGAATGGCAAGTCACTCACCATTCTGACTTGGAAATATATCGCCGTCCCTTCAATTTCGCTGGGTCAAAATCCTGGAACTCCCTCCCTAACAGCAATGTGGGTGCAACTACACTACATGGACTGCAACGATTCAAGAAGGCAGCTCACTACCACCCTCTCAAGGGCGATTGGGGATAGGCAATAAATGCTAGCCTCGCCAACTACGTCCGCATTCCATGAGCGAATTACTATAAAACATCTAAGTTGCTTGCTTAAAGTTTACTGACATTTAATCAGGCCGCAGCTATGTAAAGAAGTACATTTCCGAACCATAGGCCGTTAGTGGCGCTATCGCTTCAATAATATTTGTAGTTTCATTTCCGACCTCTGCTTCCTCTGCCAGCAGCCTGAGTCCTTCAATCTCCTCCTGACAAGTCTCCACCTCCCCATCCTCAATTAAGATCCTGCTCAAACTTTAGCAAGATTCGCATGATTAGTATTTACTCATGAGACGCGGTGTCCAGTATTGGCTGAATTACCCTCGTTGCGACGTTTTGACTACATACGTTCACAACGCAATATCAATGCAAGTTGTTGTTGTTTAATTTAGTTGGCCATAGGTCTGTGAATAAGAGCCCTGGTAGACTTGTAAAATTGAAGACCCGATGTGTTCAGCTCTATGAGACGATTGGCAGCAGAATATTATGCTCACTGTCTTTTTTCGCATTTAACGGGGATTTAGGTTAGATAAAGGGAGATGCCGTATTCCTCCTCAGAAATCGCGCTTG
This sequence comes from Carcharodon carcharias, assembly GCF_017639515.1. NCBI lineage: Eukaryota > Metazoa > Chordata > Chondrichthyes > Lamniformes > Lamnidae > Carcharodon > Carcharodon carcharias. Next base: position 2,691,439 of record NC_054500.1, read on the forward strand.
CGACAAGGAGGGTCGAAACATATTTCAACAAGGGCCTAGGAACGCTGTCAAAACGATGCCAGTGACGCTTGCGGTTATTTATTCGCAAATGGCACAGCAGCATAAGACGGTATAGAAATGTGCGGTGAAATGCCGGTATCCATCAGCTTTTTGCGCCAGCGATACAAAAGTAAAGCACTGCAGATACTGAAGTAAAAGCAGAAAATGCTGGGAATATTCAACAAATCAGGCAGCATCCGTGCAGAGAGAAACAGAGACAATGAGGTCAAATGAAAGTTTCTGATGAAAGGTCAAAGGCTTGGAAAATGTTAACTCTATTTTCTCCCTCCAAAGAGGTTTCCAGCATTTTCAGTTTTGATTCCGTTCGCTACACTCTCCCTGTTTCCTGTCACGCTGCCAATCGTCGTTCAGCTGCTCCCACTGTTCCTTTTAATCTGTGGGATTGAACTTTGATGACAAGGTTCATCTAACACCTTTTGGAAGTACAGAGTGTATTCAAAATAGGAGGTCAATTGGTCAAGGTGGTGAGTTTTACAGACCAACAGGCCCTCGTGGCTAGTTTAGCAGATGATCTGCAGATAATAATGGATAAAATGAAAGAACTTGTGAAAGCTGGTGGAATGAAAATTAACATAAAATACGAACGTTCTGAGGTTTGAAGAAATAATTATGACAGCGTAGAGGTCAAGATCAATGGTATCACAACGTAAGCACCTGGGAAGCATCTTTTCAGAAATAAATTGGAGCTGGTACAGCGATGACAAAGATTGCATTCTCCAAACATTTGTGCAGCATATCAATGGGTAGAGGTGTTAAGCAATGACTTATCATTATTGTGTTTTTCTGTGTCTTGCTGAACGGGGCTGAAATGTGGATCTTGAGAAAAGCGAGATTCTAAGGGCTATAAACTGTGAAATGAGGCCCTAGAGCAGGATGGAGAATGTCAATTAGAGAGAAACACACGAACAATGAAGAAGTTCCCAGCATGATGAAGCAAGAAGATCGTTAGTGAATATCATAATGAACAGGTAACAAGGTTGGACAGGCCAAATTATAAGGTATGAGAACTTTCTGAAGAATGTTAGTAAATGAAGACTACAGGGCTTCAGACCAAGACGGGTCTTAGGTTATTTGAAATTTAAAGTGCTCCAGTGAGGAACTGCATAGATTACGCGCCAGTCATGGAGAAAAAAGCAAAGGGCCCGTCCTTAGATAGATCACTACCACTACTTTTAGAAGCCTATGTACACTACATTAACCCCATTATCCTCTGATACTTCATCAAAAATTGGTTCCCTACTCGGTTTGTTGGTTAGTCTGTAACATGCTGAGGGTGTCAAATGGAAATTATAGGATTTACAACGCGAATATGAGAGCACCTCAATCCACCCTGTATGGCTGATCACAGGCTAAATTAGGAGTGTGATGGAATGCTTTTCACTTACACTGGTGAGTGCAGCTCCAAAAACACTCAATCCAGAGCAAAGCAGCCCACTTGATTGGCCACCTTCAGCATTCACTCCCTCTACACCCGATGCACAGTAGCAACAGTGTGTACCTTCGACAAGATGCACTGCAACAACTAACCAAGGCTCATTCGTTGGCATCTTCCAAACTCGTGGCCTCTGCCACCTCGGAGGACAAGGGCCGCAGAAACATGGGCAACAACCGCCTGAAAATTCCTCTCCAAGCCACTCACCATCCTGAATTGGAACTATATGACCGTTCCTCCACTGTCACTGCGTCAACATCCTGCAATCCCTCCCTAGCAGCACATGGACTGCAACTGTTCAAGAAGGCAGCTCATCACCGTTTTCTCAAGGACAATTAGGTATGGGCAATAAATGCTGGCCTAACCAACATGCCGTTAAAGAATATATTTTAAAAATATGTTTGGTGTGCATCACACTAGAGGTGGCGACAATGGTGGAAAATTATGCATTGAATACAATGGCTGGAAAGTGAAAGATGAGGACAAGGGGAACTGTCTCGTGGCTCTAGGGGAGAGGGGAAGGGGTGAGAGCAGAAGTGTGGGAACTGTGGCAAATGTGGTGGAGTGCCTTTCAACCGTGAAGGCATCCTCAGTTAAGTATAAAATAAGACATCTCGGAAGCACCGTTGCTGAAGGTTACATCATCAGAAAAGAATCGAAAGAGATGGAGGAACTGGGAGAATAGAATAAAATCATTACAGGTTTGAGTAATTGTAATCGAGGTAGCTGTGGGAGCCAGTAAAGTTAAAACGAATATGCATTGACAGCCTGTTGCTAGAAATGGAAAGAGGAAGTCAGTGAAGGGACGGGAAGAGTCGAAGGTGCGTCATGTGAAACTGAAGGTAGGGTGGAAATTGAAAACAAAGTGAAGGTGTTTTCCAAGTCACGGCAAGGTAATGGCATGGCGATATTATAGTCATCAACGTACGAGACAAATAGTTGAAGGAGGCAATCGAGAGTGGGAATGGAACAGAATTACCTGGAAAAACTCAGCAGGTCTGGCAGCATCGGCGGAGAAAAAAAGAGTTGACATTTCGAGTCCTCATGACCCTTCAGCAGAACTGGGAGAACCAAGGAGAGGGGTGAAATATAACAATGGAACAAGATATGTTGGGCGCATTCTCCAAAAAAAGCTGACATGGCTAGGACCCATGTGAGAACCCATAGCAAAGCATTTATTTGGAAGAAGTGAGAGGAGTCGAAGGAAAAAGTGTTCAATGAAATAACAAATTCACTCCCAACACCCCTCCCTCCTCCCTCACAGCTTTTCCACTCAAATGCAACAAATGTAACACCTGCGCTTTTATCTCCTCTTCCCTCAGAATTCAAGGCCCCTAATATTGCTTCCAGGTGAAAGAACAATTTACACACGTAATCCTTTCAAGTTAGTCCACTATAATTGCTGTTCACAATGGAGTCTCCTCTACACTGGGGAGGTCAAACGCCAATTGGGTCACTGCTTTGTAGAAAATGTCCGTTCAGGCCTCAAGCATAATGCCGAGTTTCCGGTGACCTCCTATTTTAATTCTCCACTTTGCTTTCACTCTGAAATCGCTGCCCTCGGCCTACAACGCATCATCTTTCCAATAAGCGTTTTACAGCTTTCCAAACCCAACACTGAATTCACCAATTTCAGACCGCAATCGCTTCTCCAATTTGTTTCCTTCTCTTTGCATGTTTCGGTTTTTCTCTTATTTCACACTTCAAGACAGCAGCACAACTGCTCCAGGTACATATTTTAGTCTTTGTTACTTTTCTTGTCCCATCTGCGCTCCCATTGACCCTGGAGGACTAATTCTTCCGTCATTCAATCTCTCCTATCTTTCACCCTATCGCAGGCCTTCCTTTCCTCCTTGTCCAGCGGGTGACCTTGGTCAAAACGTTTTACTTTTCTATCTTTGCCAAGCTCTGATGAAATATCGCAGAATTGAAGTATTAACTATGTTTCTGTTGAATGTTCCCATAAAAGGAGGACATTTACAGAACCATATAGAATGATAGAGGTCAGGAATCAGGTCATTTGGCCAATAGTGCCTGTACCAACTGTTTGAAGGAGTTCTCTAGCTAATGCCACTTCCATGTCCTTTACCCATTCCGCACATCTCTTCCTAATTCAGTATTTGATCTGAAAATTATTGACAATTGTTGTTGCACTTGCTTCCACCAAGCTTTCAAAAAGTGTACATTCCAGACAAAACATCTCATTTCTTGTAACAATGATCCAAAAAATTGAACCGTTTCTATAGCAACATAAATTGTTGCCAAAGACAGACTAAGCTGCTCCCAATTTTCGCTACATTAACCTGGAAGCAACAGCAACAGTCGATGTAGATAAAGGATAGAGAGCATGATGCTGGAATTTGAACCGTTCCATCAACCATCCAGCTTCGCTATGTTTCACACACTGCAGTCTTATTTCCCCAACACCTTCCTTTCTCATCCGGTATGAAAATTATGTAATTGAAAGAGCAGCAAACGGACTTTCCCCTTGGTTGGACCAGGCAAAGCAGATGATTCTATGGTTTGTGTCACTGTAAGAATAATGAACGCACGATGTTAAGTCGCAATGTGCAACACATTACAGGAGTTGGGGATGTTCAAAAAGATAGGACCATGTAACATATATGTTCTTTATGACGAGATACCTGCAACAATTGGCGCAAGATATCTCGTTTCTCCACTCGACATCTGTGCAGGTCGTCGTGTTGACAACCAAACTAGCAGACCGCTAATAAGCTTTTCCCACCACGGAGAGTTGGCGTAGTAATGTTGTAACTGGAACTGTATGCACCATAGAGTAGAAAGGGGCAGGAGGAGATGTGCTAAAGATGTGTATGAGTTGTATAGAATCATGAAATGTATTGAAAGAGTAATTAAGGAGAATAATCTTCAGTGCTGATGCACGATGGGCCCAATTGCTTCATGTAACCGACTACAGGGGAATATAGGGAAGAGATAATATCAAAAATGATCTTCCACAGTAAGAAAAGAGGAACATTTTCAACCCAAACACTCGAAGCACTTACAGAACAATAGATTGACACAGGGCAGAGGGTGGCCCTTGGGCTAATCTTTGAAGGACCTTTAAAATGAGGCCTCCTCCCATGCTATTTTACATTTATTCTTCCACTGGGTGTCAGTGTTGCTGGACGCCCACATTTATTGCCCATCCCTAATTGCACTTGAGAAGGTGGTGGTGAGCCGTCTTATTGAAACACTATGATGTAGGTACACCCACAGTGCGATTGGCAAGGGGTTTGCAGAATTTTGACACAGCGAAAGTGAAGTAATGGCGAGATATTTCCACGTCGGGATGCTAAGTGGCTTGGAGGAGAAATTCCATGTAGTGGTGTTCCCATGGGTCTGCTGCCCTTGTGCTTCTAGATGGTAATAGTCATGGGATTGGAAGGTGCTGTCTGAGGAGCCGTTCTGAATTCCTGCTGTGAATCTTGTAGATTGTACACAGTGCTGTGACTGCATCGGTGGTGGAGGGACTGAATGTTTGTGTATTTGGTGCCAACCAAGCGGGCTGCTTTGTACTGGATGTTGTCAAGCTCCTTGAGTGTTGTGGCAGCTGCACTCATCCATGTATTGTACATGGTGGACAGGCTTTGCAGAGTCAGAAGGTGGGTTACTTGCCGCAATATTCCTAGCCTCTGACCTACTCTTGTAGCCACAGTATTTATATGGCTAGTCCAGTTCAGTTTTTGATCAAAGGCAACCAAAGGCTGTTGAGAATGGGGGATTCAGTGATTGTAATTCCATTGAATGTAAAGGGGCAATGTTTAGATCCTCTCTCGTTGGACATGGTCATTGCGTGGCATTTGTGTGGCATGAATGTTACTAACCACTTGTCAGCTGAAGCCTGGATATTGCCCAGGTCCTTCTGCGTTTTGACATGAGCTGCTTCCTTATCCGGGAATTCGCAGATCATGCTGAACATGTGCAATCATCAGGGAACATCCCAACCCCTGACCTTATGATGGAAGGAAGGTCATTGGTGAAACATCTGAAGATGGTGTGCCGAGGAAACTACTGGAAGGTGCAGCCGAAGGAGCTTTGATGAATTGCTGCACTGCATCTTGTAGATGGTACACATCAGTGTAAATGTGCATTCGCAGATAATGGGGTGACTTTTTGAATGATAGATGGGATAGCAACAAAATGTTTCTTTTTCCGGGACTGTCTAGAGCTGCTTGGGTGTTGATTTTCTATTCAATGGTAACCCCCTGGATGTTGATAGTGGGGGATCAGTGGTAGTAAAGTCACCGAATGCCAAGGGGCGATGGTTCGAGCTGGTGATTGTTAGGCACTTTCATGGCGTGGATGTTATTTGCTACTGATCAGCCCGAGCCTGAATATTGTCCAATTCTTGCTTTATGTGGTCAGGAGCAGCTTCAGTATCTGAGCAATCGCAAACAGTGTTGCACACTGTGCAATCATCACTGAACATTCCCACTTCTGACCTTACACTAAAAGGAAGCCCATTGTTGATGCAGCTGAATGTGTTTGTGCCTTGGACACCACGCTGTGGTGCTCGAGAAGCAATGTCCCTGGATTGACATGATTGACCTGCATCAACTTCAAGCTTCTTCCTATGTGCTAATTATAATTGCTTTAGACAAAGCAGCCTGCTTGATTGGCACCACAACCACAAACATACACTCCCTCCACCACCGACGCACAGTTGCAGCAATGTGCACCATCTACAAAATGCACTGTAAGAATTCGCCAAGGCTCTTTCGACAGCACCTTCCAGACCCACGGCCACTGCCATCTAGAAGGACAAGGGCAGCAGATAGATGGGAACACGACTACGTTCCCCTGCAAGTCACTCACCATCCTGACTTGTGTTATGACACAGGAGATGGTAAAGGCTGAGTTACTTAAAACCCCTGAAGGAAACTTTAAAGAACTATTATAACCTACATTTTCAATTGGTATGGTTGAGATGCAGCTCTGAATTTAGGAATGAAAACCATCATGCCTCAAGAGGGATCATGGGGAGTGGAACAATGGGACCATCAGTATTCATTGGGTGGGGGCAGGAATAACACAGTCGTTAGCCAATCATTGGGGGAGGGGCAATGGTGCCAGCAGACAATCATTGGGTGGAACAAACAAGTCAGCAGCCAATCATTTGGGGATATTAGGAACATCAGTCAATCATTGAAGGGGAGGAAGTAATGGAGCCATTAGACAATCATGGCGGGGAACAGACGGCCCACCAGCCAATCATTTGGATGGGGGAGGGAACAATGGGACCATCAGCTGGTGAGGGGGAGGAGGTTTAGGTGGGATGTGAGGAAATCCTTTTTTATGCAGAGGGTGGTGACTCTACAGAATGCGCTGCCTGGGAGGGTGGTGGAGGTGGGATACCTCACTTTCTTTAAAACGTATGGGCCATATGCTGGAAATGGGATTAGGTAGGAAGGTCAGGTGTTTCTCACATGTCGGTGCAGACTCGATGGGCAGAAGGGCCTCTTCTGCCCTCTGTGATTCTGTGAAGAGGTTTTTACAGAAATTAAATTAAATATTTATTAATTTAAGAGGATACTAAACACAGATACAAGTCTGCAAATTGCTACCTTAATACCTATTAAACAAATCCCCAAATTAATCACTCCCAGGTTATCTCCCCCAAGGCAACAATAACCCATAGGCATAATCAGACACCAGGCAAAGCACATTTCATTTTAAGAATTCGAAATTCTGTTCCTTTCAATTTGATCCACAACAGACAGTTGTTGGCTGACAGGCGGCTTAGATCTCACATGCCTCTGAACCAGACACAAAAGTCTTCTGTATACACCTAGCCTTCCCTTTGAATGTAAATTCTCATTGTGTCACCAGGCCCTTTGAACTCCACCTCTTCTAACAATAAAACCTCATTCACAGAAAGAATTTTATCAGTAATGTAAACATATCGCTCAGTGTCTCCTAGCTAGGGGCAAGATTTCACCCCATATTTCAATTGATTATTCAACAAAATGCAAATGCCCCCACCCCCCCGACCTTACTGTTTAACATCTCAAAACCACAATAAATCAAAGCACCAGACTAGCTGGCTTTACTCCAGTTAAGGCACACACACTCACAGCCACAGACTCTACTACAAGTCCAGTTTAAAAATAAGTTATAATAACATTAGATACATTAATATCTTAATGACACATGGAAATATATCGTCCTTCCTTCAGTGTCACTGCGTAAAAATCCTGGAACTTCTTCCCTAACAGCACTGTGACCAGTGCAGCGTTTCAATGAGGCCACCTACTCAATGACAGTTAGGGATAGGCAATAAATGCTGGCCCAGCCAGCGAAACCCACATCCCGTGAATGAATTTTAAATAAGGATGAGATTAAGAGGACATGAGATGGAGACCATCAAAACAATGAAGTGTTTTAATGGCATATATAAGGGGAAACTGTTTCCAGAGACAGAAGGATTGGCAAAGAGAGGGCACTGACTATAGGTGATTCATCAAAGAAAATGTTATGGCTTGAAGAGTTTTGTTTTCCAGTCAACGTGTTATTACAATCTGTAATGTAGCACCTGAAATTGTGGAGGGAATAGAAACAAGGCAAACGAGATTACAAACGGGGTTTAGAAAAAATATTTTAACGGGATCTTTTTGCCGCCCCTTGAGCAAAGAGTATTCGAGTGAAATAAAATAAGCAGCTTTTTCAAAATAATGGCACAGGCACGATGCACAGATTTGCCTCCCTTTTCCCTGTATGATTCGCTGGGGTCTATTTCCTCTTCTTTGGAAAATGCGGAAGTGGAGACTTGGATTTTGAACTATCTGTTAGGAGGGGCTGAGGACTTATTGGATTCATTAAAATACTCAATGGACTGTTGGATAACGGGCAAAGCTTAATCAATGAACAGCTGTCTTTCTGTACGCGGATTACTTGAGTTTTCCGATTTCTCGGTTGAATATTCCAGAGTGATATAGTTTTGAACAAGTCCTGCACCTCCTTGTGACTCTGAGATCCGTAGCAGCTCAGTAATACAATGTTGTGTCCGACGGCTCCACGCTCAGTACTCACAGGCTGCAGGGCTTCAAATTGGGTCTGGTGACTTTAAAACAAATCTTGAAGCTCTCTGCGGACATGGCCCATGACGTGCCAACCGAGGTCACTACGAGTTGCAAGCCTGCTCTGTTGTGCTGGCGACACCAATACAGATTGTTACCCCCGCTGTCAATCTGGAAAGACAACTGACAACCGGCTCCACCACAGGGAAACGAGCCCATTCCTGTAGCCCGCAACGGAGGAACATGATAAAAACAAAGAATCCAAGATTAATTGCCATCGTAGGGATAGAGAAAGAATTTCTTCCTAAACACGCAATGCACAGCACTGTCGATTAGCTCGCTGAGCCAATACGCATAACGGCCATCTCTTAACATTCAGTACCCGCTGAGCGCAACAGCGGTGGCGCCAAATTGCTGTCCTGTGCGCTCAGTGCCGATTGCATGGGGAAGGACAAAAGATTTGCCGGCTCCCCACATTCCACTGCGGTCACCCTGCCTCGAATGAAATTCCTTGCACCCTGAAGCGAGAATCATTTGTTCGGCTCACTGACATCCGCTATATGCCCGGATCGACTGTCGAGACCTTTCCAACGTTCTGTTAATGGGGATGCAAAAGACAATCATTTTCTTTAAATAAAAAGAAGCAATTAGTCTGAAAAGGACGGCATTTATTGAAGCATAGAATGATACTGCTCAGGAGGAGGCCATTCGGTTAATCGTGCCTGTGCCAAATGTTTGAAGAAGATATCCAATTAGGCCTTTCTTTCAAAATTCTGTAAATCTCTCCCATTCAGGAATTCACCCTAGTCTGCTTCCACGAGCCTTCCAGAAACGGCATGTCCAAGACCATAACAATCCACTGCTTAAAACAAGAACAAATGCTTTAAATTATCTAACTAACTTTAGCGTTTCTGCAGCAAAAATAATTTATGTTGTTTAAAGCAGATTCAGCCGGGCACGAATAGCCCTATGAGTACAGAACAGTAACCTGGAAGCAGCAGCCGCAGTAGATCTAGGTGAACAGCATGGTGCAGGGTTTTGAAAGTCCTTTCACACTTGCAGCTTCGCCGAGCGCTCTCCAACACTGCAGTTCTATTGCCCCAGCGCCAGGGCGGAAGTGACGTCATTGCAAAAGCACCGGGCAGGTCTTCTCCCGTGCCCATCCAAAGGGAGTGGCTCTTTTTATGTGAATGTAAGAAAAATAAGCGCACGGGGTTGTCCTGCAATATGCAACCTATTGCAGGATTTGGGGCTGTTCACAATGATTGGAAGGGTTAAAATTTAACGCTTTATGCAAAGATATCTGAAATGAGGTGAGTATCGAAGATTTCGGGAAAACCTCCTTTGTCCACTCAGCAACTCAGCGTGCTGTCGAGCGGAACGCCACACCAGACGTACCGAAGTAAGAAGTTTCCATCATACCACAGTGGGAGTAGAAATGTAGAAATTTGGCCTGCCTTCCGCGGTGCAGAGAATGTATTGAGGAGCTTTGATGGAGGTTTTCAAATTCATGAAGGATTTTGATGGAATGAATACGCAGAAACTGTTTCCAGGGTCGGTAAACAGAGGGCTCGGATTGAAAGTAATTCGGAAAAGATGGGAGGAGAGGCGTGAAGATCAAGTTATTGCAATCAGCCAACCTACTGCTTGAAAGGGTGGTGTAAACAGACAATGCTTTAGTTCCGAAAAGCGATTTCGAAATATGAGTGAAAGAATTGCGCCCTTTGGGGAATGCTTAGTAGAGTGAGATGAAATGAGTATAACTTTCAAAAAGCACAAACACGATAGACCGAATTGTTTCCTCTGCCTTGTTAGATTCTCTGTTTTTTTTTTCCAGGGGCTATTTCCTCTATTTTGGAAAGTATTAAAGTTGTGACTGGATATTGAATGCACACTCAAATGGAGTGAGTGAGTGGAGATAGGGAGCATAATAAAGTTAGATTTAGCATCATTATGGAAAATGGCAAAGGAAGAACGGGAGTAAAAGTTCTAAATGTGGGAAGGAAAGTTTTACAAAGCTGACAGGTGAACTGGCGAGAGTGGACTGGATGCAGCTACTAGGAGGGAAAACGGTGTCAAATCAGTTGGAGGCGTTCAAAAACGAGATTCTGTGGGCACATGCAGACATGTCCCCAAAAGAAAAAGGGTGCTGCTGCCAAACCTAGAGCCCACTGGTTATCTCGAAACATTTAGAAGACAAAGCAGAAAGAGAGAGCTTAAAGCAGGCTAGAGGAGCGTAGAAAGTACAGTGGTGAAGTAAAAACGGAAAATAGGAAAGATGATACGAAAGAATATTGGCTGGTAAAATCAAGGAAGGCCCAAAAATGTTTCGCCACTGCATTAGGAACAAGAGGATAACTAAGAAAAGGGTACGGACTATCAGAAATGTACACCGTAACTTGTGCATTGATGCTCAAGATGTGGGCAGGTTTCTCAATTAGTACTTTGACTCTGTCTTCACAAAGGAGAGAATGCTGCAGACATTCTAGTTAACGAGGCGGAGTGTGAAATATTAGATACAATAAGCATAGTGAGAGAGGAAGCACCAAAGGGACTGCCATCTTTGAAGGTGGATAAGTCACCAGGGCCAGATGGATTGCATCCCAGGCTTTTAGAGGAAGCCAGGGAGGAAATAGTGGGTGCTGTGAAGGTCATCTTCGAATCCTCACTAGATACAGGATTGCTCCCATAGAATTGGAGGACTGCGAACATATTACCAATGTTTAAAAAGGGTATAAGGGACAGACCAGAAAATTATACACCAATCAACCTGACTTCGGTGGTAGGAAAGTTATTGGAATCAATGATGAGGGGCAGGATAAACTGCACATTCGGCCCTTCGAGCCTGCTCCGTAATTTGATAATATCATGGCTGATCTGGTTGTGGTCCAGCACTTTCCTGTCTGCACTTTCCCCGCCATCACCACCAGCCCCCACACCACCCCCGCCCCCTGCCTCCATCCCCAGCGCCCAATTGTCCTTTATTTACTTCCTGATCACAAATCAGTCCATGCCCAGCCTGAGTTGTTCTGTGAGGATGAGGATTTCACTTGCGAAAGGCTCTGCAGCACAATTTCTCATTCTTTTACACTCGATTCGCCTTACAATAAACCCCAAATTCCATTTCCATTCCTAATCACTTGTTGTTCCTGTTCGCCAATAGTTTGTGATTCGTGCACAAGGGCACCAAGATCTCTGTATACTGGAGAGCTTTGCACTGTCTCTCTATTCACGTAATACACTGCTTTACCACTTTCCTGCCAATGTGGATAAATTCACATGTTCTCACATTATACTCCTTCTGCTAATTTTCTGCACATTCACCCTTCTATATCTCTTTATAGACTCTTGACAAATTACTTCCCTACCTACCTTTGTGCCATCCGCAAATAATACCTACCGTACCTTCATGCCTTTGATCCATGCGATAACCAGAGGATACCGATTAAATGCAAGCGGCAACAGCGTCACGGAAAAGGCTTTCCTTTTTAGCGCGGGGTGGCTAGCTTCTGAAATGCCCGGCCTGAGAATGTGGTGGAAGCTGATCCAATCGTGGTTTTTGAAAAAAGCATTTGGCAGGAACTTGAATGGATTTTTTTATTCTTTGATGGGATGCGCGCGTCGCTGGCCGGAGCAGCATTTATTGCCCACCCATGTTGTCCAGAGGGCATTTAGAAGTCAATCATATTGCTGTGGGTCTGGGGTCACATGTAGACCAGACCAGGGGGTGCAGGTTCCCTTCCCTAAAGGGCAGCAGTAAGCAGGTGGGTTTCAACAAAAAAATGGCAATCGGTTTTTTGCCATTATCAGACTTCTACTCCAAGCTTTTTTGTTGTGATTCGCCGGCGGGCCCCCAGAGTGTTACCCGGTGACTGGCGTACTAGTACAGTGACTATACCACTATGCCACAGCCTCTCCGAATATGTGGGCAAACGGTAAGGGAAGTGGGACTAACTGAGCTAATGCTGCAGCGAGTCAGCATGGATACAATGGGTCTAATGGACTCCTTCTCTGTAACAGTTCGATAGTTCTATGTGGATCGCTCTTTTAAAGAGTTGGAACAGGCGCAATGGACTGACTGTTGCTTGCTGTGTTGCATCCCACAACATGTGAACAGTAATGCAAGTGCGTCTCTGTATCCCTGACAATCACGTCCCCAAATAACGACATTCCAACTGGTTGGTGGCTGATCCTTTCCTTTTTTGCACTTGGGATGTGAGCATTCTGAAATTGATCCTCCTTCTTCCCCTTCAGATGTTGACGCTAGGTCCATAGCATTGTACTTAATATGTCTCGCAGATCTGGCCATTCGGACCCTCAGTTATTTATGCTCCACAGGATCCTCCTCCAACACTTTCCTCATTTCTCTATCAGCAGATCCTTCCATACTTGTCACACTCGTTTGTTGATCCAGCTTTCTCCGAAAAGCGCCTGGCACGTTTGTCCATTTTCTACATTCGCAGCAGTCACTGCTAAATACGTTTCTCCTAAATCCCATGTTGGATTTGTCAGAAAGCAGTTTGCATTTATGGCCCCCTCGTCGTGTCTTCACCAGAAGGTTTTAAGGTTACAAAGCACTGTAATAATCCAATGCACTCCAAGTACACCTCCCTGAATCCATTGTATAATTACATTAGTATGAGATCAGCCTGTGTGAAGAGGTTTTGCCTCCGTCGTTAATAACTATGAGCCGCTGTTGCATATCAGCAGCAGCACAAAAAATATACCGCCTGGTCCATGCGTTTAAAGCCGTCGATCTTCAGGGTAGATTTCTTATTTTCTATAACCCACGTAATAAGAAATCCGCCCTTCAAACCCTCTTCATAGTGAGCGCCCGCTGCCAAATGCATATAGCCTATTAACAAGGATCGTCTGCTGGCGGGCTGTCCATATCAGAGCCTGATATCCCGAAGGGTTCCTTCCTGCAGATAGTTCATTTCGGCTGATCCTTGCGCGTCGATGGCAAGCGAATACGGTCATTGATGCACCATGTTGCCCAGGAGACCACCGGGAAACAGGAATTAGGGAGAAGTAATTAGAATTGTTGAGAGGACCCTTGAGACGACGGATGCCGAATCGCGGCGGATTGACGATTGAATTCTTCGTTAATTCCTACAAGCAGCTGGAATCATGTAACTGTGCAATAGATCTGAAAAATCTACGGGACTGCACGGGGGTGACGTAATATTAATAACAGTTAAGTAGCGTAAAGAGAGCAGAATAATTACTCCACTATCTTATATTCAATAATTTTTCGCTGATTCTACAAATCACCGCCGCACTGCATTAGTTGGAACCCCAATTAGTTGGAACCCCTTTCAGTTGATGAAGCAGCGAACAGATGTTTTAAGTTTCGTAACACTAGTAGGAAACTACCAAAGACGAACATATTGAATCCCATCTTTGCGGCAGATCTAAGAACCTTTCCGCTGACTGCTCTGGGCTAAAGAGATTCAGAGGAAGTGCAGGAAGTACGTCATAATCAGAAGTTGCAGCATAGCAGTCCTTCTTTGGGTTCGTTCATTCTCTCTCTTTATTCCTTTCTTTCTTCTCACCCCTTTTTCGCCTCCTTTTCTGCTCCGCTGCAAAAGGTTTCATGCTTGTTTCCTTGCTGAGTTTCAAACTGAAGCAAGGGAACTGTTAAGACAGCACTTTGATTGGGAGGACAGGGACACCAGACATGTGTGTGCGACACGTTTTCACAGGACCTGGATGAGTTTGCAACGCTGCACGCCGTCACTGGCTGCACAGAAATGTCCCACCTGTCCTAGTGGTTAGCGCTGCGGATCTTCAGGGGCTGGACATACTATCCTCCATGGCTCGGGCAATTACAACTCAAGTTATAAAGCTGCCTTCATATTCAGCCGGCATAACAGGCGCCTGTTACCCAAGGTTGGTGCATAATTTGACCGATAAATCTGGGGTTATCAGCAGATCAATGGCATAGTTGAAATTCGCTTGCAATTAGCGAAGTAAGAATAGGATTATGTAAATTTAAATTATGCTGAGAATACTTACTCAATAAATATTCTTGTAGGTTTAAAATAAATGAAGTGGCTTTCGAGAATAAGCACAAATTGAAATAAATCCTGGACGTTGGAAATATAATTGTTAATCTATAATTTCTCGGTAGTAACACGAGCAGATTATACGAAATAGTTTAGTCAATTGTTTTCCTGAAGGAATTGATACCAAAGAACAACATGGAATTATTCAATATTATCTTACTCGGTGCCAGAAACAAAAACCAGAAGGCGAGTAAATTTAGATACATGATTGAAGACTACGGAAGCTATGTGTCAACTCAGATCCGGGAGTTAGGTTAATAAATGGAAACAAAGAGCAGACATTTCTGTGGCGGATTTCATGACCTCGGGATGAACAATGCTTCCTCCAGCGTTGGACTTTTTGAAGCGAAGCCACTTTTTATAATTTATAAAGCGCCGCAGCCAATTTGTATGCACAAATCTAACTCTATCACTAAATCTAATTGCTATCACTACTGCAAAGTGACAGTTAACAAATAACCAGTTTCTAGTGAATTTGGTTCAGGGGAAATATTAATCTGGATACTAGCAGAACTTCGTTGTTCTTCGCAGCTTTGCCCGTGGGAGGGAAGCCAAAGGCTCGGTTTAATTATTCCGACAGTGCAGCTCTCCTCCAGTGGTGACCCTCCGAAAATACAGCTGTCCCTCCGTACCGAACTGAAGTGTTGCTGTATGTTATCCATTCAAGCCACATCTTGGTTCGTTCAGTTAACATTGATTGATACCAGGAATAAGGGACGTTAGATATGAGGATAAACTAGAGAAAGTTATAATCTTGCAGCGACGAGGCTGAAGAGAGATTTCCCAGAACGCTGTCAAAGTTGATGCACTTCAGTTATATGGTAGAGGCTGACAGAGCACGCAAATGGGACTGTTTAACATTAGATGCACTTCTGTTAGAGAACTTAAGGAGAAATTAAGGTTTCATTGACAGGAGCATCTACAAGAGTTAGATCAAGAGAATATTTTTAAACCACTGAGTTATTATAATAGAGTCAATAGCCTGTTAGCGTCACAGATGTCGATTCAATTGCAAGCTTTAGAAGTGAATGGAAGGAAAATTTAAAGGGGCAGCTAAATGCCAGGCAGTTCGGAGTGAGCAGGCCGTACGATTGGGTGTTGTTCATATAAGATACGCGTTAATAAATCTAATAGCAAATTCAGAAACAATCTCGGTAATCGGAGCCTGGTGTGAATGTGAAACCCACTACCACTGGCAGTACGTTGAGGTGAATAGCATAGATGGATTTGAAGAGAAGGTGGATAAGGGGATGAGAGAAAGAAACCTGAAGAGTTACTGATGCGGTGTTATGAAGAGAATTGGGAGGAGGATCACGCGGGACCAACTGAATAGCTCGTTCAAGCGGACGGACCTGGGCTCAGTTGGTCCGAATAGCCTTGTTCCGTGCTTTATCATTGCATAATGCTATTTGGCGCGTTATAAGTTCTCTTCTTTTCGGACAAAATGGATTATTTCCCGGGTTCTGACGGAGAATTAAAGGGTTAAATTCTTCTCCGGAATGAGCCCCTCGATGTTTTGAAAACTCTCTACGAGGAACCGAGTGTCCAATTGAATATCTTGGTTAACTGTTGTCAACAAATGTTCATACTGCCGTCAGGAATGATAGGAAACCACAGGCTGCGGGCGTACGGTAATTGGCAAATTTTGCAGAGTGGAAGATCAGCAGGATCCTTCTCCACAGCGAATTGTTGTCACCTGGAACGCACCGCGTGAAAGATTGGTGGACGCAGATTCAACAGAAACGTTTAATTGGCAAAACATTGATGATGGAGAGTGATTTTAATACTGGCGGGGTGTATTCATAGAACTCGCTTCATGACTCTTTCGAAGAGCCAATACAGGCAGGAAGGAAAAAATAGATGCCTCATCCCCCGTACCACATCCTTCCATGATTCTCTGATAATCTGTACATATCTCATGACTAGTGCAATAGCGCGAATATTGGATGGGATAACCACTTATTCGGATGGTTATGGTGATGTGGGAAATACCCACTGGCACAATCCGAAGCTATGTTTAATTCCTCATCACCATTAATCCATTTATCCTACCTTGCAGTCTGTTGTTACAAGGTAGAAGCTACATTAACGGCAAGAGCATTACAGCGGTGATGCAGAATTTTTAATAATTAAAATTTCATCGTCATCATCTGAAATGAAAGAGAGCAAGAAGATGAATCAATATCAATAAAACAACAAAACATGATTTATGTCATTTATGTAAATGTTGCAATGTGGTAAATAACGTTAGATGGTAAATCGGTATTAAGAAAGAAGGGGAGAGAAATGGATTGATGACAGATAAATGTAGCAGATCGATAGATACTCAGCTGGATATAAAGATAGACAGGCATGGAGACACTCAGTGACACATAGGCAGACAGAGATTGATAGATAGATAGAAAGATAGATAGAAACACAAACAGACAGATAGACAGAGAGACAGACAGGCAGGCAGGCAGATAGATAGACAGATAGACAGACAAACAGATAGATAAATAGATAGATAAATAGATAACAAAAACAGAATTACCTGGAAAAACTCAGCAGGTCTGGCAGCATCGGCGGAGAAGAAAAGAGTTGACGTTTCGAGTCCTCATGACCCTTCGACAGAACTTGCGTTTTAAATAGATAGATAGATAGATAGATAGAAACACAAACAGACAGATAGATAGAGAGACAGACAGATAGATAAATAGATAGATAGATAGATAGATAGATAGATAGATAGATAGATAGATAGATAGATAGATAGATAGATAGATAGATAAATAAGACAGACGGGCGAACAGACAGATAACAAGAATCGGGAAGGTAGTTCTCTCTTGGGGTTTTTGTTGAGCTCTTTCGTCTCTGTACGTCGCTGTGTTTACTCCAGGCGCAATAATACATAGCCGAGTGATTCGCCTGCAGGCCGGAGAAATCCAGGTAAAAGTGGGTGTTCTTGGGTCTTGTCGCCCTGAAACCGTCCACCTCATCGGAAGGGGTGACCATGCCAAAGTTGTTGGAATAGAAAAGATTCTCAGGCTCACGGTCAGGGTGCCATCGGTACCAGTAGAAATAGGTGCCAGCACTTGCTTCTGTGTAAAGGCATTCGATGCGGACTGGGGTGCCCGGGTAACCGGATATGTAAGCGGGAGTCTGTTGGATCAGCACAGCCGCCACATCTGTAAAACCGACTGTGAAAAGACAGAGATGTTAATTTTGCCACTTTTTGAAATAGTTAGCTTGAACGATAAGCCGGAGTGATGAAAGAGACAATGGGTTAAGATATATAAAGGTAAAGTGCGATAAACGTCGGCAGAGAGAGAGAGAGATAGACAGATAAGGAGACAGAAAAATATTGAGACGGAGAGACACAGGCAGAGGGAGAAACACAAAAGGTTGAAAAACCAAGAACAAAAAGAAATGTTTAGAGTGCGATAAGGAGAGTGAGGTAAACGGGCGGGCAAAGGACGAGAAAAGGATGAGAGGAATAGAGAGACAGAGAGAGAAAGAGACCGTTATAGATAGATTTTGGCATCTAAACAGATGCAGAGATTCATCATCTTCAAGGCGTCTGAATGAACCCCCAGGTGAGGGTGGGCTACGCGTGGGGTGGTGAGGGTGGGTGGGGGGGAGGGGGGTGGTGGAGGGGTTAATTCCAAAGCAACAACAGTAAGGATTACTGACACCTCACCGTTCAACTCCACCTTACCCGGTAACACCAGAAACAGGAACCGGAGCTGAGGCACATACATCTCCGGGTGGTGAATGATCCGTGTATTTACTGAGTGAAATTTACTGTGCCGCTTTATTATCGTATATATGAAGTTCTCAGCATTGAGTGGATTCGCTGTCCCCATGTCCCGAATGTTAAATAGACGGATGGGAGGGGCCAATTTGCTTTTCTGCTTCATTGGCTCCCAGGACTTGACTTGTCATTTCCTGAGCGTGAGAAAGTGCTAGGCATATTCTGCAGTTCAGGCATCGCCTGGCCTGACGTGTTAACTGTTTCTCTTCACAGGTTGCCAGGCCTGCTGAGTACTTGAAACTTCTTTTGTTTTCATTTCAGATTTGCAGCATCCTAGTATCTTGTTTATTTTATTACTGGTCATTTCCGGGCATGGCAAATAAGGAACAAAAGTTTTGGCAGGGGACAAAAATACCAAGGGGTCAAATCAGGAGAATTTGCTTAAATCAGTCAGTTATATCGTGAATAATGAGCTGCCTGACAGTGGGATGAAAGCAGATTCATTAATAAGTTTCACAAGGGCACTGGATAAAACCTTGAAGAGGAAATAAATGGAGTGAATTTGGGAATGAGCAGGGGATGTCTGCAATTTAATAGGGGAGTTGTCAATTCGCCTTAATCAATATAAGATATTCACTAAGAAATCTAATAGGGAATTCAGAAGTAGCCTCTTTACCGAGAGTCTGGGCACAATATAGAAGTTGTTACCACCGGAAGCCGATTAAGGCGAGCAGCATAGATGCATTTAAAGGAAAGCTGGACAAAAGCATGAGAGAGAAAAGAAATAGGAGGATGTGCCGATAGGGTAACATGAAGTAATGTAACGTGGGAGGAGGATGATGTGAGATTATCTGGATGCGTCTTTCCAACAAGCGGGCTAAATTCTATGGGCTGAAAGATCTTGATCGGTTTGGTATGACTCCATGATTCTTGTAAAAGCGTCAAAATGTTCCGTTTTTTGAGGCAGACTCAGTTTCATTTCTCATCTGCTAAACGAGCCATTGAGGTTCAATTCTTCACATCGCTTTGCAAACATTTCAAAAGGCAGCAAGAATCTGTTCCACAGGCGCTTTAACAGTCTTCAACATGAGCTCAAACCGCCGTCGGGGCAGGTGTCCCAGTGAGAGAGTTATCTGGAGAGATGTCCCGCCTTTGCACTATATGAATGTTCGGGTACATTCTTAACGGTTTAAAGATGAACTATTTCCTGTTTCTGTAGATTTGTTCCCCTTAGAGCAGTGAGGGGATTTGAAAGGCGTGTTCAAAACCCTGAAGTGTTTTGATGATTGAATATGGAGGATTAGTATCCACAGGTAAAGGATCGGTAACAAGGGGGCACTGATTGAAGGGAATTGGAAAAAGAATCAGAGTGACCGATGTGTAGAGTCCTCCTCAGCGCATGGTTATCACTCTGGAATAGACAATGACCGGGAGTGGTGGGTGGAAGCAGCTTCAATATAGAAGTTCAAAAGGGAACGGAGGAAAGTTCTTGGAAGAGCAGGTATAGGCATGATGGTACCATTAGTCTCTTGTAGCTCTTCACTTCATATGTTCTTAAATGGTCTCGGCTTCCTTAACGAGAAGAACATGAGAACATCCGTGTAACATTGTAATCCTGAAAATGTAATGACATAATCTGAAGGAAAAGAGAACAAGATGATCAATCGATATCAATAATATAACAAAGATGATGTACAACACGCTGAAAACTACAGGGTCAGTAATGTATAGGCAGAACTATAGATTGATAGGTGCATACAGACATGTATGCATACACACGAAATAGATTGATAAAGAGCCAAAGAGAGAGACACACAAAAACACTTACGGACAGAAATAGATTTCTACCTCCAACAGTTTCATTTTGACCCCTTTAGGGTTTTTGTTGAAATCTTCTGGGTCACAGTGAAACTTCGGCATGTGGCCGTTTGAACCTCCCGCAGGCTGGAGGACTACGGATAAAAGAAGCGGTTGTTGGGTGCCCTCACGGTGAAACCGCCCTCCTCACTATACCAGTGACGTTGGTATAGAAAAGATCCTGAGGTTCACGGTCAGGGTGTCATCGGTACAAGTAAAAATTGCTGCTATCATCTGCTTCATGGCAAAGACACTCGATGTTGACTGGAGCGCCCGGGGAGCTGGATATGGAAGCGGGAGCATGGCAGATCAGCACGGCCGCCATATCTGTAAAACAGAAAAGGAGAGTGAGAGAAGCATGCAAAGCCAGGGAAAAACTTTATATCGAAACACGCTTTTGAGGAATACTGGTGCTCAAGACGCGAGGCGGAATGATAAAGATGGGTGAATGGGAAGCGCAGCGATATATACTGAGCCAGAGGGGAAAAGAAGAGATGGAAAGTGAAAGAGAAAGCGAAAGTGAGAGACAGAGAACGGCAGAGAGTGCGAAGCACACACACTTAAACATACACACAGACATCGCCATATTCCATCTCCATTAGCACATTTCTTAGCTAATACCACCACAGTAAACAGCCCTTTGTCCTTTAGTGCATGGCATCTTTTGGCAATCTCCACCTATCACTGGCCCTCTATCCAGCTCTACCTGTCGCCCTACCCACCCCCACCCCCACTTCCGGGCAGCTACCCCCCCCCCCCCCCCCCCCCCCCCTTAAAGGAGCTCATATTTCACCCCCTTTCTATATTTCCTTACTTCTGGTGAAGAGTCATACGGACTCGAAACGTTAACTGTGTTCCTCTCCGCAGATGCTGTCAGACCTGCTGAGTTTTTCCAGGTGTTTTTGTTTTTATCTCTATATCTCAACATCCAGCTCCAGCTTACCCGTTATCATCAGCAGCACAACGCAGACCTGAACCCCAGCCATTACCGGAGAGAGAAACACCCCTTTTTTATCGTGTGAATCCACTGAGCACTGTTTTTCAATGCTTCAATTTTCTGGACGCGGGGTGGAATTTTTAGTTGCCTCCTCCAATATTGTGAATGTTCAGGCGGGTGGGGCAAATCTTTTTTTCCTTCTTCTTTGGCTCCCATGTCATTTCGGAGACCGGCTGTTCTGTAGAACATCCTTTGCTTCTTTCCTGACGCCTTGCCAGGCTTCCTAAAGCTAATGGCTGAAGCTGGAGAACACAATTCCTCAATTTTTAAACATTTGACATCAAAACCGAGGGACGCACGTTGATATGGCTCTGCATCGCCCTCTGGTGGCTATGATATGCCCCCATAAGGCCCTGGGGTATTCGCAGCTAAACTGAGAGGCTTACTTCCAGGGGTTACATTCGGTTTCCAATTTGCGGCATTGCGTCGGATGCTGACGGTTGTTGCAGGGATTCGCATATAAAGCGAAATTAGGCCATTTGGACTGGCAGATTTAATCAGGTATTTCTGCCCTACTTCATCTCACTTATAAGCACCTCCTTTTGTTTCCTTTCCTCTCCTCTGTTTATCCAGCTTCTCTTTGACTGCACTTGAGCTATTCACCTCAACCACATCCCTATCGTAGCGAGTTCCACGCTTTAATCATTGTCCCTTAATTCCTTCTTGAATTGATTAATGACTAAATTATATTTATGGTTCTTAGTTCTGAACTTGCCCCACAAGTGCAAGTATCTTCCTTAAGTATATCCCATCGAATTTGTTAATAATGTTACCGAATTGTACCTGTCACCCTTCGCTGTTTCTTTGGGTAGAGAGAAAGGACCCAGCTTATTACGTCTTTACTGAATGTGTGGGCCAGAACATCATTTAAATGTTGTCAACGCAAGGAAGAAAAAAGCCAGCACTTCGGCAAAGTGCTCCAGAGATGGTCTAATCTTGATATATTGAGGCCAAGATTGTGCACTGTTGTCCAGATAGCATCAAGCCATGGCATATGGAGACCTGAATTATGTACATCACTTCGACTGTGGTCCAACCAAGGAACGTGGAGACCTGAATTCTGTGTGTTATGCCGACTGTGGTCTCCCCAATGCACTTTGGGACCGGATTTGTGTACAACACTCCGAATGCACTGTAACCTAGGCACATGGAGACATGAATGGTGCACATGTCTCCGAGTGTGTTCTAACCATTGTCTGGATGATTTATAGGCAAATAGTAAATATATAGCTAGCTAGCTAGATAGATAGATAGATAGATGGATGGATGGATAGATGGATAGATAGACGGATAGATAGATGGATAGGTAGATAGATAGATATATATATTTAGAGAGAGAGAGAGATAAATACATATATAAATATTATAGATAGGCAGATAGATAGATAGAAAGATAGATGGATAGACAGATATATAGATAGATAGATAGATAGATAGATAGATAGATAAGGCAGAGGGACAAACAGAAAGTTAAAAAGAGACGGATAGAGGGTTCTATCTCCTACACTTATATTTAGGTCCCCTTGCAGTTTTTGATTAGCTCTTTGGCCTCTATGAGTCACTGTGTTTACGGCTGGCACAATAATACACAATGGAGTGATTCACCCGCAATGCGGAGGAATCCAGATAAAAGTCGATCTTGCCGGGTCTTCTCGCGGGGAGACCATCCATCTTATCGGAGGGAGTGACCATGCTAGCGGTGGTGGACTAGAAAGGATTCACAGGCTCACGGTCAGGGTGCCATCGGTACCAGTAGAAATAAGTACCAGCACTTGCTTCTGTATAAAGGAACTCGATGCTGACTGGAGTGCCTGGGGAACCGGATGTGTAACCTGGAGTCTGTTGGATCAGCACGGACTCAGCATCTGTAAAACTGACTGTGGAAAGACAGATGTTAATTTTGCCAAAACAAAAACAGAATTACCTGGAAAAACTCAGCGGCGGAGAAGAAAAGAGTTGACTTTTCAAGTCCTCATGACCCTTCGACAGAACTAGGTGAATCCCAGGAAGGGGTGAAATATAAGCTGGGTTAAGGTGGTTTGGCGGGGGGGTTGGGTGGGGGGAGAGAAGTGGAGGGGGTGGTGTGGTTGTAGGCAAAAGCAGTGAAAGAAGCAGATCATCAAAAGATGTCACAGACAGCAGAACAAAAGAACACATAAGTGTCGAAGTTGGTGATATTATCTAAACGAATGTGCTAATTAAGAATGGATGGTAGGGCACTCAAGGTATAGATCTAGTGGGGGTGGGGGGAGCAAAAAGATTTAAAAATATTTTAAAATAATGGAAATAGGTGGGGAAAAGAAAAATCTATATAATTTATTGGAAAAAAAAACAAAAGGAAAGGGGAAGAAACAAAAAGGGTGTGGGCATGGAGGAGGGAGGTCAAGACCTAAAGTTGTTGAATTCAATATTCAGTCCAGAAGGCTGTAAAGTGCCTAGTCGGAAGATGGCGTGTTGTTCCTCCAGTTTGCGTTGGGCTTCACTGGAACAATGAAGCAAGCCTAGGACAGACATGTGGGCAAGAGAGCAGGGTGGAGTGTTGAAATAGCAAGCGACAGGGAGGTTTGGGTCATTCTTGCGGACAGACCGCAGGTGTTCTGCAAAGCGGTCGCACAGTTTACATTTAGTCTCTCCAATGTAGAGAAGACCGCATTGGGAGCAACGAATGCAGTAGACTAAGTTGGGGGAAATGCAAGTGAAATGTTGCTTCACTTGAAAGGACTGTTTGGGCCCTTGGACGGTGAGGAGAGAGGAAGTGAAGGGACAGGTGTTATATCTTTTGCGTGGGCACGTGGTGGTGCCATAGGTGGGGGTTGGGGAGTAGGGGGTGATGGAGGAGTGGACCAGGGTGTCCCGGAGGAAACTAGCCCTACGGAATGCTGACAGTGGGGGTGAAGGGAAGATGTCTTTGATAGTGGCATCATGCTGGAGTTGGCGGAAATGGCGGAGGATGATCCTTTGAACGCGGAGGCTGGTGGGGTGATAAGTGAGGACAAGGGGGACCCTATCATGTTTCTGGGAGGGAGGAGAGGGCGTGAGTGCGGATGCGCGGGAGATGGGCCGGACATGGTTGAGGGCCCTGTCAACGACCGTGGGTGGAAATCCTCAGTTAAGGAAGAAGGAGGACATGTCACAGGAACTGTTTTTGAAGGTAGCATCATCAGAACAGATTCGACGGAGGCAAAGGAACTGAGAGAATGGGATGGAGTCCTTACAGGAAGCGAGGTGTGAGGAGCTGTAGTCAAGGTAGCTGTGGGAGTCGGTAGGCTTGTAATGGATATTGGTGGACAGTCTATCACCAGAGATTGAGACAGCGAGGTCAAGGAAGGGAAGGGAAGTGTCAGAGATGGACCACGTGAAAATGATGGAGGAGTGGAGATTGGAAGCAAAATTAATAAATTTTTCCAAGTCCCAACGAGAGCACGAAGCAGCACCGAAGTAATCATCCATGTACCGGAAAAAGAGTTGTGGAAGGGGACCGGAGTAGGACTGGAACAAGGAATGTTCCACATACCCCATAAAGAGACAGGCATAGCTGGGACCCATGCGGGTACCCATAGCCACACGTTTTATTTGGAGGAAGTGAGAGGAGTTGAAGGAGAAATTGTTCAGTGTGAGAACAAGTTCAGCCAGATGGAGGAGAGTAGTGGTGGATGAGGATTGTTCAGGTCTCTGTTCGAGGAAGAAGCTAAGGCCCCTCAGACCATCCTTGTGGGGGATGGAGGTGTAGAGGGATTGGACGTCCATGGTGAAGAGGAAGCAGTTGGGGCCAGGGAACTGGAAATTGTTGATGTGACGTAAGGTGTCAGAGGAATCATGGATGTAGGTGGGGAGGGACTGGACAAGGGGAGAGAGAAGGGAGTCAAGATAACGAGAAATGAGTTCTGTGGGGCAGGAGCAAGCTGACATGATCGGTCTACTGGGACAGTTCTGTTTGTGGATTTTGGGTAGGAAGTAGAAGCGGGCCGTCCGAGGTTGGACGACTATTAGGTTGGAAGCTGTGGGAGCAAGATCCCCAGAGGAGATGAGGTCAGTGACAGTCCTGGAAACAATGGCTTGATGTTCAGTGGTGGGGTCATGGTCCAGGGAGAGGTAGGAGGAAGTGTCTGTGAGTTGACGCTCAGCCTCCACGAGGTAGAGGTCAGTGCGCCAGGCAACAACAGCACCACCCTTGTCAGCGGGTTTGATGATGATGTCAGGGTTGGACCTGAGAGAATGGAGTGCAGTACGTTCAGCGAGAGAGAGATAAGAATGGGTGAGAGGAGTAGAGTAGTTGAGACGACTAACGTCGCACCGACAGTTCTCACTGAAAAGATCAAGAGCAGTTAAGAATCCAGAGGGAGGGGTCCAGGTGGAGGGAGAATATTGGAGATGGGTGAAAAGGATCCAATGAATGAGGAGAGGAGCCCTGCCCAAAGTAGTGAGCCCAAAGACGAAGACAGCAGAAGAAGAGTTCAGCATCGTGCCAAGCCCGAAATTCATTAAGGTGAGGGCGTAGGGGTATGAAACTAAGTCCTTTGCTGAGCACTGAACGTTCAGCATCGGAGAGGGGAAGGTCAGGGGGTATAGTGAATACAAGGCTGGGGCTGGGATTGGAAGATGGGGTGGGGACGGAGGAACAGGCAGGGGTGGAGTGTCCTAGATGGGTGTTGGTGTCGATGAGTTGCTGGAGCTTGAGTTCCTTAGCACTTGAGAGAAAGAGAAAAAGTTTCTTGTTGAGGCGTCGGATGAGACAAAGAATAAAATGAAACTGGGGGCACGCACAGCTTTGAAAAAGGGTACAGCGGTGCTGCTGGAGGGAGAGGTCGTGTGTTTTCATATGGTGGCACATGGCACTGAGTGTGGATCTCAGGAGGCGATGGGAACAGCAGTCCGAGAAACGTTTTATGTCCCGGAAATACCTGTAATCCTGGGTGGGTTCAAAACATGATGGGTAGAATTTCAGTTGAAATCCACGTGGGGTAATTCAGAGACGGAGACAGTCACTGAGAAAGGAGATATGGCTGTGAAAGCGGATTTTAGTAAACACCTTGTCAAGCACCAGGAGAGAAATGGAAAGAAATGAAGGTGAACAAGGCAAAAGAGAGATACGGCTATCTTATTACAGAGATGAACAGAACTTCGTCAAGGAGGTAGGCATTTCTTGAAGAGCAGTGGCAGTCAATTAAACACAGAGATAAAAACAAAAAAACTGCGTATGCTGGAAATCCAAAACAAAAACAGAAATACCTGGAAAAACTCAGCAGGTCTGGCAGCATCGGCAGAGAAGAAAAGAGTTGATGTTTCGAGCCCTCATGACCCTTCGACAGAACTAGGTGAATCACAGGAAGGGGTGAAATATAAGCTGGTTTAAGATGGTTTGGCGGGGGGGTTGGGTGGGGGGAGAGAAGTGGAGGGGGTGGTGTGGTTGTAGGCAAAAGCAGTGATAGAAGCAGATCATCAAAAGATGTCACAGACAGCAGAACAAAAGAACACATAAGTTGGTGATATTATCTAAACGAATGTGCTAATTAAGAATGGATGGTAGGGTACTCAAGGTATAGATCTAGTGCGGGTGGGGAAGCATAAAAGATTTAAAAATATTTTAAAATAATGGATATAGGTGGGAAAAAGAAAAATCTATATAATTTATTGGAAAAAAACAAAAGGAAAGGGTAAGAAACAGAAAGGGGGTGGGGATGGAGGAGGGAGGTCAAGACCTAAAGTTGTTGAATTCAATATTCAGTCCAGAAGGCTGTAAAGTGCCTAGTCGGAAGATGAGGTATTGTTCCTCCAGTTTGCGTTGGGCTTCACTGGAACAATGCAGCAAGCCAAGGACAGACATGTGGGTAAGAGAGCAGGGTGGAATGTTGAAATGGCAAGCGACAGGGAGGTTTGGGTCATCCTTGTAGACAGACCACAGGTGTTCTGCAAAGCGGTCGCCCAGTTTATGTTTAGTCTCTCCAATGTAGAGGAGACCACATTGGGAGCAACGAATGCAGTAGACTAAGTTGGGGGAAATGCAAGTGAAATGTTGCTTCACTTGAAAGGACTGTTTGGGCCCTTGGACAGTGAGGAGAGAGGAAGTGAAGGGACAGGTGTTACATCTTGTGTGTGGGCATGTGGTGGCGCCATAGGTGGGGGTTGGGGAGTAGGGGGTGATGGAGGAGTGGACCAGGGTGTCCCGGAGGGAACGATCCCTACAGCATGCCGACAGAGGGGGTGAAGGGAAGATGTGTTTGGTAGTGGCATCACGCTGGAGTTGGCAGAAATGGCGAAGGATGATCGTTTGAATGCGGAGGCTGGTGGGGTGATAAATGAGGACAAGGGGGACCCTATCATGTTTCTAGAAGGGAGGATTTCCGTATCTCTCTTTTGCCTTGTTCACCTTCATTGCTTTCCATTTCTCTCCTGGTGCTTGACAAGGTGTTTACTAAAACCCGCTTTCACAGCCATATCTCCTTTCTCAGTGACTGTCTCCGTCTCCGAATTACCCCACGTGGATTTTAACTGAAATTCCACCCCTCATGTTTCAAACCCACCCAGGATTACAGGTATTTCCGGGGCATAAAACGTTTCTCGGACTGCTGTTCCCGTTGCATCCTGAGATCCACACTCAGTGCCATGCGCCACCATATGAACCCACTCGACCTCTCCCTCCAGCAGCACCACTGTACCCTTTTTCAGAGCTGCACATGGCCCCAGTTCCATTTTATTCTTCGTCTCATCTGACGCCTCAACAAGAAACTTTTTCTCTTTCTCTCAAGTGCTAAGGAACGCAAGCTCCAACAACTCATCGACACCAACACCCATCTAGGACCCTCCACCCCTGCCTGTCCCTCCGTCCCCACCCCATCTTCCAATCCCAGCCCCAGCCTTGTATTCACTATACCCCCTGACCTTCCCCTCTCCGATGCTGAACGTTCAGTGCTCAGCAAAGGACTTAGTTTCATACCCCTACGCCCTCACAATGAATTTTGGGCTTAGCATGATGCTGAACTCTTCTTCCGCCGTCTTTGTCTCCGGGCTCACTTCTTTGGGAGGTGTCCTCTCCCCATTCAACGGATCCTTTCACCCATCTCCAATATTCTCCCTCCACCTGGACCCGTCCCTCTGGATTCTTACCTTCTCTTGATCTGTTCATTGAGAACTGTCGGCGCGAAATTAGTCATCTCAGTTTCTCTGCTCCTCTCACCCATTCTAATCTCTCTCTCGCTGAACTTACTGCACTCCATTCTCTCAGGTCCAACCCTGACATCATCATCAAACCCGCTGACAAGGGTGATGCTGTTGTTGTCTGGCGCACTGATCTCTACCTCGCGGAGGCTGAGTGTCAACTCACAGCCACTTCCTCCTACCTCTCCCTGGACCATGACTCCACCACTGAACATCAAGCCATTGTTTCCAGGACTGTCACTGACCTCATCTCCTCTGGGGATATTCCTCCCACAGCTTCCAACCTGATAG
Source organism: Carcharodon carcharias (assembly GCF_017639515.1). Taxonomy (NCBI): domain Eukaryota; kingdom Metazoa; phylum Chordata; class Chondrichthyes; order Lamniformes; family Lamnidae; genus Carcharodon; species Carcharodon carcharias. Next base: position 2,720,072 of record NC_054500.1, read on the forward strand.
ACGCCCAACCTCGGACGGCCCGCTTCTACTTCCTACCCAAAATCCACAAACAGAACTGTCCCGGTAGACCGATCGTGTCAGCTTGCTCCTGCCCCACAGAACTCATTTCTCGTTATCTTGACTCCCTTCTCTCTCCCTTTGTCCAGTCCCTCCCCACCTACATCCGTGATTCCTCTGACACCTTACGTCACAATCAACAATTTCCAGTTCCCTGGCCCCAACTGCTTCCTCTTCACCATGGACGTCCAATCCCTCTACACCTCCATCCCCCACCAGGATGGTCTGAGGGCCCTTAGCTTCTTCCTCGAACAGAGGCCCGAACAATCCCCATCCACCACTACTCTCCTCCATCTGAACTTGTTCTCACACTGAACAATTTCTCCTTCAACTCCTCTCACTTCCTCCAAATAAAACGTGTGTCTATGGGTATCTGCATGGGTCCCAGCTATGCCTGTCTCTTTATGGGGCATGTGGAACATTCCTTGTTCCAGTCCTACTCCGGCCCCCTTCCACAACTCTTTCTCCGGTACATGGATGATTACTTTGGTGCTGCTTCGTGCACTCGTTGGGACTTGGAAAAATTTATTAATTTTGCTTCCAATCTCCACCCCTCCATCATTTTCACGTGGTCCACCTCTGAAACTTCCCTTCCCTTCCTTGACCTCGCTGTCTCAATCTCTGGTATTAGGCTGTCCACCAATATCCATTACAAGCCTACCAACTCCCACAGCTACCTTGACTACAGCTCCTCACACCCCGCTTCCTGTAAGGACTCCATCCCATTCTCTCAGTTCCTTTGCCTCCGTCGCATCTGTTCCGATGATGCTATCTTCAAAAACAGTTCCTCTGACATGTCCTCCTTCTTCCTTAACTGAGGTTTTCCACCCACAGTCGTTGACAGGGCCCTCAACCGTGTCCGGCCCATCTCCCGCGCATCCGCCCTCATGCCTTCTCCCTCCCAGAAACATGATAGGGTCCCGCTTGTCCTCAATTCTCTCCCCACCAGCCTCCGCATTCAAACGATCATCCTCCATCATTTCCGCCAACTCCAGCATGACGCCACTACCAAACACATCTTCCCTTCACTCCCATTGTCGGCCTTCCATAGGGATCGTTCCCTCCGGGACACCCTGGTCCACTCCTCCATCACCCCCTACTCCCCAACCCCCACCTATGGCACCACCACATGCCCACGCAAAAGATGTAACACCTGTCCCTTCACTTCCTCTCTCCTCACCGTCCAAGGGCCCAAACACTCCTTTCAAGTGAAGCAACATTTCACTTGCATTTCCCCCAACTTAGTCTACTGCATTCGTTGCTCCAATGTGGTCTCCTCTACATTGGAGAGACCAAACGTAAACTGGGCGACCGCTTTGCCGAACACCTGTGGTCTGTCCGCAAGAATGACCCAAACCTCCCTGTCGCTTGCCATTTTAACACTCCATCCTGCTCTCTTGCCCACATGTCTGTCCTTGGCTTGCTGCATTGTTCCAGTGAAGCCCAACGCAAACTGGAGGAACAACACGTCATCTTCCGACTAGGCACTTTACAGCCTTCCAGACTGAATACTGAATTCAACAACTTTAGGTCTTGACCTCCCTCCTCCATCCCCACCCCCTTTATGATTCTTCTCCTTTCCTTTTGTTTTTTTCCAATAAATTATATAGATTTTTCTCTTTCCCACCTATTTCCATTATTTTAAAATATTTTTAAATCTTTTATGCTCCCCCCACCCCCACTAGAGCTATACCTTGAGTGCCCTACCATCCATTCTTAATTAGCACATCTTTTGATGATCTGCTTCTTTCACTGCTTTTGCCTACAAACACACCACCCCCCTCCACTTCTCTCCCCCAACCCAACCCCCCCCCCCCCGCCCCCCCCCCTCCCCCCCCCGCCCCCCAACCACCTTAAACCAGCTTATATTTCACCCCTTCCTGGTATTCACCTAGTTCTGTCGAAGGGTCATGAGGACTCGAAACATCAATTCTTTTCTTCTCCGCCGATGCTGCCAGACCTGCTGAGTCTTTCCAGGTAATTCTGTTTTTGTTTTGGATTTCCAGCATCCGCAGTTTTTTGTTTTTATCTCTATGTTAATTTTGCCGCTGCTTGAAATGGCACAAGAAGTGAGCGTGAAGGATAGGGCGGGGTGAATGAGAGAGAGAGAGTGGTGAAACTGTACAAAGAAAGGCACATAATGTTCGAGAAACGTAGGCAGGGAGTTAGACAGATAAAGGGAGAGGGAGAGGTGATGAGATGGACAGAGACAGATAGAGGGATAAAGACGATGAGATGAAAAACCAATAACAAAAAAAAATGGGGAGAGTGAGATAAAGAGAGCGAAGGAAACAGATTTGGGCACAGAACGAGAAAGCGATGATAGGAATAGAGAGAGACCGAGAGACAGAAAACGAGACAGGCCGAAGAGTGACAGGCTTTCGCCTCTAAGCAGAAGCAGAGATTCTACATTTTCAAAGCGTATGCATGAACCCCCGGATATGGGTGGGGTTCGGTGGGGTGGTGGAGGGTTTTTTATTCCAAAGGGGTACATACGAAGAAATAACATTGGGGAACATTGACAATCGCCGTTCAACCCCCACCTTTCCCGCTAACACCAGAAACAGGAACCAGAGCCGAGGCACAGACACCTCCGGATGGTAAAAGGTCCGTGTATTTACTGTGTGAAATCACTGTGCCGTTTTACTGTAGAATATCTGAAGTTCTGAGCACTGAGTTAGATTCGCTGTCCCCATGTCCCGAATGTAAAATAGACGGATCGGAGGGGCCAATTTGATTTCCTGTCTCATTGGCTACCAGAACGAGTGTCAGGAAATACTAGAACTATTCAGCAGTTCTGGCATCGTCCGATCTGACACGTTAACTGTGTTTCTCGTGACAGATGTTGCCTGGCCTGCGGAGTATTTGCAACTTCTTCTGTTTTCATTTCAGATTTGCAACATCCTAGTATCTTGCTTTTTTTATGACAGGCCGTTTTCGGGAGTGGATGATCAGGCACAGATGTTTTGACAGGCAACATATGTTCAGGAGCATTGGCAAAAGTACCAAAGTATTAGATCAGGAGAATCTGCTTAAATCAGTGAGTTATATCGTTGAGACTGAGCTGCCTGACAGTGCGATGAAAGCAGATTCAGCAATAAGTTTCAAAAGGGCACTAAATAAAATCTTGAAGAGGAACCTAAATGGAGGGAATTTGGGAATGAGCAGGGGCAGTCCGCAATTGAATAGGGAAGATGAAAACTCGCCGTCATCAACGTAAGACGATCACTAAGAAATCTAGTAGGGAATTCAGAAGCAGTGTCTTTACCCAGATTATGGGGACAATGTAGAAGTTGCTACCACGGGAACCGATTAAGGCGAACAGCCTAGATGCATTTAAAGGAAAGCTGGACAAAAGCATGAGGGAGAAAAGGAATAGGAGGATGTGCAGATAGGGTTACATGAAGTAATGTAATGTGGGAGGAGGATGTGAGAGAAACTGGATGCCTCTTTCCAACAACCAGTCTAATTTCCATGGGCTGAACGGTCTTTCTTGGTTTTCGATGATTCCATGATTCTTGTAAAAGCATCAAAATGCTCCCTTGTCTGAGACAGATGCAATCTTCAACATGAGCTCAAACTGCCGTCGGGGCAGGTGTTCCAATGAGAGAGTTATCTGGAGAGGTGTCCCGCCTTTGCACTGCATGAATGGTCGGTGATATACTTAAGAGATTAAAGATGAACTATTTCCTATTTCCGTAGAATTGTTCCCCTTAGAGCAGTGAGGAGATTGGAAAGACCTGTTCAAAGCCCTGGAGTGTTTTGATGATAAAATATGGAGAAACAGTATCTACTGGTAAAGGGTCGGTTACCAGGGGACACCGATTAAACGGAATTGGCAAAAGAATCAGAGCGACCGTTGTCCTCCTCAGCACATGGTTATGACTCTGGAATAGACTCCGACCAGGGTGTAGTGGGTGGAAGCAGCTTCAATGGAAAAGTTCCAAAGGGAATGGGGGAATGTTCTTTGGATGTGCGGGTATAGGCATAATGGTACGATTAGTCTCCTGTAACCCTTCACTTCATATGTTCTTAAATGATCGTGGCTTCCTTAACGAGAGGAACATCTGAACATCCATGTTGTATTTTAATTCTCAGAATGTAATGACATAATCTTAAGGGAAAGGGAGCAGGAAAATGGATTGATATCAATAAAATAACAAACCATGATTCTGGAAGCAGGAAGGGTCAGAAACGGTTAAGACAATTACAAGTTACACTTGCGGCAATAAATGTGAAAGTTGTGCTTGATTCACAATGAAAATAAAGGAGCTGTGCTCCTTTCCTACCAGGACGTGTGGCAACCATGGAACATCATTGGAACACCCACAAAATTCTATCTGGGTGCAAATCCTCAAATGTTAGAACAAGATTAGTGACACTTATTGCTCCATATAGAACATAATATAGAGTCGACTTTATTTTGCCCAATCACTGATTTTCTTTATTCTTTTCTCAGATTAAAGCGTCACTGGCAAGTCCAGCATTGGATCCCAATCGCTCATTGTCTTTGAAAAATGGCCACGGTGAGTTGCATCGTTGAACCGCTGCAGTCCATGTGATGTAGCTGCCACAGCAATTAGGAAGTGTGTTCCGGATTTTTGACCCAGAATCAGTGAAGGAACGGCGTACAATTCCAAGTCAGGATACACTGTGACTTGGGGGGAACTTGCAGGTGGTGGTGTTGCCATGCGTCTGCTGCCCTTGTCCTGTTAGGTGTTAGAACTGGAAGGTTTGGAATGTGCTGCATAAGAAGAGTTGTTGAGTTGCTGAAGTCCTTCTTGTAGACGATTATGTTTATATATTCATTTACAGGATATGGGCTTCGCTGCCTGGGCCAGTATTTATTGCCCATTCCGTAATGTCCTTGAGAAGGTGTTGGCGAGCTGCCTTCTTAAACTGCTGGAGTCAATGTGCTGCAGGTGCACCCACAGAGATGTTAGGGAGGGGGTTCCAGGATTTTGACACAGCGACAGTGAAGCAACTGCGATATGTTTCCAAGTCAGGATGGCGAGTGACTTGGAGTGCTACCTCCAGTTGGTGGTGTCCCCATGTGCATGCTGCCTTTGACCTGTTAGGTGTTCGAGGTTGAAGGTTTGAAAGGTACTGTATAAGGAGCCCTGTTGAGTTGCTGCAGTCTTCCTTGTAGATGGTACAGACTGCTGTCACTGTGCATCGGTGTTGAAGAGAGTGAATGTTTAAGGTTGTTGTCGGAGTGCCCATCAAACGGGCTGTTTAGACCTGGATAGTTTCAACATTCATGAGTATCATTGGATCTGCACTTTTCCAGGCAAGTGGAGAGTATTCCAGCATTCTCCTGATTTATGCATTCCAGATGATTAATTTTGTTTACATCGCTTTGCTGCCATTGTGTTACTTACTTTTTTTTATTTTTCTCAGTTATCATCCGGTTTAATTCGCATGGGACAGTGATTGTGAATGAATTTATCACACTCGTCAAAATGGAAACAGCACAGGTGAAGAGTCGCAAACCAAGAACCTTCTGTTAATTCCTCTCATTCGGTCTTGGTGAAGGTGAGAAAGACTAGGTGGAATCGGCTTAGCGGGAAGATATTAGCCACTGTCACAGCTCTCATCCTGCAGTCAGTTATGATGTTCACCCGATTGGTTTTTGCACTGGCACCAAGACAGTCTTCAGCTCTTTGCTCACTGTTTGAACAGTAATACGCCACCGAATCCATCTCTGACTTTCCTCTTGTTTAGACCCGGCAAAGCGGATGATGCTATGATTTGTGTCAATGTAAGAATAATGAACGCACGGTGTTAAGTCGCAATGTGCAAACCATTACAGGAGGAGGGGATGTTCACAATGATAGGACCATTTGGCAAATACGTTCTTTATGGAAAAGTACCTGTAAGATGTGACGGAAGACACCTCCTTTCTCCAATCGACATCCGAGGAGGTCATCGTATGGATAACCAAACTAGCAGACCGTTAATAAACTTTCCCCACCATAAGAGAGTTGGAGTAGTAATATAGGAACAGGAACTGCGCTCCATAGAGTAGAAAAGGTTAGGTGGGGGTGTGCAAATGGTGTGTTTGAGTTGTACAGAATCATGAAACATATTGAAAGTGTAATTAAGGAGAAGCAATTTTCCTTGCTGGGACACGGTGGACCCAATTGCCTCATGTAACCGGCTACAGAGGAACATAGAGAAGACATAAGATCAAAACTAATGTTCCAAAGTAGGAAAAGAGAAACATTTTCTACCCAAACTCCCCGAAACACGTACAGAGCTATAGATTGACACAGGTCAGAGGGTGGTCCTTGGGCTAATCCTGCCCCTGCTGGCTCTTTGAAGAGGCTTTAAAATGAGGCCTCCTCCCATGTTATGTTTATTCTTCCCCTGTGTGTGAGCGTTGCTGGCGGCATTTATTGCCCATTCGTAACTGCCCTTGAGAAGGTGATGGTGAGCCATCTTCTTGAACTGCTGAAGATCCTGTGATATAGGTGCACCCATAGTGCGATTAGCAAAGTGATTGCACGACTTTAGTACAGTGACAGTGAAGGAACAGCGATATATTTCCAAGTCAGGATGGTGAGTGGCTTGGAGGGGAACTTCCAGGTAGTTGTACTCCCATGTGTCTGCTGCCCTTGTCCTTCTAGATGGTGTTGATCCTAGATGTAGAAGGTGCTTCGTAAGGAGCATTAGTTAATTCCTGCAGGGCATCGTGTAGATGGTGCAACTGCTGCCATTGTGCATCGGTGGAGGGAGTGAATGTTTGTTGACTGGGTGCCAGTTAAGCCGGTTGCTTTCACCTGGATTTTGTCAACATTCTTGAGCGTTGTGACGGCTGCACCCGTCCAGTGAAGTGAAGAAGATTTAATCATGCTTGTGACTTGTGGATGATGGAAAGGCCTTGGGGAGTCAGGAGGTGACTTACTCGCCACGATATTCCTAGCCTCTGGTATGCTCTTGTAGCCACTGTATTTATATGGCTAGTCCAGTTCAGGTTTTGGTCAATGGTAACCCTAAGCTGTTGAGAGTGGGGCATTTAGCAATGGTAATTCCATTGAATGTAAAGGGCTGATGGTTAGATCATCTCTCGTTGGACATGGTCATTACCTGGTACTTGTGTGGTGTGAATGTTACTAACCACTTGTCAGCTGAAGCCTGCATGTTACCCAGGTCTTTCTGCATTTGGACTTGAGCTGCTTCAGTATCTGGGGAGTCGTGAATGGTGCTGAACATTGTACAATCATCAGGGAACGTCTGCACTTCTGACCTTATGATGGAAGGAAGGCCATTGAAGAACCATTTGAAGGCTGAGGAAATGACTGGAAGGTGCTGCTGAAGGAGCTTTGATGACTTGCTGCAGGGCATCGTGTAGATGGTACACACTGCTGCCACTGTGCATTCGCATTTGAGGGGGTGAATTTTTGAAAAGATGGATGGGGTACGGATAAAGCGTTTTCTTGGTCCTTACGTTGAAGGGAAGGTCATTGCTGAAGCAGTTGAAGGTACCTGTGCCTAGCACACCACGCTGTGGAGCTCGAGAAGCAATGTGCCAGGATTGACATGATTGGCTTCCAACAACTTCAAGCTACTTCCTTTCTGCTAAGCTCATCTGCTTTAGACAAAGCAGCCTGTTTGATTGGCACCACATCCACAAACATTCACTCCACCACCACCAACGCACAGTAGCAGCAGCGTGTCCCATCTAGAAAATGCGCAGTAGGAATTCACCAAGGCTTCTTTGACAGCAACTTCCAGACCCACGACCAGTACCACCAAGAAGGGCAAATGCAGCACATCGTTGGGAACACCACCACCTGGAAGTTCCCCTCTGAGTCACTTACCATCCTTACTTGTGTAATGACACAACAGTTGACAAAGGCTGAGTTATTTTAAATCCCAGAGGGAAACTTTAAACAACTGACATAACCTATATTTTCAATTGGTATATTGGAGATCCTGCTCTGAATTCAGGAATAAAGCCACCATGCCTCAAGCGCTTTTTTATATAAATCAAATTAAATATTCATTAATTTAACAAGGTATTAAACACAGACACAAGTCTGCAAATTGCTACCATAATAACCATTAAACAAATCCCTAAATTAATCACTCCGGGTCATTGCCCCCAAGGCAACAATAACCCCTAGACGTAATCAGACACCAAGCAAAGCATGTTTTATCTTATGAATTCAAAATAATGTTTCTTTCATTTTGTACCTTCTCAGACAGTTCTAGGCTTACAGGTGACTTAGATCTCACATCCCTCTGATCCATGCACAGAACTCTTCTGTAGACACCTAGCCTTCCCTTTCAATGTAAATTCTCATTCTTTCACCAGGCCCTTTGAACTCCACTTCTTCTAAAAATAAAACACCATCCCTAGACCCAATTCTATTAGTAATATAAACATATTACTTGGTATTTCCCAGCTAAGTGCAAAAGCTCACCCCCAGTCTTTCAATGGTTTATTCAAAAAATCCATATGTCCCCCCCGACCTTACTGTTTAACATCTCAAAACTACAATACATCAAAACACCCAGACTAGCTGGCTTTAAGCCAATTAAGACGCACACACACTCACATCCACAAACCCTATTGCGAATCGAATTTAAAAATGATTCATAATAATATTATATGCATTAATATCTTCATGACACATGGAAATATATCCTCCTTCTTTCCCTGTCGCTGGGTAAAAATCCTGGAACTTCCTCTCTAATAGGACTGTGACCGCATGGACTGCAGCGGTTCAAGAAGGCAGATCACCACAACATTCTCAATGACAATTAGGGATAGGCAATAAATGCTGGCCCAGCCAGCGAAACCCACATCCTGTTAATGAATTTTAAAAAAGGATGAGATTAAGAGGACATGAAATGGAAACCATCAAAACAATGAACGGTTTTTATTGGATATATAAGGAGAGATTGTTTAAAGCGACGGAAGGATTGGTAAAGAGAGGGCACTGATTAAAGGTGATTCATCAAAGAAATAGCTTTGGTTTGAAGGGTTTCCGTGTTATTACAATCTGTAATGCAACACCTGAAATGTTAGAGTGAATAGAAACAAGACAAGCGAGATTACAAAAGAGATTTGGAAAAATATTTGAACGGGATATTTTTGCCGCCCCTTGATGAAAGAGTATTAGAGCGAAATGAAATAAGCAGCTCTTTCAAAGAAATGGCACAGGAACAATGGACCGATTTGCATCCTTTTTCCCTGTATGAATCGCTGGGGTTTATTACTCTGCTTTGGAAAATACTGAAGTGGAGACTTGGATTTTGAATTAGCTGTCAGGAAGACCAGAATCTTATTGTATTCATTTCGTTTCCACTCAATGGGCTGTTGGAATGCGGGGCAAATGTTAATCAATAAACAGATGTCTTTCTGAGCGCGGTTTACTTGAGTTTTCTGATCTTTCGGTTCACTATTCCAGACGATATAGTTTTGAACAAGCCCTGTACCTCTTTGTGTCTCTGAAATCAGTGGCAGCCCAGTAATACAGCGCTGTGTCCGTCGGCTCCACGCTCAGGCTGCAGGGCCTGAAATTGGATCTGGTGGCTTTAAACCAATCATTGAAGCCCTCTGCGAACGTGGCCTCAGACGTGCCAATCGAGGTCACTACAAGTTGCAAACCTGCTCTGTTGCGCTGGCGACATCCATAGATACCCTGATGACACCCTGTTGTCATTCTGGAAAGCGTATTTCCCTCTACAACTGACAACCGGCTCCACCACAGGGAAACGAAACCATTCCTGCAGCCGGCTACGGAGGAACATGAGAAACACAAAGAATCAAAGCTACAGTAAGGATAGAGAATTTTTTTTTCCAAAAACCAAAGTCGATCAGCTCGCTGAGCCAGTACACATAACGGCCAGCTCTGGACACTCAGTTTCCGCTGAGCACAACAGCAGTGGCGCCAAATTGCTGTACTTTGGACTCAGTGGAGATTGCATGGGGAGGAAAAAGGTTTGCCGGCTTTCCACATTCCACTGCGCTCACTCTGCTTCGATTGAAATCCCTTGCACCCTCAAGAGGGAATCATTGGTTCTGCTCACTGACTTCGCCACTATGCCCGGATCGACTTTTGTTAATGGGTAAAAAAAGACAAGGACACATTTTCTTTAAATACAAGGAAGCAATGAGTATAAAAAGGAAGGCATTTATTGGTATAGAATGATACTACTCAAGTGGAGGCCATTCGGTTAATTGTGCCTGTGCAAATCCTTTGAAGGAGATTTCCAATTAGGTCTTTGATCAAAATTCTGCAAATCTCCCCCATTCAGGGATTTATCCAAGTCTGCTCCAACCAGCCTTTCAGGAAATGCACATCCAAAATCACAACTATTCATTGCGTAAAACAAGAACAAATACTTTAAATTATCTAACTGATTGAAGCGATTCTGCAGCAAAAAGTATTTATGTTGTTTAAAGCAGAATAAGCCAGGCACGAATGGTTCTATGAGTAACGAACCTGGAAGCAGCAGGCACGGTAGATCTAAGTCAACAGCATGGTGCAGGGTTTTAACCAACATTTCATGCTTGCAGCTTCGCCGCGCTCTCCAACACTGCAGTGGATTGCCCCAGTGCCGGGGCGGAAGTGACGTCATTGTAAAAGTTCCCAGCAGATCTTCGCCCGTGCTCATCCAAACGGAGTGGCTCTTTCCTTTGTGTGAGTGTAAGAAAATAAGCGCACTGGGTTGTCCTACAATATGCAACCTATAGCAGGAGTTGAGGATGTTAATAATGATTGGAACAGTTCAAATATGATGCTTTCTGGAGAGATATCTGAAGTGAGGTATAGAAGCTTTCGGGAAAACCTCTTTCTTCCACTTAGAAACTCAGGGGGCTATCGAGTGGAAATCTACACCAGACATACCGAAAAGATAAGTTCCCATCATAACACAGTGGGAGTAGAAATGTAGAACTTTGTTATGTCTACCTCGGAGCAGAAAATGTATGCAGGAGTTTTGATGGAGGTGTTCAAATTCAAGAAGGATTTTGGCAGAGTGAATACATAGAAACTGTTTCCAGGGTCGGCAACCAGAGGACTCGGCTTGAAGGTAATTCGGAAAAGATAGATGAGAGAGGCGAAGAGTATGTTATTACGATCCGCCAACCTACTGCTTGAAAGTTTGGGATAATGAGATTGAACTTTGGTTCCGAAAAGCGATTTCGAAATATGTGTGAAAGAATTGCGCCCTTTGGGGAATGCAAAGTAGAGTGAGATGAAATGAGTATAACTTTCAAAGAGCTGCCACAGTTAAGATGGGCCGAATTGCTTCCTCTGTCTTGTATGATTCTCTGTTTCCCCAGAGGCTATTTCCTCTATTTTGGAAAGTATTAAAGTCGCGGCCGGATATTGAATGCTCACTCAAACAGAGCGAGCGAGTGGAGATAGTGACCATAATAATATTACATTTAACAACATTGTGGAAAAGGGCAAAGAAAGAACAGGATTAAAAGTACTAAATGGGGGGAGGAAAATTTTACAAGGCTGAGAGGTGAACTGGCGAGAGTGGATTGAATACAGCTAATAGGGGGGGAAACAGTGCCAAATCAGTGGGAGGCGTTCAAAAGCGAGATTCTTTGGGCACATGTAAACATGTCCCCACAAAGAGAAAGGGTGGTACTACCAAACCTAGAGCTCACTTGTTATCTAGAAGCATCAAAATATAAGGCAGAAAGAGAGAGCTTATAACAGTCACAAAAAGCCGAATACTGTAGAAAGCATAGAGGGGAGTAGAAATTACATGGGTGAAGTAAAAATGCAAATTACGAAAGTAAAGAGAGGATACGAAAAAATATTGGCTGGTAAAATCAAAGAAAACCCAAAGTTGTTTCACCAATTTATTAAGGACAAGAGGATAAATAAGGAAAGGTTATGGCCTGTCAGAGATTACATGGTAACTTATGCATTGATGCTGAAGATGTGTGCAGGTTTTTCAATGAATACTTTGTCTCCATCTTCACTTAGCAAATGGCTGATGCAGGCATTATAGATAATGAGGAGAGGTGTGAAATATTAGATACAATAAGCATAGTGAGAGAGGAAGCACTGGACATCCTTGAAGGTGGATCAGTCACCAGGACCAGATGGGTTATATCCCAAGCTGTTAGAGGAGGCCAGAAATAGCGAATGCTGTGAAGATCATTTTCAAATCCTCACTAGATACAGAGGAGGCCCCATAGGATTGGAGGTCTGTGAACGTTTTACCAATATTTAAAAAGGGTACAAGTGATAGGCCAGAAAATTATAGACCAATCAGTTCGGTGACGGGATGAACTGTCACTTAGAAAGTCACGGATTGATCAGGGAAAGTCAGCATGGTTTTGTTCGTGGTAGGTCGTGCCTTATTAGCTTAAGTGATTTTTTGAAGGAAGTAATAAAGAGGGTTGATGAGAGTCGTGTATTGGATATTGTCTACATGCATTTTAGTGAGGTATTTTATAAAGTCACACATGGCAGACTAGTCAGGAAAGGAAGGACCCATGGGATACAAGGGAAGATGGCAAGTTGGATCCAAAACTGGCTCCATGGTAAGAAACAAAGAGCAATTGTTGATGGATGTTTTTGCGAGTAGAAAGCGGTTTCTGGTGGCGATCCACTGGGCTCAGTCTGGGGCCTTGCTGTTTGTTGCACATATTAATGACTTGGATTTAAGTGTGGGAGGTATAATTGGGAAATTTGCAGATGACACAAATTAGCCACGAAGTTCAGAGTGAAAAGGATAGCTGTTGTCTCCAGAATGATATCAATGGTTTGGTTGAATGGGTGTAAATGTGGCAAATGGAATTCAATCCAGAGAAGTGTGAGGTAATGCATTTGGGGAGGAGGAGGGGGACAAGCAAAACCAGGGAACAATGAATCGATGTATATTGAGAGGGGTTGAGGAAGTGAGGTCCACAGGTCCCCGAATCTGGCAGGGCAGGTGGACAAAGTGGTAAAGAAAGTATATGGAATGCTTTCGTTTATTGGGCGAGGTACTGAATACAAAAGCAGGGATGAAATGATGGAACTGTAGAAAGCACTGGTTAGGTCACTGCTCGCGGTTTGTGTAAAGTTCTAGTCACCACAGTACGGGAAGGAGATAATTGCTCTGGAGAGCGTGCAGAGGACATTTACAAAAATGTTGCCAGGGCTTGAACATTGCAGCTATGAGGGGAAATTGGATAGGTTTCCCTTAGAACAGAGGAGGCTGAGGGCGTAACCCAATTGAAGTGCAAAACACTGTGATGAGCCTCGGTAGGGTAGACAAGAAAGATTTGTTTCCCCTAGCTGTGGAATCAGTTACCAATGAGGCCAATGAGGGGGCATAGATTTAAGGCGATTGTTGAAAGGGTTAGAAGGGACGAGGGAAGCTTTTTCACCAAGAGGGTGGTGGGGTTCTGCAATTCATTGCCTAAATCTGTGTTTGAGGCTGAAACGCTCAACTCATTTAAAAGGTACCTGGATCTGCACCTGAAGTTCTGTAACCTGCCAGGCTATGGACCCAGGTGCTGGAAAGTGGGATTAAAAAATAAGGGCTGGTTTCTTTTTTCCCTGTTTATGGCCAACGCAGACACGATGGGCTGAATGGCTTCTTTCTGCGCCGTTACTTAACTTTGGTTCTATGACTCTAGATCTGAGAACCTATTGTTTTTTTTTCACTCGGAGGGTTGTTGGGAAATTAGACAACGACTCATAAATGAACAGTTAGCTTTATGAGCGTTACTTACTTAAGCTTTGTGATCTTTTGACTCACGGTATAACATAATTGGTGTGTTTAAGACCCGGTCCTGCACCTATGTGAATCATTGTGATCATCAGCAGCACAGGGCTAGATCGCCGTGTCAATCGGCTCCACGATAAATATATTCAGGCTGCAGCACTTGACATTGGGCCTGGTGAAAATATACTTCTGCTACTAACCCTCTGCACAGGTGGGCTCGGCCGTTCCAAAGGACGTCACTGTGCATTGCAACCCTGCTCCACGGTGCTGGCCATAAGAGTACATGTGAGTATCGCTGATGTCGATCTGGAAACCGTTCATCCTGCCGTGTTCCCCTCGATAAAGGACAATCGGTTCCAGCACTGGCAAATGAGGCTGTTCCTGCAACCGGCAAGGGAGGGACATGACAAACAGATAGGGTCCAATATTAACGCCGACAATAAGGATATGGAGACGAGACATTTTCTTATAAAACACATGGTGCACAGTTCAATCGATCAGCTCACTAAGCCAACAATGAGAGCTGCCATCTCTGGTTGCTGAGCACAAATGCAGTGACGCCAAGACAATACACTTGGCCTCAGTGAGATAGCTTTTGGAGGACAATGGTCAGCCAGCTTCCCACATTGCACTCCGCCAAACCTACACGATTGCATCTTGCAATCGCAGTCTGTTCTGAACCCTGAGGTGGTAAATATTCCTGGAAAAATTGCCTGCGCCCGTATGAACTTCGGGTAATGGGGCAGACCACAGGACATGTTACATCAATATAATAAAATGTAAAGAAGCCTTTATTCCACAAACGGAAGGTATTTAAAGCACCATAGAAAGAACCCAGAAGGAGACCCATTCGGCTAATCGTGCCTCTACCAGCTCTTTGAAGAAAGGTTCAATTATTCCAATCCACATGCTGTTCACCCACAGCCCTGGAAATATTTCTCATTCACAAATATGCTCAAGCTTATTTTATAAGCCACAATTGCGCGCGTGAATTACGTCGTCGTCTACCCGCCATTTTAAAAAAATGCGCATTCCAGACCATAACAACTCACTCTTTCAAACAACAATGAATCGTTTAAATTATCTAACGAATTGAAGCATGACCAAAATCAGATCAATCCGACTCTAATTTTCCCGACGTGCAGGAACAGTAACCTGGCAGCAGCAGCAGCAACAGCAGATGTCGTTAAACAGTAGGTAAAGAATGTGGGTCTTTGAACCGTCCTTTCACCTTTCCCCCTGAGCCCTCCTTCACACCCTGCAGTATTATCGCTCCTGCGCCTCGCGTTGTGGCTTGACGCGGAAGAGGACACAATAAGACCTCTCCGAAGATATCAATGCAAGCAAGAAGTAACTCTCTTCTGTGTGGAGTTAAGGAGGTGCATTACGTAAAGTTAACCGGCAATGTACACGCTGTTGTAGGGGTGCGGTAGGTTTCTGTAGTTTGACACGATTGAAGTACATTTGCTTTGTGCAGATGTAGATTATTTGGAAAGATTATGAAAGTTAGCGGGTTTCCTCCTCAGTTTAGAAATTGACGGGTTATAACCACGGGATGATTGCTAGAGCAAATGCGAGAACCCTCTTCCAGTGGCAGGAGGGCCGGAAAATCCATTGCTGCCTCCCCAACAAAACTGTGGGTATACGTACACCACGTGGACTGCAGCGGTTCAAGTAGTCAGCTCACCACCAACTTCTCAAGGGAAATTAGGGATGGACAATAAATGCTGGCCAGCCAGCGACGCCCACATCCCGTGAATGAATAAGACAAACCCGTTTCCATACTTCTTCTGTGTCACCTCAGTTCCCTGATGCCAGAATGTATTCAATTTTTTCAAGATTTCGCTCTTCATGTTTAAATCTGCGTACGGTGAGGGATTTTATCAAGCTTGCGAATCGGGCTGAGGCAGCGTGCCCCATCAGCAGCGGCGCAGTAATGCACCACAGCGCCTCAAGGTTTCACCCTCCTTGCGCATGTGAATGCGGCCTTATGTATTCCGCTTTGAAATATGGGATACGGTCTCTTGATTGGAAATTGTGTCGCTCTGAAGCTAAAACTCGCCTACAGTAAAAAACCGATAAATGAAACTATGGCCCCCAGCCGCAAGAGGATTATTTGCGGCCTCAGACAGCGACCGCATTCCCTGCCATATGACAGATGAATGCAGGGGAGCATCCACTCGCCAATGTGGAGTACAGGACAGCCAATCAGGAGCGATATGTTTAGAATGAAGGAATAACATTATTGAGGCAAGAGCACTGGCGTTCTGCGCAGATCAACATTCCTTCCTGAGAGAGGCGACAGCGACAGCAGGTTCAAAAGAATTGGAGTAATAATGAAGTGAAACAATGTAGGGAAAGAGGAGAAGCGGGATTGGTAGATTGGAGAAAATCGGCTGATCACCTCAGAGATAAGAAGGTTGAAAGAATTTTTCTGGAAGTGTTCTGAATCATGAGGGGTCTTGACAGAGTAGATAGGGAGAAAATGTTCCCTTTGCCGGAAGAGTACAACTCAAAAACACACAAGGATTATGAGCAGGAGTAGCAAACTGACCTCGTTGTGTCCTCCACTTCCTCTCTGCACCACGCCCCCACCCCATTGTCCTTGACTTCCTTCCTGATCACAAATCAGTCCATGCCCAGTCTGAGCTGTTCTGTGAGGACGAAGATTCCACGTACGAAAGGCTCTGCAGCACAATTTCTCATTCTTTTACACTCGATTCGCCTTACAATAAACCCAAATGCCATTTCCCTTCCTAATCACTTGTTGCTACTGCTGATCAATTGTTTGTGATTCGTGCACCAGGGCAACCAGATCTCTGTGTACCGGACTGCTCTGCAGTCCCTCTCGATTCACGTAATAAACTGCTTTTCTACTCTTCCTCCCAAAGTGGTTAAATGCACATTTTCTCACATTATACTCCACCTGCTGATTTTTTGCATATTCACCCTTCTATAAGCCTTTATACACTCTTGACAACTTAGTTCCCTACCTACCTTTGTGCAATCAGCAAATTTACCTATCCTAGCTTCCTGTCTTTTATCCATGCGAGAACCAGAGGAAAGAGATTAAAGGCAAGAAGCAACAGCGGCACGAGAAAATGCTTTTTTAACGCAGGGTCGCTCGCCTCTGAAATGCCCGGCCTGAGAATGTGGTGGAAGCTGATCCGATTTTGGTTTTCAAAAGAGCATTTGACAGGAACTTGAATTGATTTTTTAACTCATTGAAGGGATGTGGGCGTCGCTGGCCGGACCAGCATTTATTGCCCATCCATGTTGTCCAAAGAGCATTTAGAAGTCAATCACATCGCTGTGAGTCTGGAGTCACATGTGGACCAGACCAGGACGGCAGGTTTCCTTCCCTAAAGGTAGTAGTGAATACGATGGGTTTTAACAAAAAATGGCAAAGAATTTGCGGTCATCATCAGACTGTTAACTCCAATTTATTGATGTGATTCGAACGCGTGCCCCCGAAGCGTTACCCGGAAACTCTGGAGTACTAGTACAGTGACAATATCATTATGCCACGGCCTCTCCAAGTATGTAGGGGAAGTGGGACTAAATGAGCTAATGCTGCAGCGAGCCAGCATGGATACAATGGGCTTAATGGCCTCATGTGCTGCAACAGTTCGACAGTTCTAATTGGATGGCTCTTTCAAATATCTGGCACAGGCGCAATGGACTGACTGTTGCTTGCTGTGTTACATCACGGACCAAGCGAAGAGCACGAGTCTCATGTCAACAGTAACGCAAGTGCTTCTCTATAACCCTGACAATCAGAACTCCAGCTATCACATCCCAACAGGTTGGTGGCGAACTTTTCCATTTTTTGCCCTGGGGATGTGAGTGCTCAGAATGGATCCTCCTTCCTCCCGTTCAGATGTTGACGCTGGGCCCATAGAATTGTCCGAGATATGTTACGTAGATCTGGCCATTCGGGCCATCAGTTGTTTATGCTCAACAGGACCCTCCTACAATACTTCCCTCATTTCTCTATCAACGGGACCTTCCAGACCTCTCACACTCGTTTGCTGATCCAGGATTCCCTTAAAAACGTCTAGCACATTTTTTACATTCGCAGCAGTCACCGCTAAATACGTTTCTCTTGAATCCCATATTTTATTTGTTTGCATTTATGGTCCCCTTGTCGTGTCTTCGCCAGGAGTGTAGATTTAGGCTATACAGCACTGTAATAATCTAATACACTCGAAGTACAGCTCCCTGAATTCGTTGAAACATTACAGTAATATGCGATTAACCTGTGTGAAGATGTTTCGCTTCCGTTGTTATTGACTATGAGCTGCTGTGGCATAACAGCAGCTGCACAAAAATACACCGTGCATTTAACGCTGTCAATCTTCAGGGTAGATTTCTCATTTCCCATTCTACTCGTAAAAACATACCCGCATTTGAAATGCTCATCATGCTGAGCGCCCCCTGCCAAATGTATATAGCTTATTAACAAGGAGCTTCTGCAGGCTGATGGTCCATACCAGAGGGTGGTATCCCAAAGCGTTCCTTGCTGCAGATAGTTCATTTCGGCTGATCCTTGCGCGTCGATCACAAGCGAATAGGGCCGCTGATACACCAAGTTACCCCGGAAAGCACCTGGAAACAGGAATTAGGGAGAAGGAATGAGAATTGTTGAGACGACGGTTGCTGGAATCGCGGTGGATTGACAATGGAATTTGTCCTAAATTCCTAGAAACAACTGGAGCCATGTAACTGTGCAATAGATCTGGAAAATCTACAGGGCTGCACGGGAGTGTTATAATTAAATAGCTGACAGAATATTAATAACAGTTATGTAGCGTAAAGAGAGCAGAATAATTACCGTATTATCTTATATTTAATAATTGCTGATTCCACAATTTAACGCCGCACTGCATTAGCTTGAGCCTTAATCACACATTCCGTTGATCCAGTTTAGAACAGAATTTTTAAA
Organism: Carcharodon carcharias; assembly: GCF_017639515.1. Taxonomy (NCBI): domain Eukaryota; kingdom Metazoa; phylum Chordata; class Chondrichthyes; order Lamniformes; family Lamnidae; genus Carcharodon; species Carcharodon carcharias. The sequence continues at coordinate 2,738,769 of NC_054500.1, forward strand.
TTTCGTAACTAATGGAGACAACTTCCCCACGTCCACTCTCTCCAGGCCTTTCAGTATTCTGTAAGTTATCACTCTGGAATAGACTCTGACTGGGAGGCAGTGTGTGGAAGCAGCTTCAATGGAAACGCTCAAAAGGTAACGGGGGAAATTTCTTTGGAAGAACAGGTATAGGCATGATGGTACGTCCTTAACGAGAAGAACATCAGAATATCAATGTAACATATTAATACCCAGAATGTAATGCCATAACCTGAAGGAAAAGATAACAAGATGATCAAACGATATCAATAAAATAACAATCATGATGAGCCACCCGCTGAAAACCACAGGGGCAGTAATGCATAGGCAGATATATAGATTGATAGACAGACATGTATGCATTCAGACAAAGATAGATTGATAAAGAGGCAAAGAGAGAGACACAAAACACTTCTGGACAGAAAGAATGCTCTATCCCCCACAGTCTCTTTTGACCGCTTTAGGGGTTTTGTTGACCTCTTCTGAGTCACAGTGAAATCTTCGGGCACAATGATCCTCCCGCAGGCCGGAGGACTCCGGATCAAAGAGACTGTTGTTGGGTGCCCTCGCACTGAAACGGTCCTCCTCACCATGTCAGCGACGTTGCAATAGAAAAGGCTCTGAGCTCACAATCAGGATGCCATCGGTACAAGTAGAAATAGCTCCTAGCTTTTGCTTCTTTGCAAAGACACTCGATGTTGACTGGAGCGTCCGGGGAATTGGATATGGAAGCGGGAGCCTGGTAGATCAGCACGGCCGCCATATCTGTAAAACAGAGAAGGAGAATGAGAAAGGCATGCAATCCCAGCGAAAAATTTTACATCGATCGCGGTTTTGAGGAATACTGGTGCACAATGCGCGAGGGAGGATGATAAAGATGAGTGAGCGGGAAGCGCAGCGATATATACTGGGCGAGAGAGGGAAAGAGAGATGGAAAGAGAAAGAAGTAGAGAAGAAGCAAACGAGAGAGACAGAGAATGGCAGAGATTGAGAAGCACACACACACACATAGACATACACACAGACACCTCCATATCCTCACTGTCCAAATCCAGCTTACCTGTTATCAGCAACACAACCCAAAGCTGAGCCATCACCAGAGAGAGAAAGAGCTCTTTTGTATAGTGTGAATTCACTGATTACCGTTTTTTGAATAGTTCCATTTTCTGGGCGCAGAGTGGGATTTATAGATGCTTTCTCCAACATCATGAATGTTTGGACGGGTGGGGTAATTTTTTCCTCCCTTCTTCCTTGCTCCCATGTCAGCAGTAGTCATTTGGGAGGCGGGCTGCTCTGGAGAATATCCTTTGCTTCCTGCCTGAGGCCTTGGCATGCTTCCTAAAGATAATGGCTGGAGGAGGAGAAAACATTCCCTCAATTTTTAAACATTTAGCATCAAAAACCGAGGCACGCACGTTGATATTGCTCTGCCTCTCCCTCTGGCGGCTATGATATACACCCATAAGGCCCTGTGCTATCCGCAGTTTAAGTGATGATGTTTACTTTCAAGACCTTCCAGGAGACATATTCGCTCTCCAATTTGCTGCATTGCGTCGGATGCTGACGTTTGTTGCATGGATTCGCATATAAAGCGTAACACAAAAATTGGAACATTTGGGCGAACAGACCTATTCAGATATTTATGCCCCACTTTATCTCCCATATCAGCACCTCCTTTTATTTCCTTTCCCCTCCTATGTGTATCCAGCTTCACTTCCACTGCACCTAAGCTGTCCACCTCAACCACATCACTGTCGCAGCGAGTTCCACACTTTCATCACTGTCTGTGTAAAGACGTATCCCTTAATTCAAAGAACAAAGTACAGTCCAGGAACAGGCGCTTCGGCCCTCCAAGCCTGCGCCGATCATATTTCCCGTCAAATTAAATCATTTTGCACTTCTGGGTCCGTAGCCCTCTATTCTCATCCTATTCATGTATTTGTCAAGCTGCCTCTTAAACACCACTATCGTACCAGGTTCTACCATCTCTCCTGGCAGCGAATTCCTGACATTAACTACCCTCTGCGTAGAAAACTTGCCTCGCACATCTCCCCTAAAGTTTTCTCCTCTCACCTTAAATCTATGTCCCCTAGTAATTCAATCTACCACCCTGGGAAAAAGCTTCTAACTATCTACTCTGTCCATGCCAAGCACCTGGATACAGGGATTAGGGAGAAGGAATGAGGATTGTTGAGGCGGCGTATGCTGGAACCGCAGCGGATTGACAATGGAGTTCGTCCTAAATTCCTGCAAGTAGCTGGAAGCATGTAACTGTGTAATAGATCTGGAAACTCTACAGGACTGTTCGGAGGTGTAAAAATTAAATAGCTGACAGAATATTAATAACAGTTATGTAGCGTAAAGAGAGAAGAATAATGACTTCACTATCTTATATTCAATAACTGTTTGCGAATTCCACAATTCAACGCCGCACTGCATTAGATGGGGCCCTAATCACGCTTTCAGTTGATCAAATAAAGAACAGAATTTTTTAACTTTCGCAACGCTAGAAGGAAACTACCAAAAATGGCCAGATTGAATCGCATCTTTGCAGTGGATCGAAGGCGCTTTCCGCTAGCTGCTCTGGGTTACAGAGATGCAGATTAAGTACAGGATGTATGTCATAAGCAAATGTTGCATCATAGCAGTTAACTCTGCCTCATCTTTAAGTAATGCGCCTTTCTTTAGGCTCGGTCTTTCTATCTCTCTTTATTCCCTTCTTTCTTTCCATCTTTCTTCTCTCCCCTTTTTCTCCTCCCTTTTTGCTCCGCTGCAAACAGTTTCATTCTCGTTTCCTTGCTGAATTTGTTTACAATCGAAAGCGAGGGAACTTTGAAGACAGCACTATGTTTGCGAGAACATATGCCACACATTTTGACAGGCCCTGGATGAGTTTGCAGCGCTGTATGCTGTCGCTGGCTGCACAAAAATGCCCCACCGCTCCATCCGGTTAGCGCTGCGGACCTTCAGGCTGGGCATCCTATCGTCCAGGGCTCGGGCAATTACAACTCGATCTTTGAAACTGCCTTCATATTCAGCCTGCATAACAGGCGTCCATTACCCAAGGTTGGTGCATAATTTGTCCGATAAATTTGAGGTTATCAGTAAATCAATAGCAGAGTTGAAATTCGCTTGCAATTAGCGAAGTAACGATAGGATTGTGTAAGTTTAAGTTACACTGAGAACACCTCATGTAAATAAATATTCTTGTAGGTAAAATAAATGAAGTGGCTTTCGAAAATAAGCACAAATTGGAATAAGTTCTGGATGTTGGAAATGTGATTGTTAATCTATAATTTCTGTGTAGTAACATGAGCAGATGATACCAAATAGTTTAGTAAATTGTTTTCCTGAAAGAATTGATACCAAAGAACTACATGGAATTATTCAATATTATCTTACTCGGTGCCAGAAGCAGAAATCAGAAGGTGGTTAAATTTAGATACATGGTTTAAGACTTAGGAAGCAAGGTGTCAACTCAGATCCTGGAGTTAGGTTAGTAAGTAGAATCAGAGCATACATTTCTGTGGCGGCTTTCGTGACTTTGGGGCGAGCAATGCTTTTTCCAGCAATGGACTCCTTGAAGCGAAGCCACTTTTTGGATTTTATAAAACACTGCAGCCAATTTGTATGTACAAATCTAAATCTATCACTAAATCTAATTGCTATCACTAAAGCAAAGCGACAGTTAGCAAATAACCAGTTTCTAGTGAATTTGGTTCAGGGTGTATATTAGTCTGGATGCTAGCAGAACTCCATTGTTCTTCGCAGTTATGGAAACATAGAAAACAGGAGCAGGAATAGACCATTCGGCCCTTCAAGCCTGCTCCGCCATTCATTATTATCATGGCTGACAATGCAACTCTACAGACTGCTCCCACTTTCTCCGCATATTCTTTGATCCCTTCGGCCCAAGAGTTAGACCCAACTCGTTCTTGAAAACATACAATGATTTGACTTCCGTTACTTTCTGTGATAGCGAATTCCACAGCCTCACCACTCTCCTGGTGAGGAAATTTCTCCTCATCTCAGTACTAAATGGTCTACCCCGCATCCCCAGACAGTGACCTCTGGTTCTGGACTCCCCCACCAACGTGAACACCCTTCCTGCATCTACCCTGTCTAGACATGTTAGAATTTTATACATTCCTATTAGATCCCACCTTCCCCCACAACCGCCCCCCACCGCCACCCCCCCCCCCCCCCCCCCACCACCACCCCGCCACCTCGTTACTCTCAAATCCAGCGAATATAATCCTAACCGACTCAATCTCTCCTCATAGGTCAGCTCCACCATCCCAGGAATCAGGCTGATATGTGAAAGTGTCGCCAAAGGCTCGGTTTAATTACCCCGACAGTGCAGCTCTCCTCCAGTCGTTTCCCTCGGACAATACAGCTGCCCATCTGTTCCAAGCTGGAGTGTCGCTGTAAGTTATCCATTCCAGGCACGTCTTGGTTCGTTCAGTTAACACTGAATGATCTCAGGAATAAGGGACGTCAGTTATAAGGGGAAACTAGAGAAAGTTGCAATGCTATCCTTGCAGCAGCGAGCCAGAGGAGAAATTTCCTAGAACGGTATCAAAGTTGATGCACTTCGCTTATATGGTAGAGACTGACACAGCAAGCAACTGGGACTATTTAACGTTAGATGCTCTTCTGTTGGAGAACTGAAGGAGAAATTGTTTTCGCTGACAGGAGCACCTACTAGAGTTAGGTCAAGAGAATGTTTTTAAATCGCTGAGTTATTACAATACAGAGTAAATAGCCTGACAGGATTACAGATGTCGATTCAATGGCAAGTGTTAACAGGGAACTAAAGAAACATTTGAAAAGGCAGTTAAATGCAGGGCGGTTCAGAATGAGCAGGCCGTACGAATAGGGAGTTGTTCATATAAGATACCAATTAACAGATTTAATAGCGAATTCAGAAACAATCTCTGTACCCCAGTCGTGGTGAGAAAGTGAAACCTACTATTACTGGCATTGCGGTGAGGGGCATAGCATAGGTGGATTTGAGGGGAAGGTGGAGAAGTGGATGAGGCAAAGAAACCTGAAGAGTTACTGATACGCTGATATGAAGAGAGTTGGGAAGAGGATCACGTGGGACCAATTGGATAGCTTGTTCAAGCGGACGGAACCCAGCTCACAGGTCTGAATAGCCTTGTTGCGTGCTGTATGATTGCATAAGGCTATTTGCTCTTTTCTTTCGTGCAAAAAGGATTAATTCCCCGAGTTCTAACGGAGAATTAAAGGGTTAAATTCTTCGCCAGACAGAAGGCTTAGATGCCTTGAAAACACTCCATCAGGAGCCGAGTGTCTAATTGAATGTCTGGGTTAACTGTTTTCAAAAGATGTTAGAACTGCCGTCAGGAGGCAGGTGTTCCAGTGAGAAAGGTGTCCAGCGAGATGTCTCGCCTATGCGATGTTGAAATTTTTGCTGAGACAATGATGGTTACCTGGGTTCACTGTTTGCTGTTTGTGTGGATCCCTGCCCCACTCTTCCCCCCACCACTCCTTCCCCCCGCCGCCTCTCTTCCCCCTGCCAAACCCCACCCCCCAGCACCCCCCCCCCCGCCCCCCCCACCCCCCCCACCCCCCTCATTTATCATGCCTTGTAGTGTGTGGTTAAAAAATAGAAGCTACATTAATGGCAAGGGCATCGCAGCGGTGATGCAGATTTTTCAATAATTATAAATGCATCGTCATCATCTGAAATGAAAGAGATCAAGAAAATGAATCAATAACAATAAAACAACAAGACATGATTCATGTAATTTATGTACATTTTTCAATGTGGTAAATGATTTTAGATGGTAAATCGGTATTAAGTTAAACCAGGAGATAAATGGATTGATGACAGATAGATGTAGCAGACTGATAGATACTTAGCTGGATAGAAAGATAGACAGCCAGACGGGCAGACAGACATGAAGACACTCAGTAACACACGGACACATATAGGCAGAGAGAGATAGATAGTTACGTAGATAGATAGATAGATAGTTCAATAGATAGATAGATAGAGTTATAGATGGAAACACAGACAAACAGACAGGTAGATAGACAGATAGATAGATAGATAGATAGATAGATAGATAGATAGATAGATAGACAGACAGGGAGACAGATCGATAAGACAGATAGACAGACAGAGGGATTGATAGATAGCTAGATAATATAGATAGATAGCTAGATAGATGGATAGTTTGATCGATAGATAGATAGAGTGGTGGATGGAAATACAGACAGACAGATAGGCAGGCAGACAGGCAGATGGATAGTTAGATAGATAGATAGATAGATAGTTAGATAGATAGATAAATAGATAGATCGATGGGCAGGTAGGTGTATAGATAGATAGATAGATAGATTGATAGACAGACAGACAGGCAGACAGATTGACAGACAGGGAGGCAGACAGACAGACATATAGATAGATAGATAGATAGATAGATAGATAGATAGAATATACAGATGGGCAGAGAGATAAAATGAGATGGAAAGAGATTTCTATCTCTTACTGTTATATTTTGGCTCCGTTGGGTTTTTTGTTGAGCTCTTCCGTCCCTGTAAGTCACTGTGTAAGCTCCAGCCACAATAATACACAGCTGAGTGATTAGCCCGCAAGCTGGTGGCCTCCAGGTAAAAGTGAGTGTTATCGGGTCTTCTTGCGGTGAAACCATCCATCTCATCGGAGGGAGTGACCATGCCAACGGTGCTGGAATAGAAAAGATTCTGAAGCTCACGGTCAGGATGCCATCGGTACCAGTAGAAATAGCTGCCAGCTTCTGCTTCTGCGTAAAGGCACTCGACGCTGACTGGAGTGCCCTGGGAACCGGATATGTAAGCAGGAGCCTGTTGGATCAGCACGGCCGCGACATCTGTAAAAGCGACTGTGAAAAGATAGAGATGTTAATTTTGCCGCTGCTTGAAGTAGCACAAGAGGTGAGCGTGAACGATAGGACGGGGTGAATGAGAGCGAATGATGAAATGATATAAAATAAAAGTGCGAGACATGTAGGCAGAGAGAGAGACAGACAGACAGACTGATAGAGGGGGAGAAAAAGATGTAATCAGACGGAAAGAGGTAGACAGAGTGGGAAACAAAGAGGTGAAAAAGCAACAACGAAAAGTAATAGAGGGAATGTGATAAAGAAAGCGAGGCAAACAGATATGGGCACAGAACGAGAACACGCGATGAGAGGAATAGAGAGAGAGAGAAAGATAAAGAGACAGTGACAGAGAGTGTCAGACAGAATTTGGCATCTAAACAGATGCAGAGATTCTATATCTTCAAGGCTTATGAATGAACCCCCGGGTGGGTATGTGGTTTGGGTGGGGTGGGAAGGGGGGGGTTTTAACTCCAAAGGGATACATACGAAGCAGTAACAGTGAGGGTCATTGACACTTCGCCGTTCAACTCCACCTTACCCGGCAACATCAGAAACAGGAACTAGAGCTGAGGCACAGACATGTCCGGATGGAAGACCGGAGGATTTACTGCGTGAAATGACTGCGCCGTTTTATTGTAGGCTATCTGAAGTTCTAAGCACTGAGTGGGATTCACTGTTCCCATGTTCCGAGTGTAAAATAGTCGGAAGGGAGGGACCAATTTGATTTTCTGTTTCATTGGCTCCCAGAACCGGACTTGTCATTTCCTGAGTATGAGGAAATTCTAGAAATATTCAGCAGTTCAGGCATCGTCTGACCGGACACGTTAACTCTGTTTCTCTTCACAGGTGTTTCCTGGCCTGCTGGGTATTTGCTACTTATTCTCTATTGAAATCAGATTTCCAGCATCCTGGTATTTTGCTTTTTAACTACTGGTCCTTTCCGGGCTTGGCTAATCAGAAACAGAGAATTCAGATTCAGGAGCAATGGCAAAAGTACCGAACTAATAAATTAGGAGACTATGTTTAAATCAGTGAGTTATATATCCATGAATGGACTGGCTGACAGTGCGATGAAAGTTGATTCAGTTATAAGTTTCAAAAGGGCGCAGCATACAATCTTGATAAGGAACTAAATGGAGGGACTTTGGGAATGAGCAGGGATTGGCGCAATTAAATATAGATGTAAACTCGCTGTCATCGATATAATATAAGCATTAAGAATTCTAGTAGGCAATTCAGAAGCAGTCTGTTTACCCAGACAATGATGACAATATAGAGGTTGCTACCACGGGAGCCGATTAAGGCGAACAGCATAGATGCATTTAAAGGAAAGCTGGAAAAAAGCATGAGTGAGAAAAGGAATAGGAGTATTTGCCAATAGGGTAACATGAAGAAAAGTAACGTGGGAGGAGGATGATGTGGGGTTAACTGGATGCCTCTTTCAAACAACCGGGCTAAATTCCATGAGCTGAATGGTCTTGCTCGGTTTTGTGTGATTACATGATTGTTGTTAAAGGTCAAAATGCTCCCTTGTTTGCGGCAGACGCAGTTTCATTTCTCACCTTCAGAACGAGAAGTTGAGAGTTAAATTCTTTACTTCGCTTTGAAAACTATTCAAAAGGCAGCAAGAATGTGTTAGACAGGTGCTTTAACAGTCACCAACATGAGCTCAAACCGCCGTCGGGGCAGGTGTCCCAGAGAGAGTTATTTGCAGAAATGTCCCGCCTCTGCATTGCATGAATGATGGGTGACATGCTTTAGAGTTTAAAGATGATCGATTTCCTACTTGTGCAGAATTGTATCCCTTGGAGTAGTGAGGAGATTTGAAAGACGTGTTCAAAGCCCTGGAGTGTTCTGATGATGGAATATGGAGATAGAGTATCAACTGGTAAAGGTTCGGTAACCAGGGTAAATCGATTTAAGGAAATTGGCAAATTAATCATTGACCGATGTATAGAATCTACTCAGCGCATGGCTATCACACTGGAATAGACTCTGAGCTGGGGGCGTTGGGTGGAAGCAGTTTCAATGGAAACGTTCAAAATGGAACGGGGAAAAGTTATTTGGAAGAGCGGATAGGGGCATGATGGTACGAATAGGTTCAGGTAGCCCTTCATATCATATGTTCTTAAAGGATTGCGGCTTCCTTAAATGGAAGAACATCAGAACATCCATGTAACATTTTACTATGCAAAATATAATAACACAACCTGAAGGAAAAGAGAACCAAAAAATTAATTGATATCAGTAAAATAACAAACGCTGAAAACTACGGGGGCTGTAATATATAGGCATATCAAAAGATCGATAGATGCATACAGGCATACATGCATGCGTACACAGAAAGATAGATAGATAAAGAGACAGAGAGAGAGAGAGAGGGACATAAACACTAACAGACAGGAAGAGGGTTCTATCTCCTGCATTTGCATTTTGTCTACTTCAGGTTTTTGTTGACCTCTTCTGAGTCACAGTGAAAACTCCGGGCACAATAATACACGGTCGTTTGATCCTCCCGCAGGCCGGAGGACTCAGGATAAAAGAAACTGTTGTTGGGTGTCCTCGCGGTGAAACCGTCCTCCTCACCATGCCAGCGATGTTGGGATAGGAAACCTTCTGAGGCTCACGGTCAGGTTGACATCGGTACCAGTAGAAATAGCTGCTCGCATATGCTTCTATGTAAAGGCACTAGATGCTGACTGGAGCGTCCGGGGAACTGGATGAGGAAGCGGGGGTCTCTTGCATCAGCACGGCCGCCATATCTGTAAAACGGAGAGGGAGAGCGATACAGACATAAACAACAGGAAAAAATTCTACATTGATAGCCGTTATGAAGTGCCCACATAGGGAAAGGATGAGAAAGAGGAGTGAGCGGGAAACGCAGCAATCTAGACTGGGGGAGAGGGGAAAGCAGATAGAAAGGGAAAGAAATAGAGAAAGAGCGAGAGCGAGAGTCAGAGAGCGGCAAAGAGTGAGAAACACACACACACATACACATACACACTTAGACATACACACGTACATCTCCATATCATCACGTCCAACTCCAACGTACCCGTTATAATCAGCAACACAAAACAGATTTGAGCCCCAGACATCACCGGTGAGAGAAAGACCTCTTCAGTTATAATGGGAATTCACTGAGCAGTATTAATTTGAATATCTCCATTTTCTGGGCGCGGAGTGGAATTTGTAGTTGACTCCTCCAACTTCTTGAATGATCAGACGGGTGGGACAAATCTTTCCTTCCTGCTTCGTTGGCTTCCGTGTCAGCAGTGGTCATTTCGTAGGCGGGCTGTTCTGGAGAATATGCGTTGCTTCCTGCTAGAGACGTTACCATGCTTCCTAAACCTAATGGCTGGAGCTGGAGAAAACCATTCCTCAATTTTTAAACATTTCGCATCAAAAACCGAAGGATGCAGGCTGACATGGCTCCACATCGCACTGTGGTGGCTATGATATCCATCCACAAAGCGCTGAGGTATCCGTGGTTGAACTGATTCGAGGTTTACTTTCAAGTCCTTCCAGGCGGTACTTCTGCTTTCCAATTTTCGGATACTGACGTTTGTTGCATGGATTCGCGTATAAAGCGGGACACAGAAATTAGGCCATTTGGCCGAATAGGTGAATTCAGATACTTATGCCTCTCTTTATCTTACTTATCAGCTTCTCCTTTCTTTTCCCCTCCTACGTGTATCTCTCTTCCCTTTGACTGCATCTATGCTATTCACCTCAACCAACGCCTTGTGCTTGCGAGTTCCACACATTCATCGCAGTCTGTAGAACGGGGTATCCTTTAATTCCTTGATGCATTTATGAATGATTATCTTATATTTATGGCTCCTAGTTCTGGTCTCGCCCTACAAGTGCAAGCATCTTCTCTATGAATATCCCATCGAACATGTTAATACTATTCGCGCAAAATTTATCTACTCACCCTTCGGTTATTTGTTTAGTAGTGAATAAAGGTCCAGTTTATTAAGTCTTTACTGAGAGTTACGGCCAGAACGTACTCTATATGTCATCCAACCAAGGAAGAAATAAGCCGGCACTCGTGCAAATTTCTCCCAGTATAATCTAACTTTGCTATACTGAGACCAAGATTTTGCACCTTTCTCCACTTGGCATCTAACCACAACACATGGAATCCTGATCTGTGTACATCCCTCCACCTGTGGTCAAACCATGACACAAGGAGACCTGAATGGTGTACAGCAGTTCGAGTTTGATCTAACCATTCCACAGGGAGACCTGAATTGAAAGCATCAATCCGAGTGTGGTGTAACCAAGGCGCATGAGGCTTGAAATGCGTGCATCACTCCGAGTGTGGCCTAACCAAGGCACATGGAGACCTGAATTATGTGCATCACTCCGAGTCTGGCCTAACCAAAGTAGGTGGAGACCTGAACTGCACGCAACGTTGCAAATGAGTTTTAACGAAGTAAATTCGATATCGAACTATGATCAGTCCAAGTACCTAGTCAATGTATATAACGACAGGTCTGGGTATTAGGATCTGCATTTTGACTCCAGGATAAAAGTAGGTGAGTTTGCCGCCGCAGTGTTAAGGTGAGCTCAATTCTCTCCATGTTCCGAGTATTTTTCAAAATTATATTTCAATAGCAAAACATCTCTTAGAAACCAGCATACTGACCTTCACCTACGCCGGGGAATTGTGGACACCACATGCTATTGTGAAGGTTTCTCTCCTGAAAACAGTTCTTCACCTCATAGCACACTGCAGACAGCACATCGCCCCTCGACTCTAGAAATAGGAATGCTGAGAAAGTGTTCGGACAATTAGAAGTTACACGTGCGATGATAAATGTGAAAGTTGTGCCTGATTCACAATGGAAATAAAGGTGCTGCGCTCACTTCCTACCTGCACGTGCGGTAACCATCGAATGTCATTGGAAAACAGACAAAATTCCATTTGGGTGCAAATACTAAAATGTTGGATCAAGATTAGTGACACTTATTCCTCCAAGTAGAACAGAATATAAAGTCGAATTTATTTTACAAATCATTGATTTCCTTTATTCTTTTCTCGCAGTAAAGCGTCCACTTGTTTCCAATCGCTATTTGCCTTTGCTAAATAGGGGTGGTGAGCCGCATTGTTGAACCGCTGTGGTCCATGTGATGTCGCCAAGTCCACAGCTACTGGGAAGGGAATTCAAGATTTTTGACCCAGCATCAGTGAAGAAACGGCGTACAATTCCAAGTCAGGATAGGAAGTGACTTGGAGGGGAACTTGCAGGTGGGGGTCTTCCATGCGCCTGCTGTCCTTGTCCTTCCGGGTGTCAGACGCTGAAGGTTTGGAAGGTGCTTCCAAGAATACTTGTGGAGCTGCTGCTGTCCTTCTTGTAGATGTATTTTTAAAATCCGTTACCGGATGTGGGCGTCCGTAGCTGGGACAGCATTTATTGCTCATCCCGAATTGTCCTTGAGAGGGTGATGATGGAATGCCTTCTTAAACCGCTGCAGTCCATGTAGTGCAGGCACACACATCGTGCAGTTAGGAAGGTGTTCCACGAATTTGACCCAGCGACAGGCGTAAAATTCCAAGTCAGGATGGCGAGTGACTTGGAGGGGACTTTCCGGGTGATGGTGTTCCCATCCATCTGCTGCTCTTGACCTTTTCGGTGTTAGAGGTCTAAGGTTTAAAAGGTGCTGTATAAGGAGCCTTGTTGGGTTGCTGCAGTCCTTCTTGTAGATGGTACGCACTGCTGCCACTGTGCGCCGGTGATCAAGAGAGTGAATGTTTAAGGTTGTGGATGGGGTGCCTATCAAACAGGCTGCATTTTCCTGGATAGTGTCGACATTCACGTGTACAACTGGAGCTGCACTTATCCAGGCAAGTGGAGAGTATTCCATCAGTCTCCTGATTTGTGCATTCCAGGTTATTTATTCTCCGTATATCAGTTCACTGCCGTGGTGTTAACTAATTCACTTCTTCAGTTCCGTTGTCATCCGGTTGAATTGTCATGGGACAGTGACTGAAAGTGAATTTATCTCACGTGAGAAAATGGAAATAGCACAGGCGAGAAGCCTGAATTCTGAGGAGCATCCGAGACACATGTCATTCTTTCCTTTTCTCTCCACTCCATCCCCCCATCCCCAACCCCACCCCCCCCCCACCCCCCCAATTCCTAGAACCTTTTGTTAATTCCTCTCATTCAGCCTTGATGAAGGGGAGAAAGGCGAGGTGGAATCGGTGTAGCGGCAACACATTTGCCGCTGTCATGGCTCTTATCCTGCAGTCAGTTATGATGTTCACCCGGTTGGTTTTGGCACTGGCACCAAGGCAGTCTTCAGCTCTTTGCTCACTGCTTGCACAGTAATACACCGCCGAATCCACTGCTGTAACCTGGAAAATCGACAAACTGCCATTTGCTCCTCGGGCCTTATAATCTTGACTTGCTTCTCAAAAACAAAAACAGAATTACCTGGAAAAACTCAGCAGGTCTGGCAGCATCGGCGGAGAAGAAAAGAATTGACGTTTCGAGTCCTCATGACCCTTCGACAGAACTTGCTTCTCAAAGTCTTCTTCGTTAGTGGCTGTTAATCCGTTCATAGAATAACTCATTAGGCTGAGACCCTGCCGACCGACCGACGATACCAGAGCCTGGGGCTCTTGGTGCCGTCATTCTGGTAACAGTTTCATTCTGCTGGCTTGCCTTTATTCACCAGCACGAGGGTTGGACTCTGGTGCGTGACCTCTGCCAACGTTTTGCCTGAAGAAAAGAGGAGAACATTTGTAATATTTGCAATCGCATGTGAGATAAGAAAACTAAACAGTTGTATACATAGATAGATAGAAAGAAAATAGAGATATATAAATAGATGATATATAGGTAATTGGGAAATATATAGGCAGATAGATGTATAGGTAGATAAGAGAGACCGACAAACATACAGTTAAAAAGAGACGGAAAGGGAGTTCTACCTCTTACACTTACATTTTGGTGCCGGTGGATTTTTGTTGAGCTCTTCTGTCTCTGTGAGTCGCTGTGTTTACTCCAGGCGCAATAATACACAGCCGAGTGATTCGCCCGCAAGCCGGAGGAATTCAGGTAAAAGTGGGTGTCACTGGGTCTTCTCGCGCTGAAGCCATCCACCTCATGGGCGGGAGTGACTGTTCCGTAGTTGGAATAGAAAAGATTCTGAGGCTCACGGTCAGGGTGCCATCGGTACCAGTAGAAATAGCTGCCAGTGTTTGCTTTTGTGTAAAGGCACTCGATGCTGACTGGAGTGCCTGGGGAACCGGATATGTAAGCGGGAGTCTGTTGGATCAGCACGGCCGCCACATCTGTAAAACCGACTGTGAAAAAACAGAGATGTTAATTTTGCCGCTGCTTGAAAAAGCACAAGAACTGAGCGTGAACAATAGGACGAGAAATTCGTGAAATTGTATAGAGAACGACAGATAAGTGCGAGAAACGTAGGTAGAGAGAGAGAGAGAGAGAGACAGATGGAGAGAGTGAGAGAGATAATGAGGGGGACAGAGACAGGTACAGGGAGAAACGCAAAGAGATGATAAACCAGGAACAAAAAGAAATGGAGCGAGTGAGATAAGGAGAGGAAGGAAAAGAGATTTGGGCACAGAATGAGAAGGCGATTAGAGGAATGGAGAGAGAGAGCGTAAAAGAGACAGTGACGGAGAGTGACAGACAGGTTTTGGAATGTAAACAGATGTACAGATTCTACATCTTCAAGGCGTATGAATGAGCCCCCATGTGTAGGTAGGATTCGGGTGGGGTGATGAGGGTGCTATTAACTCCAAAGGACTATATACAACAATAACAGTGAGGGTCATTGACACCTCGCCGTTCAAGTCCACCCTACCTGGTAACACCAGAAACAGGAACCAGAGCCGAGGCACAGACATCTCCGGATGGTGAATGTCCTTGCATTTACTGCTTGAAATCACTACAACGTTTTCTTGTAGAATACCTGAAGTTCTGAGCACTGAGTGGGATTCGCTGTACCCATGCTCGGAATGTTAAGTAGTCGGATGGGAGGAGCCATTTTGCTTTTCTGTTTCATTGGCTCCCAGAACGGGACTTGTCATTTCCTGAGTTTGAGAAAATGCTAGAAATATCCAACAGTGCAGGCATCGTCTGACCTGACACGTTAACTTTGTTTCTCTTCACAGTTGTTGCCTGGCCTCCTGAGTATTTGCAACTTTTCTGTTTTGGTTTCAGATTTCCAGCCTGCTAGTATCTTGTTTATTTTTCCTTGTTCTTACCGGGAGTGGCTAATCAGGCGGAGAACTCAGATTCAGCAGCATTGGTAAAATTAACAAAGGGTCAGATCAGGAGAATCTGTTTAGATCAGTTTCACAGAGACACAGAATCATAGAGGTCGACAGCACAGAAAAAAGGCCCTTCAGCCCATCGAGTCTGCGCTGGCCAAACAAGCACCTAACAATTCTATTCCTATTATCCAGCACAAGGCCCATAGCCCTTTATGCAGTGGCAGTGCAAATCTGCATCCAAATGCTTTAGAAACGTTATGAAGGTTTCTTCCTCCACAACACTTCCAGGCAGTGAGTTCCAGATTCCCACCATCCTCAGGGTGAAAGAATTCTTCCTCACATCCCCTCTAAGCCTCCTTCCCCTGTCTTAAATCTATGCCCCCTGGTTATTGATCCCTCCGCCAAGAGAAAAAGCTCCTTCCTCTCCACCTTATCTATGTGCCTCATATTTTTATAGACCTCAATCATGTCCCCCCTCAATCTCCTCTGCTTCAGGGAAAATAACCCCAGTCTATCCAATCTCTGTTCATAACTAAAAATCTCCAGCCCAGGCAACATCCTGGTCAATCTTCTCTGCACTCTCTCTGGTGCAATCACATCCTTCCTATAATGTGGATTCCAGAACTACACGCAATTCTCTAGCTGTGGCCTAACCAGCGTTTTATATAGTTCCAGCATAACCTCCCTGCTCTTACATTCTATGCCGACGCTAATAAAGACAAGTATCCCATTGGCCTTCTTAACCACCTCATCTATCTGTCCCACCAAGGTCCCTCTGATCCTCAGCACGTCCCAGGGTCTCACCATTCATCGTGCACCCCCGTGCCTTTTTTGTTCTGCCCTAGTGCATCACCTCACCCTTATGCAGATTAAATTCTATTTGCCACTGATCTGCCCATCTCACCATCCCGTCTATATCCTCCTGTAATCTAAAGCTATACCCCTCACCATTTATCACCCCACCAATTTTCGTGTCATCTGCGAACTTACTGAACAACACTCCTATATTCAAGTCTAAATCTTTTATATATACCACAAACAGCAAGGGACCCAACACCGATCACTGTGCAATCCCACTGGACACAGGCACCCAGTCACAAAAGCGCCCCTCGACCATCACCCTCTGCGTCCGGTCACACAGTGTCGCTTGATAGTGCGATGAAAGTGGATCCAGTAATACGTTTCATAAGGGCACTAGATAAAAGTTTGCACAGGAACCTAAATACAGGGAATTTGGGAATGAGCAGGGGATGAGCGCAACTAAATAGGGAAGATGTAAACTCTCCGTCATCAATTTAAGATATTCACTAAGAAATCTTGTGGGCAATTCAGAAGCAGTCTCTTTACCCAGAGAATGGGAACAATGTAAAACTTGCGACCACGGGAGCCGATTAAGGCGAACAGCATGGATGCATTTAAAGGGAAGCTGGACAAAAGCATGAGAGAGAAAAAGAATAGAAGGATGTGCCGATAGGGTAACATGAAGAAATGTAATGTGGGAGGAGGATGTGGGATTATCCTCTTTCAAACAAACGGGCTAAATTCCATGGGCTGAATGATCTTGCTTGGTTTTGTATGATTCCATGATTTTTGTAAAGGCGTCAAAATGCTCCCTTGCTTGAGGCAGACGCAGTTTAATTTCTCATTTGCTAAACGAACAATTGAGGGAAAAATCTTCGCTTCGCTTTCAAAACTCTTCAAAAGGCAGCAAGAATGTGTTAGACAGGTGCTTTAACAGTCTTCAGCATGAGCTCAAACCGCCGTCGGGGCAGATGTCCCAGAGAGCGAGTTATCTGGAGAGACGTCGTGCTTTTGTACTGTATGAATGATCGTTGATATACTTAAGGTTTTAAAGATGAATTATTTCTTATTTCTGTAGAATTTTCCCCCTTAGAGCGGTGAGGGTATTTGAAAGGCGTGTTCAAAGCCCTGAAGTGTTTTGATGAAGAAATATGGAGAAACGGGATCCATAGGTAAAGGGTCGGTAACGATGGTACACCGATTAAAGGGAATTGGCAAAAGAATCAAAGTGACCGATGTCTGGAATCCTCCTCAGCGCATGGTTAACACACGGGAATAGAATTTGAGCGGGAGATGGTGCGTAGAAGCAGCCTCAATGGAACCATTCAAAAGGGAACGGGAGAAAAGACTTTGGAAGAGCGGGTATAAGCATGATGGTTCGAGCATAGAAACGTAGAAACTCGGAGCACGAGGTGCTCATTATGATCACGGCTGGTCATCCAACCCAATAACTTGCTCCCGCTTTCTCCCCATATCCTTTGAACCCTTTCGCCCCAAGAGAGATATCTAACTCCTTCTTGAAAACTATACAATCATGTCGCTCCATCACTTCATATGTTCTTCAATGATTGCGGCTTCCTTAAAGGGAAGGGCATCCGAACATCCATGTACCATTTTAATAGTCAAATTGTAATGACATAATCTGAAGGGAACGATAACAAGAAGATTACTCGATATCAATAAAGTAACAAACAATGATGTGCCATCCGCTGAAAACTACAGGGGCAGTAATAGATAGGCATATCAAAAGATCGATAGATGCATACAGACATACATGCATGTGTGCACAGAATTATGGATAAATAAAGAGAAAGGGGGGGGACACAAACATTTACAGACATTAAGAGGGTTCTGTCTCCTGCATTTGCATTTTGTCCTCTTTAGAGTTTTTGTTGAACTCTTCTGAGTAACATTGAAAACTCCAGGCACAATAATACACGGCCGATTGATCCTCCCGGAAGCCGGAGGACTCCAGATAAAAGAGACTGTTGTTGGGTGTTCTCGCAGCGAAACCGTCCTCCTCACCATGCCAGCGACGATGGAATAGAAAAGGTTCTGCGGCTCACGGTCAGGATGCCATCGGTACCAGTAGAAATAGCTGCTAGCATCTGTTTCTGTGTATAGGCACTTGATGATGACAGGAGTGCTCGGGAAACTGGATATGGAATCGGGAGTCTGTTGGATCAGCACGGCCGCCATATCTGTCAAACGGAGAGGGCGAGCGTAGAGACATGCAAACTCGGGAGCAAATTCCACATCGATACCCGCTGTGAAGTGCCCACATAGAGAGAGGAAGAGAAAGATGAGTGGGCGGGAAATGCAGCGATATAGACAGGGGAAGAGGGGGAGAACGGAAGGAAAGAGAAAGGAATCGAGAAAGGGAGAAAGAGAAAGACAGAGAACGGCAGACAGTGAGAAGCGCGCGCACACACACACCACTTAAACATACACACAGACACCTCCATATCCTCACCGTCCACCTTACCACTTACCATCAGCAACACAAACTGAGCTGAGCCCCAGCGATCACCGGTGAGAGAAAGACCCCTTCATTTGTAATGGGAATTCAATGAGCAGTATTTATTTGGATATTCTCATGTTCTAGGCGCGGAGTGAAATTTATAGTTGCCTCCTCCAACTTCTTGATCGTTCGGATGGACAAATCTTTCCTCCCTGCTTCATTGGCAGCTATGACAGCAGTGGTCATTTCGGAGGCGGGCTGCTCTGTACAATCTCCTTTGCTTGCTGCCTAAAGCCTTGCCATGCATCCTAAAGCAGATGTCTGGAGCTGGAGAAAACCATGCCTCAATTTTAAAACATTTGGCATCAAAAACCGGGGGACGCCAAGCTGACATGGCTCTAACATCGCCCTCTGGTGGCTATGATAAGCATCCACAGGCACTGCAGTATCCACTGTGTAACTGATGAGGACATACATCCGCTTTCCAATTTTCGGCACTCCGTCGAATACTGATGTTTGTTGCATGGATTCGCGTAGAAAGCGGAACGCAGAAATTAGAGCGTTTGGCCGAACAAATCTATTCAGGTATTTATGCCCCTCTTTATCTCACTTATCAGCATCTCATTTTATTTCCATTCTCCTCCTATGTGTATCCAGCTTCCTTTTGGCTGCACCTATGCTATTCAACTCAACCAACTCACTGTGGTAGCGGGTCCCACACTTTCATCACTGTCTGTGTGAAGACGTGTCTCTTAATCGCTTGCTGTAATTATTATTGACTATCATATATTTATTGCTCCTAGTTCTGGTCTCGCCCCGCACGTTTTAGCGTCTTCCCTATGTATATCCCATCGAGTTGTTAATACTATTCAGGAATTTTGTATACTCATCCTTCAGTCTTTTCTTTACTAGTGCAAAAAGACCCAGCTTCTTCAGTATTTACTGAGAGTTATGACTGGAAAACATTCTCAATGTTTCCTAACCAAGATAGAATAAATGCCGGCACTTGGGCAAATTGTTCCAAGAATAGCCTTACCTTGCTATATTGAGACCAGAATTGTGCACGGTTCTCCAGATTGGATCTAACCAAGATACATAGAGAGCTGATCTGTGTACATTGTTCCGCGTGTGATCAAGCC
The DNA here is from genome assembly GCF_017639515.1 of Carcharodon carcharias. NCBI lineage: Eukaryota > Metazoa > Chordata > Chondrichthyes > Lamniformes > Lamnidae > Carcharodon > Carcharodon carcharias. The sequence goes on from NC_054500.1 coordinate 2,758,338, forward strand.
ATGACACATGGAGACCTGAATAGCGTGCATCTCTCCGAGTACGGTCTCACCAAGGCTCGTGGAGACCTGAATTGTGCGCATCACCCCGAGTGTCGTAAAACCAAGGCACATGGAGATCTGAATTGTGTACAGCCCTCCAAGTGTGGACCAACCAAGCACATGGAGACCTGAATTATGTGCATCACCCCGAGTGTGGTCTAACTAAGGTATGTGGAGACCTGAACCGCACAAAATGTTGCAAGTGTGTTTTAAGCAAGGAAGTTCGATATCAAACTATGATCAGTCCAAGTATCGAACCAAGGTATATAAAGACAGGACTGGGTATGTGGCGGTCCTTTTGACTCCTGGGTAAAAGTAGGTGAATCTGCCGCAGGGTTGTGTAAGTTTATACCCTGTCAGCAGCTGCACAGCTATACAATCACAAAACGTTGAGATCAATTCCCACCATGCACTGAGTTTTTTGAAAACATATTCCCGTAGCAAAGCAGCTCTTAGAACACTACGTCATGATCTTCACCTCCGCCGCGAAACTGTGGGCACCACATGTTATTGTGAAGTTTTCTCTCCTGAAAACTGTTCTTCGCCTCATAGCACACTGCGGACAGCACGTCGACCCTTGTTTCTGGAAACAGGAAGGGTGAGAAATGGTTTGGACAATTACAAGTTACACTTGGGATGATAAATGAGAAAGTTATGCTTGATTCACAATGGAAATAAAGGTGCTGCGCTCACTTCCTACCTGCACGTGCGGCAACCATCGAACATGATTGGAAAACCTGCAAAATTCCATCTAGGTGCAAATTCTAAAATGTTGGAACAAGATTAGTGACACTTATTGCTCCAAATAGAACAGAATATCGAGTCGATTTTATTTTATCGAATCATTGATTTTCTTTATTCTTTTCTCAGAGTAGAGCGACGCCGACAAGTCCAGCAGTTGTTTTCAATCGCTCATTCCCTTTGAAAAATGGGGGTGGTGAGCCGCTTTGTTGAGCAGTCCATGTGATGTCGCCACACCCACAGATGTTGGGAAGGGAATTCCCGATTTTTGATCCAACATCAGTGAAGGAACGGCTAACAATTCCAAACCAGGACTGTGTGAGAGGAGGGGGGCCTGCAGGTGGTGTTGTTCCCATGCGTCTGCTGCCCTTATCCTTTTAGGTGTTAGAGGTAGAAGGTTTGGAATGTGCTGTATAAGAAAAGTTGATGAGTTACTGCAGTCCCTCTGGTAGATGGTTATGTTTATATATTCGTTTACGGGATGTGGGCTTGGCTGGCTGGGCCAGCATTCATTGCCCATCCCGTAATGTCCTTGAGAAGGTGCTGGTGAGCTGCCTTCCTGAACTGCTGCAGTCGGCAGTGCTGTAGCGAGGGAGTTGCGGGATTCCGAACCAGCGACAGTGAAGCATCTACGATATATGTCCCAGTAGGATAGCGAGTGACTTGGAGGGGAGCTTTCGGGTGGTGGTGTTCCCATCTCTCTGCTGCCCTTGACCTGTTAGATATTCGGGGTCGAAGGTTTCAAAGGTGCTGTATAAGGACCCTTGTTGAGTTCTTGCAGTCCTTCTTGTCAGTGATACACGCTGCTGCCACTGTGAGCCAGTGTTCAAATGAGTGCATGTTTAAAGTTGTAGATGGGGTGCCTATCAAACAGGCTGTTTAGCCCTGGATATTGTCGAAATTCATGAGTATTATGGGAACCGTACCTATCCAGGCAAGTGGAGGGTATTCCATTATTCTCCTGATTTGTGCATTCCAGGTTATTTATTCTCCTTACATCAGTTCGCTGCAGTGGTAACTATTTTTTTTTTATTTAGCTCAGTTGTCATCCGGTTTAATTGTCATGGGACAGTGAATAAGTGTGAATTTATCACGCGCGACAAAATGAAACATCGCAGGCGAGGAGTCTGAATTCTGACGGGTATCGGAGACACATGTCTCTTTTTCCTTCTCTCCCACCCCGCCCTCTTTTGCCACTGTCACTGCTCTTATCCTGCAGTCAGTTATGATGTTCACCCGGTAGTTTTTTGTACTGGCACCGAGGCAGTCAGCAGCTCTTTGCTCACTGCTTGCACAGTTATACAGCGCCTAATCCGCCGTTATAACCTGGAAAATCTTCAATCTTCAATCAGGCCTTCTAATCTTGACTTCCTTCACAAAGCCTTCTTCGTAAGTAGCAGCAATTCCGTTCATTAAAAAAACCATTAGGCTGAGACCCTGCCGATCGAACGACGATACCAAAGCATGAGGCTCTTGCTGCTGTCATTCTAGTAACAGTTTCATTCTGCTGGCTTGCCTCTATTCATCGACACCAGAGTTGGCCACGGGTGCATCACCTTCGCCAATCTTTTGCCTGGGGAGATCAGGAGGAACACGTAATGTTTGCAACCGCCCGTGTGAGTGCGATACTATATAGTTGTATAAACAGATAGAGCGATAATAGAGATCCCAATTAATGGGTGATATATAGATGATATATAGTTAGATAGGAAATGTATAGGCAGATAGGTATAAAGATAAGTAGATAGATAGGTTGATTGATTGATAGATAGATCCCGTTGGTGCCGCTGGAGTTTTTGTTGAGCTCCTCCGTCTCTGTGAGTCGCTGTGTTTACTCCAGACGCAATAATACATAGCCGAGTGATTCGCCCGCAGGCCGGAGGATTCCAGATAAAAGTGGGTTTTGTCGGGTCTTCACGCGGTGAAACCATTCACCTCATCGGAGGGAATGACCGTGCCAACGATGTTGGAATAGAAAAGGTTCTGAGGCTCACGGTCAGGATGCCATCGGTACCAGTAGAAATAGCTGTTAACACTGGCTTCTGGGTAAAGGCACTCGATTCTGACTGGAGTGCCCGGGGAACCGGATATGTAAGCGGGAGTCTGTTGGATCAGCACGGCCGCCATATCTGTAAAACCGACTGTGAAAAGACAGAGATGTTAATTTTGCTACTTCTTGAAATGGCACAAGAAGTGAGCGTGAACAATCGGACGGGGCGAATGAGAGAGAGAGAGATGAAACGATACGGAGAAAGATAAAGTGCGAGAAACGAAGGCAGAGAGAGATAATGAGAAGGACAGAGACAGGCAGAGGGAGAAACACGATAAGGTGAAAAACCAAGAACAAAAAGAAATGGAGAGAGTGACAGAAAGAGAGCGAAGGAAACAGATATGGGCATAGAACGAGAACGCGATGAGAGAAATAGAGATAGAGAGAAGAAGACACAGTGAAAGAGTGACAGACAGACTTTGGCAACTAAACATATACAGAGATTCTGCATCTTCAAACCGTATGATGAACCTCCGGGTTGGGGTGGGACTCGAGTGGGGTGGTGAGGGGGGGTTTATCTCCAAAGGGGTACGGACGACAATAACAGTGAGGGTCATGGACACCTCGCCGTTCATCTCCACCTTACCTGGTAACACCAGAAACAGAAACCAGAGGTGAGACAAAGGCATCTCCCGATGGCGGTAGGTCGGTGTATTTACTGCGTGCAATCAGTGCGCCGGTTTATTGTAGAATATCTGAAGTTCTGCGCACTGAACATGATTCGCTGCCCTCATGTCCCGAATGTTAAATAGCCGGATGGGGGGAGGGGGCGCAATTTGCTATTCTGTTTCATTGGGTCACAGAACGGGACTTGTCATTTCCTGACTGAGAAAATGCAAGAAATATTCAGCAGCTCAGATATCGCCTAACCTGACACGTTAACTCTGCTTCTCTTCACAGATATTGCCTGGACGGCTGCGTATTTGCAACTGTTTCTGTCTTGATTACAGATTTCCAGCATCCGAGCGTTTTGTTTTTTTTTTTGGACTGGTTGTTTCCAGGCGTGGCTAATCAGGAACATAAGTTTTGGCAGAGAACTCAGACTGAGGAACATTGGCAAAATTACCAAAGGGTTAGATCTGGTGAATCTGTTTAAATCAGTGTCATAGAGTCATAGGGCCATAGAGGTCTACAGCACAGAAAAAAGGCCATCCGGCCCATCAAGTCTGTGCCACTCAATCAAGAACCTAACTATTCTGTTCCCATTTTCCAGCACTAATCCCGTAGCCTTGTATGCCATGGCATTGAAATGCACATACATATAATTCTTAAATGTTACGAGGGTTTCAGCCTCTACCACCCTTTCAGGCAGTGAATCCCAGATTCCTACCACCATCTGAGTGAATAAAGCCTTCCTCACGTCCCCTTTAACCTCTTGCCCCTTACCTTAACCCTATGCCACCTGGTTATTGATCCCTCCACCAAGGGGAAATGTTACTTCCTATCTACCTTCTCTATGCCCCTCATAATTTTATACACCTCAATTATGTCCCCCGTCAATCTCCTCTGTTCAAGACTATCCAATCTCTCATCATAACAAAAATTCTCCAGCCCATGCAACATCCTGGTAAATTTCCTCTGCAGTCTCCCTAGTGCAGTTACATCCACCCTATAATGTGGTATCCAGAACTGCACACAATAATCTAGCTGTGGCCTAACCAGCGTTTTATACAATTCCAGCATAACCTACCTGCTCTCATATTCAATGCCTCGCCTAATAAAGGCAAGTGCTTCTTGTGCCTTCTTAAGCACCTTATCTACCTACCCTGCTACCGTAAGGGGCCGGTGGACATGCACACCAAGGTCCCTGTGACCCTCGGTACTTCCCAGGGTCCTCCATTCATCGTTTATTCCCGGGCAGTGTTTTTCCTGCCCAAGAGCATCACCTCACATTTATCCGCATTAAATTCCATTTGCCACTGATCAGCCCATCTGACTAGCCCGTGTACATCCTCCTCTAATCTAAGGATATCCTCCTCAGTATTTGCCACCCCACTAATTTTTAGTCATCCACGAACTTACTGATCAACTCTCCTACATTCAAGTCTAAATCGTTTATACATACCTCAAACTGCAAGGGACCCAACACCGATCCTTATGGAACCCCACTGGACATAGGCATCCAGTCCCAAAACACCCCTCGACCATTACCCAATGCTTCCTGCCACGCAGCCTGAGTTGCCTGACAGTGCGACGAAAGCAGGTTCAGTCATATATTTCCAAAGGGCATTGGGTAAAATCTTGAAGAGAAACCTAAAAGGAGGGAAGTTGGGGGTGAGCAGGGGATGGGCGCAATTGAATGGGGAAGATGTAAACTCGTCGTAATCAATATAATATAATCACTAAGAAATGTTGCGAATTCAGAATCAGTCTTTTACCCAGAGCATGTGGAGAATGTAGAAGTTGCTACCACGGGAGCCATTTAAAGCGAACAACATAGATGCATTTAAAGGAAAGCTAGACAAAAGCATGAGAGAGAAAATGAATAGAAGAATGTGCCGATAGGATTAACATGAAAAAATATAATGTGGGAGGAGGATGATGTGGGATTAATTGGATGCCCCTTTCAAACAACCGGGCCAAATTCTATTGGCTAAATGTTCTTTCTCGGTTTTGTATGATTCCATGGTTCTTGCAAAAGCTTCAAAATGCTCCCTTGTTTGAGGCAGACGCCATTTAACTTATTAACTGCTGAGCGAACAATTGAGGGTTAAATTACTCACTTCGCTTTCAAAACTCTTCAAAAGGCATATTTAGACAGGTGCTTTAACAGTCTTCATCATGAGCTCAAACCGCCGTCGGGGTAGGTGTCCCAGTGAGAGGGTTATCTGGAGGAATGTCCCGGCTTTGCACTGCATGAATGATCGGTGACAAGTTTTAGAGTTTAAAGATTTACTATTTCCTATTTCTATAGAATTGTTCCTTTTCGAGCAGTGAGGGGATTTGAAAGGCGTGTTCAAAGCCCTGGAGCGTTTTGATGATGAAATATGGAGAAACAGTATCCATTGGTAAAGGGTCGGTTACCAGGGTACACCGATTGAAGGGAATTGGCAAAACAATCAGAGTGACCGATGTGTAGAATCCTCCTCAGCGCATGGTTATCACCCTGGAATACACTCTGACCCCGGGGGTTTTGGGGGGGTGGGGGGCGATGTGGTGGTGGTGGGTGGAAGCAGCTTCAATGGAAACGTTTAAAAGTGAACGGGGGATAGTTCTTTCGAAGAGCGGGTATAGGTATGATGATGCGAATAAGCTCATGTAGCCCTTCACGTCATATCTTCTTAACTGATCGCAGCTTCCTTAACGTGAAGAACATTAGGACATCCATGTAACATTTCAATACTCAAAATGTAATGACATAATCTGACGGATAAGAGAACAGCAAGATTAATCGGTATCAATAAAATAATAAACTATGATGTACCACCTGCTGAACACTACAGGGGCAGAAACACATCGGTAGATCAATCGGTAGATCAATGCATACAGACATACATACACACAAAGATGAATTGATACAGAGACAAAGAGAGACACACAAACATTAACAGACAGGAAGAGAGTTCTATCTCCTACAGATTCATTTTGACTATTTTCGGGGTTTTCTTGAACTCTTCTGAGTCACAGAGAAAACTCCGGGCACAATAATACATGGCCGATTGATCCTCCCGCAAGCCGGAGGACTCCCCATAAGAGAGTCTGTTGTTGGGTGTCCTCGTGGTGAAACAGTCCTCCAAACCATACCAGCGACATTGGAATAGAAAATGTTCTGACGCTCACGGCCAGGATGCCATCGGTACCAGTAGAATAGGTGTTCGCATCTGCTTCTGTGTAAAGGCACTCGATGCCGACTGGAGTGCCCAGGGGACTGGATATGGAATAGGGAGTCTGTTGGATCAGCACGGCCGCCACATCTGTAAAACAGAGAGGGAGAGTGAGAGAGACATAGAAACTCGGGAATAAATTCTACATCGATGCCCACTATGAAAGGACACTGGTGCGCATGATGAGAGAGATGATAAAGAGGAGTGAGCGGGCAACACAGCGATATAGACAGGAGGAGAGTGGGAAGGAGAAAAAAATATGGAAAAAGCGAAGGAGAGAGACTGAGAGCGGCAAAAAATGAAAAACACTTTCACACACACACACACACACACACACACACTTAAACATAAACACAGACATTCTCTATATCCTCAACGTCCAGCTCCAGCTTACCCGTTATCATCAGCAACACGACCCAGAACTGACCCCCAGTCTTCAGCAGAGAGAGAAATACTTCTTTTTAATAGTGGGAATTCACTGGACAGTGTTTTTTGAACATCTCCATGTTCTGGACGCAGAATTCATAGTTGCCTCCTCCAACACTTTGAACCTGCAGACTGGTGTGACAACTCTTTCTTTCCTTCTTCGTTGGCTCACATGTCAGCAGTGGTCATTTCGGAGGCGGGCTGTTCTGGAGAATATCCTTTGCATCCTGCTAGAGGCCTTACCATGCTTCCTAAAGCTGATGGCTGGAGCTGGAGAAAACCATTCCTCAATCTTCAAACATTTGACATCAAAATCCGAGTGACGCAAGCCTGACATGGCTCCACAGCGCCCTCTGGTGGCTATGATATGCATCTACAAGGCCCTGGTGTATCCTCAGTTTAATGGATTAGAGGTTTACTTTCAAGTCCTTCTAGAAAAAATCCGCTTTCCAATTTGCTGCATTGCGTCGGATACTGACGTTTGTTGCATGGATTCTCATATAAAGATGAACACAGAAACTAGACCATTTGGCCTAGCAGCTCTATTCAGGTATTTATGCCGCTCTTTATCTCACTTGTCAGCATCTCTTTTTATTTCCTTTACACTCCTCTGCGTATCCAGCTTCCCTTTGACTGTATCTATGCTATTTGCCACAACGAACTCCCTGTGGTAGTGGGTTCCACATTTTCATCACTGTCTGTGTGAAGATGCATCCCTTAATTACTTGCTGTATTTATTATTGACCATCTTATATTTATTGGTCCAGGTTCTGGCCTCGTCCCACAAGTTCAAGCACCTTCCCTAAGTATATCCCCTGAAATGGTTAATAATGTTAACAACTTTTATCTACTCACCCTTCGGTCTTTCCTTGGGTGGTGAAAAACGACCCAGCTTATTAAATCTTCATTGAGAGTTATGACCAGAACATACTCTAAATGTAGCCTAACCTAGGAAGAAAAAATCCGGTACTTGCGCAAATTGCTCTAAGTATAGTCTAACCTTGGTAAATTGAGACCAAGATTGTGCATGGTTCTCCGGATGGGTCTACCATGGCAGATGGAGACCTGCATTGTGTGCACCACTCCGACTGGGATCTAACCAAGGTATTTGGAGACCAGAATCGCACAAAATATTGCAAATGTGTTTTAACCAAGGAAGCTCGATATCAAACTATGATCAGCCCAAGTATCGTACAAAGTGATATAAAGACAGGAGTGGGCATGAGGCGCTGGTTTGCGACTCCTGTGGAAAAGTAAGTGATTCTGCCGCAGAGTTGTGTAAGTTTATACCCCATCAGCAGCTGCTCAGCTATACAACCGCAAGACTTTGAGCTCAATTCCTTCCATGCAATGCGTTTTTAAAAACATATTCTAATAGCAAAGCAGCTCTTAGACCTACCTACGTCCTGACCTTCAACTCCGCTGGGGAGCCGTGGACACCACACGTTATTTTGAAGATTTCTCTCCTGAGTACAGTGATTCACCTCTTAGCACACTGCAGACAGCACATTGACCCCTGATTCTGGAAACAGGAATGATGAGAAAGAGTTAAGACAATTATGGGTTCCACACGCGATGATAAATGTGCAAGTTACATAGAAACAGAAACTAAGAGCATAGGAAACATAGAAACCTTTCGGCCCTTGGAGTCTGCTCCGCGATTCATTATGATCATGGCTGATCATCCAACATGCAATGTTTTGGCCTCAACTACTTTCTGTGGTAACGAATTCCACAGGCTCACCACTCTCTGGGTGAAGAAATTTCTCCTCATCTCAGTCCTAAATAGTTTACGCCATATCCTCAGACTGTGACCCCAGATTCTCGGCTCCCCATCATCGGGAGCATCCTCCATGCATCTATCTTGTCTAGCCCTGTTAGAATTTTATAGCTTTCTATGAGATGCCCCCTCATTCTTCTGAACTCCAGCGAATATAATCCTACCTGACTCAATCTCTCCTCATATGTCAGTCCCGCAATCCCAGGAATCAGTCGGGCAAACCTTTCCTCTATAGCAAGTACACCCTTCCTCAGATAAGGAGGCCAAAACTGCACACCAAATTCCAGGTGTGGTCTCACCAAGGCCCTGTACAATTGCAGCAAGACATCCCTACTCCTGTATTCAAATCGTCTCTCTATGAATGCCAACATACCATTTGCTTTCTTTACTGCCTGGTGCACATGCATACCTAAAGCGACTGGTGTACGAGGACACCCAGTTCTCGTTGCACATTCCCCTCAGATAATAATCTGCCTTCCTGTTTTTGCTACCAAAGTGGATAACCTCACATTTATCCACATTTTACTGCATTTGCCATACATTTGCGCACTCATTCAGCTTGTCCAAATCACACTGAAGCATCTCTGCATCCCCCTCACAGCTCACCCTCCCACACAGCTTTGTGTCATCTGTAAAATTGGAGAAATTGTGCTTCATTCACAATGGAAATAAAGGTACTGTGCTCATTTCTTACCAGAACGTGCGGCAACTATCAGACAACATTGGAAAACCTGCAAAATTTTATCTGGGTGCAAATGCGAAAATGTTGGAACAAAATTAGTGACACTTATTGACCCAAATGGAACATAATGTAGGATCGTTTTTTTTTTATTGAATCATTGATTTTCCTGATCCCTTTCTCAGATTAAACCGTCCTTGGCAAGTCCAACATTTGTTTCCAATCGCTCATTCTCTTCGAAAAATGGTGGCAGTGAGCCGCTTTGTTGAGCCGCTGCAGCCCATGTGATGTTGGTACGCCACAGCTATTGGGAAGAGAGTTCCCGAATTTTGACCCAGCATCAGTGAAGGAACGGCGTACAATTCCATGTCAGGATGGTGCAGAGGGGAAGTTTGCAGATGGTGGTGCTCCCAGGCGTCCGCTGCCCTTGCCCTTTTAAGTGTTAGAGGTCGAAGGATTGGATGGTACTGTATTAGGAGGCTTGTTGAGTTGCTGCAGTGTTCCTTATGGGTAGTACACACGGCTGCCAGTGTGCTCCGGTGGTGAGCGGTACAAATGTTTACGTTGCTGGATTGGGTGCCAATCAAGCGGGCTCTTGGGCCCTGGATAGTGTCGAAATTTCCTTAGTGTTATGGGAGCCGAACGTAACCAGGCAAGTTCCATCATCCTCCTGATTTGTACATTTCAGATGAATTATTCTCCTTAAATCAATTCACTGCCGTGGTCCCAAATAATTTACTTTTGCAACCCAGTTGTAAACCAGCTTCATTCTCATGGGACAGTGACTAAATGAATTTATCACTCGCGGCGACAAAAAAGAAACAGCGCAGGTGAGGAATCTCAAACCTCGAACATTCTGTTAATTCCTCTCAAGCAGTCTTGATGAAGGTGAGAAAGACTAGATGCAATCGGCGTAGCGGGAAGACATTTGCCTCTGTCACGGCTCTTATCCTGCAGTCTGTCATGATGTTCATCCGGTTAGTTTTTGTACTGGCACCAAGGCAGTCTTCAGTTCTTTGCTCAATGCTTGCACAGTAATACACTGCCGAATCCGCCGCTGTAGCCTGAAAGGTCCTTAAGCTGCAATTTTCTCCACCGGCCTTATAATCTTGGCTTCCTTCTCAAAGTCTTCTTCGTAAGTGGCTGCATTTCCGTTCATAAAATAACCCATTAGGCTGAGACCCTGCCGACCGGACGACAATAACAGAGCATGAGGCTATTGCTGCCGTCAATCTTTTATTATTTTCATTCTGCTCTTCTTTCCTCTATTCATCGACAGCATAGTTGGACACTGGTGGATCACCTCTGTCAATGTTTTGCCTGGAGAAATAAGGAGAATGCTTGTAACCTTTTGAACCGCATGTGTGATGGGAAAACTAGGTATGTAGATAAATAGGTAGGCAGACAAATAATAGTAGCTCTATTCATAGGTGATATATAAGTGGACGGCATATAGGTAGAAAGGGAATATATGCACAGATGGACAGATAGATAGATAGGTAGATGGATGGATGGATGAATGAATGGATGGATGGATGGATGGATAGAGAGGTAGATAGATAGATAGACACACACACACACACACAAACACACAGGCAGACAAGCAGACAGACAGACGGATAGATATATAGACAGACAGGCAGACAGGTAGATAGATAGACAGATAGATGGACAGATAGATAGATGGATAGACGGACAGGCAGACAGACAGACAATCAGACAGACAGACGGATAGATAGATAAAGAGATAGATAGATAGATAGATAGATAGATAGATAGATAGAAAGAAAGAAAGTTAGATAGATAGACAGGCAGATGGATAGACAGACAAGCAGATAGATAGATAGATAAACAGGTAGATAGATAGATAGAGATAGATAAATAGATACATATACAGATACATAGATAGCTAAGCAGACGGTTGGACAGGCGGACGGATAGAAAGAAAGAAGGAAAGAACAACAGAGAAATATAGATAGATAGGTGGATAGATAGATAGATAGATAGAAAGATAGATAGCTAGATAGATCGTATAACATAAGACTGCCAAATTGTCCTCAACACGGTCATATGTGCCATTAAATACAGCTTTAGTTGCGTTATGAAAATGTTAATACTCCTCTTTTCCTTAGCAGGTTCACTAAACCGATGTCATTCACCATGATATTCTGTCGATATCATGTTACTCCTAAAGCTTAAGCAATAATCAAGTAACGACTGCTGTGATTTCTTGCTTTTTAACCCAACTTGATTGATGTTCGAAGGGAATGAAAATACTGGAAAGGTTTTAGTGCGGGTATCATTATAAAGACCAGGGGATATCAAAGAAACTGACTAACTGCATTTTCAGACTACAGGCTGAATCTGAATCTGCTACTGGATCATTTCAGGCAGAATAACTGACGTCAGGACGTGACATCAGGCGAAGTTGGGTTTCCTTCTGACTCGTCAATTCCAATATCACAAAATAATCAGTCCTCCTGGTCGAAATGTGTGTGAAAAAGGCACTACTGCTGATGATTATCCGGGCCTTACTAGTGGTTCATGGCAAACGCACTATTTCCCTGTTGTCATCGCTATGACTGATTATCGTGGGCGATGGGAGGAGAATTGAAATGGTAGATAGTGTTTCCTCTGCTGGGGAGTGTCTGGAATCCAGAGCAACGGGGACATAAACTTAAAATTAGAACTAGGGATGACGCAATGGAGCAATTCTTCACCCAAAAATTGGTGGAAATGTGGAGCTCCCTCCTCAAAATATTTGTTGAGGTATCAGATCAGCATTGCCTTCAGTGCCACTCGAATCATGACCGCAGTCATTCCCATTAACAGACCTAATATCACTGTCTTAGGAACATATTTATCATCTTCGTTCCTATCGCCTTCAGAATTAACATCTTCACCCTCACCAGTTTAATAACTAGCAAGAGACGCCCACTTCACCATCGTCTGAAGTGTGGTTCCTCCCCACTGCTGCTCCACTAACTCAGTCACGGGGTATGCACATTGCTTGTTGGGCCATTTCGGGGAGCAGTTAAAATATTACAAAAGAAAAGAATATTAACTTTCTAAAAATTCTATCCAGTCTCAGTTGCAATGTGAATGTTAGAGGTTAGGGTAGGAGAACCGTGCACATCTGAACTCCCCCTTTGAGAAAGTAGCGAAGCTATGCTAAATCTGCAACAAAACTAGCTTGAATAGCACATGATCGAGGAATTATGTGAAAATAATATAGACACTTGGGAGACAACTTGCAATGGTGATACCAGAAATGCGTGGGTATTTTGTATTAGTGGGTTTGGAAGGTGCTGTCTAAGGAGCCTTGGCGAGTTCTGTCAAGACATCTTGTAGATGATACACACTGCTGCTGCTGTGCGTCGGTAGTAGAGGGAGTGAATGTTTGTGAATGTGGTGCCAATCAATTGGGCTGTTTTGTCCTGGATGATGCCAAGCTTCCTGACTGTTGTTGGAGCTACACTCATCCAGACAGGTGGAGAGTATTCCATCATATTCCTGTCTTGTGCCTTGTAGATGGTAGACATGCTTTGGGGAGTCAGGAGGTGAGTTACTCGCCACAGGATTACTAACCACTGACCTACTCTTCTAGACACTGTACATATATGGCCAGTCCAGTTCAGTTTCTGGTGACTAACTTTGACTGATGGCGTCTGGATCAGTACTTTTCAACAGGAGGAAACATTCTCAGCGTATCCACTATTCAAAATCTTCCAGAATTTTAAAGACTTCGATTGGTACACCCCCCTGTCTTCTTGTGGAGTCGAAGTTCACATTGAAGATACCCTCTGTCGTGTTGTGTGGCACAACCATCGTGCTAAATGGGGTAGATTTCGAACAGATCTAGTAACTGAAGACTGGGCAACCATCAGGCGATGTGGGTCATAAGCAGCAGTTGAATTGTACTCGACAAAATCTGTAAACTCATGGCCCAGCATAATCCCCACTCTACCATCACCATCTCGCCAGGGGATCAACTCTCGTTCAATATAGAGTGCAAGACAACATGCTAGGAGTAGCACGAGGCATACCTAAAATAAGGTGTCAACCTGGTAAAGCTGTAACACAGCACTGCTTCCCTACTAAACAGTATAAGCTGCAAGTGATAGAGACGGCTAATGGCTTCCGCAATCAACGAACTAAGCTGTGCAGTCACAGATTCACAGAATCATAGAATCACACTGTGCAGGAGAGGCCATTCAGCCCATCGAGTCTGCACTGATACGTGAGAGAAACCTGCCCTACCTACCTAATCCCATTTACCAGCGCTTGGTCCATAGACTTGAAAGTTATAACGTGCCAAGTGCTCATCCAAGCACTTTTCAAATGATGTGAAGCAGCCCGCCTCCACCACCCTCCCAGGCCATGCATTCCAGACCGTCACCATGCTCTGGATAAAAAAAGTTTTTCCTCACATCTCCCCTAAACCTCCTGCCCCTCACCTTGAACTTATGTACCCTTGTGACTGACCCTTCTACTAAGGGAAACAGCTGCTCCCTATCCTTCCTGTCCGTGCCCCTCATAATCTTGTACAGCTCGATCAGGTCGCCTGTCAGCCTACTCTGCGCCAATGAAAATAACCAATTCTATCCAACCTCTCTTCATAACTTAAATGTTTCATCCCAGGTAACATCCTGGTGAATCTCCTCTGCACCCCCTCCAGTGCAATCACATCCTTCCTATAATGTGGTGACCAGAACTGCACACAGTACTCCAGCTGTGGCCTCACCAAGGTTCTATATAACTCCAACATGATCTCCCTACTTTTGTAATCTATGCCTCGATTGATAAAGGCAAGTGTCCCATGTGCCTTTATCACCAGCCCACTAACATGCCCCTATGCCTTCAGAGATCTATGGACACACACACCAAGGTCCCTTTGTTCCTCAGAACTTCCTGGTGCCACGCCGTACATTGAATACTTCCTTATCAAATTACTCCTTCCAAAGTGTATCACCTCACGCTTTTCAGGGTTAAATTCCACCTGCCACTTATCTGCCCATTTGACCATTCTGTCTATATCTTCCTGTAGCCCAAGACACCAAACCTCACTGTTAACCACCAGCGCAATCCTTGTGTCATCTGCAAACTTACTAATCCTACTCTCCACATAGTCATCCATGTCGTTTATATGAATGACAAATAATAGGGGACCGAACACAGATCACTGTGGTACACTACTGGACACTGAATTCCAGTCACTAAAGCATCCTTTTGTCACCACCCTCTGTCTCCTAAAACTAAGCCAATTTTGAATCCACTTTATCAAATTATCCGGTATCCCATGTGCATTTGCTTTCTCAATAAGACTCCCATGTGGGACCTTGTCAAATGCTTTGCTGAAATCCATATAAACTGCATCAACTGCACTACCCTCTACACACCTGGTCACCTCCTCAAAAAATTCAACCAAATTTGTTAGGCATGACCTCCCTCTGACAAAGAAATGCTGACCATCCTTGATCAAACCTTGCCTCTCCGAGAGAAGATAGATTCTCTGCTTCAGAATTTTCTCCAATAGTTTCCCTACCACTGATGAGAGACTCAGTGGCCTGTCGTTCCCTGGCTTATCTCTACAACCCTTCTTAAATAGCGGAACATCCAGTCGTGAATGGTGATGGGCAATTAAACAACTCGCTGGAGGAGGAGGCTCCACAAATATTTCCATCCTCACTGATGGAAGAGCCCGCACATCAGTGCAAAAGATAAGGCTAAAGCATTTGCAAGACTCTTCAGCCAGAAGTGCCGAGTAGGTTATGGATCTCGGCCTCCTCCGGAAGTCCCCTGCATCACAGATGCCAGTCATCAGCCAGTTCGATTCACTCTAAGTGATGTCAAGTAACGGCTCCATTACTCCCTCCACCACCAACGCACAGTGGCAGCAATGTGCACCATCCACAAGATGCACCGGAGGAACTCACCAAGGGTCCTTAGACAGCACCTTCAAACCCATGACTGCTACCATCCAGAAGGACAACGGCAGCAGACACTTGGGAACACCGCCACCTGGAGGTTCCCCTCCAAGACACTCACCATCCTGATTTGGGAATATATCGCTGTCCCTTCACTGTTGCTTGGTCAAAATCGTGAACACCCTCCCTAACAGCACTGTGGGTGTATCTACACCACATGGATTGTACCTGTTTAATAAGGCAGCTCAACACCATTTCCTCAAGCGCAATTAGCGGTAGGCAATAAATGCTGGCCGAGTCACCGACCCCTGCATCCCATGAATGAAATAAACAAGAAATCCAGTCGCGAATTCAGAAATAAAACATTTTGTGACTTGAGATTGGCAATAATCTGGCACTCTTGGGTATCGAGAGTGGATGAAGCGAGCAGTCGAGATGAATCTAAGGGCAGGAGCGGCAGGTTTATAAGGGAGATGGGAATGGGAGTAGGATGGTAGATTTAGACGTGGAAACGTTGGAGGAGGCCCGGTTGGGGTATAATCGCAGGCATGGGTTGATTGGGCCGAACGGTCAGTTTCTGTGTCGTACATCCCATCCAATCCTATGATTCGCAGTATGCTTAGAGGGAAAAGAAAAAACAGGGGAATGGCACCAAGTCATGATACTCATTTGGAGAGCCGGTGCGTACACGATGGGCCGAATGGTCTCCTTCTGCGCCGTACCAATTCTGTGATTGATTCTGTGAAAGGAGATGGATTTAATTAGAACCATCCCAATCCGTGTGGACTGAATGAGCCGTGGGGGAGCTCTGAGATGCTTGCGGTTTGAGTACAACGGGCCAAACCCTGGAGGTTGAGACGACCACATTATTGTGGTTCTTTATTAGGTTGTGAGTCATTTTTTGACAGACAGCTGGTGTTTTCACGCGCCGTGCGTCATTGCATGCCCAGAGGTGGACGGTGGTGTGTTAGGGTTGTGTACTGGAGAGCTCCAGACTAAATTAGGCATTGCTGGATCTTTGGACTTTAAAGCGATTCCGCCGTGTAATTAGAAATGTGGCCGGTCACGGCGGAATAGAATAGAGAGACGAGTTCACCCTTTGCCCTTTATCAGTAGAAGAACAGTTCTGGATAGTTAGTTCCTCAGTCCAAATCTCGTCACAGCCTAATTCCTGATGTGCACAAACGCAGTCGCCAGAGACTGGTGAGATATCGAAGCGGACAATTCTGTCTAGACAAGGAAGCAATAAAATTGGTTTTCATAGAATTAAACAGTGTGGAAGAAAGCATTTGGTCATTAAGGTCTGGGAAGGCTCTCTAGAAAATGAAACGATTCAATTATTGTTCCTTTACTAGTTCCCTCTAACCTGTGCCTTCTGGTACCCGCCGTCCTCCCAATGGGAACAGTTTCTCCTCATTTATTTATGGAAATCCCTCATAATATTCTATTTAAATCTCCATTAATCTTTCCTGTTCCAAGGAGAACAGCAACTTCTGTCATAAAACTCGAGTCCTCAAGACCTGGCCGCATTCTCTTAGATTTCTTCTGCACCGTCTCCGAGGCCTCCACATCCTATCCAAAATCTGATGCAGAGAGGTGGAAGGACTACACCATCCGAGGCAAAAGCATGGTTTGATGGGGATTTCGCGTAAGTTCATTGGTTTGGTACTCTGGAACATTCCGGGGATTAATCCTGCCTAACCACAATCGATGGATTCATTGATTCACCAAAGCAAAGGACATGATTAGTATGACGCTCCACGTAACCGTGTTCTTGGGAAAGTGTTCCTTTCTGCATCGCAGCGTGTTCCTATTTTTGAATTGTTTTGTTCCCTCAACATGTGTCAGTCATAACTCAGCTGGTAGCATTCTCATTCACAAAGCTGCAGGTTCGAGTCCCACGACAGAGAATTGAGCAAATTACGCAGGACATGGCTGCTCGTGTCAGCACTGGGGGAATGCTCCACTGTCGATGATCCCTTGTTTCGGACGAAACGGAAACAGGGACCTCTCAGATCGACGCATATCATTTTAAGGGCACTATTGGAAAGAATGGGCCTAGATTTCCCCCTAGTTCTCTGGGCCAATACTAATTGCTGAAACAGGTGAAGTAACCATGCATCATATTTCTGTTTGTGAGAGCTTTCTGTGCGAAACTTGACTGTTGCAAGGCTTTCTACATTACAACAGTGACCATATTTTAACACTTCTTAAGTTTTTGGATTCACCCAGGCCTTTACCTGTGCTAAATAACCTGACTTCTTCCTTTCCTTCATTGTTCTGTTACATTCGGTGGAGAAGGTAGACCGAATTACAGTAAGAAAGTAAGAAAATGCTGGGAAAACGCAATAGCTCTGGCAGCATCTGTGGAGAGAGAAACACAGTTAATGTTTCAAATCCAATATGACTCTTCTTCGGATTTAGGGTGACACCTGCGATAATGTAACACTCCTTCAGTGCTACCTACCGACAGTGCGGCACTGCCTCAGCATTGGCAGTTAAGCGTCAGCTTAGATGATTGTATCAATTCTACGTCAGATTCAGAAAGTTGTAGGTTCGAATCATTGAGGCAATACTGATACTGTGCAAAGGACGATGCGTCGTACTCCTCATTTAACCCTGTCATGCTTCAGTTCCACCCCCTACCACACCCACACCCCCCCCCCCCCCCCAACCAGGTTCCAGCTAACTGTTGATTTAAAAACGCAGCAAGCACCGTGACGAATGGCCTCCTTCTGTGCTCTGTCAATTCTGTGACTCTGTGAAGAGTTTGCCATGTACAAAACATGGTCAAGGTTCGCATGACACTATTGCTCCCAACTTGTGGTAGAAATGAACAAAGATATTCCCCTGGCGTGAGGATAGAGCTGATGTTCCATTGCGTGCTTTCGCCTGTATGTGGTGCAATATTAATAACAAGGATTTAGAAGGTGTCCAAAACAAATGCATTGATCAGGTTCTAGTAGAACATAAATTATGTGGAGAGACTGGAGCAGTAGGGGTTGGTCTGCACAATGCAGGGGCGCTTAATTGGAGATTAAATGCAACCTAAAGGTAGAATCTGATTTAATATTTTATATTGACAAATGTGTAATTTTTTTTTTATTTGTTAACTCTGCAGGTGCCTGCTGAACTGTTGGTCTATTTTTAAAGTTTGATCGAACATGATGAGATTTTTATGCATCTGATCCTCGAATTGAGCAAAATATTACTGTCAAGAAACAAAGAAATGTTTATATATTAATGCAATATCAATAAATATTTTGCGTTTTCTTGTAAGGTGACTGAAATTCTGTTGCACCAGGTCTTGCACGTTTGCACTTTGTTACTGTTGATTTAATACTCTAAAAGAACGAAGGGGTTTCAGACCGTAGATGAGGAGAAACTGCTCCCAGTGGTAGAAGATGGATAACCAGGGAAGATCGATTTACAGTGATTGGGAATAGAATGAGTGAGAGAGAAGAGGGAATGTTTTACTTAAGCGGTCAGTTTTTATGATCTTCAAGTCATTGGCTGAACGGGTGCATGGAGCGGGTTCAAAAAATGTCCAAAATGAAATGGGGTGCATGTGAAAAGAAACAATTAACAAGGCTTTGGCGGTGGAGGGTGTGATTAATTGGATAGTGATGGCAAACCGCTGGACAAAAAATTCTTCTGTGCTGTGTTATTTTGCGATTTCACGAGCAGTTGGCTAGAAAAGATGCACTAAACTGTCACTACAGCCAACTGGCGGCGGTAAAGGAGCATCCATGGGAGCCCATTCACCCCACGCAGGTTTTTGTAGCTGCAATCCATCTTTCTCAAATGCTGTGCGATACTACAGGCACAGAAGTAGACAGCGGTGTGAGATGGAGAGGTGTCTCTCAGTTTCAATGTAAACAGTGCATTGCTGATTCTCTCGGCCTTAAACGACTCAAGTGTGTAATTCATAACAATCCCTTCTCCAGCAGAACTGAATAGAGTTTCTAATGTCCGATCTGGTTGTTGCCTGTACCAAAACATATTGGGATAGCTAATATTCGTCAGTTTGCATCTCAATGTCGTCGATTCTCCTGCTGCAGTCGAGAAAACAGAAGGCGACTGCTCCACGTAAGAAGCGAATATTCCTGTTGAATGGAAATTCGATTAGATTTTTAAATCTGTCAATAATCGATTAGAGCAGCGTTACAGTGCAAGAAAGAAAGAGCTTACAGTGCGTGTTGCAACAGCAGGACATTACAAACGTTTACGATGAAGTACTTTTATAGTGCATTCACTGCTGTAATGGGGCAAATACCGTGGCGAATTTGTGCAGCGCGGAGTCCAACAAACAGCAATGTAATAATGACAAGTTCATATGGGTTTTTGAAGAGGTACAAGTTTAAAGGTTCGCACAGGACACAGGGAAGATCTCCCTGCTGATCTTCTGTGGGATTACTTAAGTCACCTGTAGAGGCAGTGAGATTTAAATAGGGCCCCTGCAACAGGGCATCGCTCTCTCACGACTACCTCAGTAATTGAGCAGCGATTCTTTCGTACTGCCCCACCGACTGTTCAGCACTTCCTCAGGAGTGGCACCTGGAGTGTCAGCATTGATTTTGAGCTGTTAACTGGAGTAAGACTCGAACCTATGACCTTCCACTCAGATGCAAAACTGTTACCAACTGAACGAAAGCTGATATTCACATGCATTATTCTATTATTTGTACGCATTTGACTTACTTCGGAACAGTGCAGTCATAAATACGGACTGAACGCTATGGAGCATGTTTGATTGATTCGACACTACTCGACGTGGGAACGGAGAGTAGCGCAATATCACCTTTGGGGGCGGTGTTTCTGTTAAATCTGATTCAATGCGGAGTATCCTGTTGTCATCACTATGTGTACGTAACCACGTGAAACCCACTCACCATCGCAATACAGTCGGCTAGGGATGAATTTAATAGAGCTGTTCCAGTTTTAGAAAGGGGATTGATTGAGTTAATAAGAAGAGTTCAGTCTTCTAGCGGGTTATTGGTGAAAAGGAACCATCGATATAAGATAATAGACACAAATTCTATATGGTAAGCGACGAGGCTTTATATGTAACGAGGTGCACTGCCTGGAAATGTCGAATGTGCAAAGTCAATAGTAACTTTCAAAACAAAATTGGGTAAATACTTGAAAAAGAAAATGCAGGCCCATGGGGAAGGAACAAGTATAGATAGAGAGAGAGAGAGATTGTATGGGGGAGAGAAAAACTAGGAGTCATAAATAATATGCAGTCGCTAATAAATCCAGAGAGGAATCCAGGAAAATCACCTGTAGCTGGAGAATTGTGGACACACGATGATTGAAGTAAATAGCTTTAAAAAGGAAGCAAGATGAGGGCGTTAGGGAAGAAGGAATACCAGGATGTGCTGAGGGAGTGAAATGAAGTAGGGTGTCAGGAGGTGCGATGACGACTAATTGGCACCTCTTTCAAAAAGCTAGCACAGGACAGAAGGGCCAATGTACGATTCAGTGTTTCCATAAAGAACGTAAAATTGTTGGGTTAAAATGCTCTCTTGTTTCAGACAGGGAAACTGACAATTCCGGTTTTTTTTAATCACTCGCAGCATGTGGACTGCGGAGGAGCTGCACTGTCGCAGGGGCAGTCCTGAGCGAGCACTTTACTCTCAGGCGTGTCCTAATTTGGTTGCTATGTTAAAACGACTGTTCTCTTAGCTGTACGGAAATGATCCCATCGTCCTACTTGTGTGCCTACTCCCATCCTTAGTTGTCCTTGAGAAGGTGGTGAAGTGCCACCTTGACTACAGCTGAGTGGTTTTCTAGGCCATTTCAAAGGGGATTTAATAATTAACGGCATTGCTATGAGTCTGGGCTCACATATGGGTCAGTCCAAATGAGAGATGCAAATTTCCTTCCCTCAATGAGATCAGTGAACCAGATGGGTTTTTAAGGCAGCGTGGCAGTTTGATGCTAATGATTTGTGATAGCAGCTTTGCATTTCAATTTTTTATTTAATTAAGTTTATTTAAATCACATTGCTGCCCGGGTTGGATCTGAGCTCAGGTCTCGGGATAATTGGTCAAAGCCTCTGGATTCCTCACCCAGTAAGATAACCATGATGCTATCGTACACTTTGCTAAACGATAGTGAAAGGGTTAAACTTATTCACTGGTCTGAACTCTTGTTTTGTTTTAAACCATGTTAAAAAACAACATCTTCAGTAGCGCATTAATGATTTACAACAGATTCTGAAACTGCCATAACGAGGCGGGTGTATCAGAGATTAACTATGCACAGAGGCAGCTTGACTTAGAGTGTGAAATATCACTAAGACATTTAAACTTTCAAAGTTGTAATATTTCCCTTATATCTGCTTTGGGCGCCATGCCACTGCATACGTTAGAGGGAGATTAACCAGAATGGTACCAGGGTTGAAGGGATTCACTTATGTAAAGAGACTGGAGAAGCTGCCATTGTTCTCATTTCTTTTTTCATTCAGGGATGTGGGCTTCGCTGGCTGGGCCAGCATGTATTGCCCATCCTAGAGGCCTTTGAGAAGGTGTTGGTGAGCTGCCTGCTTGAACTGCTGCAGCCATGTGGTGTAGGTACATCCACAGTGCTGTTAGGCAGGGGGTTCCATTATTGGCCAATGGAGGAGCGTGGATATAGTTCCAAGTCAGACTGGGATGTGATTTGGAGGGGAATTTGCAGGTGCTGCTGCTAACATGGGTGCGCTGTCTTTTGCATTCACGGTGGTAGATATCGTGGATTTGGAAGGTGCTGTCCAGGAGCCTTGGTGAATTGCTTGTAGATAGTACACATTGCTGCAACTGTGTGTCGGTGGTGGAGGGAGTAAATATTTGTGGCAGAGATGCCAGTCAAGCGGCTGCTTTGCCTGGGATGGAGTCAAGCTCCTTAAGTGTTGTGGGAGCTGCACTCATCCAGGCAAGTGGAGAGTATTCCACAACACTTGAACCTTGGGCCTTGTAGATTGTGGACAAGTTTTGGGAAGTCAGGAGCTGATTTACTCGCTGCAGAATTCCCAGCCTCTGACCTGCTCTCGTAGGCACAATATGTATATGGCTGGTCCAGTTCGGTTTCTGATCAATGGTAACTGATGTAAACTTATTTACCTCACAATATCGTTTGGTTAAAATATAGAGAACATATTCAAAAGATGGAAATTCAATCGTTTGCTACCGTAGATTCTAATTCATTCATAAAAAAATCATAATCACCTAATAATAGATTAATAGCTAGATAGGGCAAGTTAGGTAGGCAGAGAGAAAGGGATAGAGACTCAGAAAGAGAGATAATAGATGGAAGATAGACAGATGGGCAGGTGGATAGAGAGATAGAGATGGATAGAACAGATGACCAATAGACAGATAGAGATCTAACTCAAGAGGTCGTCGTTTATGTGCCATGCCGAATGGCATAGGCGACCATTGAGTTCGAAATTTTAGGATCATAGCAAGTGGGTGACCTTGTAGTTGAAATGCGAGATAAGACAGCCTTTAATATTGTTCAGCTGCTTCCTTCTCTGTCGCCATTTTGATCTTATTCCATTAACCCTTCTTGTGGTGATAAGGCACTCCAACAGTCCTGCATGGATAACACGCCTGAAGAACTCAATATGTATGTTTTGATGTTATTTAAGAGTTCGCTTGTTCTTCCGGCCATTCAGCATTTCTACCTTGGTTCTCCACCTATCTTACCCTTGGAATCCTTCTTAAGCACCACATTTCGAAGCTGATCATTTATTTTTCCTCCTGTTTCCCAATGAGATGCGGAGAGGCAGATAGATAAATAGAGATATAGATAGATAATGAAAGGACGAGGGCTGAATAAAAAGTCAGGCAGATAGATAGATAGAGATAGAGTGGATAGACGGTAGGTCGATAGATGTATGGATAGATCATTCGGTGGAAAGATCGATCGCGAAGTAGATAAATAAACGGAGAGATATAAATATAATGCTTGGGCCGACGAATTGGTTTCTCTCCTACCGGTACCACTGGCACCCGTCTCCACCTCTCCATTTCTGGGGCAAGACGAGTTTCACCCCTTAAAATAGTGCCCATTTGATTGTCCTGTGTATTGCCTGTCGATGTATTCTGCCCGCATTATGCCAGCTGTCTCACAGATAAGTTCACCAGAGGGCATGGCTCAAGCTCACCGATTTCCAATGGTGGAGGTCTGCCGCTTTAGAACTGAGCTCCTGCCTCCCAGACTGACGGGGGATGTTTTAGCAGCAAGTCTTCTTGACGCTGTGGCACCCTGGCTAGCGAGATATTACACAGCCGAGCCACTGGGCTGCTGTTGAGACCGATTAGGCGCAATAATACACAGCCAAACCACTGGGCTGCACTTGGGACAGGTTACGGTAAGAATCGTTCATTACTATGGCGGCAGACATCCGGCTTGCGAAACTCTCGGAGATTTCCGGCGTCTCCGCTAAGCGAGGATGAAGACTCAAGACCAGTTTTGGATTTGTGCACGAACTTTGAGTGCCAATTATGTCGCAGTCACCGACCTCGTGATGCTACCGGCAATAAACATATGTCTTTGGATAACTGCTTCCGTCAGTTCTTTTGTAATAGACACGCAATGTTAATGGAGATTTTCTTATTTGGCATCGGCTTGATAGATAGAGGAAGAGGGATATATAGAGAGAAAGTGAGAGTTAGTGAGTGAAAGCTGGACAGGTGGAGAGAGGGTGTGAGAGGGAGCAAGGAAATAAGTGAGAGAGGTAGATGTGGAGGGAGACGCTACGGCCAACTGAGCGAATAGCGGAGAGCGGAAAGGGAACAAAGTAGTGGGAGCGCGTGGGAGATAGTGAGAGAGTGAGGGAGAAGATAGGGCGAGAGAGATAGGGGATAGAGAAGAAGAAACACAGAGCAAAAAAGTGGTGTGTCTGTCTATATATCTTCCCATTGACGTCACTAGCTAGCAATCTACCTATCTACATATTTCTCTCTCTCTCTCTTTATGTATATATATATATATAAATACCTATATATAGCAGTCTATCTATTTATCAATGTCTCTGCTTCTCTCTCTTTCCCTGTCTCTCTCTGCCTCTTCCTCCCTGTCTGTCCCTCTCTGTCTGTCCAGCGGTCATTAATCTATAACTAGACCTTGTTAGGCGGCAGTGCCTGAGACGGGGCGGTATTTTGTAACACGGCCCGGCCAGAGCGTTTCACTGTGCATCACTGGACGCACAGAAATACCGAGCCGCGTCGCTCAGCTGCACTGTACCTATATTCAGATCGAAGGAGACGCCTGCAGTCTTCTTGGCCGTGAACCTCTCGGTGATCCCATCCGACCTTGTTGGGTCATTTTCCTGCAGAGCGTACAAGAGGTCCTGGAACCCGTGGCCCGGGAACTGACGGTACCAGCACATGTAAGCATTAGTCTCGCGTTGGATGCAAGGGATAGTCACTGTCGCGCCCTTTGCCACTGATATATATTGCCGGGGCAGCACAAGCTCCTAAGAATCACCAAGTCCTCAAAACAAAACAAAGGTAAAATAGAAAAGGCATTTGATTTTCAGGAACTAACAGTTCACTTCCTTTCACATTCTTACATTCGAACACAAAAGGACTATATCCTGCAACTAACAGAGGCGATTAGAATAGTGAATAGAGTTTTTATAGAGAAACCGTTGCCTCTTCATGGGTCATGTCATGCAGCACGTCTCCATGCTAAAAAATTCAGGTTAGGAGTCAGTCCAAAAATGAAACTGATAGACTTTGAGGGCTTTAAGCATACGGAGCCAAGCGGGTAAATGGAGCAAAGATTCAGATCAGTCATGATCAAATTGGATGGTGGAAAAGGCTCTTGGGGCTGAATGGCCTCGTTCCTACTTCCTATATCCTGGGATATCCTGTTTCAGTCGATTTGTGAAAATGGGCTAACAATTGATCTCGTTTAGATCTAACTGGCTTGGTAGTGTTAGCATTATAAAAGGGATTGATGCGGGAAATATATCTCGCTGGCTCAAAATGTATGGGAACAACCTGCAACTATCTATCATATTTTACGTCTTAGCTTTGCCATTGACTAGGTACAGTGTCTTTGTTTAAGATACTTATTCTCTTTCCATTATCATCATCATCATCATATCTCTCTCTCTCTTCTATTATATTTCTCCCTTTCATCCTGCGTCATTCCCTTTCTTCCTGTGCTTCTTTGATTTCAGCCTTTCTCTCTCTAGCTATGGAACATTTGTTCTGTGGATATCTAACACGCTCCGACTTCAACCCCTCGTGAGATCGACCCCCCGCTTTACTTGCCCGCCAGTAGTAACTCTAGCGAAATGCAGATTAAGACCCAAGTCCACATGGTACACTGCAGAGGCTCGGAGAGCCGGGCGCATAAGGTCAATTAGTTGCCCAGAGACTGGAGGTGTTACACTGTAGTTTGCAAAAGCGGGATTGACGAGTAGAAAAGTAACAAACTTTATCATTCATAAAAAAATCAACACGGAGCACACTATGTCCGTCCACCCGCTTTCTGGTTGACATCCTAGACGTCTATCTCTGATGAACAGCCTCGCACCTCTTCTGAGCCCCGCCCCCTTCTCTTATTGACAGTCCCGCCTTCGCACTGATTCATTGACAGGCCAGGTCTCCTTCTCCATTCGAACACCTTCCTTTGTCTGTTCTTGTTCCGCTCCTCCATCTGGGAGTCATAGCTGCACTCACCTCCGCCGCACCTACCCGCTATTGAGAAAGGATATTAAAGGAGATAGAAATAAAGCGGAAAAAAAACAATCGACGTACGGATCAGCCAGGATCTAGATGAGGCTGAATTACCTCCTCCTTTGCTTATGTACGTAGCTAAAGAGGCTGAATGGCCTTGTCCTGTTCTTGTGTAATAGGTTGGAGGGGCTGAATGGCCTCCTTCTGTTCCCGTGTAACAGAATGGAGAGAGCCGAATGGCCTCCGAAAAATTCAATGCAACATGCTACTGAGTTTCTATTGTTTCCTTCCGTTCCTGTGTAACAGGCTGGAGATGGGTTGAAGGGCCTCCTCCTGCTCCCGTGCAATAAACACAGAAGATCTGAATGGTATTATCATTTTCCTATGTAACAGGATCGACATTGGCTGAATGGGGCTCCTGTTATCCCTGTGTAACAAGTTTTAGGGGCTGAATAGTTGCTGTATAATAGGCTCGAGGGTGGATGAATAGCCTCCTCATGTTCCTGTGTAACATGGTGGAGATGGACTGAATGGGATTCCTCTTGTTTTCGTGTAACAGTCATCGAGGGGGCTGAATTAGCCTCCTCCTGTTCCTATGTAACAACCTCGAGAGGGGCTGAAAGGCGTCCTGCTGCCCGTGTGTGACATCCTCGAGATGGGCTGAATGGGCTCCTCCTATTCCTGGGTAACAGTCTCAAGGGCAGAATAACCCCTTCCTGCCCTTGTGTTCTGACTAAACCATCTTACAAAAGCTGTTGTACGTCATTGTCCAAGGGCAGCCACTGCTGCCCCTGTGGACAAAGCAAACATAACGTCAGTGCGTCAAGAGCCGGGAGATTTCTTTCTTTCTCTTTCTTTCCCTCTCTTTCTTTGTCTTTTGACATCGCACATTGATTTGTTTGCTTTTAGTTTTGTTTATTTTGGCATTTCCTTTCTACGTCGACCCTATCCAACCCTACCATTATTGTAAAGACCTCTAGGAAGCCTCCCTCAGCCTTATCTTTTATAAGTAAGGAATCCAAGTTTGTTTAGCCTTCCGGATAGAGATAGCAACTCACTTCAGATGTAACCCTTGTAAATTCTCTTTTACCAGTCACACAGTACCTAATCCTCAATTTTCCATTCAATTTCCACCCCTATTCTCGTCAAAGCACATTCGCTCTGCGAAATATACCCCAATAGGATGGCGCACCGCCTGGCTTTATTTCACACAGCTGTTTCCTGCCGCCTTTGGGTTTTTGTTGAGCTGCTCCATCTCTCTGAGTCACTGTGAAGACTCCAGGTGCAGTAATACACGGCCGAGTGATCCGCCCGCAGGCTGGAGGACTCCAGCTTGAACTCGTATTCACTCGGGGGCATGAGTTCAAGGTGAGGGACAGGCGTTTTAGGGGGATGTGAGGAAAAACCTTTTTACCCAGAGGGTGGTGATGGGCTGGAATGTACTGCCTGGGAGGCTGGTGGAGGAGTGTTGCCTCACATCCTTTAAGAAGTACCTGGCACGTCATAACATTCAAGGGTATGGACCAATGGCTAGTAAATGGGATAAGGTAGGTAGGTCAGGTGTTTCTCTGGTGTCGGTGCAGACTCGATGGCCTGTGATTCTGTGAACATATCTTCATGACTGTGAATCTGCTGTTGGACTGGTTGATGGGGCTGGGATGTCTAATTGGACAAATTTCACACAGAGCTGGCACAGGCTCGATGGGAGGAATGGCTTTCTTCTGTTCTTTGATTCTCTTTTAACAAATCGGAACAGACATCTGCACTGCATGAACCAAAGCTCTAAATTCTTTGCCGGCAATAATTCACAGATTATTTCATAAACACCTGAAAAGCGACCTTGAGTCTGAGAGAAGTGAGTTAACGGTTTTCAGCAGATTCTGAAACCGCTGTCAGGGGGCAGCTGTCCCGCTGTTGAATACACCTTGTACAGTGTGAACCATCACAGGCGTTTAAAGGTTCCGAAATGAATTATTTCCTAGTTGTGTGGGATATTCTCTTTAGAGATGAGATGGCTGAGCTAAGGTTTGCCGAAATGGGGAGAGGGTGAGGGTTTCCTATGGATTCCGTTTGTGCGGAGAGATTGGAGTAGCCGGGATTCTCTTCCACAGTGGAGATTAGATAACGGCATTCAGATCCATGAAGGTTTTTCTTAGAGTGAATAGGGAGAAACTGTATCCAGTCATTCGGAACCGATGAACGATGTTTTAAGATGACTAGGGGCGGTAATTAGAATTGCTTTCTTCAGTCAGTGATATCATTGACCCTGTCTCACTTGCTCAGTTTGAACATACATGACAATCAGGAAGAGGAAGGGGCTCAGTGTCGACCCTTGGTGCTATCCAGCTTTGACTTTGAAACTCTCATTCTCCCCGAACCTGCTTCTTACTCTTGTCTGGCACTACTTGTACATGTCCTGTAATAATCGCAAGCACTTGTCAGAGTCTCCGCAAATTCTAATCACCAGATCTTCCTCCTAGATACCCAGTCATAAGGCATCTTTAGATCAGTGAATACATGAGGACTCGAAACGTCAACTCTTTTCTTCTCCGCCGATGCTGCCAGACCAGTTGAGTTTTATCAGCCTAGTGAACCGTCTCTCAACTCTTTCTAAAGTAAGTATATCCCTCCTTAAATAAAGTGACCAAAATGGAACCCATTGCCGTATGTGTGGCCTCACCAGTTCCCTGTGCAGTTGTATCAAGACTTCTCTACTTTCATACTTAAACATTAGAACTCTACTTTATAAGCACAAACTTGTTTCCAAATTGGGTCATGATCACACATATTCCCTATCCCTGGGCCTTCCCTCAGCATCTACAACCCTCCCTATCTATGTAGCCACCTCCAGCCTCTACAATCCTCCATATCTCTGTAATCTCTACCAGCCCCTAAAACCCTTCCTATCTATGTAATCATCTCCAGCACCGACAACCCTCCTCATCCCTGTAATCTCCTCCAGACTCTAAACCCTCCCTATCTCTTTAATCTCCTCCTGCCCCCACAACACTCCCTGTCTCTGTAACCTCGTCCAGCACCTACAACCCCCTATCTGTGTAACCTGCCTTTACAACCGCCCCCCCCGCACCCCTCCCCCCCATCTCTGTACCCTCCTCCAGCCCCTTCAACCCTCCCTATCTATGTAACCAGCTCCCATCTCAAAACCTTCCAGGATCTGCAACTGTCCTAATTCTGGTCTCTGGAATATGCTCAATTTGACTTTCGTTCTTATTGGCAGCGATCAACCACCAAGTAATGGGTTTCCTTCGCTACATCTCTTCGCCTCTCTATCTTTCTCTCTCCTACTTTAAGATACTCCTGAAAACCTACCTCTTAGATCAACGTTTTGGCCATCTACTCTAATATATTCTTACCCCACTCGGTGTCAAAGTAGGTTTTATAATACCCAGGAGAAGTGTCTTGGGCCAGTTCACTACATTAAGGATGCCATCTAAATATAACTTTTTCTCCTTGTTGGCATTAAGGTTATAACAGCGTGAATTCACTAAACTGAAACCGGCGGTTAGAGGCTAAATTATGGGGATGGATTCTTTTTAATTCATTCTCGTGATGTGAGCGTGGCAAGACCAAAATTAATTCCGGAGCCTTGAAAAATCATGGTGAGCCACCTCGTTCAATGGCTGCAGCAAATGAGGTGTGGGTGCATCCATGGTTAGGGAGGGTGTTCTAATATTTACACCCAGCAACAGCAAAAGAAGACTTAAGTATTTCCCATTCCGAATGGTGTGTGATTTGGAGGGGTATTTGCAGGTGGTGGTGTTCCCATGTCTCTGCTGTCCCTCTCTTAGGTATAAATGTTGCAGTTTTGGATCACATTGCAAAAGAAACCTTGGCGAATTCTTGCAGTGCATCTTGTAGATGGTACACACTGTGCTACTCAGCATCGGTAGTGCATGGAGTGAATGTTTCTGGATGTGGTGCCATCAAGCGGACAGCTTTGTCCTGGATAGTGGTTATCTTCGAGTGTTGTGGGAGCTGCACTCATCCAGGCAAGTGGAGAGTATTCCATTAGACTCCTGACTTGTGCGATGTAGACAGTGGACAGGTCTTCGGGAGTCACGAAGTGAGTTACTTTCCACAGAAAACCCAGCCTCTGTCTTGCCTTTTCAGCCCATTAGTTACGTTTCTGGTCAATGATAATCCCTAGGATGTCGAGGATGGTGCATTCAGCGAAGGCAATGCCATTGGGAGTTGTTGGAGTTACATAGACTTGGTCTCTATTCCCTTGAGTACAATACATTTAGTGGTTAGTTAATTGAGCATTAGAAAAATGTTAAAATGGGTTTATATATTTGAGAAAGGGAAACAGTTCCCTGTGGTGGCTGAATCCAGACAAGATGGCAAAGTATTGAAATTCAGGCTAGGTATATTCAAATGTCCTGTTCTATTCCTTCGCATGACCAATGGGCTTATTGGAGTTAAGGGTGAAATTGAGCTTTCAAGAGAAACATATGGAACAAAGACAGTTAGATACAGTTCAGACACAGTTGAACCATGGTCTAATTGAATGGCTCTACTGTTTCTGTGTAAAAGGCTCGACAGACGTTTAAACGGCCTCTTCCTGCAGCTATATAACCGGTCTGTTTAGGGGCAATTGACCTCCTGCTGCTGAAAAGTCGAAAGAGCTAAATGGGATTCTGTTGTGCCACTTCAAACAATTTCAGTAGTCTGTTTCGTGGCCCTAGAGTGTCCTCTACTGTATTTGTGGAGAAATGCAACACAGCTTCAGTATATCGATTGAAAACAATTTCACTCCTCTCTATCGTTCTTCTTTTGTTTATTACATTCTATTTCCTTCCTTTCTTTCGATATTCCCGATGTACCTTTTGTCTCTTCTTCTTGTCAAAAACACATTCATTATGCAAAATAAAATCAAGTTTTTTTGGGGACAGCGCATGATTTCCTCATTCACAGCTGTTTGCTGCCGCCTTTGGGCTTTTGTTGAGCTGCTCCATCTCTCTGAGTCACTGTGAAGACTCCAGGCGCAGTAATACACGGCCGAGTGATCCGCCTGCAGGTTGGGTGTCTCCAGTTTGAACTCAGAGTCACTCGGTCTCCGGGCAGTGAAACCGTCCACCGGGCCCCTCGGAACTAACCTAGTTGATAGCAGCTGAGTAAAACATTATTTGGGGCTCTCTCCCCGGGAATTGTCTGTACCGGTAAATAGCAGGGTTAGTGCTGCCCTCCACATCGCAATTCAGTTCCACCGCTTGCCCGGGAAATTTGGAGACAGCGGCGGGAGTCTGGCGGATCGTCTGCGAGTTCACGTCTGGAGAAGAGGCAGGAAGAGGAGGAGGTCAGAACCGGAGAAATCTTAGAGGTGGAGAAGGAAGGAGGGAAAGAAAGAAAGGGAGGAAGGGGGAAAGAGAGGAATAATGAAGGAAAGGAAATATAAAGGACTGTTGTTTAAAAGGTTATTGCATAAAAAACATCACTTACATTGAAATAAGATCAGGAATCTCAAAACCACGTACATGTTGACCGGTAAAATTTTCCTATAATAGGGAAATGAGCTGAACCAAGGGCGTTGAGCCTTGTTGGGAACCGACCTGCTTGTTTAAAATCATTGAGGAAAACATGAAGAGCTTAAGGAAGTGATTTAGGTGTAAAAAGCCAAGCCCCGCCCCCTCTGATTGAGAGCCCCGCCCTCATTATTGGGTGGAACAGGACGTTTCAAAGGGGACAGAGTGGGAAAAGAAGCGGCAGATGCATTTTGATGTGAACCATTCTCAGGACATCCAGGGTCGACCTAAGAAAGAGGGAGCAGGATACTTTCTAACTGGAGGAAGGGAGGAACTCTGGAGCTGCAAAGGAATTTACTTGTCTCGCTGAACAAGGAAGAATCATACAGTCCAATCGAATTTTTACTTGAAGGGAACTAGAAGGCGAAACGGAGGTAGTTCTTGCTCATTGTAAGGAACTCAGAACAAACCCCTCCGAGAATCCTTCTTTCCATTCGGGGCAGTCACCTCAGGAAGGATGAATTGGACCTGGAGGGTGTTCAACGCTGATGCAACAGAATTATACCTTGGTTTAAGGGGTTAAATCATGAGGACAGGTTGCATAATCTTGTCTGTCTGACCTTCAGCATGAAAGACCCACGGGAACATTTGAGGTTCTTTCATGAGTTTCAGAAGCAGTTATCGCAGGCTATAGGTACCTCGTTTTCTAGATTCCCACACCAGGAAATATAGTATAACTTCACAGTTAGAGACATGTCTTTCAGGATGATGTGAGGAAATATTTCCTCTGACAAATGGTTGTGGAAATCTGGAACTGTCTCCCAGCAAAAGATTAATGGGGGGGGGGGGGGCGTTAACCTTACATTTCAAAACTGAGATTGATGGACTTTTGGAGGACAGTGTGCTGAGAAATATGGACTGGAGGTGGTCAGTTGGAGGTAAAATGTAGTCCTGATGCAGTCATGGTAACCATTAACATTAACACTCCCTTTGTCCTTTAGCTCATGACATCTTTGTCAATCTCTCATTTGCCTCCACCTATCGCTGGCTTTGTATCCAGATCGACCTGCCCACCCCCCTTAAACAGTATAAATTTCAACACATTTCCACTTCTCTTCAACTCTGAATAAGGATCATACGGACTTAAAGCGTTAACTCCTTCTCTCTCCACAGATGCTGCCAGGCCTGCAGTGTTCTTCCAACATTTTCTGGGTTTTTGTTTTCAGATTTCTGGCATCTGCACTATTTTGCTTTTATTTTAGTCAGTTCCCTCGCCCTTTCTCTCTCTCTTTTTTCTGTTGTTCTTCCTTCTCTAACCTTCCCTCTCCCTTTCTATCCTTATTTCCCTCTTTCCTTTCTTTTTTTCACATTACTTAGTTAGTTGAATCTATTTATTTCTCCCTCAAGTATTTGTTTAGTTTCTCCTCAAGCTCATCCCTGCTGCAACCACATTCTCACCACCCACTGGATTTGTTTCTCCTGGATTCCCAGTTAATTGTATTACTGATGACGTCTTCTAATCGTTTCGATCTTCCTAGAAAGTGGAAATATGTTTGCGTTATCTTTCCTATCAAACAACTTTCACAATTTCAAATACCTCTATCATGAAAATATCTCAATCTTCTTGCTCGAATAGAAATGCATATTCCAATTCTTTGCTTTTAACTATAGTCTCTCAGTTCTGGTAACCTCCTCCTTAATTTTCCTTTTCACTTTCTACAGTCCTTAACAATCTAATCAGTCACTTTCATTGTAGTCTTTTCTCTTATTGTCAAAAACCATATTAGCTCTGCAAGAAGAACAAAACACAACAGGTCCAGCCACCGCGCAGTGTTACCATTCGCAGCTGTTTCCTGCCGCCTTTGCATGAATTAGTTTGTTCCAAACTCCTGATTCGTTTTTGTAACTTATTCTCATCTTCCCCACCTCAATCCTAATAAATCCCTTCATCATTTCAATAAAACTTCATGACAACTGCTCTCAACCTCTATTTTCCAACAAAAACGAACAAATTCAGAATATGCTAATGCTTGACCCACTCATATCTGGGAACTCTCTTCTCCAGTACTTCCCAAACTAATCACTCACTTTTATTCTCACTGTTCTCTTATTGTCAAAAGGTCTTTGCCCCGAGAGAAAAAGAAACAGCGAGTCGAAGCGCCCGGTAATGTTGTTTCGGGCAGCTGGTTCCTGCCGCCTTTCGGGTTTTTGTTGAGCTGCTCAATCTCTCTGAGTCACTGTCAAAACTCCAGGCGCAGTAATACACGGCCGAGTGATTCCCCCGCAGGCTGGGGGACTCCAGCATGAACTTGGAGCCACTCGGTCTCTGGGCCTTGAAACCGTCCACCGGCCCCTCTGAACTCACGAGATTGGTGCCTGTGGAGTAAAACATCAGCTGTGGCTGCTTCTCCGGTTACTGTCTGTACCAGAACATGTAAGGGTTACTGCTCCCCTCCACAGTGCACTCCAGTTCCACTTTATCCCCGGGATATCTGGAGACAGCAGCGGGAGTCTGGCGGATAGTCTGAGAGTTCACATCTGGGGAAGAGAAGGAGGACGGAAGCCGTCAGTAAAGGGAGTTAATTGGGTGTTGGGGAAACAAAGAAAGAAAAGAGATAAACGTAGAGAAATAGAAAAAAACACCAGAAGGAGAGAGAGCAAGGGTAGGTCAGCAAGTGGAGCGGAAAGCTCGAGGCTGAGCTGGAATTGCTGTCTGGAAAGTTCCTTACAGTGAAATATGGTTAACGGCGGCAGCAACAGATACATCTTCCACTTCAGGTTCCCTTTGAACCAATCTTTATCACTGGTAAGAAAACACTGGAAATAAAATGCTCCTCCTCCTCACTCTGATTGGCAGCCCAACCCCTCCCATTCAGACTAACAGCCCCGCCCTTTCCCGTTTCAGCCCCGCCTCTCTCTCCCTGATTGGATTATTTGGAGCTGCGGGCAGCAGGGAGGTGCGCACATGGGGGTGTTAGTGGACAGGGCAAAACTGGAGGGGTCACAACTCAGATTCATCAGGACAATACCGGAGTTTAGAGGGGTAAATTAAGAAGACAGGCTGCAGCAACCTTGCTGCATTCCCTGAATTTAGAATAGTGAGGGGTGACTTAATTCAACTTCTCAAACTGGAAAAGCAAAATTGAGGGTGTTTGATAGAAACTTTTCTCTCTGCTGGGAGGACTGCCCAGAAGAGTAGAATAACGTTAAAATTAGAGTTCGGAATGAGAGGTGAGCTTATTGATACATAGAAGATTCGGGGGTTGGCTTGAAAAGGCAGATACTGTTCTTCATGGGGGAAGAGAGAACTCGGAGCAGTTTCAAAAAAGGGGGTCGCCCGTTTAAGAGGGAGATGAGGAAGAATCTCTTTGAGAGTCGTGAATGTTTGCAATTCTGTACCCCAAAGAGCTGTGGAGGATGGGTCAATGAATATATTCAAGGCTGAGCAAAAGTTTTGAATTATTCGGGAAATAGGAGATAATGAATGCGGGAAGGCTGCAGACAAAGTGGATAAGGCTGCAATGAGATTCGCCATGATCTCATTGAATGGCAGAACAGGCTCGTGGGGCCGAATGGCCTACTCCTGCTCTTCTTTCTTATGTCCTTACGTTATGACCGGATAACTTGCTCCTGTATCAGTAACTACTTTCGATATTCCCGGGATAGTTTTCACTCTGACCAGCCTTGTATTCCCTGGAATGTAGAAGTTCGACGAGTGAGCAAATCAAGACGTTAATGATTAAAGGATTTGATAAAGCAGATGGAGAGAAAGCATTTCCACTGGCTGGGGAAGGGTCCACAACACCGGCGCAGTGCAATCAAATTCGACCCAGGCCGGTGGAAATCTTGAGCTCCGTCCCGTGAAAACAGCTGTGGAGCTTGGGGATCAATTGTAACCTTCAACAGCCGAATTAATCGAAAACAGAAAATGGTGGGAAAACGCAGGTCAGGCAGCATCTGTGGGGAGAGAAACAGAGTTAACGTTTCGAGTCCGTCTAACACTTCCTCAGACCGGAATTGATAGATTTTTGTAATGTTGGGAGAACGAAAATACAGAGCACAGGCTGGTAAATGGAGCTAAGAAACAGAGCAGCCACGATTCCATTGAATGAATGAACAGTTTCGCCGTGAGGAATCGCCTCCTCCGCCGACCCGAATGGCCGAATTGTCTCCCGATATTCCTGTGTAAAAACTTCAAGGGAAGCTCGATGGGCCTCCTCCTGTTCCTGTCTAATAGTTTCGAGAGGGGGCTGCATGCACCTCCTCCTTTACGTATGTAACAAAACCAAAGGGACAGAATGGGGCTTCCGTATGTTCCCGTGCTGAATGGACGCCTTCTGTAACTTTGTTCCCTTGAAAACATTGTCCGGCACCGGTCTCCTTGATGGGCTTTGTCCGTCCGCTGCTGCTTCTATGGAGAAAGCGCAGTTAGTGAATAAATTTCAATCATTTTTGCTGCAGTCACAAACTCCTAATTCTGGTACAATATTGTTAATTAATCTCCAGTGTTTTTACATCCATTCCCTCACTTTCATAGTAACCGGTTTCCTCTTATTGCCATAAACACGTTATTCAGCAAACGAGAAACAGGGGGCAACCGCCTGGTTCTCTCATTACAGCTGTTTCCTGCCGCCTTTAGGGTTGTTGTTGAGCTGCTCCATCTCTCTGAGTCACTGTGCAGACTCCAGGCGCAGTAATACACGGCCGAGTGATCCACCTGCAGGCTGGGGGACTCCAGCTTGAACTCCGAGTCTCTCGATCTCCGATCGGTGAAACCGCCCACCCGCCCCTCTGGATTTACAATATTGGTGCCTCTGGAGTCAAACATCAGCTGCAGCTCTTTCCCCGGTTCCTGTCTGTACCAGAACATTTAACCGCTACTGGCTCCATCCACAATGCAATTCAATTCCACTCTCTCCAAGAAATTTGGAAATAGTTCGGGGACTCGGATTGTCCTCGAGTTCGCGGCTGGGAAAGACATCGGGAGAGAAGGACGTAAA
Organism: Carcharodon carcharias; assembly: GCF_017639515.1. Lineage (NCBI taxonomy): Eukaryota > Metazoa > Chordata > Chondrichthyes > Lamniformes > Lamnidae > Carcharodon > Carcharodon carcharias. The sequence continues at coordinate 2,794,966 of NC_054500.1, forward strand.
TAAACAGGGACATTCTCATGGAGAAGCAGGGAATGAAAGAGAAAACATGAGAGAAGGATGGAAGAAAAGAAATGATAAATTATGGATGCTGACAAAAATTGTCGTTTGAAGAATCACTTACACTGAATTAAGATCATGAGACTTAGCAACAGAAACATCTTTCACTTTAAGTTTGTCTTGTAATTGGGAAATGAAAGAAAACTGGACAGGCCAGGCTTGATGGGACTGAAACCGCCTCCTGGCAAACCATTGAGGGGAAGATGGAGGGCCCAGGGCTGTGTGCATACAGCCCTCCCTCCATGGTGGAAAGACATGCCCTCTCCCTCAATAATTGGCTGTAAGTGGAGCTGATAAGAACAGCGGGTTTCGAAGGCCAGAGGGAGCGAGCGGGCAAAGCAGTGGCAGATGCAGTGGGTAAGTCTGAGGTACAAACGTCGGCCTAAGCGCGGAAAGCAGAATATTTTCTAACTGGCGAGAAGCAAAGAACTCTAGAGCTGCAAAGGAACTTAGTTATCCTGCATGAAATATCACAGATAAACAGGAAGAAAAATGTATCACCTACGTGAATGGATTTCTAGCCTTTACTCAAGCTGAGCTGGAGTGCAGCATGGAGCCAGTTACACTCCAGTTGTTGAGAGCGCCGGGCTGACTCCATCGCGAGATTTATTTCAGTTCTGGCCAGCTCACCTCAGGAGGGATGTATTAGTCTGAGAGGGGGCGGGGAGCAAACTGGATTCACCAGAATAATAGTGGGATTAAAGAGTTAAATCATGAGGCCGGTTTGTCTATATTCCCTTGAGCAAAAAAGATTGAGGGATGAACTTGTGAGGCTTTTTTTTGGACATTTTAGAAAGATTTCTCGCGGTAATAAATAGGTGCTATTTCTTCTAATGATTTTCCGGAACAATGAGGTAATAGCTGCATTGCTTACAGGAGATGTTCGCGTCTTGGTATTGTCGCTGGCTTCGTATTCCAGGAGCCCACGATAATTCTCTGGGGACCTGGGTTCGAATCCACCACGGCAGCAGTGAAATTTGAATCCCATGTAAATCTGAAATTGAAAGTCTGATCAGAATCCCACAGTGCAGAAGAGGCCGTTCGGCCCATCGAGTCTGCACCCGTACGTGAGAAACAACTGACCTTCCTACATAATCTCATTTACCAGCACTTGGCCCATAGCCTTGAATGTTATGACGTGCCAAGTGGTCATCCAGGTACTTTTTAAAGGATGTGAGGCAACCCGTCTCCACCACCCTCCCAGGCAGCGCATTCCAGACCCTCACCACCCTCTGGATAAAAAAAGTCTTTCATCACATCTAAACCACCTGCGCCTCACTTTGAACTTATGTCCCCTTGTGACTGACCCTTCAACTAAGGGGAACTTCTGCTCCCTATCCACCCTGTCAATGCCCCTCATAATCTTGTACACCTCGATCAGGTTGCGGCTCAGTCTTCTCTGCTCCAAAGGAAACAACTCAAGTCTATGCAACCTCTCTCCAAAACTAAAATGTTTCATTCCAGGCAACATCCTGGTGAATCTCCTCTGCACCCCCTCCAGTGCAATCACATCCTTCCTTTAATGTGGCGACCAGAACTGCAAACAGTACTCCAGCTGTGGCCTCACCAAGATTCTATACAACTCCAACATGATCTCCCTACTTTTGTAATCTGTGCCTAAATTGATAATACCAAGTGTTCCGTATGCCTTTTTCACCACCCCAATAACATGCCCCTCCGTCTTCAGAGATCTATGGACACACACGCCAATGTCCCTTTGTTCCTCAGAACTTTCTTGTGTCATGCCGTTCCTTGAATACTTCCTTGTCAAATTATTGATGATGACCATGAAACCATTGCCGATTCCCGTAAAAACCCACCTGGTTCCCATTAGGGAAGGAAATGTTCCGTCCTTACCTGCTCTGGTCTACATGTGACAGCGATGTGGTTGACTCTGAACAAGGGCAATGAGGATGACCAATAAATGCTGGCCTAGCCAGCGACACCCACAACCCATGAGTGAGTTTTACAAAATGAAGCCTAGGCCTTTCAGGCGTGCGGTAAGGAAGCACTTAAGACACAACGGATAGTGAAAATCTGGAACTATCTCCCCAAAATAGTGGTGGTCAATGTTGGTGGTCAATTTCAAAATTGAGATTGATGGCTTTTGTTCCGTCAGTGTTTCAAGAGATGAATAGTGGAAGTGGGTATGTGGATTGAAGGCACAGATCAGCTATCATCGAATGTTATAGTGCAACGGGGTCGGAGGGATGTCTCGTCTCCATGACCCATGTTCAAGGCACTGATGTGTTTCATGGTCCTAGAGCGTCCTCTGTAGCTCGTGATGGGCAAGAAAGAGCAGTCAGTGGATAAAAACCCAATCTTTTCTGTGTCCCCTTAACTCTGTTTCCCTTCCCCTTTTTAATGTACCTTTTATTTTTGTTTGTTATTTAATTTAACGGACCAAGAGCTAAATTCACCAGCGTCGCCCACTGACTGTGCTCAAAACTTCAGCCCAGGATGGGTTGAAATTCTCTCTCATTAACTTTTTTATTCTTCTGATTCCTTTTTCACTCGTGTTTATCCACTTGTCCCTGCAAGGCATCGATAATATTCCAAACACTCGGTGGTGACGACTTCCACATTCTTTGCTTGAATTAGTTTGTTCCAAATTCCTAATTCGATTTTGTAACTCAATCCTAATAAACACTTTCAGCATTTCAATAAAACTTCATGACAACTGCTATTACCCTCTATGTTAACAGAAAGGAACAAATTTAGAATTTGCTGTTGGTTGAGCCACTCATATCTGCCAATTCTCTTCTCCAGTGCTTCCCAAACTAATCACTCACTTTTATTCTCACTGTTCTCTTAGTGTCAAAAGGTCTTTGTCCCGAGAGAAAAAGAAACAGCGAGTCGAAGCGCCCGGTAATGTTGCCTCGAGCAGCTGGTTCCTGCCGCCTTTGGGGTTTTTGTTGAGCTGCTTCATCTCTCTGAGTCACTGTCAAAACTCCAGGCGCAGTAATACACGGCCGAGTGATTCGCCCGCAGGCTGTGTGGCTCCACCTTGAACTCGAAGCCTCTCGGTCTCCGGGCGGTGAAACCGTCCACCGGCCCCTCTGGATTTACAATATTGGTGCCTGTGGAGTAAAATAGCAACTGCGGCTGCTTCGCCGGGTACTGCCTATACTAGAATATGTAAGGGTTACTGCTCCCCTCTACAGTGCACTCCAGTTCCACTTCATCCTCGGGAAATCTGGAGACAGCAGCGGGACGCTGGTGGAAAGTCTCTGAGTTCGCATCTGAGGAAGAGAAGGAGAGCGCAAGCGGTCACTAAAGGGGGTAAATTGGGTGTTGGGTAAACAAAGGAAGGAAAGAGATCAACACAGAGAAATAGAAAGAAAGACGAGAAGGAGAGAGAGCAAGGGGACGTCAGCAATTTGACGGAAAGCTAGAGGCTGAATATGAATTGTTGTCAGGAAAGGACCTTACAGTGAAACAGGATAAACAGAGCTAGCAACAGATGCATCTTCCGCTTTAGGTTATCTTTTAATTGATCTTTATCACTGGTAAGAAAACACTGGAAATACAATGCTCCTCCTCCCAACTCTGATTGACAGCCCAGCACCTCTCATTGTAAGTGGCTGTCCCGCCCTATTCTGTTACCTGCCCCGCCTTTCAATCCCTGATTGGATTATGTGGAGCTGCGGGCAGCAGGAAGTTGCAAAAGCACGTTGGGGGGTGGGGTGGGGGGAGGTGGTCGCGGTGTTAGTGGACAGGGCAAACCTGGAGAGGTCACAACTCAGATTCACCCGGACAATACCGGGGTTTAGAGGGGTAAATTAAGACAACAGGCTGCAGAAACCTTGCTATGTTCCCCTGAATTTAGAATAGTGAGGGGTGCTTTAATTGAATGGTTCAAAATGGAAGGAAAAACACCAGAGGCTGCTTGATGCAGATGGGAGGAGCCCACAACATACTGGGAAACTCCTAAGATTAAGTGTACCAACAATCAGAGATGATCTTATTGAAACACAATATTCTGAGGGTGCTTGATTGTTTGGATGCTGAGATGATATTCTTGTCGTGCGGAATGTGGAACCACAGGCTGGGGGAAACTAGGAGCGAGTGCATGTTATCAAAATAAGGAGCCTCCCATTTAAGATGGGAATAAGGAGACATTTGTTCCTTCTGAGGGTCTGTAATCTTTGGAATTTTCTACCCCAGAATGCAGTAGAGACTGGGTCATTGAACATATTCAAGACAAAATTAGACAGACTTTTGAACTGTAGAAGATTCAACGTTGATGGGTGGAGGAGGAGGGTGTGCAGCCGGGAATGTGGAGTTAAGGTCATGATCAAATCAGCTATGATCTTAATGAATGGCAGAACAGTCAAGGGGCTGAATGCTTTCTTCCTGTTTTTCTTACTGATCATTTATTGTTACTTACTTTTTAAAATCCTATTAATTCCTCTACAGCAGGCAGATTCAACATGTTTTTGTGAAAAGGAAATCATGTTTGACTAATTTACTAGAGCTCTTAGAGGAACTAAGTAGCAATGTGGATAAAGGGGAACCTGTGGACGTGGTGTACTTAAATTCAAAGGCATTTCAAAAGTGCCACATCAAAGGTTACTAAACAAAATAAGTGCCCGTGGTGTAGGGGTAACATATTATTATGAATAAAGGATTGGTTAGCTAACAGGAAACCAAGAGTATGCATAAATGGGTGATCTTTGAGTTAGAAAGATGTAACGAGTGCTACAGGGATCAGTGCTCAATTATTTACAATCTATATCAATGATTTGGATGAAGAGGCCGAATGTATAGTTGGTAATTTGCTGATGACACAAAGATAGGTAGGAAAGTAAGTTGTCAAGAGGACAGAAGGAGTCTGTAAAGTTATATAGATTGGTTACTGAATGCGCAAAAACATTGGCAGATGGAGTTTAATATGGAAAAATGTGAACTTTTCCACTTTGTCAGGAAGAATTAAAAAAAGCAGCATATTATCTAAATGAAGAGAGTTTGCAGGCATCTGAGGCACAGAGGGATCAGGGTGCCCTTGTGCATGAATCTGAAAAGAGGTAGTGTGCAGGTACGACAAGTGATCAGGAAGGTACATTGAATGTTGTTCTTTATTGCAAGGAGAATGGGATATGAAAATAGTGATGTTTGCTACAGCTGAGCAGGTCATTGCTGAGACCACATTCTGTGCAATTTTGGTCTCCTTATTTAAGAACGGGCATAATTGTATTGGTAGCAGTTCAAACAATGTTTACTCAGTTGATCCCTGGCATAGGGCTCGGGGGAATATTTTATGAAGAAAATTTGGGCTGGCTGGGTCTTTAGCTATTGTAGTTTAGAAGAATAAGAGGTGACCTTAATGAAACGTGTAGGATCCTGAATAGAATTGGCTGAGTTGCTACTTAAAGGATATTTGCCCTTCCAGGACAGACCAGAACTAGGGGTCACTGTTTAAAAATAAGGGCTCTCCTATCAAAGACAGAGATGTGGAGAACTTTTTTATCTCAGAGGGCCCCGAGTCCGATGAGATACTGTTAGATGGAAGGTCACTGAACATTTTTAAGGCAGAGGTAGATAGATTATTGATTAACAAGGGAATCAAAAGGTATCGGGAGTTGGCACGATAGTGGCATTCAGGCCACAATCAGGTTAACCATGATCTTATTGAAGGGCAGAGCGGACACAATGGGCTGAATGGCTTGTTCCTGTTCATAATTTGTATGTATACATGTATGTTCCTACTCCTGTTTCTTAAATGATTACATTCTGAAAGGTATTTTCTTATAAATCTCTGCCATATCAGCTCTATATTCCTTGGATTGCTTACACAGGCTGTACACAGTCCCATTTAGAGGTTTGAGGTGTGATCTAATGTTACAAACCCCATGGAGATCAATTACATTTGAAAGGAGATATGAATTTCCTGGCGACCAGCAATCACATGACAAGATTTCATGTTTTAAGATTTTATGGTAACAAAATAACTAAAATCAACTTCGAATAAACATTACTTAATAGGGCACAAATAAACCAAAGTAGAGAAAAGCTCCTTCCTCATTAACTAATTAACACAACTGAAAAAGATTTAGAGTGGGTTTATACATTATGCCATACTCTCAGCAGATATGTTGCCTCGCAGTTCAAGCCTCAAGCTCTTTCTGACTTTTCAACAGGCTCCCTTCTCCCTGCCACACCAGGGTGAGTCTTCCAGTGTCCTTTCAAAGTGTCTTCAGCAGTATTCTGAGTATTCTCAAACTGACTTACAGCCGCAAGGTCCACTCTGGTGCCTCATTGGTCCTTAAATCCTTACAAGTCCCATTTCTTGAAATAGAAAAACAAGCGCCCACCTCTTGCAGCATTAGCTTTTCTGCTTCATCACCCAGCAGCACATCGCTCTGTCTCTTTCTCCAAGAGTCTGTGTCCAGAAAGACCAGCTGCCCTTGTGCGGGAGAGGATAAGAGGCGCAGAATGAGAGGCCTGGCTACCGTGAGACCAGCGGCGGAGAGATGGCGCAAACCACAATGTGCAAATGCAGGGACAAAAGCTGATTGGCGAGGCGGTGGCATAGTGGTATTGTCACGGAACTAGGTAATAGTCTGGGTTCGATTTCAACCATGGCAGGCAGTAGAATTTGAATTCAATAAAAATTTGGAATTAAAAGTCTAATGATGACAATGAGACCATTGTCGATTATGGTGAAAGCCATCCAGTTCCTCGAGGGAAAGAAATCTGTTGTCGTTACCTGGTCTGGCCTACACGCTCCCTGAACAGGGGAAACTAGGATTGATCAATAAATGTTAGCCAAGCCAGCGACTTCCATATCCCATGAATGTATTTTTAAAAATGTATTCCTAGTCTGTTAGGTAAGGTCTTTAGATTGTGTTTAGGTCTCTAGTCATTTTACTTCCCTTTTTCATAAAAGTAGCTTATTAAGTATAAGACCCGTACTGGTGCAAAAAAGTTCCAATAAAGTGTAAAGAGGTATTCTTCAAGTGTAAAGAACAGGGATACTAAAGTAATTAAGTAACATACAGTATTGCGAGCAGGATGGGAGATATGCTGCTTCTGCAGCATGTGCACTCTGCTGGACACGAGAGCGAAGACATCTTTAGTAAGTTTTTGCAGCTCAAGGAGATTCAGATCCGAGTTGAGGAGTTAGGCTGCAGACCAGCAGGACCAGGACCAATATCCTCGCAGGGGTATGCACTAGTACTGTGGTTGAGGGTTTAAACTAGAGTAGCAGGGCAAAGGGAACCTAAGTGGGGAGACACAAAAGAGGGAAATAAAAATATAAAGGAAAGGCCGAAAATTGGAAAGAGGGGCAAGCAGCAAATAAGGACATAGTCCAAATAAGATGTGTAAAAAGATAAGTCTAAAGGCACTGTACATAAAAACATAGAAAATAGGACAGGACTAGGCCATTCGGCCCTACGAGCCTGCTCCATCATTCATTATGATCATGGGTGATCATGCAACTCAATAGCCTGCTCTCGCTTTCTCCCCATATCCTTTCGCCCAAGAACTATATCTAACTAATTCTTGAAAACATACAATGTTTTGCCCTCACTACTTTCTGTGGTAGCGATCTCCGCAGGCTTACCACTCTCTGGGTGAAGAAATGTCTCCTCATTTCATCCCTAAATTGTCTACCCCATATACTCAGACTGTGACCCCTGGTTCTGGGCAACGAACGGGGGAAGGGGGTACTAAATGGGCATGAGAGATCAAACCTGCGACCTTAACTATAAGATCGTCAGTAATAAATCCACTCGGGAATTCAGGAGAGTGGTCAGAATGTGGATCTCGCTGATATAGAATGCGCTTGAGCAGAACAGCAATGAAGCATTTAATAGCATTTATGATGAAGCTGCAGGAGCAGACAGGGAGAAAGAAATAGAACAATCTGCTATTGGACTAGCTGGAGGGGTTGAGATGTCTAATTGGACAAATTTCACACAGAGCTAGCACAGGGTCGATAGGAGGAATGGCTTTTTTCTGTTCTTTTATTCACTTTTAATATATCAGAACAGGCACCTGCAATGCATTAACGAAAGTGTTAAATTCTTTGCCGGCAATAACTCACAGATTATTTCATAAACACCTGAAAAGCGGCCTTGAATCTGAGAGAAATGAGTTAACGGTTTTCAGCAGATTCTGAAACCGCTGTCAGGGGGCAGTGACCCGCTGTTGAATACACCTTGTACAGTGTGAACCATCACAGGCGTTTAAAGGTTCCGAAATGAATTATTTTCTATTTGTTTGGGGTATTCTCCTTAGAGATGAGATGGCTGAGCTAATGTTTGCAAAGTGGGGAGAGGGTGAGGGTTTCCTATGGATTCCATTTGTGCGGAGAGATTGGAGTAGCCGGGATTCTCTTCCACAGTGGAGATTAGATAACGGCATTCAGATCCATGAAGGTTTTTCTTAGAGTGAATAGGAAGAAACTGTATCCAGTGATTCGGAACCGATGAACGATGTTTTAAGATGACTAGGGGCGGTAATTAGAATTGCTTTCTTCAGTCAGTGATATCATTGACCCTGTCTCACTTGCTCAGTTTGAACATACATGACAATCAGGAAGAGGAAGGGGCTCAGTGTCGACCCTTGGTGCTATCCAGCTTTGACTTTGAAACTCTCATTCTCCCCGAACCTGCTTCTTACTCTTGTCTGGCACTATTTGTACATGTCCTGTAATAATCGTAAGCACTTGTCAGAGTCTCCGCAAATTCTAATCACCAGGTCTTCCTCCTAGATACCCAGTCATAAGGCATGCTTAGATCGGTGATTACATGAGGACTCGAAACGAAAACTCTTTTCTTCTCCGCTGATGCTGCCAGACCAGTTGAGTTTTATCAGCCTAGTGAACCGTCTCTCAACTCTTTCCAATGCAAGTATATCCCTCCTTAAGTAAAGTGACCAAAATGGAACCCATTGCCGTATGTGTGGCCTCACCAATTCCCTGTGCAGTTGCATCAAGACTTCTCTACTTTCATACTTAAACATTAGAACTCTACTTTATAAGCACAAACTTGTTTACAAATCGCGTCATGGTCACACATATCCCCTATCTCTGGGCCTTCCCTCAGCATCTACAACCCTCCCTATCTATGTAACCAGCTCCTGTCTCAAATACCTTCCAGATCTGCAACTGTCCTAATTCTGGTCTCTGGAATATGCTCAATTTGAATTTCACTCTTATTGGCAGCGATCAACCACCAAGGACTGGATTTCCTTCACTACATCTCTTCGCCTCTCTATCTCTCTCTCTCCTACTTTAAGATACTCCTGAAAACCTACCTCTTTGATCAACTTTTTGGCCATCTACCCTAATATATTCTTACCCCGCTCGGTGTCAAAGTAGATTTTATAATACCCAGGAGAAGCCTCTTGGGCCAGTTCACTACATTAAGGACGCCATCTAAATATAACTTTTTCTCCTTGTTGGCATTAAGGTGTGAATTCACTAAACTGAAACCGGGGGTTAGAGGCTAAATTATGAGGGCAGATTGCTTTTCATTCGTTCTCGTGATGTGAACGTGGCAAGACCAAAATTAATTCCAGAGCCTTGAAAAATCATGGTGAGCCGCCTTGTTCAATGGCTGCAGTGCATGCGGTGTGGGTACATCCGCGGTTATGGAGGGTGTTCTAATATTTACACCTAGCGACCGTGAAAGAAGACTTAAGTATTTCCCAGTCCGAATGGTGTGTGATTTGGAGGGGTATTTGCAGGTGGTGGTGTTCCCATGTCTCTGCTGTCCCTCTCTCAGGTATAAATGTTGCAGTTTTGGATCACATTGCAAAAGAAACCTTGGCGAAATCTTGCAGTGCATCTTGTAGATGGTACACACTGTGCTACATAGCATCAGTAGTGCATGGAGTGAATGTTTCTGGATGTGGTGCCATCAAGCGGACTGCTTTGTCCTGGACAGTGTTTATCATCGAGTGTTGTGGGAGCTGCACTCATCCAGGCAAGTGGAGAGTCTTCCATCACACTCCTGACTTGTGCTATGTAGACAGTGGACAGGTCTTGGGGAGTCACGAAGTGAGTTACTTTCCACAGAAAACCCAGCCTCTGACTTGCCCTTTCAGCCCATTAGTTAAGTTCCTGGTCAATGATAATCCCTAGGATGTCGATAATGGGGCATTGAACTCATGGAATGCCACTGGGAGTTGTTGGAGTTGCATAGACTTGGTCTCTATTCCCTTGAGTACAATACATTTAGTGGTTAGTTAATAGAGCATTGGAAAAATGTTAAAATGGGTTTATATATTTGAGAAAGGGAAACAGTTCCCTGTGGTGGCTGAATCCAGAAAAGATGGCAAAGTATTGAAATTCAGGCTAAGTATATTCAGATGTCCTGTTCCATTGCTTAGCGTGACCAATGTGCTTATTGGAGTTAAGGGTGAAATTGAGCTTTCAAGAGAAACATATGGAACAAAGACAGTTTGGTACAGTTAAGACGCAGTTGAACCATGGTCTAATTGAATGGCTCTACTGTTTCTGTGTAAAAGGCTCGAGAGAAGTTTAAATCGCCTCTTCCTGCAGCTATATAACCAGTCTGTTCAGGGGCAATTGACCTCCTGCTGCTGAAAAGTCGAGGGAGCTGAATGGGCTTCTGCTGTGCCACATCAAGCAATTTCAGTCGTCTGTTTCGTGGCCCTAGAGATTCCTCTGCATTATCTGTGGAGAAATACAACACAGCTTCAGTTCTCGATTGAAAACAATTTCACTCCTCTCTATCATTCTTCCTTTGTTGATTACATTCGCTCCTTCCTTTCTTTCGATATTCCCGATGTACCTTTTAGTCTCTTCTTCTTGTCAAAAACACATTCATTATGCAAAATAAAATCAAGTTGTTTTGGGGACAGCGCATGGTTTCCTCATTCACAGCTGTTTGCTGCCGCCTTTGGGCTTTTGTTGAGCTGCTCCATCTCTCTGAGTCACTGTGAAGACTCCAGGCGCAGTAATACACGGCCGAGTGATCCGCCTGCAGGTTGGGGGTCTCCAGTTTGAACTCAGGGTCACTCGGTCTCCGGGCAGTGAAACCGTCCACCGGGCCCCTCGGAACTAACCTAGTTGATAGCAGCTGAGTAAAACATTATTTGGGGCTCTCTCCCCGGGAATTGTCTGTACCGGTAAATAGCAGGGTTAGTGCTGCCCTCCACATCGCAATTCAGTTCCACCGCTTGCCCGGGAAATTTGGAGACAGCGGCGGGAGTCTGGCGGATCGTCTGCGAGTTCACGTCTGGAGAAGAGGCAGGAAGAGGAGGAGGTCAGAACCGGAGAAATCTTAGAGGTGGAGAAGGAAGGAGGGAAAGAAAGAAAGGGAGGAAGGGGGGAGGAGAGGAATAATGAAGGAAAGGAAATATAAAGGATTGTTGTTTCAAAGGTTATTGCATAAAAACATCACTTACATTGAAATAAGATCAGGAAACTCAAAACCACGTACATGCTGACCGGTAAACTTTTCCTGTAATAGGGAAATGAGCCTTGTTGGGAACCGACCTGCTTGTTTAAAATCATTGAGGAAAACATGAAGAGCTTAAGGAAGTGATTTAGGTGTAAAAAGCCAAGCCCCGCCCCATTTGATTGAAAGCCCCGCCCTCATTATTGGGTGGAACAGGAAGTTTCAAAGGGGACAGAGTTGGCAAAGAAGCGGCAGATGCGTTTTGATGTGAACCATTCTCAGGACATCCAGGGTCGACCTAAGAAAGAGGGAGCAGGATACTTTCTAACTGGAGGAAGCGAGGAACTCTGGAGCTGCAAAGGAATTTACTTGTCTCGCTGAACAAGGAAGAATCATACAGTCCAATCGAATTTTTACTTGAAGGGAACTAGAATGCGAAACGGAGTAAGTTCTGTCTATTTGTAGGGTGCTCAGAGCAAATTCCTTCGGGAATCCTTTCTGTTCGGGGCAGTCACCTCAGGAAGGATCATTTGGACCTGGAGGGAGTTAAAGCTGATTCAATAGAATTATACCTTGGTTTAAGGGGCTAAATCATGAGGACAGGTTGCATAATCTTGTCTGACTGACCTTCAGCATGAATGGTCCATGGGAACATTTGAGGTTTTTTCATGGATTTCGGAAGGAGTTATCGCGGGCGATAGCTACCTCGTTTTCTAGATTCCCACACCAGGAAAAATAGTATAACTTCACAATTAGAGACAGGTCTTTCAGGGTGATGTGAGGAAATATTTCCTCTGACAAATGGTTGTGGAAATCTGGAACCGTCTCCCAGCAAAAGGTTAATGGTGGGGGAGGGGAGTTAACCTTACATTTCAAAACTGAGATTGATGGATTTTTGTAGGGACAGCGTGCCGAGAAATGTGGACTGGAGATGGTCAGTTGGAGGTAAAATATACTCCTGGCGGGGTAGTGGTAACTACTAACATTAACACTCCCTTTGTTCCTTAATTCATGACATCTTTGTCCATCGCTCCTTTGCCTCCAGCTATCACTGGCTTTGTATCCAGATCCACCTGCCCCATCCCCCTTAAACCCATCTGGTTCCCTTTAGGGAAGGGAATGCGCCGTCCTTACCCTGGTCTGGTCGACATGTGATTCCAGGGTGATGTGGTGGACCCTGAATGAGGGATGACCAATAAATGCTGGCCTAGCCAGGGGCGCCCACATCCCATGAATATTTTTTTTTAAATGAAGACTAGACCTTTCAGGCGTGCGGTATGGAAACACTTATTTCACATCGGATAGTGAAAACCTGGAACTCTCTCCCCAAAATACTGTCAATGTTATTGGTCAATTTCAAAATTGAGGTTGATTGATTTTGTTCGGTCCGTGTTTCAAGGGATGAGTAGTGGAGGTGGGAGATGGAATGAACGGTACAGATCAGCTATAATGCTATAGTGGAACAGGCTCGAAGGGCTGTCTCGTCTCCATCTGTTTCTGTTCCGATTGAACCATGTTCCGGGTACCATGTTTCATGGTCCTAGAACGCCGTCTGCAGCTGGTGATGGGACAGAAAGCGCAGAGTCAGTGTATAAAAGCCCAGTCTATTCTGTGTCTCCTGAACGCTGTTTCTCTTCCCTTTTGAAATGTATCCTTTATTTGTATTTGTAATTTAATTTGCCACACTCAGAGCTAAATTCACCTCTATGGCCTCCTCCGCTGACTGTGCCCAAAACTTCTGCCCCGGATTGGTTGAAGTTATCTCTCATTAACTTTCTTATTCTTCTTATTCCTTTCTCACTCGTGTTTATCCAGTTTCCCCTTCAAGGCATCGATAATATTCGCCTCAAACACTCGGGTGGTGGCGACTTCCGCATTCTTTGCTTGAATTAGTTTGTTCCAAATTCCTAATTCGATTTTGTAACTGATTCTCATGTTCCCCACCTCAGTCTTACTAAACCCCTTCATTATTTCAATAAGACGTCATAAGAACTCCTCTCAACCTTTAATTTCCAACAGTAACGAACAAATTCAGAATTTGCTGATGGTTTAACCACTTATATCTCGCAACACTGTTCTCCAGTGCTTCCGAAACTAATCACTCACTTTTATTCTCACTGTTCTCTTATTGTCAAAAGGCCTTTGTCCCGAGGAAAAGAAACAGCGAGTCGAAGCGCCCGGTAATGTTGTCTCGAGCAGCTGTTTCCTGCCGCCTTTGGGGTTTTTGTTGAGCCGCTCCATCTCTCTGAGTCACTGTGCAGACTCCAGGCGCAGTAATACACCGCCGAGTGATTCGCCCGCAGGCTGGGGGTCTTCAGCATGAACTCGGAGTCTCTCGGTCTCTGGGCGGTGAAACCGTCCACCGGCCGATCTGGATTTATAATATTGGTGCCTCTGGAGTGAAATATCCACTGCGGCTCCTTCCCCGGGTACTGTCTGTACCAGAACATGTCAGGGTTACTGCTCCCCTCCATAGTGCACTCCAGTTCCATTTCATCCCCGGTAAATCTGGAGACAGCAGCGGGAGTCTGGCGGATAGTCTGTGAGTTCACATCTGGCGAAGGAAAGGAAAGGAGGTCAGTAAATGGAGGCATTGGCGGAGATTGGAAAAAAGAGACAGAAAAGTTAGAAAAAGAGGCAAAGACAGAAGGAAAGAATAATGTAAAATAAGATTGTGAGTGTGAATGACTATTTAAAATAATTCACTTACGGTGAAACAAGGTCATCAGACCTAGCAAGAGATACATTTTTAACTTGACGTCTTTTGTTCAATAAACACAGGAGCGAGAACAGCAGTGTGGACGCCTGTGAGGTGCCAACCCGCTCTTATCAAATCATTAAGGAAAACATGAAGAGCGGGAGGAAGTGATGAAGCTTCGGACACACCTCTCCCTCTGAATGACCTTTCTGCGACTCCCTCTCGCAGTTGCTGGGCCCTCCTTCTCTCTGATGTAATGACTCCCCGTACAGCCTGTTAACGTTTAAAGAAAAATTCGAACTCCCAGTGAAAAATTTCAGGTTTTGAACAAAAAAAGCTTTGCTGTACAAAAATTCTAGAAGCGAGCACTACTAAATTAACATAATATTTTGTAATGATTCTGTTTGAAACCCGTTTTACTTTCTAATTCCACTCAAGAATTTCTTTATACATTACAAGGTCTGGAGGTTTCATTCACTTCTGAGACAAAACCAAGGTATACCACAGTTCTCGGTAATTCACTGTGTATTCCCCTCAATGATCCAACTATTCTCTGATGTGCAAGTGCTTTTGGGATCCTTCCACCAGCATTTATATAGATGACTCCAACTCTCCTTTGACACCTCATGATTGTGGATTCCCCCAGATTAAGCTTCTTGCTTAGTGACTCTTAAAAATCAGAAAATCACCTTTCATTTCTGACAGCCCTTTGTTATGCTTCCCATTGCTTCACAGCTCCAGTCAGACCCTCTCTCTTTGCTTTTCTTCAATCTGAGTGACTGTTTCTGTGAGAAAACATACAGATAAAAACCCAAATCAAAAGATTACCTTCCTGCATTGCATATCTCCATAGCAACGTCGGATACCTGGATGTTCCAAACAGAAATGTAAATTATCAAAACAACCCTTCGATTCTGGGTCCCACACGAATAATTTACATCTCAGATGAGGAAACCTACGATCTTACCAGGATCTCAGGATCCATGAAGAAACCCATTGTTCATAAGTTACTTTTAGAGCTTCTCCAATCCAGAGAACCTACATCAATTATTTAAACTTCCTCAGATTACACTCCAACTTTTAAGCATTTTCTAAGATGTTGTGAGACAAACCGGTTGCTCTACAGAGATCCAGATGTGCTATTAGAATGCTAGGTGTGTATACCTTTCATCACTATCCCAAAATCAAACTTTCCGCTTTGAACTGTAATGGACAGATGAACTGTGGAGTAGTTCTTTATATGTCAGTTGTTCGGGTAGATAGTTTGAAGTTCTGTCCTCTGTGGGGAAATTCAGAACAACTTTGCAATCATATTTGCACATGCGAATTAGGAGCAGGAGTAGGCCACTCGGCCCCTCTAGCCTGCTCCGCCATTCAATAAGACCATGGCTGACCTAATTTAAACCTCAACTTCACATTCCTGTCTACCCCCACTAAACTTTAACCACCTTAATATCAAGAATCTCTCTCCTTCCGCCTTAATGATATTCAAAGTCTCTGCCTCAACCATCTTTTGAAGAAGAGAATTCCAAACTCTTGCAACACTCTGAGAAAGAAAAAATTCTCCTCATCTCTGCCTTAAATAGGCGACACCTAATTTTTAAACAGTGCCCCTTAGTTCGAGATTCCCCCACAAAAAGAAACATCCACTCCACATCCACCCTGTCAAGACCCTTCAGGATTTTAAATGTTTCAATCAAGCCGACTCTTACTCTTCTAAACTCCACTGGCTTCAAGCCTAGTCTGTCCAACCATTCCTTTCCAGCCCATTCCAGTATTAATCTAGTAAAACTTCTCTGAACTGCTTCCAATGCATTTCCATCCTTCCTTAAATACTGTACACAGTACTGGAGATATGCTCTTACCAATGCCCTAAATAACTGAAGCATAACTTCCCTGTCCTTGTATTCAATTCCCATCACAATAAACAGTAACATTCACTTAGCTTTCCCAATTACTGGCCACACCTGCATTCTAGCTTTTTGGGATTCATCCACAAGGCACCCAGATCCCTCTACATTTCAAAGCTCTGCAATCTCTCATCCTTTATATAATATGCTTCTTTTTGTCTCCTGTCAAAATGGATAACTTCACACTTTCCCACATTATACTGCATTTGCCAGGTCTTTGCCTGCTCACTTAACCTACATATATTCGTTTGTAACCCCTTATGTCTTCTTCACAATTTACTTTTCGCCCTATCTTTGGGTCACCACTAATTTACCAACCATTCCCATCATGCAAATCATTTGTATAAGTTGTAAAGTGTTGAGGCCCCAGCACTGATCCCTGTGGCACACCACTCGCCGCACCCCAGTAACCAGAAAATATATATTTATGCCTATTCTCTGTTTTCTGTTAGCCAGCTAATCTTCTATCCATGCCAATTCGTTCTTGTGAACACCATGAGCTCTTACTGTCAGCAATAACCTTTGATGTGGCACTTTATCAAATGCCTTCTAGAACTCTAAATGTAGTACATCTACCCGTTCCCCTTTATCCACAGTACCTTTTCCTCCTTCAAAGAAATCCAATGAATTGGTTAAATATGATTTCTCTTTCACAAAACCATGTTGACTCTGCCAGATTGTCTTCAATTTTCCCAAATGTCCTGTTATAGCACCTTTGAGAATCGCTTGTATCTTTTTGCCTTTGACAGGTGTAAAGCTCACTGACCTATAGATTCATGCTCCCTGTCTCCCTTCCTTTTCAATAAAGCAGTTACATCAGGTATTTTGCAATGAGAACCAGGCTGTAGAGTTATGATATCAAGAAGAATTTCTTCACACAAACGAATCTGTAACACTTGCCCCAATGATCACTGGATGACTTGGAGGATCATTTGAATATTTAAGACTGAAATTGATAGGTTTTTGTGGGTAAAGATATGAGTGGTGACAGGCCCAAGGCAGATAATTGAAATTAAGATACACAGCAGCTGGAATCTAATTGAATTGTCTGGCAGGTTCGAAAGACTCCCGATTTTTCTTGAGTTCTCTGCTTGAAGGCAGGTCCGACCCACAGCCTCGGCAAAGAGGCATGTCCTGAATTCACCCTATCCAGAATGGGGATCAAACCCCATTGCTGTTAGCACCAAACGGATCAACACCAGCCAATGAGCTACTTTAACATGTATATTGGAGCCTGGAGCTATGGACAGTGAAGGAAGAGTCTCCCACATTCCATCACATTGCTAACCAGGAATCTCTCCCGCTCTTACTGCCTGCCATATGTGTGTGTTGGACAGACTTACACATTGACACTCAACCGGTTTGCCTGTATTATGAACGTGACTTCCTCAGGCATCGAGATCTATAGGGGGATTTGAAGACGGATCTTCTGGCTCAGAGGTAGGCTCACTACCCATTGTGCCACAAGACCACTTCCTGATTTTCGATCCCTGTCAAACAAACATGTCAGGCAACAGCTTCAGGCAACAGCTTAGAGTGCCTTCTGCTGTCCGCTTGGAGAAAGAAACCCGGTGTATGGAAACACTGCTCATTATATTGTTCTCTTTATGTCTTTCTTCATTTGTTAAAGTCTTCCTCTTTCTTTCTCTTACTTGCTGTTTCATTATTTCTGCCTTATTTTCGTTTATTTCTCTACTCTGACTCTTACATGTTCCACCCTAAAAGCCCCCACCCGCCAATTAAATGTGTTCAATCATTCAGCTCAGTTCAGGATAAGTTGATGTTGGAATCTGGGCAACTCTCTTGCTCAATGAATGGAGTTCACCCCGGCTGTGCTGTGTTAATATTGATCCATTGAGCCCGCAGTCATGAAAACTGATTTGTCCCAGTTTCCACTGGCATAAGTACAAAGAAAGAAGGAAACATTGTTTTATTTTTAAAGCTAATAGAGTAGGAAGTAAGAAAGCATTTTCTTTGCCTACTGTCCAAAAAAAGAAATAAACCTAACAGCTTGGAAGGACAGAATGGCCTCCTCCTCTTCCTGTGTAACGGGCTCGACGGGCTGAATGGCCTCCTCTCCTTCCTAGGAAAGGTCGAGGGGCTGAATGACCTTCAGTTGTTCCTCTGCAACAGGCTCGACGGGCTGAGTGGCCTGTTGTTTCAATCAACGGCTTTCCGTGTCCCGGTCTGTTTCATGGTCCTACTGCCAAGAAGCCATGAAGGAATAAAGTAGTGAGAGTGGGCACAGCCAATCTTGTGTTTATTACTTTCTCTGCTCCTGCCTACCTATCCTTCTTACTTTCATTTTTCATTCGCCCTTTCTTCTTGCTGGCAGATCTTGTTTCTCTTTTCCATTTTTCAACTGTTCGTAATGAACACAGAGTTTGTAAACACATTCCTGCTGCAGATCGAAAGCCCTTCTATGTGACTCCCGGTCCTCCCTTCACTTACTCGTCAATAGGAACAGGATAAAAATGCAGAAAGAAGCAAGAAGCCAAAGATCATCTCCCCCTCCCCACGGTTCCCATGTCTGTCCCTACTCAGGGGTCAGTTCGCTAACTCCACTGATTAATCCCATAAAGGCATTTTACTGCCCCTCACTGTACCAACAAGGACTGTATCACACAGAAACAGACCAGTCAATCCAACACCCTCGTGCTGCTGTTTAAATAGTGTCTTTAATCCTCTCCTCCCATGGTAACTGATTTCAACCCATCAACACACCCTTCATCATCCATCTGTTTATCCAGCTTCCCCTGAAATCCATCCCTGCTCTTTGCCCCATGGTAACGAGTTCCAGAATCTCGCCTCTCTGGGAAAATGAGGTTTCTCCTGAAAGCCCGATGGGATATATTGTATTATTAATCATCTCATATTGATGACCCCTAGTTCTGGTCACGCCTACAAGTGGAAATATCTCCTGTCCATCTCCTTGTTGAACCGCCTTCCATCATGTTAAATTCCTCTATCAGGATAGCAGCCATTCCGGTGGAAACAGCTCCAGTCTCTTCCCGATAGTAACAGCCGCTTAGTTCCTTGTAAATTTGTCTGTGCACCTTTTCCACAGCTTCTATACCTGACATTCAACCCAACTGATCTCTTGTTCTTCCCAAAACTGCCTTCACTTTGGTAAAGAGAAACAAGAGGCGGCATCGCCTGGTTTCCTCATTCACAACTGTTTCCTGCCGCCTTTGGGTGTTTTGTTGAGCTGCTCCATCTCTCTGAATCACTGTGAAGACTCCGGGGGCAGTAATACACGGCCGAGTTATCCGTCCGCAGGCTGGGTGACTCCAGCTTGAACTTGGAGTCTCTTGGTCTCCGGGCGGTGAAACCATCCACCGGCCCCTCTGGATTTACAATTTTGGTGTTTGTGGAGTAAAGCATCAGCTGCAGCTGCTACCCCGGGTACTACCTGGACCAATATATCTCTGGGTCACTGCTCCCCTGCACAGTGAACTCCAGTTCCACTTCATGCCTCGGCAATCTGGAGACAGCAGCGGGAGTCTGGCGGATAGTCTGTGAGTTCACATCTGGGGAAGGGAAGGACAGCGGAAGCCGTCAGTAAAGGGGGTAAATTAGGTGTTGGGGAAACAAAGGAAGGAAAGAGATAAACATAGAGACATAGAAAGAAAGACCAGAAGGATAGAGAGCAAGGGTGTGTCAGCAAGTTGGACGGAAAGCTAGAGGCTGAATAGGAATTGTTGGCTGTAAAATTCCTTACAGTGAAACATGATTAACGGAGCCAGCAACAGATACATTTTCCACTTCAGGTTCCCTTTGAACCAATCTTTATCCCTGGTAAGAAAACACTGCAAATACAATGCTCCTCCTCCTCACTCTGATTGGCAGCCCAGCCCCTCCCATCAGCGTGACATTCCCGCCCATTCCTGTTATCAGCCCCGCCCCTCACTCCTTGATTGGATTAGGTGGAGCTGCGGGAAGCCGGAAGCTGCAAAAGCACATGGCGGGGTTAGTGGACAGGGCAAAACTGAAGGGGTCACAACTCAGATTCACCAGGACAATACCGGGTTTAGAGCGGTAAATTAAGAAGACAGGCTGCAGAAACCTGGCTATATTCCTCTGAATTTAGAAGAGTTGGGGGGGGGATTAAATTGAACTGTTCAAAATGGGAAAGCAAAATTGAGGGTGTTTGATAGAAATTTTCCTCTCTGCTGCCCAATAAAGTGGAAAAGCCTTAGAATTACAGTTCGGAATGAGAAGTGAACTTATTGATACACGGAAGATTGGTGGTTGGCTTGACAGGGCAGATACTGTTCTTCATGGGGGAATCTAGAACTAGGAGCGGTTTCAAAAAAAGAGGTCGCACATTTCAGAGGAAGATGAGGAGGAATTTTTTTGAAAACCGTAAACATTTGGAATTCTCTATCCCAGAGAGCAGTGGTGGGTGGGTCATTGAATATATTCAAGGCTGAGCTAGAGTTTTGAATTATTAGGGAATCTGTCATAATAGATGCGGGAGGGCTACAGACAAAGTGGATAAGGCTACAATGAGATCAGTCATGATCTTATTGAATAACGGAGCAGGATCGTGGGGCCGAATAGCCTATTCCTGCTCCTATTTCATATGTCCTTACGTTCTGAACGGATAACTTGCTCCTGTATCAGTAACTAGTTCAGATATTCCCGGGATAGATTACATTCAGACTAGTCTTGTATTCCCTGGAATGTAGAAGTTCGATGCGTGAGCTGATCAAGCGTTAATGATTAAAGGATTTGATAAAGCAGATGGAGAAAAAGCATTTCCACTGGCTGGGGAAGGGTCCACAACACCGGCGCAGAGCAATCAAATTGGAGCCAGGCCGATGGAAATTTTGAGCTCGGTCCCCTGCAAACAGCTGTGGAGCTTGGGGATCAATTGTAACTTTCAACAGCCGAATTAATCGAAAACAGAAAATGGTGGGAAAACGCAGGTCAAACAGCATCTGTGGGGAGAGAAACAGATTTAACGTTTCGAGTCCGTCTAACACTTCCTCAGACCGGAATTGATAGATTTTTGTAATGTTGGGAGAACGAAAATACAGAGCACAGGCTGGTAAATGGAGCTAAGAAACAGAGCAGCCAGGATCGCATTGAATGACTGAAAAGTTTCGCGGTGATGAATCGCCTCCTCCACCGACTCGAATTGACTCCCGATATTCCTGTGTAACAATTTCAAGAGAGGCTCGATGGGCCTCCTCCTGTTCCTGTCTAATAGTTTCGAGAGGGGGCTGAATGCACCTCTTCCTTTATGTATGTAACAAAACCAAAGGGACTGAATGGGGCTTCCTTCTGCCCCTGTGATATATGCTCAGAGGGGCTGAATGGCCTCCTCCAGTCCCCGCGTTTCCTTTAAACCATTGTCCGGCACTGGTCTCCTTGATGGTCTTTGTGCGCCCCCTGCTGCTCCTAAGGAGAAAACACAGTCAGTGAATAAAGTTCAAACATATTTGCTGCAGTCACCAACTCTCAGTTCTGGTACAATATTGTTAATATATCTCGTGTTTTTACAATTATTCCCTCACTTTTGTAGTAGCCGGTCTCCTCTTATTGTCATAGACACATTATTTCTGCAAACGAGAAACAGGGGGCGGCAGCGCCTGGATTCCTCCTTCACAGCTGTTTCCTGCCGCCTTTAGGGTTTTTGTTGAGCTGCTCCATCCCTCCGAGTCACTGTGCAGACTCCAGGCGCAGTAATACACGGCCGAGTGATCCACCTGCAGGCTGGGGGACTCCAGCTTGAACTCGTAGCCACTCGGTCTCCGGGCGGTGAAACCGCCCACCGGCCCCTCTGGATTTACAATACCGGTGCTTGCGGAGTCAAACATCAGCTGCAGCTCTTTCCCCGGTTCCTGTCTGTACCAGAACATGAAACCGCTACTGGCTCCATCCACAGTGCAATTCAATTCCACTCTCTCTCCAAGAAATTTGGAAATAGTTCGGGGACTCTGATGGACTGTCGCCGATTTCGCGACTGAGAAACAAAACGGGAGAGAATGACGTAAATAAACAGGGACATTCTCATGGAGAAGCAGGGAATGAAAAAGAAAACGAGAGAAGGATGGGAGAAAATAAATGATAAACGATGGATGTTGACAAAAATTGTCGCTTGAAGAATCACTTACACTGAATTAAGATCATGACACTCAGCAACAGAAACATCTTTCACTTTAAGTTTGTCTTGTAATTGGGAAAGGAACGAAAACTGGAGAGGCCAGGCTTGATGGGTGTGAAACCGCCTCCTGTCAAATCAATGAAGGGAAGATGGAGGGCCCAGGGCTGTGTGCATACAGCCCTCCCTCCATGGTGGAAAGACACGCCCTCTCCCTCAATAATTGGCTGTAAGTGGAGCTGATAAGAACAGCGGGTTTCAAAGGCCAGAGGGCGCGAGTGGGCAAAGCAGTCGCAAATGCAGTGGGTAAGACAGAGGTCACAATTATCGGCCTAAGCGGGGAGAGCAGAATATGTTCTAACTGGTGAGAAGCGAAGAACTCTAGAGTTGCAAAGGAACTTAGTTATCCAGCATGAAAAATCTCAGATAGACAGAAAGAAAAATGAGTCACCAAGGTGAATGGAATGCTAGCCTTTACTCAAGCTGAGCTGGAGTGCAGCATGGAGCCAGTTACACTCCAGTTGTTGAGAGCGCCCGGCGGACTCCATCGCGAGATTTATTTCAGTTCTGGCCAGCTCACCTCAGGAGGGATGTATTAGTCTGAGAGGGGGCGGGGGACAAAGTGGATTGACCAGATTAATAGTGGGCTCAAAGCGTTAAATCACGAGGACGGTTTCTCTGTATTCCTTTGAGTTTACAAGATTGAGGAATGAATTTGCGAGCCCCTTTTTGGACATTTTAGAAAGGTATCCCGCGTTAATAAATAGGTGCTATTTCATCTAGTATTCTTCTAGAACAATGAGGTGCAGCTATGTTGCTTAGTGCTGGTGTTGGCATCATGGTGTTGTTACTGGTCTCGTACTTCAGAGAGCCACGATTATTCTCTGGGGGCCCGGGTTCAGGTTCCACCACGGCAGGTGGCGAAATTTGAATCCAATCAAAATCTGAAATTGAAAGTCTGATGATGACTATGAACCGATTGTCGTAAAAACCCATCTGGTTCCCTTTAGGGAAGAGAATGTGCCGTCCTTACCCTGGTCTGGTCTACATGTGACTCCACACCCACACCCGCAGCAATGTGGTTCACTCTGAACGAGGGCAATGAGGGATGGCCAATAAATGCTGGCCTAGCCAGCGACGTCCACATCCCACGAACGAACCATTAAAAATAAAGCCTAGGCCTTAGAGGCGTGCGGTAAGGAAGAACTGATTAAACAACGAATAGTGAAAACCTGCAACATTCTCCCCAAAATACAGTCAATGTTGGCGGTCAGTTTCAAAATTGAGGTTGATAGATTTTGTTCGGTCAGTGTTTCAAGGGATGAGTAGTGGAGGTGGGTAGATGGAATGAACGGTACAGATCAGCTATAATGCTATAGTGGAACAGGCTCGGAGGGCTGTCTCGCCTCCATCTGTTTCTGTTCCAATTTAACCATGTTCCAGGCACTGATGTGTTTCATGGTCCTAGCGCGTCCTCTGCAGTTCGAGTTGGGAAAGAAATCGCAGAGTCAGTGTATTAAAGCCCAGCCTTTTCTGTGCTTCCTTAACGCTGTTTCCCTTCCCTTTTTGTAATTCATCTTTTATTTTTATTTGCTATTTAATTTGCCGCACTCACAGCTAAATTCACAGTGAAAACCAGCGTCGTCCGCTGACTGTGCTCAAAACTTCAGCCCAGAGTGGGTTGAAGTTCTCTATCACTTATTGATTTCTCATTCGTGTTTATCCAGTTTCCGCTTCAGGGCATCGATAATATTCCCCTCAAACACTCGGTGGTGGCGACTTCCACATGCTTTGCTTAAATTAGATTGTTCCAAATACCTAATTCGATTTTGTAACTGATTCTCATCTTCTCCACCTGAATCCTACTGAACCGCTTCATCATTTCAATAAAACTTCATGAGAATTGCTCTCAACCTCTATTTTCCAGCAGAAACAAACAAATTTAGAGTTTGCTGATGGTTTCACCACTCATAGCTGGCAACTCCCTGCTCCAGTGCTTCACAATCTATTCAGTCATTTTATTGTAACTGTTCTCTTATTGTCAAAAGGTCTTTGTCCCGAGAGAAAAAGAAACAGCGAGTCGAAGCGCCTCGTAATGTTGTCTCGAGCAGCTGTTTCCTGCCGTCTTTGGGGTTTTTGTTGAGCTGTTCAATCTCTCTGAGTCACTGTGCAGACGCCAGGCGCAGTAATACACGGCCGAGTGATTCGCCCGCAGGCTGGGGGTCTTCAGCATGAACTCGGAGTCACTCGGTCTCCGGGCGGTGAAACTGTCCACCGGCCCCTCTGAACTCAACTGATTAGTGCCTGTGGAGTAAAACATCAGCTGCGGCTCCCTCCCCGGGTACTGTCTGTACCAGAACATGTCAAGGTTACTGCGCCCCTCCACAGTGCACTCCAGTTCCACTTCATCCCCGGGAAATCTGGAGACGGCAGCGGGAGTCTGGCGGATAGTCTGTGAGTTCACATCTGGGGAAGAGAATGGAAGGAGGAGGTCAGTAAGTGGAGACAATGGCAGAGATTGGGGAAAAAAGGACAAAAAGAAAAGAAAAATAGCAAAAGACAGAAAGAAAGAGATAGAAATAAAAATATAAAAGAAGGTTATGAATGAGAGTTACTATTTAAACGAATTCACTTACGGTGAAACAAGGTCATCAGACCCAGCAACAGATACATTTTTAACTTGAAGTCTTTTACTCAATAAACACAGGAGCGAGAACAGAAGTGTGGACGCCTGTGAGGTGCCAACCCGCTCTTATCAAAACATCGAGGAAAACACGAAAAGCGGGAGGAAGTGATGAAGATTCGGACACACCTCTCCCTCTGAATGACCTCTCTGCGACTCCCTCTCGGAGTTGCTGGGCCCTCCCTCTCTCTGATGTAATGACTCCCCGTACAGCCTGTTAACGTTTAAAGAGAAACTGAACTCCCAGTGAAAACAATACCATACAAGATTTTAGGTTTTGAATAAAAGCTTTACTGTACAAAACTTGTAAAAGCGAGCACTACTAAATTAACATAATATTTTGTAATGACTCTGTTTGAAACCCATTTTACTTTCTACTTCCACTCAAGAATTTCTTTATACATCACAAGGTCTGGAGGTTTCATTCACTTCTTCTGAGACAAACCGAGGTACACCACAGTTCTCGGTAATTCACTGTGTATTCTCCTCAATGATCCAGCTATTCTCTGATGTGCAAGTGCTTTTGGGATCCTTCCACCAGCATTTGTATAGGTGACTCCAAACCTCCTTTGACACCTCCCGATTGTGGATCCCCACAGCTCAAGCATGGGCTTCACCATCTTGCGTAATTACTTTTAAAATCAGAAAATCACCTTTCATTTCTGACAGCCCTTTGTTATGGTTCTCATTGTTTCACAGCTCCTGGCAGACCTTCTCTCTTTGCTTTTCTTCAAGCTGAGTGACTGTTTCTGTGAGAAAACATATAGATAAAAACCCAAAACAAAAGTTTACCTTCCTGCATTGCATATCTCCATAGCAACGTGTGGATACCTGGATGTTCCTAACAGAAATGTAAATTATCAAAACAACCCTTCGATTCTGGGTCCCACACGAATAATTTACATCTCTAATGAGGATAACAACCATCTTACCAGATTCTCAGGTTCCATGAAGAAACTCATTGTTTATAAAATAGTTTAAGAGCTTCTCAAATCTAGAGAGCCTACATGACTTATTTAAACCTCCTCAGTTTACACTCCAACTTTTACGCATTTTCTAAGATGTTGTGAGACAAACGGGCTGGTCTACAGAGATCCAGATGTGCTGTTAGAATGCTAGGTGTGAATATCTTTCACCACTATCCCAAAATCAAACTTTCCTCTTTGAACTGTAATGGAGAGGTGAACTGTCGAGTATTTCTTTATTTGTGAATTATTAGGGTAGATAGTTTACAGATCTCTCCTCTGTGGGGAAATTCAGAACAACTTTACAATAAAATGAACGCACATACGAATTAGGAGCAGGAGTAGGCCACTCGGCCCCTCTAGCCTGCTCCGCCATTCAATAAAACCATGGCTGATCTAATTTTCACCTCAACTTCAAATTCCTGCCTACTCCTGATAACCTTTCACCACCTTAATATCAAGAATCTCTCTACTTCCGCCTTAATGATATTCAAAGACTCTCCCTCAAACACCTTTTGCAGAAGAGAATTCCAAACCCTCACAACACTCTGAGAGAGAAAAAAATATCCTCACCACTGCCTGAAATAGGCGATGCCTAATTTTTAAACAGTGCCCCTTAGTTCGAGATTCTCCCACAAGAAGAAACATCCTCTCCACATCCACCCTGTCAAGACCCCTCAGGATCTTATATGTTTCAATTAAGTCACCTCTTCTCTTTTACACTCCAGTGGATACAAGCCTGGCCTGTCCAACCTTTCCTCATAAGACAACCCACCCATTCCAGTATTAATCTAGGAAAACTTCTCTGAACCGCTTCCAATGCATTTCCATCCTTCCTTAAATACTGCACACAGTACTGGAGGTGTGGTCTCACCAATGCCCTAAATAACTGAAGCATAACTTCCCTATCCTTGTTTTCAACTCCCATCACAATAAACAATAACATTCTCTTAGCTTTCCCAATTACTTGCTGTACCTGCATTCTAACCTTTTGGGATTCAAGCACTTGGGCACCCAGAAATCTCTACATCTCAGAGCTCTGCAATCTCTCACCATTTATATAATATGCTTCTTTTTATGTCCTGCCAAAATGGGCAACTTCACATTTTCTCACATTTATACTGTATTTGCCAGGTCTTTACCCACTCATTTAACTAATCTATATCCGTTTGTAACCTTCTTATGTCCTCTTCACAATTTACTTACCTACCTATCTTTGGATCAACAGCAAATTTAACAACAATACCATCATTCCCTTCATGTTAATTATTTGTATAAATTGTGAAGTGTTGAGGCCCCAGCATTGACACCTGTAGCACATCACTCGCCACATCCCAGCAACCAGATAAAGACATATTTATGCCTACTCTCTGTTTCCTGTTAGCTAGTCAATCTGCTATCCATGCCAATATGTAATGTCAAATACCACGTGCTCTTATTGTCAGTAATAATCTTTGATGTGGCACTTTATCAAATGCTTTCTGGAACTCTAAATGTAGTACATCCACCAGTTCGCCTTTATTAACAGTACCTTTTCCTGTTTCAAAGAACTCCAATGAATTGGTTAAACATCATTTCCCTCTCTCAAAACCATGTTGACTCTGCCTGATGACCTTGAATTTACCTAAGTGTCCTGTTATAGCATCTTTGAGAACCACTTATGTCATTTTCCCTTTGACAGGTGTAAAGCTCACTGCCCTATAGATTCCTGCTCTCTGTCTCCCT
This sequence comes from Carcharodon carcharias, assembly GCF_017639515.1. Classification (NCBI taxonomy): domain Eukaryota; kingdom Metazoa; phylum Chordata; class Chondrichthyes; order Lamniformes; family Lamnidae; genus Carcharodon; species Carcharodon carcharias. Next base: position 2,822,488 of record NC_054500.1, read on the forward strand.
TCCTTTTCAATAAAGCAGTTATATCAGGTTTTTTTGCAATCAGAACTAGGCTGTTGAGTTATAATATCAAGAAGCATTTATTCACACAAATAAATCTGTAACACTTGCCCCAACGATCACTGGATGACTTGGAGGGTCATTTGAAGATTTAAGACCGAAATTGATAGTTTTTTGTTGGGTAAATGTATGAATGGTGACAAAGCAGATAATTGAAATTAAGATAAAGAACAGCTAGAATCTAATTGAATTGTCTGGCAGGTACGAAAGACTCCCGATTTTTCTTGAGTTCTCTACTTGAGGGCAGGTCCGACCCACAGCCGGGGCTAGGAAGCAGGCCACGAATTCACCCTATCCAGAATGGGGATCAAACCCCGTCGCTGTTAGCGCCAAACTGATCCACACTAGCCATCCAGCTACTTCAACATGTATGTTGGAGTCTGGAATCTCCGACATTCCATTTCATTGCTGACCAGGAATATCTCCCGCTCCCTGCCATTTGCGTGTGTTGGAAGGACTTACACGTTGACACTCAACCTGTTTGGCTGCATTATGAATGTACCTTCCACGGGCATCGAGCCCTATAGTGGGGGATGAAGATAGAGCTTCTGACTCAGAGGCAGGGTCATTACTCGCTGCGCCACAAGACCGCCTCCTGAGTTTCGATTCCTGTTAAACCAACATGTCAGGCACCAGCGTCTGGCAACAGCTTCGATCGCCTCCTGCTGTCCACTTGGAGAAAGAAACCCGGTGCCTGGAAACACTGGACGTTATATTGTTCTCTTTGTCTCTTTATTTCTTTCTTCATTTGTCAAAGCCTTTCTCTTACTTGCTGTTTCATTATTTTCTGCGTCACTTCTTTCTTCCTGTCTTTAGTTTCATTTATTTCTCTATTCTGACTCTTACATTTTTTTTAACCCTGAAACGGGACGATGAGACTGGGCAAGGCCTATGACGTGTTAATTACTTTCTCTGCTCCTGTCTACCTATCCTTCTTATTTTCATTTTTTCATTCGCCCTTTCCTCGGGTTGGCTACTTTATTTTCTATTTTTCATTTTTCAACAGTTTGTAATGAACACAGTTTGTAAACACATTCCTGCTGCAGATCGAAAGCACTTCTATGTGACTCCCGGTCCGCCCTTTATTTACCCGCCAATAAGAACAGCGTAAAAATGCTGAAAGAAGCAAGAAGCCAAAGATCATCTCCCCCTCCCCACGGTTCCCATGTGTGTCCCTACTCAGGGGTCAGTTCGCTAACTCCACTGATTAATCCCATAAAGGCATTTTACTGCCCCTCACTGTACCAACATGGACTGTATCACACAGAAACAGACCAGTCAATCCAACAGCCTCGTGCTACTGTTTAAAGAGCGGCTTTAATCCTCTCCTCCCATGCAAACTGATTTCAACTCATCAACACACCCTTCATCATTCATCTGTTTATCCATCTCTGCTCTTCGCCCCATGGTTCCAGAATCTCGCCTCTCTGGGAAAATGAGGTTTCTCCTGAAAGCCCGATGGGATATATTGTATTATTAATCATCTCATATTGATGACCCCTAGTTCTGGTCACGCCTGCAAGTGAAAATATCTCCTGTCCATCTCCTTGTTGAACCGCCTTCCATCATGTTAAATTCCTCTATCAGGATAGCAGCCATTCCGGTGGAAACAGCTCCAGTCTCTTCCGTCTTTTTTCCCGATAGTAACAGCCGCTCAGTTCCTTGTAAATGTGTCTGTGCAACTCTTCCACAGCTTCTATACCTGACATTCAACCCAACTGATCTCTTGTTCTTCCCAAAACTGCCTTCACTTTTATAAAGAGAAACAAGAGGCGGCATCGCCTGGTTTCCTCATTCACAACTGTTTGCTGCCGCCTTTGGGTGTTTTGTTGAGCTGCTCCATCTCTCTGAGTCACTGTGAAGACTCCGGGGGCAGTAATACACGGCCGAGTTATCCGCCCGCAGGCTGGGGGACTCCAGCATGAACTCGGAGTCTCTTGGTCTCTGGGCGGTGAAACCGTCCACCGGCCCCTCTGGATTTACAATACTGGTGCCTCTGGAGTAAAATAGAAACTGCAGCTCCTTCCCCGGGTCCTGTCTGTACCAGAACATGTCAGGGTTACTGCTCCCCTCCACAATGCACTCCAGTTCCATTTCATCCCCGGGAAATCTGGAGACAACAGCGGGAGTCTGGCGGATAGTCTGTGAGTTCACACATGGGAAGGAAAGGAGAGCGGAAGCCGTCAGTAAAGAGGGTAAATTGGGTGTTGGGGAAACAAAGGAAGGAAAGAGACAAACGTAGAGAAATGGAAAGACCAGAAGAGAGAGAGCAAGGGGAGGTCAGAAAGTGGAGCGGAAAGCTGGATGCTGAATAGGAATTGTTGTCTGGAAAGTTCCTTATAGTGAAACATGATTAACGGAGCCAGCAACAATACATCTTCCACCTCAGGTTCCCTTTGAACCAATCTTTATCCCTGGTAAGAAAACACTGCAAATACAATATTTCTCCTGGCTTGGCCTAAATAGCCAAGTGGTTATGGTACTAGGTTTGTAACCCTAAGATCAAGAGTTCAAATCTCATAATGGCAAACTGAAACAATGTAACTTCATCTGAATAGGAACAGATGGAAACGTGTTTGTACTCGAAAGAGTTATAATGCTCCTCCTCCTCACTCTGATTGGCAGCCCAGCCCCTCACTCTCTGGTTGGATTATGTGGAGCTGCGGGCAGCAGGAAGTTGCACATAAGGTGGGGGGGTGGGGAGCGGTGTTAGTGGACAGGACAAAACTGGCGGGGTCACAACTCAGATTCACCAGGGCAATGCCGGGGTTTAGAGGGGTAAATTAAGAAGACAGGCTGCAGAAACCTTGCTGCATTCTCCTGAATTTAGAATAGTGAGGGGAGCTTTAATTGAACAGCTCAAACTGGAAAAGCAAAATTGAGGGTGTTTGATAGAAACTTTTCTCTGCTGGGAGGACTGCCGAACAAAGTGGAATAACCTTAAAATTAGAGTTCGGAATGAGAGGTGAGTTTATTGATGCATAGAAGGGTCGGAGGTTGGCTTGACAGGGCAGATACTGTTCTTCATGGGGGAATCTAGAACTAGGAGCAGTTTCAAAAAAAAGGATCGCCCGTTTGAAGGAGATGAGGAGGAATCTCTTTGAAAACTGTGAATATTTGGAATTCTCTATACCAGAGAGCAGTGGAGGCTGGGTCATTGAATATATTCAAGGCTGAGCTAGAGTTTTGAATTATTAGGGAATCGGGGATAATGGGTGGGGGAAGGCTGCAGACAAAGTGGATAAAGCTATAGTGCGATCAGCCATGATCTTATTGAATGGTGGAGCAGGCTCGTGGGGCCTGGATTAACATAGTGCATTAATTTTGGCACTAAATTTCTACTCAGTTAAAGGGCTTGTTAGTTCAGATAAGACTTTCCATTAGGATGAATGTTTTAATATTTTTGTAATTCCAAAACATAAATTCTTTACAAAGAAATGAAAGCAATGTTTTCCTCCTTTTACTGTCCTTTGGAAAAATTGTTGAGTCCACCACTTACTGAAAGGAAGCAGGGGATGTTTCTGCCTACCGACCAATCAGATGGTGTGATGAGAGTGATTTTCCCTTTGCCCTCTCACCCATTGCAATGTAGTTAAAATCAAGAACTTTGACAGAATGAAGACAATCAAACTTACAGTCCTGCTTTGCTTTTGAATTCAACTACAAGAAAAAAGCTTGTCTGTTGGGTTACCCCTTCCTACCTCTAGATTCTGATCATTCCCTTCTGTGGTTATTTTTGTTTCTCTGTTGTGCACATTCTGTGCCCCCTCACCCTCTCCCTACCAGCTTCTATTGTCAGTGTTTTGAAAAATTTTCTCCTAAGCTGCTAATACACCATCTCACAAACTGTTCCCTCCCCGCTTCCTCTTTGCTTTGCAATCAGAACGTACAGGATTGTTTCGAACTCTTCAACTTCTAATTCCCCAGGCACATGAAGCTATAAAACTACTGTAATTTTACCAACTGTTGATGATCTTTTAAACCTATAATTTATTATTAACTGCAGTGTGCTCCACACTCTACAATCTTCAAACTAAACTCCGATTGGTGAAATATGGCTGTTTATCACTGAGAAATACTGCTTGACAATTTCTGTAACCTGAAGGGGTACAGAGCCAATCCCCCTCCAGTAGGTTGTGTGCAAGTTGGTCATCTTATATACTGAATGGTGATGCACTAATCTATGAGTTCCTGCAACTGTAAATATCAGTTTTTCAAACCTTTTTTAAGCCAAAGCTTCAGCTATCCAACTTCCCCTCTCCATATGAAATAAAACTGAAAATATTGGACCTGCAACAGTGAAAGCAAGGATCTTAAAAATCACAAGTGAAAAACCAGTGGGGAAAACGAAAGTATTACAGAGCCAAGAAAATTAAAGCATCGAAAATATATGAATAATCATACAGGGGATTGAAAAGACCCATTTAGAATAGGATAAAACAGAATAAAAGAGAAGCTGAGATTCAACAGGTAAAGAGAGGTTACCTAACAGCTAAAGGATGGAACCACTTAAAGATATTTCAAAGGGAATGGTTCCTCATTGATACCTTTTGGCTCTCCCTTCCTTTTCCTTTTGATGCATTTTATAAGTGGGTTTTCCTACTGTACCAGCTCCAATCAAAACAGCAACCTCCTTGTTTTCTATTGAATTGTTGACTGACTCGTTTATAGATTTCCAGCATTTTCTGTTTTTATTTCTAATTTCCAGCATTTCTGCATTTCCCTTTTGCTTTATAACTAATCAATCTCTGATAGCATTGTACACAGGGACAGAACTTTCCCAAATTTGCTCTAAGTGCGGTAGCGGGTGGGTAAAACGTTGCTTTACCCACTGGCCACAATGGCAGCTTTACGCAGTATCGTCCCAAACCCGCCTCCTTATTTATGCACTCCTGGGAAACACGCTGTTTCCATGGCGAGCAGGTTCTCATTCACCGCCCGCCATCACCCCGCTGCTGCATCAGCCCCGGTGCCATATTTAAAGTCCAGCCACAAGCACACATCCCAGTGCTTCCAGCTCACCACTGCTGCTCCAAAGACATGGCCTTGAAAGTGAAAATGACTGCAGCCCCCAGGTTCAGCCACACGCCCCTTGATCACCTTTTGGATGCCATGGGGGCTCATCGTGATGTCCTCTACACCCGCTGTGGCCGCAGGATGGGCAGCAACCGCACTAATCCAGCGAGGTGTCAGCGGTGGTCAGTGCCAACACCCTGCAAAACAGCACAGCCACCCACTGCCGCAAGAGGATGAATGATCTCCTCCATCCCACCAGGGTAAGTCACCCTTCTCATCACTCCCAACTCACATACTCACAAACCCATCACACACCCACAGGGCCCTCACTCACTGGCGATTGAAGGGACATCACAGTTCACTCTCTCACTCTCACCATCATTGTCCTCATCTCATCCATGGGACCACTCATCACCCACACATGCCAGGCACCTTTATCATCTGGCCCAGCAGGCATCCTGCTTCCACTCTCTCCATCTTAATTCATGCAGGACAAGCTGGCACACAACGAAAGGGAGTGGTCACAGACTGGTGGTGGAATGTCTGAAATCAAGGTCCTCACAGACTTTGAAAACAGCCATCCAGCTGGTCGGTGAGGATCTGGACTGTTCCTGTGCTGATGGTGAGGTCAGCGCTGCTCTACCAAGTGAGGATCCAGCAGTGCAACATCCATCAGACAATCATGCTCTGAGTGATGTGTCCTGGTTCACAGGCCGCTGCCATGCACTAATTATCTCCCCTTGCTTCCACAGGCACATCTGCCAAATGACTGACAGAGTCCATGACCCAGGGCCTCCAATCAAACCCCAAAGAAACCTCTGAAGAGGAATCTGAAGGCATCCTCCCTAAAGCCCTGTCACAGCGCTCACCCACACCCTCCACCAGTGCAGAGACACACACCTCAGTGGGACCTAGCTGTAGAGTAGCCTTGGGACCACAATCTGATGAGCACACGCACTGTCTAATCCACAACAGGCAGAGGCAGGGACCTCCCAGGTCCCCGGCACTCGGAGGACTGCTGGAGGCCAGAACCTTGCTGAGTCCGAGTCAGATGATGAGTGTCTGGACTTGGTCATGTCACAGTTGCTGGAGCTGCAAAGGCAAGCTCGAGAACATCAGGAAGGGATGTCCACTGCACTCCTCAGATTGCAAGGCACGATGGAGGAGTCTGTCCGCCTTCACTCTGGACCAAGGTCAGCACTGGCAGGATGGCGGCTGCCATGGAGACCTTGGTCCAGATGTCACTCCTGCACTGCTGCACTGATGTCATAGTTGGCCTCCTAAAGTGTGTACATGAGCGGGGTGCTGTGCAACATGATCTCACTCCAGCTGCCCTTTCTCCTCAAGGAGTCAGCCAGGGACCCTCTGGCACCCATAGGGAGGAGGCCTATCCACCAGCTGACTCTGGGAGTGACCGATCCATCCAACCCCCCTCTTACTGTGACCTCAGCAGCTCCAGCTCCACAGGCCGAGGAGGGAGCCATTGCCACACAGCAGGACCCCAAAAGCAGGCCGGAGCCCTCCAAGTCTCAGCCCTCCAGAGCACGCCCAGCAAAAGTCACCACAGACAGGGTGTCGCAGTCAGCAGGCTGCCCCCACCTCCGCTGTGGATGTCCAGGGAGCATCAAGACGTAGTGGCAGGGTTAGGACAGTTAAGGAGAACTAGTTGCACAGCCTGGGCACAAGTGTTAATCACTCATATATAACGTTCACTTTTGTCAATAAACTCCCAAGAATGTCTCCCAGCCTATGGCTCCTTGCTCTGATGAGCAGTGTTCTTGTCACTCAGATGTGAAATCTTTCTGCACAAGGTAAAGGCAGGTGTCTCAGTCCAGGGCCTCTTCCCTGTGCTCTGTGCAGCCTTCAGACCAAAGTGATTGTCTAGCCTCACACTCCCTGGAAACATTACTGATGCCTGCACCTCAGTGGTGCTGGTCATTGCTGCCAGAATGTAGTGAGCAGGCACCACAGAGTTCTCTCATTCTCTCTGTCTGCTCTCAGCACCTTTAAGGTGGGGCTGGCCCCCATCTCTTCAATACTTGTGACCACTGACGCTGTGCTCCAGCTCCTGAAGGGCTCAGGTGCTGAGGGTGGACAAAGGATCATATGTTTCTAAAGTTTCATTGCTGCACCTCTATGATATGATCCTGATAACATAACGTAAGCGAGCTGCCCTCAGCCAGACAGGAGTCAGACATTCTCAGAGGCTATGTGATGATTTATGGAGTGTCCTCACTGTGTGCTGTAATCATCCTCCTGCAACTGAGTGACTATTAGGGCCTCCACTGCATCTCCATGACAGGAGCATTATCACAGAGGGTATTGGCATTGCCAATACATTACATAATGTAGTCAAACTTCACAAATGCGATGTGAGGAACTATGGGGTCTCCCCACTGCATATCGTCATCATCCTCCACAAATCTATCAGCTATGAGAGCCTCATCCCCGTTGTTATTTGTCTCTGAGGACCCCCTCACCCTCATCACTGTCGGTGTCCTCCTCATCCAAGGAGACCTCCAGCTCCTCCATCTCCTCCTCTCAATCTCGTATCACCTTTGAAGCACCAGGTTATAAAGGACGCAGCAGACGATGATGATGCATGACACCCTATGCGGACTGTATTGCAGGGCTCCACCAGCACTGGAACCTCACTTTCAGCATCCCAATGGTCTGCTCCACCAAGTTGCGAGCAGCTACATGAGCCTCATTACAGTGTCGCTCTGCTGCAGTCTGAGGCTGCCACACGGGTGTCATCAGCCACGGCCTCTGTGAGCAGCCCTTGACCCCGAGCAGCCATCCCTGCAGCCTCTGTGGACCCTGGAAGACTCCAGGGATCTGTGACCGACTGAGGGTGTAGGAAACTGTGCACACACCTGCAGGATGCGTTTCTGGTGGTCGCACACTAGCTGCACATTCAGCCAATGGAACCCCCTGCAGTTGATTTAGTTCACCTTGTATTGTGATGGAGACCTGAGCACCACATGAGTGCAGTCGATCACACCCTGCACCCGTGGGAAACTTGAGATCTGGGTGAATCCAATTGTTCATGCATCCTGGCTGTCTTAGTCCTGGAAAAAATGCACAAAGTTGTGTTGCCCTTGCAAAGATGGCATCCGTGACCTCATGGATTCATTTGTGGGTGAAAGGTTGAGAGATCCCACAGGGGTCACCTGTGGAGCCTTGAAAGGAGCCATTGGTGTAGAAATTGAGTATCACGGTCACTTTCACAGCCGCTGGCAGTGGATGCCATCCATGTCCCTATGGCATCAAATCCTGCAGTAACTGGCAGATGTGAGTGACCAGTGCCCTAGACATGCAAAGTCTTTGGCGACACTGGTTCTCGGTCTTCTGCAGGAATTAAATATGGTGTCTATAGACCCTGGGTGTCGCTAAATGCTGACCTGCGATGGTTCACTGTGCCTCTTGGGTGGCAACACCTCTTTGTCCTTTTTTCTATTACATTTTTTGGCAATCTCCACCTATCACTGGCCCTCTACCCAGCTCTACTTGTCCCACCTTCCCTTAAACCAGCTTATATTTCACCTCTCTTCTATTTTTACTTAGTTCTGTTGAAGAGTCATGCGGACTCAAAACGTTAACTGTGCTCCTCTCCGCAGATGCTCCAGACCTGCTGAGTTTTTCCAGGTATTTTTATTTTTGTTTTATACATATCTGTAAACCTGACAAGGGGACTGGAATAATCATCCTTAACAAGTGTGACTATATCAACAAAATACACACCATTCTTAACCTGACAGCCCTGCTCGAAAGAACCTTACAGAAATGCTTTTTGGATTTGTGTAAGAGTAACGAGCTGCCGGGTGGGTGATATATATGATAGGATTTGTCATCATGGCTCACTGCATCCACCTATGTATGGGCTACCCAAGGCACATGGAAGTTATCTCCCTTTATGCCCTATCTTATCCATATCTGGTTCTGCACAAAATTAACTGTTCAAATGGTTGGATAATTTGCTACAACTGGTTCTGAGCAAGTTTTCCACATACCCAGTGAAGGATTCCTTCACCTTTGCGAAGGCCACACAGGACTGGCATATCAGTAGCAATGCCATGTCCATGTGCTGGTTCGATATTGCCAGCCTATTCACAAATGTACCATTCAAGGAAGCCATTGACATTTTCACTGCATCACTGTATCATGATGATCTAGATGCACTGCAGTGTATGACTATATATTATATACATAATATATATACTATCTTATGAACTCAGCAGCTTGTGCAGTTGAGTTCGGTTTTACAACACTACGTATGCCCAAATAGATGGCATTGGGATCCTCTCTAGGCCCAGCTCTCGCAAACCTCTTTGTTCGTTTCCACAGGAAACACATCTTCAGTGGAATTATAGCTAACCTCCTTCCCCCTGCATCTTTCCAATGTGTGGATGATACATTTGCTATGTTTGAATCCGCAGCTGTGTGTAAGAATTTCTTTATGCATCTTAATGGGCTCCATCCTGTGCTCAAATTCACTGTTGAAATGAGCTCCCTTCCCTTGACATGTGAGTTGAGAAATCTGCCAATAGGCTCTCTACTACTGTACAAGTTGGTCAATATAAGCGGGTGAATATAAGCATTGGGATTCTTACAGTTCCACACACTATACGATTGGCCTTATCAGCAACCTCGTTAATAGGGCCCGAGCCATTTGCTCACTGTGCAAGCTTGACGCTGAAATAGGTGCATCATAGAAACATAGAAACTAGGAGCAGGAGTAGATCATTCGGCCCTTCGAGCCTGCTCTACTATTCAATGTGATCATGGCTGATCGTCTATCTCAATGCGTACTCCCGATCTCTCCCCATACTCCTTGATGCCTTTAGAGTCCTGAAATCTATCTATTTCCTTCTTAAATATATTCAGTGACTTGGCCTCCACAGCTTCTGTGGTGGAGAGTTTCACAAGTTCACCACCCTCTGCGTGAAGACATTTCTCCTCATTTTGGTCCTGAATAGTTTGTCCCATATCCAGAAACTGTGAGCCCTTGTTCTAGACACCGCCGCCACCCGCACCCCCCCCCCCCCCCCCAGAGGAAACATCCTCCCTGCATCCAGTCTGTCCATCCCTGTCAGAATTTTATATATTCCAATGAGACGCTCTCTCATTCTTCTAAATTCCAGTGAATACAGGCCTAGTTGACCCAATCTCTCTCTCCTCTTACGACAATCCTGCCATCCCAGGAATCAGCCTGGTAAATCTTTACTGCACTCCCTCTATGGCAAGTAAATCCTTCCTTAGGTAAAGAGACCAAAACTGCACACAATACTCCAGGTGTGGGCTCACCAAGGCCCTGTACAGCTGCAATAAGACATCCTTGCTCCTGCACTCATGTCCTCTCGCAATGAAGGCCAACATACCATTTACTTTCTTAACTACTTGCTGCACCTGCATGCTTGCTTTCAGTGATTGGTGTACAAGGACACCCAGGTCCCTTTGTACATCAACATCTCCCAATTTATCAACATTTCAATAATACTCTGTCATTCTGTTTTTCCTACCAAAGTGGATAGCTTCACACTCATACACGTTATACTGCATCTACTATGTATTTGCCCACTCACTCAACTTATCTAAATCATCTTGAAACCTCTTAACATTCTCCTCAACACTTACATTCCCATCATTCTCACATCAAAGCCATCCTGCAGGATATTGGCTACCCTGATCTGATCACTGCTCACTATATCGAACCAATTCATGAAATGGCCTAAGGCTGCCACATTCCATCCTGAAATGTGCCCAGTCTACCTCAGATTACCCTGGAAGGGGAAGGTGCTCAAAAATTTGATTAACAGGTGAAGCCATTTGTTTCACGCTGCTACTATGCAGTAGCAACATGAGTGATATTTTCCATTAACAGGATGCTGCCATCAAGCCAAAAAGACATTCTACTAATCACACAAATGAATAACCTGGTATATGAATTGCAGTTCTGGTGTGATGCCAGGTATGTAGGCCGTATGTTCCAATGACTTCTGGATCGTATCAAACAGCACGTTCCTTTGGCTGTTCGCAACAGGCAAAGTACTAACCATATCCAACCAGCCCATGCTTGCAAAACTGAAAACATAGTGTCCAACATTGGATGTGATTCTGTGATTGAACAACACTTGCTAAACAATCCTGATTGTGCTAAGAATTACACTGACAACCAGTTTAAGATTATCAGTCATGCTTGCAGTGTGGTTCACTTGCATATGCTAGAAGCTACATATATTCACACAGAGCCCTGCCATTGCAGACAGAAGGAGCATGTCCATGCATTGTACCTTTTTCAACTAAACAAAAGCTTGGGGGATAGCCTGGTTCACTGAACATGGCAATGCCTTGGCCAATCAGAGTTGACCTGCCTGGTTGACCTGCTTGCCAGTTAACTGTTCCTTGGTGAATTCCCCAAGGCAAAGCTTCTACCAATCAGAGTCAACTTGCCAATTAATCAGCACTCTGTTCTCATGCAGTATAAACTGTTCCCTGTTCAATTGGTATTCTTGCAAATCTGTCCTGATGAGTGCAAGATGAAAAGCTTCAACAGCATGTCTCTTTTTTCAGTGACACTCAAGTTCTGTACTACGAAACTTCTATTAACATACTTATATTCTTACACAAACTCCCCCAGCCCCCACCAACACCCTATCCAATCCCCAGTGATCTGCTTACTATATCTTTCAATTGCTTTTCCCCTCATATACTTGTCGAGCTGTCCATTTGAATAGCTGACAAATAGAATATACTCGGCCAACAAAGATGCTGCTTCCTTTACAATTGGTATTCTTGCATCTGTCATGATGAGTGCAAGATGAAAAGCTTTGACAGCATGTCTCTGTTTCAGCAAAACTGATGGGCATTAGTGAACCAGATGGGTTTTGCTGACAATTGATGATAGTTTCTTGGTCTCTATTACGGAATCACAGAGTGCAGAAGAGGCCCTTCAGCCCATCGAGTGTGCATGAGACAGGCTTTCAATTCCAGATTTTATTAATCAAATTTAACTTCCACCAATTGCAAGATGATGTTTCTCCTTTAAAAGTTAAAGGAATGCCATTGAAAGATAGCTTCGATTACCGTTACAGGGGCCAAAAAGAGGACAAACGATGACAGGACTAAAATTTGTGAGGTAAATTGCTCTGGATTTACAATGTCATGGGTGGGGTTCTAGTTGTAAATGTGCCAGTTACATCCTTACAGTATTTTCTCAATCCTGTTTTTCTCCAAAAATAGTGACATTAACTTCCATGTTTCAGCACAAGCTAATTGCATCAAAGTAGAAATCTTAATCCTCATCTTGTTGACACATTTGTTAAACCATGATGTACATTATTGACAAAGAGAATCATTTGAATAATCTGCTTTGAGTTCCTTTCCTTCCTGTTCCTTTGTTTAAAGATTCATTTTACAATTGCATGTAACGGTGGTTTACATTTCCATGGTGGGATTTTTTCTTTGATGTGATTTAGTTTCTTAGACCATGAAGTCCCAACATGTACAATTCTAATATTAATCTAAGCTGTTCGACTGGCTTCATGTGATACAGATCATGTATCCTTTATCCATAAATCCAAAATCCAAACACATCCAAAAACTGCACTATTTGTGCACCTCTTCAACCTTTAGCACAAAAAGCCTGACCTGAGCCAACATGAACCTTGCTGACTGCACCCGACCTTTAGCATCGAAGTCCAGTTGTTTGCCTGCACTGTTACTTTGCAAACCCTCTCCTTCAAGCAGACTCGCAGATGGCGCCACAGGTGGGAACTCATTGCAGGTACCCCTGTATTTATTATTCTGTGTTACATCTTACTTTTCTAGCTATTTCAATTACTTTAAACTACAGCTAACCTAGGATTCGGCCATTAGAATGTAAGTAAGCCTAGTCCTATATGAGGTATCCAAAAAACGAAATAACCTGAAATCCGAAACACAATCAGCCCCGAGGGCTTTGGATAAAGGATACTCAACCTGGCTTGCCCTATCTATTGTTGCACATTTACCCACATGGATAAACCTTGCTGAAAGCATCACCAAGCTTCAAAACACATCATTTGGTCTACATTTAGAGTTTTTTTCTAGGAGCTCCATTTTTCCATCTCTATTTTTCTCCTCTACATTCTAAAAGCATTAAATCCTGCAGGGTCTAGAACTTCCAAGAAGTGGCCTTTGTTCCAGTGTGTGCCTTCACAGTGAGCACTGGGGGGTATGTGAGTTGGGTGGGGGAAAGGGCTGTGGGTGTTGATTTCCAGCTCTGACATGTGTATGCGTAACTTTATCCCCTCAAAGCACAGGATTGCTGAGGCTAATGGTACAGGTCCCTCTTCAGCTGGGAGCAGCTAATTCAGCACAGCAATGGGATTCAACCAGTGTTCATTTCCCTATGTGGTTCAGTTGTACAATACCTTTACCCATGTCGTGGGAGCAATGTACAAATAATTAATTAAATATCCCTTAGGAAGATCGTTTTTGTACAATAAATAATTTGTCTTTGCTGCTGTAACTCACATTAATGAGTCATGTGACTGGTGCCATTTGATTTGTTTTGTATAAATTGACCGTCTTTGTCCTGTTTCCTCTGTTCGAGTTGGAAATTTACATAAAGACTGGAAATGCAATGCACTTTTGTTCCAGATTCCAATTTCTGGTGTCAACATAAAACACGGAAGCCAGGTGTCCACTGGAGTTTGGATTACATCAATTGGAAATTTGAATATTTTCTCCATGGAGTGCTTTACCAGAAAGAGTGATGGAACCAGAATCCAGTTTTTAAAGTAGGTAGTGGATAAATATTTGAAAAAGACTTTTTAAAAATTGAAAGAACAAGGGAATGGAGACTAAGTGGATAGTTGTATTAGAGACCTGGCAATTTTTAAAAAAGCATATCTTCCTGACTTTGGTCACTTTGCTCATCCATTTGTAAAGTCAAGGACACTGTATGCTTTTCCTCATTCATGAGCTTTCCTCATTTGTCCCAGCACTTCCAAAGATCTTTGTATCTAGACCCTTGGTCTCTCTATTCTTACATTCTCTTTAAAATGGTACCGTTCAGTTCAGCGTTTCCCAACCTGTGTGTTGCAACCCCAGTTGTGTATTGTTAGGGTTTGTAAGGGTTAATGTGTGGGACCGTGTAAATAGCCCCTCCCATACTGATGGTGTAAGAGAACACATGACTAAGCGAGGGTGAGGGGAGAATATTCATGGCTTTAGCAGTGTAACACGTAGCCATGGGTAGCTGTACATGGTTCAGTTGTATAAAATAAACTAGTTGTTATTTGAACACACCAGCATCTCAGTAATCATTCCGAAGTTAGACTAACCAACAAACAGCACAATGGAGCCTCAGAAACAGTGGATGGGGTCATGGGCTGCCCTTCTTCTGAGACTGTGCCCCACATTGCACCAAGGCCCAGCCATTGCCCTGTTTCCCTGATGTCTCCCTGAGGCATCGCGGAGCAGAGCGATGGACCTGGCAAGGCTGAACAGGAGGCTTCATAAACATATTGCGTAGGCTGCAAACCCCAAATAAAAAGATCTGCACTTGCAGCGAGCAGCAGCTATGGGGCTTCTCCCAGTGACAGGCCTGGGTTAATGGCTTTCACTTTTCTTTATATAGAGAACTTGACTGAAACCTACAATGTAGCACATGAAATAATAACATTTTTACAAATACTAATACATGAAATATTCTAAAATACAGATTTTTATATTTTTCCAAAGTATTATGTGTTATCTACAATGAGTAAACTCTGATAATTATATACGAGATGTTATATTCTGCAATATTGCTGTTTCATTTTTGTGGTGTCTGTTAAAATGGGGTCACGTTTGGGAGGCACTGGTTTAGTTTATCTTGCCTTTCCTCATTCTTCCTACCAAATGTATCACTTTATGGTCCGTGTTAAATTATATCTGGCAGGTAAATGCTTATTTCATCAGCAGTCCTTGTCCTCCTGAGGTCTGTTACTATTCTTCTCACTGCTTATTAACATTTGAGTTGCTTGCCATCTGCAAACTTCAAAATTATCCCTTTGTGTACACCAGCCCATGGTATTAATATTCATCAAAAAAGCAGGTCAGTGTAGTATAAAGGGTTAATAGTTTTTATGTTAATAGCTAGAGTGCATCATCAGTGATGCTATGAAACAGATGGAAACAGGTTTACTCAAAAAAAAAAAAGAGTATCAGTGATGCTAGATCACATGTAACTGGAACCTGAGGGAAGAAGGTTCTAATGGGATCCAGCTGAAACCTGCCTCTGTAAATAGTATGAATAGTCAATAAATGTTCACTAGTTTTCAACAGCATGGTTTCCTGCTCTCTTCTATTAAAGGTTCCCAGAGCCCAATCACGATAATAATACATGGTGGCAGCTGGATGTGAACTATTTACTAAGGATCCCAGTTGACACCAGTAAAGGCGCGAAAAGTGAAGGCTGTCAGCCCAGCAGAGCACAACTGAGAAACACCCTCAGCAGCAATCAGAGCAACTAATCGCTACCTGAATGAGACGGTTGTCTTATGAGGAAAGGCTGGACAAGTTAGGCTTGTATCCACTGGAATTTAGAAGAGTAAGAGGTGACTTAATTTAAACCTTTAAAATCCTGAAGGGTTTTGACTGGGTGGATGTGGAGAGGATGTTTCCTCTTGTGGGAGAATCTAGAGATAGGGATCACTGTTTAAAAATAAGTGGTTACTCATTTAAATAGAGATGAGGAGAATTTTTTCTCTCTGAGGGTTGTGAGTCTTTGGAACTCTCTTCCTCAAAAGGCGGTGGAAGCAGAGTCTTTGAATATTTCTAAGGCAGAGCTAGGTAGATCCTTGATTGACAAGAGGGTGACAGGGTATTGGTGTTAGGCAAGAATGAGGGGCTGAGGTTACATTCAGATCAAGCATGATCTTATTGGTGGAACAGGCTCGAGGGGCCAAGTGGCCTGCTCCTGCTCCTAATTCGTACATTCATATGAATCCCACAACAACTGACTAGAAGTGCACAAAGCTATGGAGAAAGTCTCACCTCTACCGAGCCCCAGGACCTCACAGAGAGCCACGACCAAGCTGCACACTGGAGAACCTGGCATCACCGATTCAGTTGTTACCAGACAGTCTCTGGACTCGCTCAGAAAACAGATAAGGATCAGGTCAGGGCTCTCCTATATGCAGTCAGTAGCTGTGTCGATAACATTTTAAGAAGACGGGTGTTGATGAAGAAACCGCTAAGTCTGAAGAAGCAATCAAATCCTTTATTTGCTGCTTTAGCCTATGGCACAATACTACAATAGACCAGGCAAAATTCAACCGGCACTGCCTGGAACCCTGGAGAGAATATTGATTCTTTTATAAATGACCTGGAACATGTGATGTGATACCAGGTCACATGTAACTGGAACCTGAAGGAAGAAGATTCTGTTAAAGTCTGTCTCTGTAAATAATGTCTATAGACAAAAATGTTCATGAGTTTACAACAGTATTGTTTCTATAAAACGCACCCAGGCCATGATAATAATACAGTCAGACCCAGGGGAATCCCACTGTCTCCAGACTGAAAAACAAATATTCTCCACTACTCTTTGTTTCTTTCGCTAAGACAATTTCCAAACAATACACTTTAATCCATTTGTTTCAATTTTGGTAACAAGTCTGTTCTGTGGTCATGTGAATGAATGGGAAAATTTGCAGGAGCAACCGCTGAATCATAGACTAGTGCTGTGCCAAAGGAGGTCATTCAGCCCATCAAGTCTGTGGGGTTTCTTTCAAAAAGAATTCCAGTT
Source organism: Carcharodon carcharias (assembly GCF_017639515.1). Taxonomy (NCBI): domain Eukaryota; kingdom Metazoa; phylum Chordata; class Chondrichthyes; order Lamniformes; family Lamnidae; genus Carcharodon; species Carcharodon carcharias. The sequence goes on from NC_054500.1 coordinate 2,839,340, forward strand.
AGTCCCACTACTAGGATCTTTCCCCATATTGCTGCCAATTTTTTTTCCTTCAAATATTTGTCCGATTCCATTTTGGATGCTACTATTGAATCTATATTCACCACCTCATCAGAACGTGCATTCCAAATCTTAGCCTCTCGTTAAATAAAAATATTTTCCTCATGATGTCTCTGCTTCTTTTGCCAATTGCCTTCAATCTGTGTCTTTTGGTTATAAATCCCTCAGCCATTTATTTAATTCATCTCTTCATGATGTTAAACACCTTTATCAAAACTCCTCTTAATCTACTCTTCTCTTTGGAGAACAACCCCCCAGTCTATACACATAAAGGTAATCCTTCATTCCTGGAACCATTCGAATAAATCTTTACTGTACTTTCCCCAAAGCCTTTATATCCTTCCTAAATCGTGGTGCCTACACTGGACACAATGACCCTGAACTCTCTCGGAGTGTCAGTTGGTTCAGAGCCACCCCATGTCCAGGCCTTAATTTTTCTTTGATCCTATCTCACCCAACCTTCCGACTCAGGCCAGACGAGATCCAGGCAGTGCAGTGCATCCCCGGGGCCCAGCGTTGAAGTGCAGGAGAGTGGGAGTGAAGGAGACCACGCCTCCTTTTTTACAGCACTAGCTGCCTTAAACCAGGTAAGTCTGAAGGTCCAGTGATATTTAAATGTCCTTGACAGGACAGGGAGAAGGTAAGTCTGAGGTGAGTGGATAGGGTCTGGGGGGTGGGGAGGAATCTCAGGTCATGCAGGGGGTCAGAGGTAATGGCGTCAGAGGTTGTTGGGGGGGGTCAGGCCTCAGGTTGGGTCTGGTGGGCCTTTAGGGGGTGGAGGGAGGATGTCAGGACTCAAGGGGGGCGGTCAGGCCTTGTGGGGTGGTCTCGGGTCTCAGGTTGGGTCAGATTTGTGGGAGTGGTGGGGGAGAGGGTCAGGCTTCAGGGGACAGAGGTCAAGTCTTGGGCAATGTGTAGAGTCTTGTGGGGTGGAGGGAAGGGTGTTGGGCCTTGAATTGGGTCCAGTCAGGCCTGGGGGTGGGCTGAGGGTGAAGGCTGAGCCTGCCATGTGGGTGAGGAGTCCCATTTGGGTAGGCAAAACTTGTGGGGTTGGGCGGGGGGGTGCGATCCCCATAGGGCAGGTAGATGGGGAGCAGGTGGAGTCCCCGGGGGCGGGGGAGGGGGTCGCGGGTGTGGGGGTAGCCCTGTGGGTGGTGCAGTCAGGAGGTGGGGGGGAGACCCTGCAGGGTCAGGGAGATGGGCGAGTCCTCTGGTGGGGTAGGCAGGGGGTGTGGGAGTCCTGCTGAGGGTAAGTCTGAGTCCGTACAGTAGTTACCCAGAAGTTAGAAGTGGTTTTAATCTTTCTAACTTCTTCTGGGCAATTATTGATATAACCCAGTCAGATAATCCAAAATGTGCGATTTAAGCCGCATTTTCAAATGGTTCCTAGTGCAGGGCAATTGTCCAGAGGAAGTTTGCACTTGTGGGCAATTGCTGTGCAAACCTTTACCTGGGAACTTCCGAACGAGATTCCCCAGCACATCTTTAGGTTACCCCCCCTAATCCGACACTGGAGAGCTTGGAAGTTAAGGCCCAATGTTCCCGATGGGGTCAAAGGAAAGTATTATACATGTTTAGCATAATTTCTTGACTTTTGTCCTCTAAGCCTCTATTTGCAAAGCCAATGATTCCACATTCTTTATTAAAAGCTTTGTTAACCTGTCCTTCCACGTCCAGAGATTTGTACAATGGCACCTCTAGACTCTATATTTTTGGACCCCCTTCAAATTTGTATCATTTATCTTCCTTAGTCTCTCCTCATTCTCACAAAATCTTTTACCTCACACACCTGCCAAGCCAATTTAATAGTGGGAAGACAAAACCATTGTTTTTACTGTCTGCTCCAAAGTCCGTTCCCTAGCAACCATCTCCATCCCTTACCCTGGCGACTGAGACTAAACCTGAAAATGCACAATCTTGTTGCTATTTTTAATGCTGTAATCAGCTTCTGTCATAAAAATATAATAGTTTTCATAATATTATTGTGATTTATTGTACAGGTAGGTCAATTGTGGGGTTTGGATTAATTTCTCTGTGTGAGGTTGTGTGTGTGGGAGTTCTAATTGAATTGCAGACAGCCTGTTTCTGGAGCTTTTGAGTTATCAAAAGATACGCTAGGTTTGAAATGCTAAACATGTAAACATGGCTTTAGTTTTAGAATGTGAGGTGTGAGAAACGTTTGCAGTTTTAGATAAACCAGAGTCATGAATTTCAAAGAAATGGTAAGATGTTACACTTAACCAACAGAGACTAAGCCAAACAGTGTGTTTATTTTTCCCAAAGATTACTGATAATATGAGTACTACGGGAGATTTATATTTTGGAAAAAGTGAAGTTGCAAAGACATATTGGGACAATGGAATTTACGTTAAAAAGGGAGAAACCTGTATAAAGAAGATGAGGTTATGTGTAAGGGGAAGGCATTCTAAGATCTAATAAGTGTGAAAAGCCTCCAGCTTCTATGCTTCAAGTTGCTGTCTACAGTAACCGAAGCTAAGAAAATTCATTGTGAATATCACTGTGCAGGGTATTGTGTGCCTTGCCTGGGTCTGTTGAAATCTATCTTGTTTTACTGCTACCTTAGCAGAGGTATAACTGGGAGCTAGATTAATTAGGAGATTTAGGGGTTATTATAGTAGTAATATGTAGACCTATGTGTGTGCTTAAAATCTTCTCTTCTATTAATAAATGTTTAATTTAGTTTTGTAAAAAAAAACTTCTAAGTAATGGTGGGTTCATAACTACTGAATTCAAGGCACGCATCTTGAAATAAAGTACAAATTGCAAACAGTTGTAGCAACTGTTTCAAGTTTGCCTCTGGGATTTGAGCAGCTCAGCATTTAGCATCCACTTTGCCATAACAGCTTCCAACAACATATTTGTGTGCCATCACTAAGATTGCCTATTTTTTCCTGTCTCAGCTCTTCTGCTGCTGAAACCCTCATTCATGGCTTTGTAACCTCTAGACATAACTATTCCAATGGCTGATCTCCCACATTTGACCCTCCATAAACTTAAGGTCATCCAAAATTCCCTTCCCCATGCCTTTATTCACAGCATGTTCCAATCTCCCCATTACCCTTGTGCTCACTGGCCTACATTAGCTCCTGGCCCAGAAATGTCTGGATTTAAAATTCTTACCCTGGTTTCCCAATCTCTCCACAGCCTTATCCCCATCCCTAGCTCTGTGACTCCCTGCAGTCCCATATCCCTCTGGGTTAGCTGCACTCCTCTAATTCTGGCCTCTTTAGCATCCCCGATTTTAATCATTCCACCATTGCCTTCAGTTTCCTTGGCCCCGAGCTCTGGAATTCCTTCCCCAAACCTCTCTGCCTCTCTACCTCATTTTCATCTTTTAAGAGGCCCCTTAAATGCTAACGTTTTGACCAAGCATTTCATTATCTGACTGAATATCTCGTTACAGCTCGGTGTCATACTTTGTTTTATGATGCTCCTGTGAAACACCTCAAGGTGTTTTGTTACATTAAAGGTATTAAATAAATAGAGGTTGTTTCTGTTGCTGTCTCTGCCCTTTCCCCCACCTTGTCCATATCCTCTTGTTATTATTCATTCTTTCTCAATCTTCACTCTGCTTTCATCTTTCATATCTTCAGCAAATTTGACAATGTACTCTGTACCCACAGTCTAAGTAATTAATGTATATCAGAAACAGCAGTGCCTTAGTACTGAATCCTGGGAACACCACTGCATACATCCCTCCACTCTGAAAAACAGCCATTCACCACATTGTTAATAATAGACCTCCTGAATTCTGTTACTGTCCTCAACAGTATTTATGTGGTGCCTGCTTGATTATAAACCTGATATTATTCATGTCTAGTTTAATCTTCTTACTTCATTTACTTTTAATTCCACTCCTGACTCCAGATGAAATCCCTGATTTACTCTATCTCCCAGTTCAACCATGTTATTTAATTTAAACTGTCTCCAACAGAAAGCCCTGTCACAAGTACAATCATTAGATCCATCGCTGAATGAGGCATCAACTGTACAAATGTCACCCCAAACTTATTCAATCTGTTGTCTTTTTACTATGAACCTGATGTGCAATTTCCCTGATAATCTCCCATGTTTACAGTTAACCTAGTGATGATTGTGATTATTTGTTTCATTGGTTTTTCAGTCAACAGATCATTGGGTGAAATAATTGAATTCTGTGCTTCCTGTTATGCATGAGGGAATCTTTCAGTCAGTCCAACACTTAGCTTTCTATTCAAGAGCAGATGCTAGAAAGCTGATATTAAAAACAGAAAATATTCAGCATATCTAGCAGAATCTCTCAAGAGAGATTGAGGTTGGCCAGAACTGGAAGTGGTTAGAGATGAAATTGTTTTTTAACTAAACAGTGAGAGGCGGAAAGGATTATGATCAACATTGAGTTCAACAATTTCAGTACCATACTTTTATCGTTTAATCTCTTCTGTCTTCCATCCTATCACAGACCTTCCTGTGTGTTCTTTGTGATGCAATCATTTCAAAACACCACTTGATGCAGGAATACATTTGAAAATCTCACTAAGTCCTCAAGCTGGTAAATTTATTCCTACCCTAATGTATAATTTCCTCATTTGCTTACCTACCTTACTGTTAAAATAGTGACAATTATGATACTGTCTCAGGGATACTGTGGTCTCTCCAAATGGGTCACTAGTTACCTGGTGGCCTTGTCAGTAGCATATCTACTGATCAATATCCTCAACCTGATATTGAGACATGTTCTGATTGTTTATCAGGAACAGTTTTATTTCCTGATGGCGATCCCCCATGTAATGTCTGCACCATCATGCTTTTTACAGCTACTGATTGTTCTGTCTGGTTCACTGTCACTTTCACTTTTGATTGAGTTGTGGCCATTTGTTGCCAGAAGCTGAAGCATAAATAATATATTGAGAAAGCAGTGGCTGGGGTTCTGGGAACAGTAACGGTGCTGAGTTGTTTGAGGAACATTTTCTTGTACCCTATGTTAACAGGTCAGTATTTTCTGAAGAATGACCCCTAGTTTTGTGATGTAATAGAGGATGTTCATTATTCTCAGATCTGGGTAATAATTGAGTTGCTCCATTGCAATCTAACCCCAGCGGTCCCATTTGTCCTGATTCTGCTGCTCAAAGTTTTCACCAGCAGACACATTTTAGTGATCAACAGAGCCTGCAAGAGACTCTAGGCTCACATCAGTGGAGAGAGTCCCACTGATACAAGAATATATACATATGCATATCACTGTGGCAACAGAAGTCAGTTCCAATCATTCACTTACTTTTGCTTTTGGCTATTTTATCGAAAATCTTGATCGTATTTGTAATATAAAGGTTAATATTAAATATGTAAATCTATACTCTACATCATCAGTGACATAAGATCACATGACAACATAGTATGGAGAAAGATAGATCTATGTAGATCCTGATGTAGAGACTACTTTGTAAATAGCTAGCCTAATGTTCAATAAAAGCTAACATTTTGCTAGCATTGTTGCCTCCAGCCTTACCTGTAAGGGCAGGACCATGACTACCACATACCGGACCAAAGACAATAATAGCAGATGGTGGCAAAGGTTAAACATGATGAAAAGAACAACAATGAAGAACACAGTGAAAGGAAGGATCAGCAAGGGAAGCAACTGCAGGGCAAGAACAGCACGGGAAAATTTCCAACCATGCTCCAGAAGAAGCAACAGTAAAAGGAAGAGATAGGAAGAGTCCGACCTTTACCAGAGTGTTTCAACCATGTGGAAGTGGCAGAACTGGTATTGCCAGGTACATAATAACATCAGGACTATCAGAAAAGACTCGCAAGGAACAAGTCAGTACCTTACTATGCACCATCAGCAGTAGTGTGGACAATGTTATGGTAAGACAAGGCATAAACAAAATTCCAGTAAGAAGAGGTTAGTTATTAAAGCCTTTGATATTTATTTTAATCATCAGAAGAACACCATCATACAGCGGGTAAAATTTAATTGGTTCAGCCAAAGACCAGGAGAACATGGATTCTGTTATAAATGAGCTATATGGATTAGCAGAAAATTATAGTTATGGAGCCCTGAAGGACAAATTACTTAGAGATTGCGTTGTTTTGTGAGTGTTAGAAGAGAATCTTCAATTTTTTCCAGGGCAGAATTTTTGGGTCGGCGAGCTGGGGCGGGGCCAGCTCACCGCTGCGCAATGACATCGGGCGTGCGTCCCAACGTCATCGGGGTATTTCGTTCGGCACACGCGCACCGGAGTCAGCTGCGCACCCGCCGAAATCTCAACGGCCAATAAAGGCCATTAAGAAATCAATTACAGCAGTTAAGAATGCTGCCCGTCCAACCTTAATGTTGTTGGGCAGGTGAAGAGCCCAGGCGGCCTTCGCATTTTTCATGGAACCTCATCTACGGGCGGGATGAGGTTTCATGAAGTGTTTCAAAATTGAATTTTTTTTTAATTCATTGACAGGACCCAGCTCATGTGACACTGCCACATGAGGGGACATGTTTTAAAATTTTAAAATACTTTATTTACATGTTTAAAACATGTTTAATCTCCCTGAGGCCTTGATTCAGGAAACCGCACCCCGCCACGCCCCCCTCACCCGCACAGCTCAACGCTTAATTGGCCCGCACACGAAAATGGCAGCACGAACCCGATTGGGTTCATGCCCGCCCCCACACAACCCCACACAACCCCTCCGACAGGGGGAAAATTCTCCCCACCATCACGGGAAGACTTGACCCTATTAAAAACGATCCAGATAACAAGGCAAGCAGAAGAGATAAAGCAAAAGTTTTAATCAAGGTGAAAAGGAAATCTCTTGCAGTGCACCTAACCCCATAAAGAGAAAAAGAGAAGAGTGGCAGCAGCTATTATTCAGTATTCTCCGTGTGGCAGGGAAAGGCTGCATCAGCAGGATTGGCCCCAGCAAAACTGCAGAGTGCCCTTTCCTGCAAGAGGAGAGGCTATTTTAAATCGGTTTGCCACAGCAACAGCTTTTGACAAAACATTTAAAAGAGAAACAGCCAAGATCATGTAGCATCCAAGAAATTGAAGACATTCAAGAGATTGAAGAAGAAAAAGAACCAGAAGTGCCATTCTTGGGAGAAGTCACAGGATCAAATGGAAACTATTGGAGTGAAGATAGTGTGGTCAGTGAACATAAAATAAACTTCAAATTAGACACTGGAGCAGGAGTTTCAAGTCTGTAGATTAAAACCAGAGAAACTCCAGCCATCAACTATAAGACTCCATGGTCGAGGAGGCATTCAGCTGAAAGTAATGGGACAGTTGACTGCAAAACTCCAACATAAAGGAAGAGAAATCACAGAAAACATTTGTATGATTCACAGTCAAGAATGCTCACTGTTAAGCCGGGAAGCTTGCAGATTTACAATTCATCTACAAAGTTGATGAACTGGGAAACTCAATAAACAAAGGCATTCAGGGCAGAATGCCAAAAACTATTCAGGGGTCTAGGGAAGCTCAAAACAACCTATCACCTCAAATTGAGATCAGATGCAAAACCAGAGTGAATGTTCATCCCGAGGAAGGTTCCAGACCCCCTTTTAAAGAAGGTAAAACAAGAAATTGAGTCAATGCTGCAGCAGAGAGTCATCTCACCTGCAACTAAATCCAGGAGTTGGTGTTCACGCATGGTTACTGTACCAGAACCTAGTGGCTCGATACACATCCACATTCACCTGTCACAATTAAATAAAGCAATGGAAAGGGAGATCCACCCAACAGCATCTGTGGAAGACAGCCTGGCAAAGCGAGCAAAAAATACCATTTTTACAAAGTTGGATGTTAACAGTGGCTTCTGACAACCACCTCTGATTGAGGAATCCAAACTACTGAGTACATTTATCACACCCTTCGGGAGGCATTGTTTTAATCACCAACCTTTCAGAATCACTTCAGCTCCAGAGATTTTCCAAGGAACAATGAGAGCCATTTTGGAGGGATTAGGAAGAGTTACCTACCACATGGATGGCATCTTGATCCATGGGTCCACCACAGAGGAACATGATACAAGAGCGAGAGCAGCATTGCAACGCTTGGAAGAAGCAATGTTAATGGTCAACGATAAGTGTGAGTTTTCATAACCCACTAAAAGGTTCTTGAGACGTATCATTCACACATCAGGAATCAGGGATGATCCCCAAAAGACCAAGGCCGTGAAAGAGTTTCCACCATCCTGCAATGTTACAGAGCTCCAACGCTTCATGGGGATGGTCAGTCAGGTTGCGAAGGTCCTCCCTAAATCGGCACATGTGAACGAACCACTCCGACAGCTGCTCAAACAGGACCAGGCAGGGAGTTGTACAGAACATCAACAAATCTCATTCCAGAATATCAAGAACATGCTATTTCACCAGACATACCGGCACATTATGACCCAGAACATCCCATAACAGTTGTTGCGAATGCATCAGTGACCGGACTGGGTGTAGTATTCTTCCAAGTCTGGAAAGGTGAAACCCGCAGACCTGTATACTATCTATTTAAGTCACTGACAGAAACTGAGCAAAGATATGAGGTGATTGGAAAGGAGACAGTGGCAACCACGTGGGCCTGAGGGAAATTCACTGACTACGTCCTAGGCCTCAGGTTCACAATCGAACTGGACCACAAGCCATTGGTCACCTTATTAAATACTAAAGAACTAGCAAAGACACTACCTACAGTCCAGAGATTCTGGCTGAGACTCGTGATATTCGATGTCAAGGCCGGAATATGTACAAGGCAAGCAGCAAGTAACTGCAGATGAATTGTCACACATTCCTGTTGGGAAGAATGAACAGGAGGACAAAAACTTTGTTGAGGAGATAGAGTCATACAGCTAATGACAAAATTCTTACCAGCAACCGCACGAAGCTGAGCAAAATCCACCAAGCACAGAAAACACATGAAGAATGTGCTAAGATCAGAGAATAACAGCACTTCAAACAATGCAGACATCTCAGTATTGTGGACGATTATTAATCTACGATGAGAGGTTGGTCATACCAACGTTGTTCGAGCATAACTTTGTGCACTTACTAACAAGGTTTTCTTTTAAAACCAATGAGTTCTAGTGACCTGCCAATCGTCTTGATGATTATATCAAAATTGTAACCATGGAAACTGTTTCAGCGATAACGACATAGTTAACAGTAGAGGATTGCTGCTGTGTGGCTTCATAGTGTCTTGAATCATGTTGGAAACATGGTAGATTTCGGTGCTGGTTTTTAAAAATGCATCTCTTATTTTTCTCTTTGTGAATAGTTGTTATTGGTATTGGAAAATTTCACAATGGCTGAAGTGGGATAAAGAGCAGATAAATACGTAGCGTCATTCACTGTCATGAGAAAAGTTTTGATGTATTTTGAAAGCAACTTGTATTGGGCAGAATTTATAAAAACTGGAATTTAGTCCAAATTCCGACGTGGGAGAAATTGAAGCCTGAATGCCACGAGAAGTAATCTTGTTGAATTGGTGTCTGTATCATGGCAGCTGGTAATGCCACTCATCTTCATCATCACCAACAATAAGCTGTCCACTTTGTGTCCGAACTTGGCCAGGAGAAAATGTTTCTTCTGGGCATTGTCAGAGGTGCTATCTTCAGGATGAAAGATGAAACCAAGACTCTGCATGTGGAGCCAGCAGAAATGGGAGAGATACTAAGTGAGTACTTCTCATCAGTATTCACCAAAGAGGACTCAGTGGTCGATTTGTCTCGGGAAGAGTGTGTAGATAGCCTGGATCATGCTGAGATCAAAAAAGAGGTGTTAGACACCTTGAAGAATATTAAGGTGGGTAAGTCCCCAGGGCCAGATGGGATCTACCCCAGAATACTGAGAGAGGCAAGGGAGGAGATTGCTGGGGCCTTGACAGAAATCTTTGTATCCTCACTGGCTACAGGTGAGGTCCCAGAGGACTGGAGAATGGTCAATGTTGTTCCATTGTTTAAGAAGGGTAACAGGGGTAATCCAGGAAATTACAGGCCGGTGAGCCTTATGTCAGTGGTAGGGAAATTATTGGAGAAGATTCTTCATGACAGGATTTACTACCATTTGGAAGCAAATGGGCATATTAGTGAGAGGCAACATGGTTTTGTGAAGGGGATGTCGTGTCTCACTAACTTGACCGAGTTTTTTGAGGAAGTGACAAAGATGATCGACAATGGAAGAGCAGTGGATGTTATCTACATGGATTTCAGTAAGGCCTTTGACTAGGTCCCTCACGGCAGACTGGTACAGAAGGTAAAGTTGCACGTGATCAGAGGTGAGCTGGCAAGATGGATACAGAATTGGCTTGGTCATAGAAGACAGAGGGTAGCAGTGGAAGGGTGCTTTTCTGAATGGAGAGCTGTGACTAGTGGTGTTCCGCAGGGATCAATGCTGGGACCTTTGCTGTTTGTGGTATATGTAAATGATTTGGAGGAAAATGTAACTGGGCTAATTAGTAAGTTTGCAGATGACACTAAGGTTGGAGGAGTTGCAGATAGTGAAGTGGATTTTCAAAAGATACAACAGGATATAGATCAGTTGGAGACTTGGGCGGAGAAATGACAGATGGAGTTTAATCCGGACAAATGAGAGGTAATGCATTTTGGAAGGTCTAATACAGGGAGGAATTATACAATAAATGGCAGAACCCTTAAGTGCATCGACAAGCAGAGGGATCTGGGTGTACAGGTCCACAGGTCACTGAAAGTGGCAACGCAGGTGAATAAGTTAGTCAGGAAGGCATGCTTGCCTTCATTGGCAGGGGTATTGAGTATAAAAGCTGGGAAGTCATGCTGCAGCTGTATAGAACCTTAATTAGGCCACACTTGGAATATTGCGTGCAATTCTGGTCGCCATATTACCAGAAGGATATGGAGGCGTTGGAGAAGGTGCAGAGGAGGTTTACCAGGATGCTGCCTGGTCTGGAGGTTATTAGCTATGAGGAGAGGTTGGAGAAACTCGGATTGATCTCACTAGAGCGACGGAGATTGAGGGACCACTTGATAGAAGTGTACAAAATTATGAGTGGCATGGACAGAATAGATAGTCAGAAGCTTTTTCCCAGGGTGGAAGAGTCAATTACTAGAGGACATAGATTTAAGATGAGAGAAGAAAACTTTAGGGGAGATGTGCGGGGCAAGTTTTCTACGCAGAGGGTAGTGAGTGTCTGGAATTCACTGCCAGAGGAGGTGGTGGAAGCAGGTACGATAGTGGTGTTTAAGAAGCAGCTTGACAAATACATGAATAGGATGGGGATAGAGGGATATGGACCCCGGAAGTGCAAAACGTTTTTGTTTGACAGGCAATATGATCGGCGCAGGCTTGGAGGGCTGAAGGGCCTGTTCCTATGCTGTGCTTTTCTTTAAAAACAAAAAATTACGGATGCTGGAAATCCAAAACAAAAACAGAATTACCTGGAAAAACTCAGCAGGTCTGGCAACATCGGCGGAGAAGAAAAGAGTTGACGTTTCGAGTCCTCATGACCCTTCAACTGAACTGTGGAAGGGTCATGAGGACTCGAAACGTCAAGTCTTTTCTTCTCCGCTGATGCTGCCAGACCTACTGAGTTTTTCCAGGTAATTCTGTTTTTGTTCTGTACTTTTCTTTGTTCTTTGTCTGCTCTCTCAGGTGACCTTATGATTCCATGACACAATTTGAAGGACCACAACTGAGCTCTCCCTGGTGTTCCGGCCAATATTTATCCCTCCAATAATGTTGTTACAATGTTCCTGTTTATGGCAGCTTGCTGCATGTAAATTGTCTTGTGTCTTTCCCACTTTATGTTAGTGACTGCAGCCAGTTAGGTGTTTAGAACATGTAATTTTCTTTGGCACGTCCTTCCAAGTTGTGCAAGGTGCTACTTACATCAAAGTTTTTTGTGATCAATTTTGATTAGCCTACTGAGGAGTCTGTAGGATTAGATCCCAAGCTGACTAGGCACATGTTGGTTGTCCTGTGAAATTTGAATAAGGGCATTAAGATCTCGGGGGAATGGGGTAGAGGTGAGATTATCAGGTTGCCCGTGCTCACTGGTATTGGTTCATTGCGAAACTAATGTACAGAGAAGGAAGCTGTTTCGGTTTAACACAGTGTGAGGAGATCTGTGTCCGACGGTATTGTCAGATTATGTGGAGCACTGCATCTAGGCAACTGGAGTGGGGGAGAATGAATTTGGATAAATGCATAGAAAAATGGCAACTGGAGATGTCTTTGAAAAAGTTAAAGTAGGCATTGAAAGGGTTGAGGGATAGTGGCATAAATAACTTAAGTCTGCTTTTGACATTTATCACTCCTGTATTACTGCAATCTTCCACCTTCCGCATTTAATTTGGGTTTGATCTTAACTTGGTTTCATTTATATTTTAGATTTGACTTTAAATCATCTCACAAGTCAGCATTTGGAAACCATCCAGACTTTACTGCTGCTCTTTCTAAACAGAAAGCTGATTAGCTATTCTCGGTTCTTCACTATATTGTCACAGCTGAAACACTTTCCATTTTACAGATTTATGCAGCAATAGACAGACCAAAACTTCATAGGAAAGTGTTGGGATGGTCTTCACCTGAATCAGGCTGGGACCAGTGTCCTGGAGAATTGTATAATTAGGGCTGTAGAGATGGCTTTAAATTAAATGCTGAGGGGAGGGTTCACACGGTTGATTATTTGGAAAGTTAAAGAGAAAGTAGAAAGCTATAGCACAGGGTAGCAATACGAGTAATGATAACCAGAGTGTGTCAGGAAGGGACAGAGCGTACAAACAAAACAATGTGTCACGAGGCTTTGCCACTTTAATTTTGAAAATATGATTTTTCAACTTTCAACTGACTGAAAATTTTGCCATTTGAAATGAGACAGAGAAAACTACTTCAAAATGCAAGGCCACCTTCCAAGGTGAATGTGTAAAACAAACCAGACACCGTCAGAGGAGTGCGAAGAGAGAGAAATTTTCGACAATTCAGAGACTCATCGAAACCCATCACTGTCTGAGCAAGAGACATTAAAATGCAAAGTGTTGGATATAGAAACAATGGCTGCCACAGACAGACTCACCCAAAACCCCTTGGAAATACACAATGGGTCAGGTACAACAGGCCAGTTACACAATGGGTCAGGTTTAACAGGCCAGTTACACAATGGGTCAGGTATAACAGACCAGTTACACAATGGGTCAGGTATAACAGGCCAGTTACACAGTGGGTCAGGTATAACAGGCCAGTTACACAGTGGGTCAGGTATAACAGACCAGTTACACAATGGGTCAGGTGTAACAGGCCAGTTACACAGTGGGTCAGGTATAACAGGCCAGTTACACGATGGGGCAGGTATAACAGGCCAGTTACACAATGGGTCAGGTATAACAGGCCAGTTACACAATGGGTCAGGTATAACAGGCCAGTTACACAATGGGTCAGGTATAACAGGCCAGTTACACAATGGGTCAGGTATAACAGGCCAGTTACACAGTGGGTCAGGTATAACAGGCCAGTTACACAGTGGGTCAGGTATAACAGGCCAGTTACACAATGGGTCAGGTATAACAGACCAGTTACACAGTGGGTCAGGTATAACAGACCAGTTACACAGTGGGTCAGGTATAACAGGCCAGTTACACAATGGGTCAGGTATAACAGGCCAGTTACACAATGGGTCAGGTATAACAGGCCAGTTACACAGTGGGTCAGGTATAACAGGCCAGTTACACAATGGGTCAGGTATAACAGGCCAGTTACACAATGGGTCAGGTATAACAGGCCAGTTACACAATGGGTCAGGTATAACAGGCCAGTTACACAATGGGTCAGGTATAACAGGCCAGTTACACAATGGGTCAGGTATAACAGGCCAGTTACACAATGGGTCAGGTATAACAGGCCAGTTACACAAAGGGTCAGGTATAACAGGCCAGTTACACAATGGGTCAGGTATAACAGGCCAGTTACACAGTGGGTCAGGTATAACAGGCCAGTTACACAATGGGTCAGGTATAACAGGCCAGTTACACAGTGGGTCAGGTATAACAGGCCAGTTACACAATGGGTCAGGTATAACAGGCCAGTTACACAATGGGTCAGGTATAACAGGCCAGTTACACAATGGGTCAGGTATAACAGGCCAGTTACACAATGGGTCAGGTATAACAGGCCAGTTACACAATGGGTCAGGTATAACAGGCCAGTTACACAGTGGGTCAGGTATAACAGGTCAGTTACACAGTGGGTCAGGTATAACAGACCAGTTACACAATGGGTCAGGTATAACAGGCCAGTTACACAGTGGGTCAGGTATAACAGGCCAGTTACACAGTGGGTCAAGTATAACAGGCCAGTTACACAGTGGGTCAGGTATAACAGGCCAGTTACACAATGGGTCAGGTATACCAGACCAGTTACACAATGGGTCAGGTATAACAGGCCATTTACACAGTGGGTCAGGTATAACAGACCAGTTACACAATGGGTCAGGTATAACAGGCCAGTTACACAGTGGGTCAGGTATAACAGGCCAGTTACACAGTGGGTCAGGTATAACAGGCCAGTTACGCAATGGGTCAAGTATAACAGGCCAGTTACACAATGGGTCAGGTATAACAGGCCAGTTACGCAATGGGTCAAGTATAACAGGCCAGTTACACAATGGGTCAGGTATAACAGGCCAGTTACGCAATGGGTCAAGTATAACAGGCCAGTTACACAATGGGTCAGGTATAACAGGCCAGTTACACAGTGGGTCAGGTATAACAGGCCAGTTACACAATGGGTCAGGTATAACAGGCCAGTTACACAGTGGGTCAGGTATAACAGGCCAGTTACACAGTGGGTCAGGTATAACAGGCCAGTTACACAGTGGGTCAAGTATAACAGGCCAGTTACACAATGGGTCAGGTATAACAGGCCAGTTACACAGTGGGTCAGGTATAACAGGCCAGTTACACAATGGGTCATGTATAACAGGCCAGTTACACAATGGGTCAGGTATAACAGGCCAGTTACACAATGGGTCAGGTATAACAGGCCAGTTACACAATGGGTCAGGTATAACAGGCCAGTTACACAGTGGGTCAGGTATAACAGGCCAGTTACACAATGGGTCAGGTATAACAGGCCAGTTACACAATGGGTCAGGTATAACAGGCCAGTTACACAATGGGTCAGGTATAACAGGCCAGTTACACAATGGGTCAGGTATAACAGGCCAGTTACACAGTGGGTCAGGTATAACAGGCCAGTTACACAGTGGGTGAGGTATAACAGACCAGTTACACAATGGGTCAGGTATAACAGGCCAGTTACACAGTGGGTCAGGTACAACAGGCCAGTTACACAGTGGGTCAAGTATAACAGGCCAGTTACACAGTGGGTCAGGTATAACAGGCCAGTTACACAATGGGTCAGGTATAACAGACCAGTTACACAATGGGTCAGGTATAACAGGCCAGTTACACAGTGGGTCAGGTAGAACAGACCAGTTACACAATGGGTCAGGTATAACAAGCCAGTTACACAGTGGGTCAGGTATAACAGGCCAGTTACACAGTGGGTCAAGTATAACAGGCCAGTTACACAGTGGGTCAGGTATAACAGGCCAGTTACACAATGGGTCAGGTATAACAGGCCAGTTACACAATGGGTCAGGTATAACAGGCCAGTTACACAATGGGTCAAGTATAACAGGCCAGTTACACAGTGGGTCAGGTATAACAGGCCAGTTACACAATGGGTCAAGTAAAACAGGCCAGTTACACAGTGGGTCAGGTATAACAGGCCAGTTACGCAATGGGTCAAGTATAACAGGCCAGTTACACAATGGGTCAGGTATAACAGGCCAGTTACACAGTGGGTCAGGTATAACAGGCCAGTTACGCAATGGGTCAAGTATAACAGGCCAGTTACACAATGGGTCAGGTATAACAGGCCAGTTACGCAATGGGTCAAGTATAACAGGCCAGTTACACAGTGGGTCAGGTATAACAGGCCAGTTACACAGTGGGTCAAGTATAACAGGCCAGTTACACAATGGGTCAGGTATAACAGGCCAGTTACGCAATGGGTCAAGTATAACAGGCCAGTTACACAATGGGTCAGGTATAACAGGCCAGTTACGCAATGGGTCAAGTATAACAGGCCAGTTACACAATGGGTCAGGTATAACAGGCCAGTTACACAATGGGTCAGGTATAACAGGCCAGTTACACAATGGGTCAGGTATAACAGGCCAGTTACACAGTGGGTCAGGTATAACAGGCCAGTTACACAGTGGGTCAGGTATAACAGGCCAGTTACGCAATGGGTCAAGTATAACAGGCCAGTTACACAATGGGTCAGGTATAACAGGCCAGTTACGCAATGGGTCAAGTATAACAGGCCAGTTACACAATGGGTCAGGTATAACAGGCCAGTTACGCAATGGGTCAAGTATAACAGGCCAGTTACACAATGGGTCAGGTATAACAGGCCAGTTACACAGTGGGTCAGGTATAACAGGCCAGTTACACAATGGGTCAGGTATAACAGGCCAGTTACACAGTGGGTCAGGTATAACAGGCCAGTTACACAGTGGGTCAGGTATAACAGGCCAGTTACACAGTGGGTCAAGTATAACAGGCCAGTTACACAATGGGTCAGGTATAACAGGCCAGTTACACAGTGGGTCAGGTATAACAGGCCAGTTACACAATGGATCAGGTATAACAGGCCAGTTACACAATGGGTCACGTATAACAGGCCAGTTACACAATGGGTCAGGTATAACAGGCCAGTTACACAATGGGTCAGGTATAACAGGCCAGTTACACAGTGGGTCAGGTATAACAGGCCAGTTACACAATGGGTCAGGTATAACAGGCCAGTTACACAGTGGGTCAGGTATAACAGGCCAGTTACACAATGGGTCAGGTATAACAGGCCAGTTACACAATGGGTCAGGTATAACAGGCCAGTTACACAGTGGGTCAGGTATAACAGGCCAGTTACACAGTGGGTCAGGTATAACAGACCAGTTACACAATGGGTCAGGTATAACAGGCCAGTTACACAGTGGGTCAGGTACAACAGGCCAGTTACACAGTGGGTCAAGTATAACAGGCCAGTTACACAGTGGGTCAGGTATAACAGGCCAGTTACACAATGGGTCTGGTATAACAGACCAGTTACACAATGGGTCAGGTATAACAGGCCAGTTACACAGTGGGTCAGGTATAACAGACCAGTTACACAATGGGTCAGGTATAACAGGCCAGTTACACAGTGGGTCAGGTATAACAGGCCAGTTACACAGTGGGTCAAGTATAACAGGCCAGTTACACAGTGGGTCAGGTATAACAGGCCAGTTACACAATGGGTCAGGTATAACAGGCCAGTTACACAATGGGTCAGGTATAACAGGCCAGTTACACAATGGGTCAAGTATAACAGGCCAGTTACACAGTGGGTCAGGTATAACAGGCCAGTTACACAGTGGGTCAAGTATAACAGGCCAGTTACACAATGGGTCAGGTATAACAGGCCAGTTACGCAATGGGTCAAGTATAACAGGCCAGTTACACAATGGGTCAGGTATAACAGGCCAGTTACGCAATGGGTCAAGTATAACAGGCCTGTTACACAATGGGTCAGGTATAACAGGCCAGTTACACAATGGGTCAGGTATAACAGGCCAGTTACACAATGGGTCAGGTATAACAGGCCAGTTACACAATGGGTCAGGTATAACAGGCCAGTTACACAGTGGGTCAGGTATAACAGGCCAGACTGCAGCCACTACAGGCAGATTGAAACATTTCCTCAGCAGAGGAAACAGGCTGAAAGCTGGGCTCTCTCACTCTCTCTCTTTTGGATGAAATGTATTACCTCATCGCCGAGTGCACTGCCTGCCCCATGTAGAAAGTGGCGACTCTCATGGAGAGGCAACTCCAGGTACAGAATCGGGGTTCCTGGGGTTGCGATCGGACCTGCAAGCCCTCACACAGGCAAGGGCCTCTGGTGGTCAGTGCCGCTGTGGGAGATGGATGAGGCACCCAGTATCCCAGCTAGGTGTCCGTCCATCAATGGTGAGCAGGGCGGTCCAGAGTGACCTCCCATTGGCACATGAACTGCTTGTCGTCTCCGCGGGCTCCTATCTGGATGCTCTGGATGACGGCCGCAGCTCCTCTGCCACTCTGCCAGTGACCGTGGCATCTTTGGGAAGAGCGGTCGGAGAGTTGGACCTGTCAGCTGCTCAGAACCAGCCCACCATGAGCTCGAAAGGAGAGTGAAGGAAACAAATTGTCTCATCACAGGAAAACTGCTATTTGATTGGTTGGAGAAAAAGCTAGCTGTTTGATGAGTATCCAATAAGTGTTTAGGATTTATTCTATTCCCTAAAGTTTAAAGTAAAGTAGGAACTGTACTTTTGCCAAGGTTTATTAAGTAAGGACAAGTAATATAAAGTTAATAGAAGTAAACCAAAGTAAAATAAAGTAAATGTAAAAGAAGTAAATTGAAGCCATAGTGGACAGCTTACTCACATGGAATGAGTGTCCTGTAATATGTGGGAAGTCGTGGACACTCCCGATGCCCTAGACGACCACATGTGCAGGAAGTGTCACCAGTTGTAGAACTTTCACCTCCAGGTTTCAGAGTTGAACGGCAGCAGTAGTCACTGTGGCACATCCGTGAGGCTCAGAGCTACATGGATAACACACTCAGAGAGCTGGTCACACCAGAGCCTAGGAGCCCAGAGGTAGAAAGGGAATGGGTGACCACCAGGCAGTCCAAGAAAACTAGGCAGGTAGAGCAGGAGTCCACTGGGGTCCCGCTCACAAATCAGCTTTCCGTTTTGGAAGCTGGTGAGGAGACTGGTTCCTCAGAGGAGTGCAGTCAGAGCCACGCTTGTGGCACCACAAGCAGTGCAGCTGTACTGAAGTGGGGGAAGGAGAAAGGAAGAGTTATGGTGATAGGGGATTCGTTAGTTAGGGGAACAGACAGGTGTTTCTGTGGCCGTGGACGTGACTCCAAGATGGTATGTGCCAGGGTCAAGGATGTCATGGAGCGAGTGCAGGATATTATTCTGGAGTGGGGAGGTGATCAGCCAGAGATCATGGCCCACGTTGGTACCAATGACTTAGGTAGGAAAGGGGCTGAGGTCCTGAAAGCAGACTTTAGGGAGATAGGAGGGAGATTGAAAAGCAGGACCTCAGGATTACTCCCAGTCCCAGTCAATAGCAGAACTGGGTAATTAAACATGTGGCTGGAAAGCTGGCGTAGGAGGGAGGGCATCAAACTTCTGGGGCATTGGGACCGGTTCTGGGGAAGTTGGGACCTGTACAAGCTGGACGGTCTACACCTGAACAGGACTGGGATGAATATCCTCGCAGGCAGATTTGCTAGTGCTGTTGGGAGTGGGGGGGGGGGGGAGGTGGCAGGTGGGATTTAAACTAGGTTGGCAGGGGGATGGGAACTTGAGGGAAAATTCAAAGCAGGGAACGGGAGATGGAGAATTAGTGAGTGACTCTGAAAGACAGAAGAAGCACAGGTTAAAAAGTGCACAGCACGGGAATTTGGCCGTGTTAAAAGTTATATGTGTAAATGCAAGGAGTATAACAACTAAAGCTGATGAGCTGAGGGCACAATTATACACATGGCAGCATGATATCGCTGCTATAACGGAAACCTGGCTGAAGGAAGGGCAAAAATGGCAACTCAGCATCCCTGGATATAGAGTTTTCAGGCAGGATAGGGAGAGGGATAAAAAAGAAGGGATTGTAGCATTATTGGTTAAAGAATAAATTACAGCTGTGAGGAGGGATGATATAATAAAAGAAGCATCAGATGAGGCCATGCAGGTTGAGCTCAGAAATAAAAAAGGGGGCAGCCACACTGCAAGGAGTGTAATAAACACCCACAAATAGTGGAAGAGAGTTAGAAGAGGAAATATGTAGGCAAAGTGCAAAATCAATAGGGTAGTAATAGGTGGGGACTTCAACTACCCTAATAATCAATTGCGATACGAACAGTGTGAAGGGCACAGTAGGCGCAAGATTCTTGAGCTGCATTCAAGAGAACATTTTTAGCCAGCACGTAACATGCCCGACAAGAGGGGGCACAATTCTCGATTTAGTCTTAGGAAATGAAGCTGGGCAAGTGGATGAAGTAGCTGTGGGGGACCATTATGGAGATAGTGACCATAATATAGTTAAGATTTTGCATCATTATGGAAAAGGACAAAGATAGAACGGAAGTGAAACTTCTAAGTTGGGGGAGGACGCATTTTACAAAGCTGAGAGGTGAGCTGGTGAGAGTGGACTGGATACAGCTACTAGGAGGGAAAACAGTGTCAAATCGGTGGCAGGGATTCAAAAGAGAGATTCTACGGGCGCAGTGTAGACATCTCCCCACAAAAAAAATGATGGTCCCGCCAAATTTAGAGCCCCTTGGTTATCCAGAAGCATACAAGCCAAAGTAAAACAGAAAAAGAAAGCTTATGACAGTCCCAAAAGACTTAATACTGTAGAAAGCCTAGAGAAGTATAGAAAGTACAGGGGTGAAGTAAAAATAGAAATTAGGAAAGGAAAGAGAGGATATGAAAAAATATTGCCAGGTAAAATCAAAGAAAACCCAAAGATGTTTTACTAGTACATTAAGAGCAAGAGAATAATTAAAGGAAGAGTAGGGCCTATCAGAGATGTACGTGGTAACTTGTGTTCTGATGCTGAAGATGTGGGCAGGGTTCTCAATGAGTACTTTGCCTCTGTCTTCACTAAGGAGAGGGATGATGCAGACATTCTAGTTAAAGAGGAGGAGTGTGAAATATTAGATACAATAAGCATAGTGTCTGAGGAAGTACTGGAGGGACTGACATCTCTGAAGGTGGATAAATCACCAGGACCGGATGAATTGTATCCCAGGCTGTTAAAGGAAGCCAGGGAGGAAATAATGGATGCTCTGAGGATCATTTTCCAATCCTCACTAGATACAGGCAAGGGTACTAGAGGATTGGGAGATCTGCAAATGTTGTACCATTATTTAAAAAGGGTGCAAGGGACAGGCCAGAAAATTATAGGCCGGTCAGTCTGACTTCAGTGGTGGGCAAATGATTGGAATCAGTTCTGGGAGACAGGGTAAAACTGTCACTTAGAAAGGCACAGGTTGATCAGGGATAATCAGCATGGTTTTGTTAGGGGAAGATTGTGTCTTACAAACTTAATAGAATTTTTTGAGGAATTAACATGGAAGATTGATGAGGGTAGTGCAGTGGATGTTGTCTACATGGATTTTAATAAGGCATTTGACAAGGTCCCGCATGGCAGACTGGTCAGAAAAGTAAGATCCCATGCTATACAAAGGAAGGTAGCAGGTTGGATCCAAAATTGGCTCAGTGACAAGAAACAAAGGGTAATGGATGATGAATGTTTTTGTGAATGGAAAATGGTTTCCAGTGGTGTTCCACAGGGCTCAGTGTTGGGGCCCTTGCTGTTTGTTGTATATATTAATGATTTGGACATAAATGTGGGAAGTATGATTGAGAAATTTGCAGATGACACAAAAATTGGCTGTGTAGTTGATAGTGAAGAGGATAACTGTTTTCTCCAGAATGATATCAATGGTTTGGCTGAGTGGGCAGAAAAGTGGCAAATTTGAATTCAATCCAGGAAAGTTTGAGGTAATGCATTTTGTGAGGGCAAACAAAGCGAGGGAATACTCAATAAACGGGAAGTTATTGAGAGGGACTGAGGAAGTGAGAGACCTTGGAGTGCATATCCACAGATCCTTGAAGGTGGCAGGACAGGTGGATAAGGTGGTCAAGAAAGCATATGGAATGTTTTTCCTTTATTGGACGAGGTATTGAATACAAAAGCAGGGAGATAATGATGGAACTGTATAAAACGCTGGTTAGACCACAGCTAGAATTTTGTGTACAGATCTGGTTACCACATTACAGGAAGGACATCATTGCTCTGGAGAGAGAGTACAGAGAAGATTTACAAGAATGCTGCCAGGGCTTGAAAATTACAGCTATGAGGAGAGGTTGGATAGGCTGGGGTTGTTTTCCTTAGAACAGAAGAGGCCAATGGGTGACCTAATTGAGGTGTACAAAATAATGAGAGGCCTAGATAGGGTGGACAGGAAAGATTTGTTTCCCATAGCTGAGGGGTCAATTACCAGGGGCATAGATTTAAGGTGATTGGTAGAAGGATTAGAGGGGACCAGAAATGCAAGGGAACCAAGGATCTAGTGAGAAGGAGGAATTGAAGGAAATTAGTATTACTAAAACAATAGCACTGGAGAAATTAATGGGACTGAAAGCCAAAAAATCCCCAGGGCCTGATAATCTACATCCCATGGTACTAAAGGAGGTGGCCATGGAAATAGTGGATGAGTTGATTGTCACCTTCCAAAAATCTGCAGACTATGCAACAATCCTGGCAGATAGGAGGGTGGCAGCTGTACCCCTGCTTTATAAAAAAGGAGGGAAGGAAAAAACAGGGAATTACAGACAAGTTAGCCTAGAATCGGTATGAGGGAGAATGCTAGAGTTTATTATAAAGGATGTAATAACTGGATACTTAGAAAATATCAAGGGATTAGACAAAGTCAACATAGATTTATGAAAATAAAATTATGTTTGACAAACCTACTGGAGTTTTTTGAGGGTGTAACTAGCAGAATGGATAAAGGAGAACTGGTGGCTGGGGTGTATTTTGATTTCCAGAAAGCTTTTGATAAAGTCCCACATAAGAGGTTAGTGTGTAAAATTAAAGCACATGGGATTGGGGGGTAATATATTGCATGGGTTCAGAATTGGTTAGCAGACAAGGAACAGAGAATATGAATTAATGGGTCTTTTTTGGAGTGGCAGGCAGTGACTAGTAGGATACCACAGGGATCAATGCTTGGATCCCAGCTATTCAAAATATATATCAATGATTTGGATGAGGGAACCAAATGTAATATTTCCAAATTTGCTGATGACAAAAAAGCTAGGTGGGAATGTGAGCGATGAGGAGGGTGTTCAAGGTAATTTAGACAAGTTGAGTGAGTGGGCAAATGCATTATAGATGCAGTATAATGTGGATAATTGAAGTTATCCGCTTTGATTGGAAAAACAGAATGGCAGAGTATTATTTAAATGGTGATGGATTGGGAAATGTTGATGTACAAAGGGACTTGTACACCAATCACTGAAAACAAGCATGTAGGTGCAGCAAACAGTTAAGAAGGCAAATGGTATTTTGGCCTTCATTGTGATAGGACTTGATTACAGGAGCAAGGATGTCTAACTGCAGCTGTACAGGGCCTTGGTGAGACCACACCTGGAGTGCTGTGTGCAGTTTTGGTCTCCTTACCTAAGAAAGGATATATTTACCATTAAGGGAATGCAGCAAAGGTTCACCAAGCTGATTCCTGGGATGGCAGGATTGTTGTATGAGGAGAGATTGGGGAACTCGACTTCTATTCACTGGAGTTTTGAGGAATGAGAGGGGATCTCACTGAAGCGTATAAAATTCTGACACGACTGGACAGACTGGACGCAGGGATGATGTTTCCTCTGGCTGGGGGGGTCTAGAACAAGGGGTCACAGTCTCAGGATATGGGCTAGACCATTTAGGACTAAGATGAGGAGAAATTCCTTCACTCAAAGGGTGGTGAGCCTGTGGAATTCTCTACCACAGAAGGCCTTGGAAGCCAAGTCACTGAATATGCTTAAGAAGGAAATAGATAGATTTCTAGACTCTAAAGGCATCAAGAAATATGGGGAGAGTGCAGGCGTTGAGATAGGAGATCAAGCGTGATCATATTGAATGGCGGAGCATGTTCGAAGGACCAAATGACCTACTCCTACTCCTGTTTGCTATGTTTCTATGTTCAAAACCGAAATTAATTGATTTCTGGAGACTAACGACATCAAGGGATATGGAGGTAGCGCAGAAAAGTGGTGTTGAGGTAGATGATCAGCCATGATCTAACTCAATTGCGGAGCAGACTAGATGGGCTGATTGGCCTACTCCTGTTTATTTGTTCTTATGTTCCTATGCTACATCGCTCATTAAATCAAGTTGGCAGACCGCCAACCCATGCAGCACATTGTTGAAAATTCTTCTTCCCAAAGTGTGCTGCTGCCATTTTATGAAGCCCACCAAAACTGGCCAGTGCGGGAAATCCACTGTTCTGCTGTGATCAGCGACGCCATCTTGGAAGCTGTAATCTCTTAAAGCTGTACCCACACATTTAAAATCTTCAACATGGATCAGAATTCCATACATTCAACTCCACTGGAACTCATCCAAGGCCCAGATCAGTCACAAAGTTGGAGTCTTTGGATAAAAACATTTTTACAAACAGCATTGCTTCAGTTTTACATAAAAGATCAGAAGCAGAACAAATAAACACAATTCTTTATTCAATAGGGCCATTTGCCGACGACTTCATTGCACGACAGGATATTGAGTCATCACCAAATTTCAGGAGGTTTTAAAATCCTTTGATGGTTATTTCAACTTGAGATCCAACAAAATATTGGAAAGAGCTAAATTCAATAAGAGATTCCAGCAGCCTGGGGAACCTGTCTATTCCTTCATAAATGATCTCTGCAGGATGGCAGAGGGGTGTGAATATGGAGATTTAAAGTTTGAGCTCACCTGAGACAGAATTGTGGTGAGTGTTGCAGATGATTCATTCTCTGACCTCCTACAAGCTAAGGATGATCTTACCTTAGACAAGGTGATCCAACTAGTTAGACTGTCTGAGCTATGTGAGCAACACAGGACAATCCTTAGGGGAGAGCATACAACATGTGGGAGGAGACAATCCTGAGCCCAGTTTATCAGGTCACAAAGACACTGGGACAATCCAAGTCAGGGAAAGCAATTCCTGAACTGCCTGGCAGAGTGACCTTGCCAGTGCTGCTGTGTGAAGTGCCCTCACAGGAAAGATGAGTGTCCTGTGAGTATGGCCCAATGCTTCCACTGTAACAGACAGGGACACTTTGATAAACTGTGCAGGTCAAAACCCCAGCACCACACAGACACCCCAAAGGTCCTCCATGAGGTCAAGACCGATAACCCAGAAGACACACAGCCATGCTTTTTTGGTGAGATCAAAGGTTGTGGTTCTTCATTTTGGAATGCTGACATCCTGGTAAATAGTTATCTAACAAATGTTAAATTAGGTTCAGGAGTCAGTGTGACAGTCCTGTTAGGCAAGGAACCATGGCTCAAAATCCTCTGGTTTCGAAAAAAGGGCACTCCGCTTTACAGAGCAGGATCATTGGCATGATCCTGGAACCATTGAGGTATGGCAGGAAACAAATCTTCATCCGTCATTCGTAACCAGCGTTTCCCTCTCCTGAGTAGGGATGTCTGCTTAGCCCTGGATCTCTTCCAGATGGCGGAGGATGTCACTGTCATTAGCCAGAACAGCACGGTCCTGAGTACTCAGACACTACAGAACTGACATACCAACCGCTGTGCACACACTGCAACGTCCAGCCAGTATGCCACAACGACATGGGATGCTGCAACTGAATGGCAGTCTATCATCATCACCAACAAAAAGCAGAGATGAGCATATCATTCAACCTTCTCGCCACAGGAAGGATATTCCTCAGCCTCGAAGGACTTTGAGATAGCCCATATGGAAAAAGAAGAACAAATAGCACCAAGGTGACAAATACCATCTTTGTCCATGTTATAACTGTAGCTTTAAGGAATGTAGTGACTGGAGCTTTAAGACTTATTGTACTATGTAGTATCACGCAAAAACATGAATGAATCAGCCCGGAGTACGGGGAACCTTAGGGGGTGCAGTTTGTGTCTAGTTGTGGTTCTTGATGAAAGCATGTAACTGCTGCTGAAGCCCTGTAAATAAGGTTCACTGTTTCTTATGAGAAACTTATCTAAAAAATCAAGTCCATAACAGTCCCCCTCACAAGAAACAATCAAAAGTAACAGCAACCAAGCTTAAACACAACATCGGAACCAACCAGATGTGGTTCAACTTAAAGCAATGGAAGAAAATAATGAAAGCATCCCCACTGCCAGTCCAACCTCCAAGCCAAGAAGAACCAGAACCAACAGAGCCTACAGCTTCCCGACAGAATGGCGAACGAGATATGGAAGGGTTATAAAGCTTCCAGACCACCTGAACTTCCAACCTCAATGACTTGAAGAGGAGAGATGGGGTACTGTGAATGTTGTTGCTACTAATAGCAATAATGTTGGAATAGCTTTATGGTTGTAACAATAAGGTAAAAGACTTATAACAATGTAAGACTTGAAGTAAACTAAAGTAATTCTGTATCTATGCGATAAAGACTTGAGGGGTATAGTAGAAGGGTCTGGTACATACAGGGTTAATGTGGGAGTGAGTACAGAACTGCTCTTACAGCGATGTAAGAAGGCACATGACTTAGACCTAGGGTCAGTGTATGTAGTGTTGGTCAGAGATGTGTTAAGACCTAGGATGGAGATGGATCCATGCCTGCACCCTTTATTGTATATTTGTAAAAAGTTACAAGTAGTTAATAAAGACTTGCTGTTAACATACAGAGGACTACAAATACTTATTTAACAGACACATCCTGTAACCAACACCATAACCAACACCACATCCTGTAACCAGCACCATCACCAACACCACATCCTGTAACCAACACCATCACCAACACCACATCCCGTAACCAACACCATCACCAACACCACATCCCGTAACCAACACCATCACCAACACCACATCCCGTAACCAACACCATCACCAACACCACATCCCGTAACCAACACCATAACCAACACCACATCCCGTAACCAACACCATCACCAACACCATATCCTGTAACCAACACCATCACCAACACCACATCCTGTAACCAACACCATCACCAACACCACATCCTGTAACCAACACCATCACCAACACCACATTCTGTAACCACCACCATCACCAACACCACATCCTGTAACCAACACCATCACCAACACCACATTCTGTAACCACCACCATCACCAACACCACATCCTGTAACCAACACCATCACCAACACCACATCCTGTAACCAACACCAACACCAACACCACATCCTGTAACCAACACCATCACCAACACCACATCCTGTAACCAACACCATCACCAACACCACATCCTGTAACCAACACCAACACCAACACCACATCCTGTAACCAATACCATGGTGGCAGCTCCAGATCAAAAGCCCTTGTTCTCACTGAAATGCTGAAAGACTAAGAGAAAGGACATCTTCAACAGATTCTGAACTGAAAGAAGCTTCCAACTGAAGCTACAGAGGCTGATAAAAATTGTCAGAGAAAGATCCAGACAGAACCTGGAAGCTAAGGGCAGAGGTTTCAATGCAGCAGACAGATTCTACAGCCAACAGCATTCCAACACTGATCAGAGAATTCCTCTACACTGGTGATGCTGTGCTAGTTACCCAACATGGAAATTCAGCTACAAAGACTCATGGGCTTTCTCTCCCATTCCTGTAACTTGTTCTCCCTGACTCAGCATCAAGGAAGCCATGGTAATTAACCAATGCGTCACATTTCCACTCCGATCACACTCAACCACACCCCGCTGGAAGTGGTTAGTAAATTCTGCTACCTCAGGTCCATGGTGAGAGACATTCTGTCCCTTGATGCAGAAATTGATACACACACTGAGAAAGTGGCTACTGTCTTTGGCTGACTCTCAAAATGCACATGGAATAACATCAAGCTGACTCTTAGGAGCAAGCTGATGTATAAGCTGATGTAGCTGATGATTTCTAGCTATCAAGAAAAGAATCTTAACAATTTCCATAATCACTGCCTGTGGTGCATTCTGGGTATATCTTGACAGGACAAAAGAGTCCTCTCAAAGGCAGAGCTCCCAAGTTTATTAGTCCACATCAAACAGAGGTTGCTTTGTTGGCTCGGGTATGTCCGCAGATTGGATGATGGTTGCACACCCAAAGATTTTCTGTATGGTGAGGTAGCTGGGGACAGACGACCAGGAGAACACTCAAAGCTCTGCTGTTGATAAAGGCCCTACACATCGATTATTACACATGGGAGACACTAGCTGATGACAAAGGAAAATGGCCACACTTCATGTGAACTGGCATGCAGCACCATGATGACCAGTGGCTTCAGAGGCTTGGCAACAGATACCAACACTCTACAATGACACTTGGTAGCTTCATGTGTGATGTTTGTGGTAGAACTTGCCTCTCAAGGATTGACCTCTTCAGCCATCAGCAAATGTTAGCTACATGAAGACCCCCCCCCCACCCCTCGCAATCTGAAATGAACTGTTTGCTGCATGTCCATCATCTTTCATAGATGGACGGATGCTGACAACATCAAATCTTGGGCAATTTTAATCTTCATATCAATTGGGCTAATCAAATTGGTAAAGGTAACCATGGTGATGAGTTCATAGTGTGTATCCCGGGCTTGGGATATCACGTTCTGGAACCAACCAGGGGACACTCTATTTGGATCTAGTAATGTGTAATGAGACGATTAATTAAAGACCATCATGGGATACACTTTTAGCAATTGACACTATTGTTTCTGTCTCCTGAAAAGGCTGTATAAATTGCACACTTATTTTATACAGGTAATATTCTGCTAATTGGACATCACACATCATTTAATTCTCAACTCGCTGCTCACTTGTAATCAACCTGGTACTCACACATTTGAATGCAGAGAAAGTCCTAGTGTTTCGTACAAAATAATGACCTGTATTACACCATTGGAATTGTGACTGAGTTTTGGCCACATCCGAATTTGAAACCACATTTACAGGGTTTGCATTTCACTCCTGACCATTCAAATTGATAATCTTGTTGAACAATCCGGCCTCTCTACAAATCGAATTAATGTTTTTTGTCCTTCTTTGTCTCCTATAACGTGGTTCGATCAACTCTGAAAAGAGGTGAAGTGTTTGTATAAATTATTACACTTTGCAAAACTTTCATCTTTACACATGGGGGATACTTGCCTCTAAATATTACTGTGTTTTTCACTTGGGTTCAGATGAGAGGGGATCAAATATTCTGAAATGATTGGAAACAAATGAAAAAAGCCCTTCAATGTAAGATAATTGCCAATAAAACCAACAAAAGATTCAGGAGACTCTGGAGTGTACGGAGTACAGAACCTGCTACCACAGGGAGGAGCTGAGAGGAATAGCAGAGATATCTTTCAGGGGAAACCAGATAAGTACATGTGGGAGAAAAGGACGGAAGGATCTTCAGGTCAGGTTAGCTGAAGTAGGATGGGGGAAGCAAACACCAGCACAGATCAGTTGGACCAAATGGCCTGGTTCTGTGCTGTTAGTTTGATGCAATTTACACTCCTCATGCACTCCTTCACCGCTCACAAAATGGCGTGTGAACACAACACGTGTAGAAAAAGACAAGAATCCCAAGCAAAGTCACACATGGGTCATGTGTGTAATTCAGGAAGCACAAAAGCTCTCCTAGATCTATGTGGTCATCATACAACTGACAAAGCATGACTTTAAGCTTTAACTGTGCTCTTGCAAAGCAGTGATGCAAATCAAGTCCAAATGGACATCTATTTTTCTATTCAATGTTTAAGTGGTCCATGGTACTGGGAACTTCTTAAGACTTTGTTTCACTGATTTTTAATCAAGAACTGTTCAAGGAAGTTGTCCTCCATCTCTGCTTGGAGTGCAGATGATCTCAGTGAGACAAGAGGTCAAACCAGCAGCTGGCACCTACCATCTGAGCTGCCTTCTCCCAGTTCAATAGTGCCAGAGAATGCATTGTCAGCACCGTAAAGAGGGTCTGCAGCTAAAGGCACAGCAGAGAGCAATCATCATGGAGAAGTGGATTGACATTGCTCAGATATTTTATTGTTTATCGATTAGACTGTGGGAAAGGCCAAAGCCCATAGTGCAGGAAGCCACCAAGATTGAAGAGAGCCTGTAAGTCAAAACCAAGCAACTCAGGACACAGTGATTAGGTGTTAACAAGCTCAGATGTTATAAGCCTATTAGATTGTGGGAGAGGGAAGACCTCAGCGAGGCAGCTCTCAGAAGAAGAAGAGTCAATGCTTTTTCACTGCACATGCACAAAGCCAATGAAAAGGCTATAAAATCTGAGGAAAGGATTGTGATACCAGTCTTTTCAGCAGCTTCAAAATTCACCTTTATTTCTTACAGCACAATTGTTTCAGAGTTAACCACAATTGTTTCCAATGTAACTAAGGCAAATGTTGTTTGTTGGGGAAGGATTACATTATACTTTTCAGCAGGAGAATCAATGTCTGGTGAAGCCATTCTGTTCCTTTCCTGTGGATCTACTGAATTTTTAATCTGCCAGACCCTTGCTGCTATTGTCTGCACTACTGTGCCTTCAGTTATTGGAGACATGTTAATGTATTTTAATGCAACTTGTGTTATCATTTGTCGTGATGAGGCTCCTGATTCATCAGCCCAGAATTCTTCTCCTATGATGCACTTCATTTCTCTTTTGTTACTGTGACTTTGTGTGTCCCTCAATTCACATTTCCTGTGTGATCCATCTGCAGCCTTCCTTATGGCTGCTGCAATTGACACAACTGAGTGGTTCCTTGCTACTTTTGCAACCCTGGAATTTGAGAACTACATTGAGTTCAGCATTAATTCAAAGAAGTTTCAGCAGGCTGCATGGTCTTTATGCACATGTTGCCATGCTTTGTTTCACCAGATTGAGTGTGCTGTTTTAAAGTAAGTTATTATTGTTGTTACAGACAGTCTATTCCACAAGGTAAGTACCCACATGTTTGAGAAGGAAAACAAGGGATGGTGAATCTAGATTCCCAGCCAATTTAAGTGTGCCTCGTGTCAAAAAATACATTGATCTTTGTGTCCCTGGGTGCTAAATTAGCAGTCTGTGGAGCTTGTAACATATAAGGTACAGGATATTCCAATGCTTGTTACTCTGGTTCCTGCCTAGTAACAAGGGTGAGACTGTATGAGTGTGCTTCAATAGGTCACCAGATCAGTTCAAGGGTTAGTGAACCATTCTTCTTGAGGCAACCGGTCTCGGGGAGTCTGCCAGACAACAAGTGCCACAGAGACAGGGACAGGCAGAGGTCCCAGTTAAGTTGAGTTAAAAAGTTAGAGAAAGAGCTGTGATTTAATTAAGGAGTGCTGATGGGGCAAAGGTACCCCTTTCGGAGCAACGTTGTTCTGTTTGGTACAGCCATAGATCTGAAAATGTATTTATGAGCTCATCTTTGAGTGTATTTGGGAATCCAGGGAGAAAGAATCTCAGAAGGTGAAATTGAAACCCTGTGAGGTGGGCCATTGTTCAAACCATCTAAGTGGGAGTGACATTTGGAGAGAATTCCAAGGAGAGATCTTCAAATGTGAAGATTAAAACTCCTTGTGAGAAAGATGAAGTTTCAGTGAGATTGGTTGACTCGAGGTGCAACGAAAGTCCAGGAGATTTGTTGAGAAATCCGTGGAACCTGTTTAGGTTGCATCTGTCATTTACTCTGTAATGTGGCTTGTCTGATCACAGTTCATCTGTTAATTCACATATACTTCATACTTACCCTAAAAGTCAGCATGTAAGACAGATTTTTAGATTGTTTTATCTTTCTGAACTTGTGCAGTAAAGTCTGCTTTTCTTTGTTCAAAACTCATGGAATCTTGTGGTTTTATTCCAAAAGCAGCTGTACTGAATCTCAACCTTTATCTACTTTAAATGAACAGTTATTGGTCCCAGACCAGATCTCTGCCCACGTCTCAGGGTCTGGCCAAGGGTCGTAACACTCGGTAAAGCTGCACTGTATCTACATTATCTTGTGTTGAGAGCAGTCACTCCATTTTCAAATGGAGTGACTGCTCTCAACACAAGATAATGTAGATACAGTGCAGTTTTACCGAGTGTTACGACCCTTGGCAAAGCCATAGTTGGTGGGGCTCAGGGTCAAGCCTTCTGCTCCATTACCTCAGCTCAGACAGGTTCAGCAGCTGGTGTTCTTGAAACTGGATTTGGCAGCTATGCACGAGAAAGAGATGTCAGTCAGAATTCTTACTGTCAATTGCTCCACAGAGGAAAGTGTACCTCTGCAGATGGCAGGGATGATGGCAAGTTGGCTGTGTTGTAAATGGGTTGCTGAACCTCTGACTGTTCTCCTGAGGAATGGTCAGTTGGCTAGAGGCATTAGTGGAACAGCATCCTCGAAGGAGTCAATGACTTCAGGGAAGGTGCAGGATGGGGAACAATCAGTGAAAAGATCAAGTCCGCCACTGTGCCAGTGAAAGGAGCGCCATAGGATGCTTCTGCCACATTAAAGGTGTTATAGAAATGTGAGTTGTTGTTGAACCAGTTATTTGTCATGGTTTGGGGTGAGAATGTAATTGGTATATCAGCGGTGAACCCAGGCCTTCTCACAACTCCAAGCAAATAAGTTTTTATGCAAATTCAAATGCAGAGCTAGCAGACAGAATTGTTGAGTTGGTGATCGCATCCATTCCCATGGAAGCATTCCAGAAAGATCTGCTCGACAAACCCAAAACATATAGCATCAAAGAGCCACTCAAGGATGAACGTTAAGTATGAAGTGATCCTCGCAGGTCAACAAAGCTTACAGGTCCTAAATACAACCCCAATTGTTGACTCAGTCATGAAAACACCCAAACCTAACCAAACCAGACACATGGAAACATGGCCTTCTGATGCACCAAGGAAATGCCCAGCTTTCCATCAATTCTAAAGGCATGGAGCAGAAAGGACCATTGGCAGCAGCAGTGCATCAGAGCAAAGAGCTGTGCACTGATCCAAACAGACCGTACACAACAGGTACCTTCAAGCAATAAGAATGTCCATCCAGTATCCTAACAGAAACATTGCACTGGAGTGCTGCTTTGGGCTGCAATAGAGTGCTTAAGTTGGAGTTTGGGGACAGATGGAATTTGAGGGAATTTCTATCTAAAGTCTAATCTTTCTTTAATTTAGTAATTAACTAAAAGTTGCTGTTTGGGTTGGAAGAAGGTGAGTTTTAGGCCAGCTTTAAAACAGGGTTTATACAGGCTCTGCTTCCAGTTATAACTAATTAATGAGATAACTGGTTTAAACAGATTTTCAGAGGCTAGATTCAGAGAGTATAAAAACAGGCCATCTTACAGTGCTGACTTTGTCTGCACTGGAGCACTGCTTTGGGCTGCAGTAGAGCGATTAAGTTGGAGTTTGGTCACTGAGGGAGTTCGGTGAGGAGGGAACGAGGTGATCCTTTGAATACTGTGAGTACGGTCAGGTAAGTATTTACTACTTTTATTGCTTATGGTTTTTAAGGTCTTATTTTGCGGTTCATTGTTTGTAAGGGCTATATTCTGTAATAACGAAGAGCCCGAGAGTAATTGATATTATTTGATATTAAGTATCTTCCAAAAGGTTTCATTTAATTTAAAGGGGTAAGTCATGGCAAGAGAGCTCAAAGTTGTGGTGTGCTCCTCCTGCTCTATGTGGGAAGCCAGGAACATTTCCAGTGCCCAGGGTCAGCATGTGTGTGGGAAGTGTCTCCAGCTGCAACTGCTGGAAGCCCAGGTTTCAGAGCTGGTGTGGTGGCTGGGGACACTGTGGAGCATCCATGAGGAGGAGAGTATTGTGGATAGCACGTATAGAGAGGTAGTCACACCGCAGGCTGAGTCCACAGGCTGGAAGGGAATGGGTGATTACCAGGCAGAGCAAGAGGACTAGGCAGGCAGTGCAGGAATCTCCTGTGGCTATTCCCATGAAAAAGATATACCACTTTGGATACTGTTCAGGGAAATGGTCTCTCGGGGAAAGTAGCAAAGGCCAAATTTGTTGCACCACGGTTGGCTCTGCTGCACAGGGAGGAGTAAAAAGTGTGGGAATGCAATAGTTATAGGGAATTCAATTGTAAAGGGAATAGATAGGTGTTTCTGTGGCCGCAAATGAGACTCGAGGATGGTATGCTCCCTGGTGCTAGGGTCAAGGATGTCTCAGAGCGACTACAGGACATTCTGAAGGGGGAGAGTGAACAGCAAATGGCTGTGGGACACATTGGTACAAACAACATAGGTGAAAAAAGGGATGAGGTCCTAAAAGCAGAATATAGGGAGTAAGGAAGTAAGTTGAAAAATAGGACTTCAAAGGTAGTGATCTCAGGATTACTACCAGTGCCAAAGGCTAGTCACAGTAGAAATAGCAGGATATATCGGATGAATACGTGGCTGAAGAGATGGTGTGGGGGGGAGGGTTTCAGATTCCTGGGATATTGGGACTGGTTCTGGGGGAAGTGGGACCAGTACAAACTGGATGGGTAACACCTGGGCAGGACTGGGACTGATGTCCTAGGGGGAATATTTGCAAGAGTGGTTGGGGAGGGTTTAAACTAAAATGGCAGGGGGATGGGAACCTATGCAAGGAGTCAGAGGAAGGGGAATCAAGGACAAGAACAGAAGACAGAAAGGGGAATAAGAAAAATGATAGGCAGAGAAATAAAGGGCAAGAATCAAACAGGACCTCAGTGAAAAATAGTGGCAACGGGACAAGTAATGTTAAAAAGACAAGCCTTAAGGCTTTCTGCCTTAACGTGAGGAGCATTTGCAATACAGTGGATGAATTAACTGCACAAATAGATGTAAACAGGTATGATATAGTCGGGATTACAGAGATATGGCTGCAGGGTGACCAGGGATGGGAACTGAACATCCAGGAATATTCAGTATTTAGGAAGGACAGACAAAAAGGAAAATGTGGTGGAGTTGCATTACTGGTTAAAGAGGAAATTAACACAATAGTGAGGAAAGATATTAGTTCCGATGATGTGGAATCTGTATGGATAGAGCTGAGAAATGCTAAGGGGCAAAAAACATTAGTTGGGGTTGTATTTGGACCCCCAAACTGTAGTGGTGATGTTGGGAATGGCATTAAACAGGAAATTAGAGATGCATGTAATAAAGGAACATCTGTAATTATGTAATGATTTGAATCTGCATATAGATTGGGCAAAGGAAATTAGTAGCAATACCATAGAGGAGGAATTTCTATAATGTATACAGGATGGTTTTCTGGACCAATACGTTGAGGAACCAACTAGAGAACAGGCCATCCTCGACTGGGTATTGTGTAATGAGAAAGGAATAATTGGCAATCTAGTTGTGCAAGGCCCCTTGGGGATGAGCGACCATAATATGATAGAATTCTTCATCAACATGGAGAGTGACGTAGTTGATTCTGAGACTAGGGTCCTGAACCTTAAAAAAGGAAACTACGATGGTATGAGGTACGAGTTGGCTATGATGGATTGGGAAACATTACTTAAAGGGATGACAGGTGGATAGGCAATGGCAAACATTCAAAAAGCGCATGGGTGAACTGCAATAATTGTTTATTCCTGTCTGGCTCAAACGTAAAACCGGAAAGGTGGCCGCACCATGGCTTACAAGGGAAATTAGGGATCGTATTAGATCCAAGGAAGAGACATACAATTTGGCCAGAAAAAACAACAGACCTGAGGATTGGAAGCAGTTTAGAATTCAGCAAAGGAGGACCAAGGGATTGATTAAGAAGGGGAAAATAGAGTACGAGAGTAAGCTTGCAGGGAACATAAAAACTGACTGTAAAAGTTTCTGTAGGTATGTGAAGAGAAAAAGATTGGTGAAGACAAACGTAGGTCCCTTACAGTCAGAAACAGGGGAATTTATAATGGGGAACAAGGAAATGGCTGACCAACTAAATACATACTTTGGTTGTGTCTTCACAAAGGAGGACACAAATAACATACCAGAAATGTTGGGGAACACAGGGTTTAGTGAGAGGGAGGAACTGAAAGAAATTAGTATTAGTAGGGAAATTGTGTTGGGGAAATTGATGAGATTGAAGGCCGATAAATCCCCAGGGCCTGATAATCTACATCCCAGAGTACTTAAGGAAGCGACCCTAAAAATAGTAGATGCATTGGTGTTCATCTTCCAAGATTCTATGGACTCTGGAACAGTTCCTACAGATTGGAGGGTAGCTAATGTAACCCCACTGTTTAAAAAGGGAGGTAGAGAGAAAGCAGGGAATTATAGAC
The DNA here is from genome assembly GCF_017639515.1 of Carcharodon carcharias. Lineage (NCBI taxonomy): Eukaryota > Metazoa > Chordata > Chondrichthyes > Lamniformes > Lamnidae > Carcharodon > Carcharodon carcharias. Next base: position 2,875,418 of record NC_054500.1, read on the forward strand.
CAGTCAGCCTGACATCGGTAGTGGGGAAAATTCTAGAGTCCTTTATTAAAGATTTAATAATGAGCACATGGAAAACAGTGGCAGCATCAGACAGAGTCAACATTGACTTACGAAAGGGAAATCATGCTTGACAAATTTACTGGAATTTTTCGAGCATGTAACTAGTAGAGTTGATGAGGGGGAGCCAGTGGATGTGGTTTATTTGGATTTTCAGAAGGTTTTTGACGAAGTCCCACATAAGAGATTAGCGTGTAAAATTAAAGCGCATGGAATAAGGGGTAGGGTATTGAGATGGATAGAAAACTGGTTGGCACACAGGAAACAAAGAGTAGGAATAAACGGGTATTTTCCAGAACGGCAGGCAGTGACTAGTGGGGTACCGCAGGGATCAGTGCTGGGACCCCCGTTATTCACAATATATATTAATGATTTAGATGAGGGAACTAAATGTAATATCTCCAAATTTGCAGATGACACAAAGCTGGGTGGGAGGGTGAGCGGTGAGGAGGGTTAGGTTGGATGACATTGCTGTTGTGAGAAGAGCAAAGCAAGAACATGACTACAATCTGCACTTATTGATGCAGGCAGCACATAATGGAGGATTGGTGTCCAACAATCTGAAACGCAACATCAACATAAAGCAAATATATTTCTTTGGTTCAGCTTCTTCCAGCACTGGCATATGACCTGATCCAAGTAAAATAGAGAATATTAAGGTCACGCAAACTCCTCAAGATAAGGGCAATCTTCCGAGATGCCTAGACCAACAATTAAAACTAAGAGGAGATGACCAACAAGCACGATAAGCATGCAGGTATCGAGTTGCCAGGTTTATAATTGGCAAAAGTTTGCCTCCAAGATGCCAGAGTTGCTTTCATGTTGAAATGTCCTCTGAGTTACTCCCTCTTTACAGCAACTGGCTGCTCCTCACTGTAGAGTTATGGGTTAACCCCAATCAAAGCATACTGAGCATGTCAAACTGATGTCACTCACTGAGTGAGGATGCTTAGTCACATCTCAGAGGACAGCTCTAGCTATATGTTAGTTTTATGTAACCTTTATAAATAGTTAGCATGTACATAAATGTTTTTGAACAAAGACCTTTACCTCCAGTGAGATCTCTTATAGAATAAGGAGCTACTGGATCCCATGACAAAAATCCATGCTTACAGACTCTCTATCTGATTGGCCTTCCTGCTTTGAGAGCCTGCTTGCTGTCCTTAATTGAACAAGAAACCTGTCTCTATGCTAATTAAAGCAGTCGGAGGGCACTGTTAAAATCCCAGGTCAATAACTGTTTCCCCCTGGCAGGTTCGGGACCCAGAAACAATCCTTGCTCCTGTTTCCCAGACACAAAGTGAAAATTCACACTGGTTTATTTTGCCTCCACAGGGCCGAGGTCATGGAGGGTGCTCCTGCTTCTGTCCTGTGTAAGTTTAGGGGATTTTGAGGTCTAAAACCCTTTTATTTAAAATATCTAAGTTCCAAATTCTAAATTTCTAATAATAGGATCCTCAGTTGTGCTTAACCTAACAAGGTACAAATAACTAGTATTACGAATCAAGTAGAATTTATTAAGCAATATCTTACATATGATTAACAAAAAACATTTAACATAACATGGAAGTTTCTCATCCCTCAAGGCACTGGGATTCCTCGAGTGTTGCCAGCACAGGTGATGCCTTTCTTCTTCTGTCTCTGAAGTGACGACACATTGAATTGTGTCTCAGAAAAATCATACCACAGAAGCCATGGTAATACTATGCCAACAAAGTCTTTGACTTTCCAACTCTAATCCCTACTTCTGACTGTCCCTCTTCCTTATTTGGAAATGGTCCAAATTAACCTCTCTCATTGGCTTAGGGTGAGGGTCATCTGGTGTCACCCCACCTTCATGACTAAAGTCATGTAGACTGAAGACAAATGTGCACCCCTTATTTCCTGCACCACCACCCCCCACCCCACCCCCCACCCTCAAGAGGTTTATTCCATTGTGAAAAAAATGACACATCCTTGTAGATACAGATTGTACATCCTCTCTTCAATAACACAACGTATCATTAACAATTCACATCACCATATTTTAACCTATTGCCATGTATACTAAAGCCATTAAGAACAAATGTTAATAACACATCCTACCATGATGTCAGGAAAGGAACATTTTCCTTTAATACATATAGATGTTCTACAGCCCTGCAGATATGGCTAATTAATTATACTTAATAATACTTAGTTTTGTTCAAAGATAAGCTGTCATCCCAAGTTTAAGCTGCTGAACTCAAACCTTTTGGTTATTTCTTCAAAGCTGACAAAGAAGCCCTCGATTGCACAGTGTAATTTTAAAAATGCAATTCCTTGAACCCAGGATTTTTGGCACTGTAAAGAACATACCTTTTTATTTCTGTTGGACTGTAGATTAAAATTACAATGGCTGCAGTTTGAAATAAATGGAACAGTGTGAGGGATATATAAAATCTTACTATCCTGGAACAGAGTCTGCCATGAAAGACAGAATGGTGCTGAGGAAGAGTCCAGTCTAACAGCGAACTGCCTGAAAACAACATTTTAACTGGCTCCTAACCAGGTGAGCAGGGCTTTGTGTGAAAGCAGTGCAGCGGAAAAAAGCTCCAAGCCGGAAAAGAGAAGTGACCTAAACCTCTTTCTCCTGTGTGTAGGATTCCAGTAATTCAACAAGAATAGCTAGCTGTTTTTTCCCTCATATCTCCATAACCTGCTCTCTGAAAAACCCCTGTCAAGAGGAAAAGGGGAATTTCACCATTAAGAGACATTAAGAGACAATGTGCTCAAGCCAGTGAACTAAAGACTGAAAGTACTGGGAAGGCCACCTCATGTCATCAACAAAGAACTGAAAGGAATTTGGAAGACAGCAATCAAAATCAACCCATTGAATCCTAAACTCCAAAATTGGTGCGATTGAACGGTTTTATCCCACCCTTCAAATCCATGTTTTTGTGTGTCTTGTATGTTTGTCTATAGGGATTTAAGAAGGGGTAAAATTTAGGTTATTTGGAATTAGCAGTTCATATTTCTTTCTTAGGCCACTGGTTAAAGACAATTTGTTCAATAAACAATTATTTACATATTAAATTTACAAACTTAGTGCTCATATTCTGTTAACGGAAATTAAACAGTTAGGTGGGTTGATCAAACTTTTTCACATCTGTCACAGCTCAGGGGAGCAGTGGCGCTTGATATTGCAGCACACTATCCCCCGTGAATCGTGATAAGGTTTGGGGGCTCGTCACAGGATATTTCGGAACAAAAAGACAATGACAATTTGGGTGTAGATTTAGTAAGTAATAAAAGCTAAAAGGAAACACCAGATTTGTACTATCAAGAATAAACTGCTAAAGCTTTCCTGCAAGTGGAAGAGATGTCTTGATGATTTTACAAGGGATCGCAAAAGCTGGGTTAATCAAACTGGCAAGTAAATTAGGAGTAGGATTGCCTGCCAAAGCTAGGAAGGCAGAGATAATTGAAGGTATAGCACAGCATGTGAAGTTGGAAGTGATACCTGACACGAGTGAGTCACAGCTGGAGGTAGTGAGGCTTCAGTTACAAATGAAGAAACTTGAATTTGAACAAGCAAAGGAAATGGAAAAAAAGCTTGAGCTAGAGGCAGCAGAAAAGGAAAGAGAAAGGGCATTTCAAAATGGAACAGGCAGAAAGGCAGGAGAGAGAAAGAAAACAAAAAAGGGAATTAGAAATGGCGGGCCTCGGCATCTATCGGGAGCCCATTTAGTGCTAAAAGGGTTAATGCAGAAGTTGAGTTATATGCCTAGGCCTAAGAGAAAAATACTGCACCCTTGAGAACAATACCATCTTGTCTGAACACAGCTGTAGGATGAGCTCTGAGACATTCCATTTTGTTCTTTCTCAGGCCAATGTAATCAGGATTGTGATAAGCATTTGCGTAAGTACTATGTCTGTTGTACTGGGAATGAAAATATACTGAAATATGGATTGGTCAGTTAACCTATGCAAATAAGCAGATAGGTTTGTGCAAAATTTACTGATTGGCTGTAAAAATGCTTTTAACAGGTCTGTGTGTATTCTGCTACAAGACTGTACAGTAGCTCTTTTATGTGCACAAGTAATAAATGGGGTTTCTACATATTAATGATGCCTTGGTGTGATTAATCTCCGACAGTTTCTTGGTGGTTTCACTGAGATGAAGAGCCCCTAGGGTTGGGTCACGGAGCGCCAGCGTTAGGACCTTGCAGTTCAAGGGCTCCTCAGTCCGCGGCAGCCCGATTTGGGCTTCTGGGGTTCATTGACCCGCGATCTGCCTTCCCCTACTGGCTGGCTCTTAGGGTAAGTCATCTATTTAAGTGTTTAGGAGATTAGATGTTGCGGTCCAGGACTGCTTTGGTCAGAGTGTACTCAGGATTGGAGCCCTGGAGTGTAGATTTAGAGTTTTACTCAGGGTTGGAGCCTCTGGAGTTTAGTTTTAGAGTTTACTCAGGGTTGGTAGCCCCTGGAGTTGGAACACTGTGTGTGTATGTGATTGCGGCTCTGGGTCCTGGACCCCTTGAGCATGTGAGTGCACTTATTGGTAAAAGTACCTTAGTAGTAGATTGGGGGTTGAGGACCCGCCAAGGACTGGCCTTTATTTTTTAGATAGAAAATGGGTAATATAGCATCAAAGAAACCCCATTTATTTGTAACTTAAAAGAGAGGAACTGATCTAAGTTTCGAGAGCTGTTTGTGCTGAAGAAAGAGAGAGATAGAGCAAGTACCCCTAGGGGGTAAATGAGCAATTGAGAAGCAGCAGCAGAGAGAATGTGAGCTTTCGTCAGTTTGAAGGTCCCTATAGGTGGAGCCTTCAAGATCCATTTATTCCCCCCACTGCTACTCAAAGCTTCATTTAGAGTTAAGTTCAATATTATAGGAATATAAATACATACCTTTATCTATGTGTTTGTTTGTGTACAAGGAAGCATTTGTATGTGAGCTTTAATGTGTTTTCTTCCCTGAATTGTCTTTTGTGTGTGTAGTTCAACTTTAGAGTCAAAAGCCCCATATTAGATTAAAGGAAAAGTTTACTCAAACATTCCAAAGTTTGGAGTATAAGGTTTGAGTTGAGATTTCTGGCAAAAATCTTAAATTGAAGGTAGTGTAAAGATAAAACAGGGCTTGCCTTTGTTTGAGATGAACCAACCCTTGTACCACCCCCTTGTAGACTAGTAGGGAATAACCCTCATCATCAGCTTCCAAGCTGATTGGGATTAATACATACGAGTTAGTATTCTAATATTCTGAGGAAATAAAAATACTTGAAATTCAGAAGGATTCTAGGAAAACCAAAAGACATAAACACAAGGTCTAGGCGGTTCTAAAGGGTAAAAAGGGGTTTCTTATGAAGAGATGAATTAAATATTAAAGGAAACCTGCTTTCCAAAAGCACTGGAATTTGAATTTGGGACAATCTTGAGATGTAAAGTGCAGTGTAATTTAACAGGTTACTTTTGAATCACTAGGATGCTATCTAAGATAAAGAATGTGTTGATAAACATATGGAAATTATAACTTGGATACAAATCATTACACATGAAAAAAGAGGTTTTAATTTTGATAGTGTAAATTACAGTTCTTACAAGGTTTAAAAAATTTGAGGTTTGGTTTTTGATAAAGTTCTCAAAAGGGAATTTTCATTTTAAAATGTTTGACAATAATTGGCACTAATTCAAATGCTGCAGGCTTTTGTATTTGTAAATCTGTTCCCAAAATGTGAAGCTAAGCTCAAGACCTTGACAAAGTTTGGCAGAAGTCCAATTTTTGGCCGAGTTAATGAATTTGGGATAATTCTAAAAGAAACGGGTCAGACACAATTTAGTGGTTACTTTTGAGACAATAAAATGAGAAGAAAAGGAAACAAAACATGTCAATGCCTGATTTCTGTTTTTCAAACTGTTATGAGAATGTTTTATTTATTTTAAAGTCTCTCCAGGCAACCTGAACAAGTTAGGATGGTAACTGTTGCATGTGTAAAATGGTATGAGGCAAGTAGGAGAATGAGTTAGGGGAAGAGGACATAATGTACAAACTGTTTTAAGGGAAATGAATTTGATAATCTGGCCATCAACTGAGGCATTGGAACTGCACAGGGGGAGATAAGCAAAGATCTAGAGATAGAGGTCCTCGTTGACAATAGAGAAACTGAACTCGAGAGAACAAGAGAATCTTAGGATGATCATGGTCAGGGGGGAAAAAGCTTAGAGATAAAACTATGTGGAATCTGTCGTTCCGGGATTGAAATGTAAGGAGAAATAATACTTAACAACAATATACCACAAGATGGATATGGGTAAAGGGAAAGCTGTAAAAAGGCTAAATAGATGTATTACTGATTATATTAATGTGCCCGCGAGCTACAAAAATTAAGACCACAGGATTAACACCTTGATGACAGGCAGAGTTAAGCGGTTCCCAGAGAGAACCATCACTGGATGTGAAGATACTGAGCCATTGAAAGATAGGATAAGAGGGTGCATTGTAGAGTTGTTTAAGGAATTGAGATCTGACATGAGACAGCAGCAGGAGAGAGTAAACTGGAAAGAGTGGGGGGGCCTACCCAGACGGATTCAGATCAGGGAACTCATTTCACAGGGAGAGTCATTAAAGAAGTGTGTAATCTTATGGAGATTAAACAGAAATTCCATATTCCGTACCATCCCCAGAGTCCAGGGATGGTGGAAAGGATGAACTGAACTTAAAAACATCTATAGCCGAAGCAATTCAGGAGACGGGCAACAACTGGGCCACAGTATTGTCCAGCATTCTGATGCGCCTTAGGGCTCCACCAAACAGGACTACCAGGTTCACTGCATTGAATTGATAACATGCAATTACCTGACGGCATTTTAGTGGGAGGAAGACATGTAGGGCCACTGAAAGGAAAAATACGGATTATGTAAGAGAATTAAGTAAGCAATTGCATGAGTTAAGGAAAGAAGTCAGAGACCAACAGGTGATTAAGGATATGGAAACAGGCAAATCCAAAGAGCAACAATGTACCAAGTGGGGAATAAGGTGATGGTCAAGGTGAGCTCGGAGAGAACAGGCATGGACCATATGAGGTAATTATGACAGGTGATACATGCGTACTTGTAGATATGAAAATGGGAAGTAAATGGAGGCATTACACACAGTAAAAGATACATGACAATTGACCAAGTGGTAACCCAGAGAACGGGAGCCAATGTTAATGTCTCCACAGATCTACGATCCTGGTCGTGGGCGTATTAGCACTGGCAACAAGGTCGGTGATCAGCTCGCACCACAGGAGGAACTTTGATACAGCACGGACAGTGCCGAATGCGACACGCCACAGAGAAAGATATATGTAACAGTAGGAGAACAAGCGCTTTCGAATTGTAGTGAGGGTTTGCTTCAAATCAGGCGTGGGAGGTCCACCACTATCCAGCCACCTTCCATGTCTACTTCCACAGTCCGAGTAGAGATAATTGAAGCCTTCAAACCACACCGACCGACCCATCTTGTCCGACTATGCTTCCAGGACCAACGAATGGTTTGGTACTGGTTAATCAGAAGTTTTGTATGATAATATATACCGTGAGCTGGTACCCGTAGTCTTTAATGTATCCGGTGTCATCCTGCCCCGTTAGTGCTTAACCCATACCCAAGCACTCTATACAGCTCTGACGTGCCAACTAATGACTGAAGCAGTTCAGTTCAATGGCGAGATGCAATCAGGCTTGGGAGGGAACTGCATTAAGCGCAGCCTGATAAATGATGCAGCTACGATACTCAATATAGGGACATGAGTGGTCAATTCAGAACCTGGCAACTGTTGACCAGAAGGTCTGTACCCTGAGCTTTAAGCTTAAGGAGATTCTACAGCGGGGACAAGGGATTCAGGATACCCAATTAGATACGGACCAGGACGTGACACAGTTAATCCAAAGCCTGGCTACCGTGCTCGAAAGTCATCTGGGTTCTATCAATAAATTAATTGAAATAGGGAAAGATATTTCAGACGAAGTGAGCAGAAATGATGTTTGCAGCACCTGTGGATCTTGGACACTGGAACAATCCCGAGAAAATTTAAGACAGATTAATGAAGGGATAGATCCTTTATGGGTAACTAATGAGCATTTATTGAATCTCTCACGACACAAGAATCATGACTTGACCGGTTGCCAGCTCAGAGGTTTGACATGCGTATATAGAATGAATGTTGAATGTATAGTGAATAGTAATATGCTAATAGGTATTGTATTAGTAATACCTGTCATACCCATGTCAACACCCGGCAGGACATTACATAGAGTAGAAAATATTGGGGCAAAGGGGGGATGAACAGAATGGCACAGCAGATGTGGGTTGCGCCTGGGTTTTTTGCCATGGCAACTAAAATAGCTTCACAATGTCTGCTTTGTCAACAACATAACCCAGGCAAGACACCCACAGTGACAGCTAGTACGGGACCCCAGCCATGGGGCCCATTTGTACACCTACAAATAGACTTTATACAAATGCCTAAATATATGGGATATAATTATGTTTTAGTTATAGTATGTTTGTTCTCGCGATGGGTGGAGGCGTAATAAAGGAACTGTTGAGGGCCCTACAATGCAACCATCACCTTTCCTGCCCATACCACCCCCAGTCTACTGGGGCGGTGGAGAGACAAAACGGTATTTTGAAAAACTAGCTAAATTATGTGAGGAAACCAGTTTGAAATGGCCTGAAACTCTACCCCTGGCACTCATGACTATGCGCTCTCACCCTAACTGTACCACCTCCCTCTCTCCATATGAAGTTGTAATGGGGCGTCCTATGCGCCTCCCAGTGGCCCCACCTTTGTCTGCTGGGGAAATGGACATCCACACTATGGACAAGGGAATGATTACAGACTGTATAGCGCTCACTAATTCTCTCAAAAGCTTGCATGTACAGGTAGTAGAAGCTCAGAAAAGGCCCACCATTGAAGACTTCCATCAAATCCAGCCCGGGGACCTAGTCCTGGTAAAGACCTTCAGGAGAAAAGAACCATTTGGATCCTCGATGGGAGGGGGCTTTCCAAGTCCTGCTCACCACCCATACGGCCGTGAAGGTTGAAGGACAACCCTTGTGGATCCACACATCGCACGTCAAGCGGACGCTGACCTCGGACGGAAGTGCTTGTGCAGGAACTTTAACCGAGCCGTCAGAATGTTGACTCTGATTTGGATCCTGTCCTGTGTGGTCCTTGCAGAGGGATGGACTACCAATTCTGTGGTTCAATGAATGCAGGCTGTAGCCTCGCAAGTTAATCAGACTAAATGTTGGATTTGTACTCATTTTCCTGTTAACCCCTCCTCCTCAGAGATGCATTTTTTTGGCTTTCCCCTCAGATTCTACATGGTCCCTAGGTAATACAGGTGTCCTCATTCACCGAGCACCCATTTGGAGACAGGAGCCCACCTTTGTGGTTGTTAAGGGGAGGCCTGGCTTTGCATCAGGAGAAATTATACCAAGGGTAGTAATCGGGTGGGTGAGTTGCCATTGGGTTCCTGTGCCCACCTTGCTGATTCAAGCCAGTTACCCATTCCCTCCCTCTCCTCAGGAATCAGGACCCCACTGAGGATGAAGCCCGGTGACTAGGATACATAGAACTTGGCTAAGGGTGGTGGATTGTCCTTATAAGACAAAAGGGGGGAAGTGTGGTGGCCTAGGCATTTATAGGGAGCCCATTTAGTGCTAAAAGAGTTAATGCAGAAGTTGAATTATATGCCTAGGCCTAAGAGAAAAATACTGCAGCCTTGAGAACAATAATCTTGTCTGACTACAGTTGTAGGATGAGCTCTGAGATATTCCATTTTGTTCTTTCTCAGGCCAATGTAATTAGGATTGTGATAAGCATTTGCGTAAGCACTATGTCTGTTGTGCTGGGAATGAAAATATACTGAAATATGGATTGGTCAGTTAACTTATACAAATAAGCGGATAGGTTTATGCAAGATTTACTGATTGGCTGTAAAAATGCTTTTAACAGGTCTGTGTGTATTCTGCTACAAGACTGTACAGCAGCTCTTTTGTGTGCACAAGTAATAAATGGGGTTTCTATGTATTAATGATGCCTTGGTGTGATTAATCTCCGACAGTTTAGAAAAGGAGGAAAGTGAAAGAGAGAGAGAGAGAATTCCAACTTAGAGTGCTGGCAGTTAATAAAGAGACACCAGTAGCTGAGGAGGTGAGGCAGGACTTATTTCCAGATCAGAACCCAGTGGGGAGATGTGTAAATTTGCACAAACTCTTCCAAGGTTTGAGGAAAGGGATGTTGAAGCATTCTTTATTTCATTTCAGAAGATAGATAAACAGATGAACTGGCCAAAGGAAAACTGGACAATGCCCATGCAGAACAAATTGACAGGTTGAGCACAAGAAATTTATGCGTTGCTGTCAGATGGTGTTTCTAGGGATTATGGTGTGGTGAAAAAGGCCATTTTGAGTGCAAATGTGTTGGTTCCTGAAGCATACAAACAGAAGTTTCAAAATTTAAGGAAACAGCCTGGGCAAACTTACATTGAATTTGAAAGGATTAAGCAAAGTAGTTTTGACAGGTGATACAAACATTAGGAGTTGAAGCTACCTATGAAGTTCTCAGAGAGACCATTCTCTTGAAAGAATTTAAAAACTCTCTACTTTCTGTAATAAAAACCCATGTTGAAAACCGAAGGGTTGTAACTGCTAGACAGGCAGCAGTAATAACTGATGATAATGAGCTGATCCATCAAATTAAACCTTTTTCCATCACCCACCCCACCCCCATAAATTTGAAAAGGATGGAAAGTGGGAAAGAGAAAGGAAGGCAAGTAGCCAGGGTAAAGAATGGATAGCTGGGAATACCTTGAGATCTCCTCTCCAGATCAAGAAAGAAGACACTGAGGGTGGAGGTGAAACTCAAAGGCCTAATTGTTTCCATTGTAATAAAGTGACTCATTTTCATTCAGAATGTTGGAAGTTTTCAGGGAAGCCTATGGGATTTATTGCAGTTCATAAGAGTGAGTCCGAAAAGGGTACTCAAAAAGAGAACACCATAGATCAAATTGTAGCTTTAACTACAAATAAGGGTCTAGGGGTAAACACTGCTGTGAATGCAGATGAAGTAAATAAGGTAGATGAGAGATATAAAGGGTTTTTGTCTAAAGGAAAGGTAACCCCTTTCTCATCAAATAATGCAGCTGAATCCATAACTATATTAAGGGGCACAGGAGCTACTCAAACTTTTTTGCTGGAGAAGGACCTAGTTTTCCCCACAGAGAGTTCAATGAAAGCTAAAATATTGGTAAAGGGGATAAGTGGAGAGTATATCCCGGTTCCAATGTACAAAGTACAATTGGAGTGTGATTTGTTGTCTGGATCGGTGGTTGTGGGAGTGGTTAAGAAATTACCTGTGGATGGAGTTGATTTACTCCTGGGGAATGATTTGGCAGGAGTGAAGGTTATAGCTTCGCCCATAATTATGGAAAGTCCGAGTGAGGCTAAAGAGACAGATCAGTTACAAAAACAAGTTCCTTGTATTTGTCCATGATGTGTGGTGACCAGAGCAATAGCTAAACAAAGTCCATCACCAGAGGTCAAAGTAATATCACGAGCAGATGTTAGAGTAGCCGAAACTTTCTTTAAGGATGAGGATAATTCAAAGGAAGCATTTGGCAGGTCTTCATTAATTGAGGCTCAAAAAGCAGATCCAGAGTTAAGCAAGTTAGCAAGTCAGCTCACACCGAAGCTAAGGCTGAAGCAGTTTCAGGGCGCTATTACATTAAAAACGGAGTTCTGATGAGGAAGTGGAGACACCCTCACAAACCTGCAAATGAGGAATGGACAGTTGTTCATCAGATACTGGTACCGCCCAAATATCGTTAGGAGATATTGCAAGTAACACATGAAATTCCTGTGCAGGACATGTAGGAATACAGAAAACCCAAGCATTGATAAAAAGGTATTTTACCTGGCCAAGACTTCATAAGGATATAGTGCAATTTTGTAAAATGTTAAGTAGAAGGAGAAGTAGACAATGCACAAAGTGAACCTCCTACAATTCGATCAGCCAATGCAAAATACGGGGACAGTTAGACACTGTGCTCTCATATTTAGAGGAAGGATCACGGGCAGATCTAAAAAGGTTACTTAGGAAGTATAAGGGAATTTGTAGGGATACACATGGATGTACTGCCTTAGCTAAACATGATGTTGATGTAGGAGACTCAGTGCTGATAAAACAACATCCTTATCAGCTGAACCCTGAGAAACAAGCTCAGGTAGAAACAGAGATCCAATTTATGCTGGAAAATAAATTGATTGAGCCTAGCCAAAGCAGCTTGAGTTCACCAGTAGTGCTGGCTCCTAAGCTGATGGATCAACTCAATTTTGTATAGACTACAGGAAAGTGAATTCAGTAATGAGAACAGATTCATACCCAATTCCTCAATTCGAAGATTGCATCGACAGGTTGGCAGTGCCTCATTTCTTTCTAAAATTGATCTATTGAAGGGGTGCTGGCATTAACATCAAGGGCTAAAATAAATCTGCCTTTGTTACACCAAGTGGATTGTATCAATGTCAAGTCATGCCATTTGGGTTTAAAAACACCCCAGCTACATTCCACAGACATATGAATCAAGTCGTAGCTGAAGTACATAACTGTGTAGTTTATTTAGATGATATCTTAATTATATAGGACATCGGATGGACATGGAAAGCAATTAGAGGACCTGTTTAAGCAATTGCAGTTGGCTGACTTAGTCATAAATCTGGCCAAAAGCAAATGTGCAAAAGCAAGGGTAACTTACCTAGGTCACATTATAGGACAAGGGCAGGTGTTGCCAAGAACAGCAGAAGTGAAAGCTCGAATAGAATTCCCCATTCCTAAAACTAAATGAGAAATCATGAGGCTTTTGGGAATGTGTGGGTTTTATCAGAAGTCTGTGCCTAACTTCAGCACAATAACTGTACCTCTCACCATTTTGTTAAGAAAACAGGCAAAAGTGGTTTGGTCAGCAGAATGCCAAGCAGCCTTTGAAAAGCTGAAGGTGATCTTAACAAATAAACCAGTGTTGGCCGCCCCTGACTTCACCAAACCTTTTAAAATGGCAATTGATGCTAGTGACTTGGAGATAGGTGCAGTCCTATTGCAAGATGATAAATTAGGGATAGAGAAGCTGGTGGGGCACTTTTCCAAGACGCTAAATCAATATCAGAGGAAGTACTCTACAGTAGAGAAAGAAACTCTAGTATTGTTGCTGTTTCTTCAACACTTTGAAGTTTATGTCCGACATGAGAACAAGGAAACACTAATCTACACTGACCATAATCCACTGGCGTTCATTGAAAAAGTTAAAACTCCAAATGCGAGACTGTTTAGATGGAGTCCATTGTTTCAACCATTTAACGTAAAGATAATGTGATCACGGATGCATTTGTCGTGGCTCGGGAATAGTGGGGCTTGATTTGCAGCGCACTATACTCAGCAAGCCGTGACAGTATCTTTAATGTAATTCAGTCATCGACAGCAGCTCCTCACAAACAGCTGTTGTCCTGTTTTCCCCCAACCACCTCTCAAAAAAGCCTGTTCCTGCTCATTCTAAAGCTCCCTTCAGTATCAATGACCATAATATAATGCAAAAGTTGGCAGACCATGGACTGAGGAGGTTGTTGGGGAAGAAAAAGAATTGAATAGCAAGCTTTGAGTTGCCAATAAGTGTGAAAATGTTTTCCCATGAAATCTATGTTTAATGCTGTTATTTTCATAATTAATCCTTTTGGCAGAACAGTGCAAAAGCCTAAGGTACCAGCAAACTGGTAGCCACTAATAGTTACACAGAACTCTTGTTTTCCTAATAGAAATGTAGGTTAGTGAAAAATATCTCCTTGCTCCATGCCATTGTGTCAGCCATGCAATCAGACTCCATCTCCACATTGAAGGAGACTTGGGCTACTGGACCAAAGTAAGTTCCTTTTCCAAGGTATCCATGTAATATTTTGAATAATCATGTTGTGATAACTTATAGGTTCCACCCTGAGCTTCCTTCCACAGTGAGCTTCAGATTCCAGATGTGTTGGTAGGATTACCAGAGGCACTATAGTCCACCCCTAACAACTGGCTCATTGCCAGAAGTCTCTCTTCCTTTGGCTAGAGAATGAGGAGTTGCTGAGGTGTTTTCTTCAGTCAAGTGATATAACTATTCAGCAACTTTCCTTTTAACAATATATTGTGACCAAAACAGGTCTTTTACATGTAGCTTATCACAAAATGCTCCCTCTGTGGATATACTGTGCTGAGAATTTAAATGGTGCCTTGTATAGGATTCTAAAGAAACAGAGAAGACACAATCCTTTATCTCCCAAGGGAGCACAATAGAACTTGATGCTTGCTTTGTAGTTTTATCCTAGCACTAATTTGATCATGACCATATTTTTAGGTTTCTTGGAAGTTTTTCTTTCTGCCATGGGATTTGCCATCTGTAGTATTTAGAACTGTGAAGCTCTTAAACACTTTGCCACCCTCCATTATCCCTGCTACCTGCTTCATGCCAGAGAACTTGACAATTGTTGGTTAATCTGCTTCCATTCTCTCATGAGTTAGTTGACTCATTCTCTTGACTAGGTCCAACAGATTGTTATTACAGCGCCTTGCAGAACCATTCTATGATTGAAATACCAGTTGGTGATGTATCAAGCTGTTAACAATGGTTAGATGTTCCATTTAGCCCAGTGAATCCATATTCATGGGGTGTTCAATGCTTAAAAAAGTAACGGTAATGAGTTGACCTGATGACTGACTGCATATGGGCGTTGTCAACTGATCAAACACCTGAGGAGAAATGCAGTGTGTACTGGATGTTCTGGCTTGGCTCAAGTCATCAGAGTCTGTGTCAGTCTTCATACAGTATAATGGAGGTGGGTATTATAATTAACTTCTTTAAATAAATATACTTCTAACTTGGTTATGCTGCTAATGATGCATCTTAGTAATGAACCCTGGGAAAAGGAATCTATCTTGGAAATTTCTATTCTTCATATAAATTCAAATATATATAAACTTCAATAAAGTGGAACTTGGTCAATGATTTTTCCTTTGGCTTTGAGCAGTGAGAGGACCTTGGAATTAAAACCCAAGGTTAAGCACTTACACCTTTAATTGATCTTCATAAGAATTTAGTTGTTAAATTATCACTTGTTTTTCTTCCTTTTCATGTTTGCTCCGTCTCATAAGGATTAGTAGCTGCATGGCAACTAGGACATATTTATAATCTAATTGCTTGTAGAATATGTCAGCTGCAACTATTTAATTCCATATAGTTTTGTACCAAAACTCCCATATCCCCTCAACCCTTTACTTCAAATCCTCTCACCCCTTACTCCCCTACTTACCTCAACCCTCACCCACTCACCCATATCCACTTTACAAACAGATCTCACAAGGCCTGTAGTAGTATCTGGAAATAGTAAAAAAAACTCATAGGTCTGTCAAAATTATCAAATATGACTTGAATAGGCAGTTACAAAACCAATTGACCTCTGAAGAATTTCATAAATATGTCAAAATAAAGAAACAACACTTTCCGCGGGACTGCTGAATAAACAAAGTCTGTACTTCAGAACACAGTAGTGCTTTGGAAGGCAGCCATGCCATTGATCATGTATTCCCAGGGACAGCTGTAAAGGCAAACTCTGTACTTTACAATCCATTCATGCTTTTGAGAGCATGAGAAAGCTCAAATGTCTGTCAAAACTTTCAAAGAATCAAAAAGATGGCTGAGCTGTTGTGCAAAGAATGAGCAAAAGCAATGGGGAGAGTTTTAACACTTAGCTCTGGATCTCATACTGGGATAGCTTTTCAATACTTTACAGTACAGAATAAAATGTTACCCAGTATATAATCTATTCTAATGCATCTGAAGATTTCCCCACTTTTACAATGCTGTCCTTTTACTTGACAGCTTCACTTTGTCAGAACTAACAACTTGATTAGGCTGAATAGTCAAGAACATGAAGTCAAATCCGACATTCATAAAACAGCTTCTTTGTTGGTTGTGGCAAATATTCAGAAGGTCTTGTACTCTTTTAGGAAATATTAAGAGCATGAATAATGCCCTGCGCATAAAACATTTGGCATTTATCATCACTATCAAGGACTAAGAAACCATTCTTGGGCTCAAGGCGCACAATCAGTGAGGGGGCAACTTCGGCCTGAGTGAGACAGCGACCGAGAGAGTATATTTGGGAATTTGATTCAAAGTGGGAATTTGGTGCATAGGAGGAAAGAGGTGCTTTAGGTAAGGTTTATTGCAAGAAGTGTGACTTGGAACAGAATGCTGGGAGTTGTGTAACTAAGGGGTTACTGTGTACAGTAATGGGCACCTTATTTATGGATGGATGTAAATGTGTTGGAAGCAGTTCAGAAGTTTACCAGACTAATACCTGGAATGAGTGGGTTGCCTTATGAAGAAAAGTTAGACGGACTAGTCTTGCATTCACTGAAATTTAAAAGAGTAAGAAGCGACTTGATTAAAGCATTTAAGACCCTCTCTATCGCCTTCACATGGTCCATCTCCAACACTCCCCTTCCTTGACCTCTCGGTCTCCATTTCTAGTGATAAGACTGTCCACCAATATTCATTACAAGCCCACCGATTCCCACAGCTACCTTGACTACAGCATCTAGGACCCTACTTCCTGCAGGGACTCCTTCCCATTCTCTTAGTTCCTCCACTTCTGTGGCATTGGTCCTGATGAGGCCACCTTCCAAAATGGGGTTTCTGATATGTCTTCCTTTTTCCTTAACCAAGGTTTCCCCCCTACACTGCAGTTGACAGGTCCCTCAACCGTGTCCAATTCATCTCCTGCCCCTCTGTCCTCATACCTTCCTCTCCCTCCCAGAACCATGATAGGGTCCCCCTTGTCCTCACTTTTCACCCCACCAGCCTCCACATTCAAAGGATCACCTACTGCCATTTCTGCAAACTCCAGAATGATGCCATCAAGGGACCATTCCCTCAGGGACACCCTGGTCCACTCCTCCATCACCCCCAAAACCTCATCTCCTGCCCACGGCACCTTCCCATACAATCGCAGAAGGTGCAATGCCTACCCCTTTACTTTCTCCCTCTTCACCGTCCAAGGGCCCAAACACTCCTTTCAGGTGAAGCTGTGGTTCACTTGCACCTCCTTCAATTTGATCTACTGTATCTGCTGCTCCCAATGTGATCTCCTCTACACTGGAGAGACCAAACACAGACTGGGTGATCGCTTTGCAGAACACCTTTGGACTGTCTACAAGCATGACCCAGACCTTGCTGTCATTTGCC
Organism: Carcharodon carcharias; assembly: GCF_017639515.1. NCBI lineage: Eukaryota > Metazoa > Chordata > Chondrichthyes > Lamniformes > Lamnidae > Carcharodon > Carcharodon carcharias. Next base: position 2,892,760 of record NC_054500.1, read on the forward strand.
ATTTTAACACTCCACCCTGCTCTCATGCCCACATGTCCGTCCTTGGCCTGCTGCATTGTTCCAGTGAAGCTCAACACAAACTGGAGGAACAGCACCTCATCTTCCGACTAGGCACTTTACAGCCTTCTGGACTGAATATTGAGTTCAACAACTTTAGACTATGAACACTCTCCTCTATCATCACCCTTATTTAATCCCTTTTTTAGAATTAATTTTTATTTTTTATTTACTTATTTGCGTTTTTATTCATTTATTCATTGTTTTATCGCTTTTTTACCCCCTCCCCTTTACGATCCTTTCCCCTCCCCACCCCTTTCCCAAGCACCACCCCCCCCCCCCCCCCCCCCACCACCCCCCCCCACCACCTCACCCCCCCAGCCAGCCCACCTTCTCCCCCTACTCCTGCCCCCCCGTCCCCCCGGGCCACCTGCAACTTGTTCCATTTCTCCTTCTCCTTTCACAGAGTGCTGACCCTTGTTCTGCTATTAACACATTCTGCTATCTTACCTTTATGTCACTATCAGCACCTTCTTTAGTCTTCACCACTACCATTAACGCTCCCTTTGTCTTCAGTCCTTCACACCTTTGTCAATCTCTCCTTAGTCCCTACCTATCGCTGACCTTCTATCCTGCTTTACCTACTCTGCCCCCTCACTTAAACAATATAAATTCTATCACATTTCTACTTCTCTTTGGCTCTGTACTAGAGGCTGTTTTTCTCTCCACAGATGCTGTCAGACCTGCTGAGTTTTTCCAGAATTTTCTGTTTTTATTCAGGATCCTGAGGGGTCTTGGGAGAGTGAATGTGCAGAGGATGTTTCCTCTTGTGGAAAATCTAGAACTAGGGGTCACTGTTTAAAAATAAGGCATCGCTCATTTAAAACAGAGATAAGACAAAGTTTTTTCACTCAGAGGATCGTGAGACTTTGAAACTCTCTACCTGAAAGGACAGTGAAAGCAAAATCTTTGAATTCATTTAGGCCGAGGTGGATAAGTTCTTGGTAAGCAAGGGGGTGATAAGTTGTCGGGGGTAGGTGGGATGCAGATTTGAGGTTACTATCAGACCAGCCATGACCTTATTAAATGGTGGAGCAGGCTTGAGGGGCTGAATGGCCTACTCCTGCTCCCTGTTCGTATGTTCGTACCTCTCTTATTTGTTCAGACTAGACGGTGAAAAGCCTTTCTATTCTGTTTAGCCCTAGATCTAAATGTTGTATCCCCTCTATCACCAAGACCACTTACTAGTGCTTCTTCAACATCACATACCCGAACACATACCTAGCCCCAGTGTCCCCGCACCCATTGTCCCTGCCTTTTATAAATTGACTAGATGTCTTCACCATTCTCCTGTCCCCTATCGAGTACCAATGCATTCGGCTATTAACCTGTTCTCCTTCCAATTATAATGAAGACAGCAATATTGTTTCTTGTAAAAACCTTCACGTTATTCTTTACAAATTAGTCATTATAATTACTTTTGCACAGACTCATGCTTTCAGAGGTAAAGATATATTGCTTTAATTAGGAATGCACCAATCCAATGTACATTTTCTACATTGAAGATTATCACAAGTGAATTTGTGGACCCGAGTAACCAGAATATTCCCTGTGGTCTAGTGGGTAAAGGCAGCATCTTAGGCCAAATCACTCCTGAATACACTGATGTTCACCAGGGCAGAAATTGGGATACTACAGTTGGTCAAAGCATCTTAGGATAGGAGACGAAAAGCTCAGCCAGACTACATAGATCATTCGGAGACCCATCATAGATAGTTTGCTGCAATGAAAGGGTTGTCTGACGAGCAGAGATTGAGTTGAACTATATACCCTTAACCACTGATTGCATCTGGCATTTACTCTGTAATTTGCTGTGTGCAACCACAATTAGTCTCCTAGTTCACATGTACCTCGTACTTACCCTGAATGTTAGAGTATAAGATACATATTATAAGTTGTTTGATCTTCCTGAACTTGTATAGTAAAGTTTGTTTTCTGTTTATTCAAAACCCATGGAATCCAAAAGCAGGTGTCTTGAATCTCAACCTTTATCTACTTTAAACAAACGTTATTAGTCCCTAACCAGATCTTGGTTAGGTTAGAGAGAGAGTAAAACTCCCTCTATACTGTAACCATCAAGCATTCACAGCACAGATACAGAACGGAGTTAGGTGCAGAGTAAAGCTCCCTCTACACTGTCCACATCAAACACTTCCAGGACAGGTAAAGCACGAATTCAGGTACAGAGTAAAGGTCCCTCTGCACTTTCCCCATCAAATACTTCCAGGACAGGTACAGTACGGGGTTAGATAGAGTGCAAAGCTCCGTCTACACTGTCCCCATCAGACACTCACAGGACAGGACAGGACACCCTCCCACCCCATCCCGCATCCCAGAGTCTGGCCAAGGATCATAACAGTATTAGAAAATGACTTTTAAAAAGAACAAAACATCTTGCCTCAAAGATGTTCTTTAATCTATTGGCAACTTGGTTTTATTAATGCAGCTGAAAATGGGTGTATCACAAAAATAATTGTCATCAGTGTCTAATTCACCTTCTGTGAGTAAACGTTATATTTTACTGAAAATGACTTTAAGGAGCAAAGAACTGGAGGAAAAGCACAGTCATGGGGTACCATGTAGTACTTCCATGGTTCTTGTATCAGATTGGGGAATCAAAAGAGGTGGGATATCCCCCTCATAAGCTGGTAACAGGGAGACCCATCCAGACCCTCACACATCTGATGGTTCCCACCCTTATTGAAAAGCATGTTAGTGAAGTAACCAGGGACACGTTCCTGAAAGATTTATGGGAAATCCTGAGCCATGGATGCTGCTAAATTGGCAAATCACATCACAGTAACAGGCTCCTGTTAGCCCCATCCAAACCACAGGAGTGGAACATTGGAGACCAATTTAGCTGGGGTGATAACATCATGCTAGACCAGGATATTGTGGGACATGGAGCCAAGGTAGGAAATGGAGTTAGGATACAGATCAGCCATGATCTCATTGAATAATGGAACAGGTTCGAGGGAACTGAATAACCTACTCATGTTGCTATGATCCTATAATTTTCTTGTTGCTAACGATGTTAAACATTTAGAAACAATGGACTCTTATGATGTCATACAGTCTTAGTGTTATGATGCCATGGTGACTACTATTAAATAACAGCGGATCCTCAGTTGTGTAAATATTGTTTGATATGACTACAAGCCCATTGATCAACGATCACCAAACTGAGTTAATGGAAAACAAAGTTAGACAGCACATGAAGCTCATGAATCATGTTACAAATGACAAAGATGAAAGGTGTCCACAGACCCTGGTAGAAAGGATCCACCACATGTCCTGTGACATTGGAGCAGCAAAGACCAAAGCCAGGAGAATTTTAGACTCCAGAACCAAAACTGCAGATAGAGGTCAGAAGTGTCACAATCAAACCAGACCCAAGTCTTCTGTCCAGTTCTGGTCACTGAGACATAAGGAAAAAGTTCAGGTGCTGTAGACAGTGGCAGAAAAAATCTACAAGTTACAAGATCAGAGGAACTTGGGCCAGCGCCATGGCTGATGTGAACAGACAGGTCCAGATGCTGGTCACCAAAAAGGAGGTGAGAGAGAGGTGAAGACGAACTGAGGACAAGAGGAGAAGAGTGTCGAGAGAAGGTGATCAGCCGGCTGTAAATGAGGCCATTATCCAGTGATAGACTGTCAGGCTGCTTTCCCTTTCCACACCCCCTCACCCTTCCACCCTCTCCAATCCCTGGCCATCTGCTCACTAAATTCTTCTACTCTTTTCTCTCTCTATAACCCACCCCCTCGCCCCCCCCCACACTCCACAACCATCTCCATAATTCTGCAGCAAGGACACCTGCAAGCGGGAAATGAAAATGGTGAACAGTGACACAGACACCTTGGAGAAAATCGCCACTGGCCGTGATCTCTGTCAGGCTACTGTTTGGAAGAGCATTGGGCGAGGCAAGGGGTAGTGAAACGTTCAGTTGGCCAAGAAGAGCGCCCAGAGAAAACAGAGGCCAGCGAATCATGCACCTTCTCAGCACAATGTCTTCATCTCCAGTAAATACACAGAGACTGCCATGCCAGAATGGGGATCCTGAGCTACAACAGGCGGTGTTTAACACAGAGTTGACCACCAAGGAGCAAACCATCATCTCACACGACAGAAGGTGCCAAAGGGTCTTAGCTGTCACTCTGCACCGTCAAATCAAGCAGGGGGTGATGACATCATGCAGACATACTTGGCCATCATCCCATAAATCCCCCAAAGGGTCATCTCAGATCTGGGATTTTGAGAGGTTGGAATTATTGACGTAAACTTGGAAATGGATGACTTCACAGGCTGGCTTTTCCTCAATCTCGCCCTACACTAGTCTTCCTCCTGAGCTGTTTGTGTTTGAGCTCTGCCACTCCATTTGGGCTCCGATAGTGGAGGAAATCCAGGCCCAGGAAAAAGGGTCACGACCTGAAAATCAGCATCTGGCCATTGAGGAGAGAAGTTAGGAGACACTTCATCACACAAAGGATGCGAGAAGTGTAGAACTCACTCCGCAATAAATCACAGATACTACCCCAATAAAAATTGAAATTCTGTGATTGATGGAGCTTTGTCCGACCAGGATATTGAGGGACATGGAACCAAGGTGGGAAATGGAGTTAGGATACAGATCAGCCATGATCTCATTGAATAATGGAACAGGTTCGAGGGAACTGAATAACCTACTCATGTTGCTATGATCCTATAATTTTCTTGTTGCTAACGATGTTAAACATTTAGAAACAATGGACTCTTATGATGTCATAGAGTCTTAGTGTTATGATCCCATGGTGACTACTATTAAATAACAGCGGATCCTCAGTTGTGTAAATATTGTTGTTTGATATGACTACAAGCCCATTGATCAACGATCACCAAACTGAGTTAATGGAAAACAAAGTTAGACAGCACATGAAGCTCATGAATCATGTTACAAATGACAGAGATGAAAGGTGTCCACAGACCCTGGTAGATAGGATCCACCACATGTCCTATGACATTGGAGCAACAAAGACCGAAGCCAGGAGAACTTTAGACTCCAGAACCAAAACTGCAGATAGAGGTCAGAAGTGTCACAATCAAACCAGACCCAAGTCTTCTGTCCAGTTCTGGTCACTGAGACATAAGGAAAAAGTTCAGGTGCTGTAGACAGTGGCAGAAAAAATCCACAAGTTACAAGATCAGAGGAACTTGGGCCAGAGCCATGGCTGATGTGAACAGACAGGTCCAGATGCTGGTCGCCAGAAATGTGAGAGAGAGGTAAGATGAACTGAGGAGTCGAGGATTGGAGTGTCGAGAGAAGGTATCAGCCGGTGATCATTGAGGCCAGTATCCAGTGATAGACTGTCAGGCTGCTTTCTCTTTCCACACCCCCCACCCTCTCCAATCCCCAGTGGTCTGCTCACTATACCCTTCTATTCCTTTCTCCTTTGTACTTATTTAGCTTCCTCTTAAATGTGTCCGCATTTCATCTCAACTGTCCATTTGAATAGTTGACAAATGGAATACACTTGGTTAACAAAGATGGTGCAAGCCTCCTGCTAATTATATAGAGCTCTTTTGGAGTGACACCAAGGGGATAGCATCTTGGTACTTTCAGTATCTCATGCTATAGAATGGAAAAATTCACAACTGCAATTACTTATTATGACTTATTATGTCTGTATCTTTTGGGATGCTCTGTGACCTTTCAGAATGTAAGGAGAGACAATCCAGGGATGAGATTCCGGCAAAAACAGAATTAGCTGGAAAAACTCAGCAGGTCTGGCAGCATCCGCAGAGAAGAAAAGAGTTGACGTTTCGAGTCCTCATGACCCTTCCACAGAACTGAGTGAATATAAGGAGAGGGGTGAAATATAAGCTGGTTTAAGGTGGGGGGGGTGGTGGGGGGAGAGAAGTTGAGGGGGTGGTGTGGTTGTAGGGACAAGCAAGCAGTGATAGGAGCAGATAATCAAAAGATGTCACACACAAAAGAACAAAAGAACACAGGGGTGTTGAAGGTAGTGATATTATCTAAACGAATGTGCTAATTAAGAATGGATGGTAGGGCACTCAAGGTATAGCTCTAGTGAGGGTGGGGTGGAAAGACTAGCAGGGCATAAAAGATTTTAAAAGAATGGAAATAGGTGGGAAAAGAAAAATCTATATAAATTCTTGGGGATGGAGGAGGGAGTTCAGGATCTAAAGTTGTTGAATTCAATATTCAGTCCGGAAGGCTGTAAAGTGCCTAGTCGGAAGATGAGGTGCTGTTCCTCCAGTTTGCGTTCGGCTTCACTGGAACAATGCAGCAAGCCAAGGACAGACATGTGGGCAAGAGAGCAGGGTACAGTGTTACAATGGCAAGCGACAGGGAGGTATGGGTCATTCTTGCAGACAGACCGCAGATTTTCTGCAAAGCGGTCGCCCAGTTTACGTTTGGTCTCTCCAATGTAGAGGAGACCGCATTGGGAGCAACGAATGCAGTAGACTAAGTTGGGGGAAATGCAAGTGAAATGCTGCTTCACTTGAAAGGAGTGTTTGGGCCCTTGGACGGTGAGGAGAGAGGAAGTGAAGGGGCAGGTGTTGCATCTTTTGCGTGGGATTGAGGAGGTGACATAGGTGGGGGTTGTGTAGTAGGGGGTAATGGAGGAGTGGACCACGGTGATCCAGAGGGAACGATACCTACGGAATGCCGACAGGGAGGGTAAAGGGAAGATGTGTTTGCTGGTGGCATCATGCTGGAGTTGGAAGAAATGGCGGAGGATGATCCTTTGAATGCGGAGGCTGGTGGGGTGATAAGTGACGACAAGGGGGACCCTATCATGTTTCTGGGAGGGAGGACAAGACGTGAGGGCGGATGCGCGGGAGATGGGCCAGACACGGTTGAGGGTCCTGTCAACAACCGTGGGTGGAAAATCTCGGTTAAGGAAGAAGGAGGACATGTCAAAGGAACTGTTTTTGAAGGTAGCATCATCAGAACAGATGCAACGGAGGCGAAGGAACTGAGAGAATGGGATGGAGTCCTTACAGGAAGCGGGGTGTGAGGAGCTGTAGTTGAGGTAGCTGTGGGACTCGGTAGGCTTGTAATGGATATTGGTGGACAGTCTATCACCAGAGATTGAGACAGAGAGGTCAAGGAAGGAAAGGGAAGTGTCAGAGATGGACCACATGAAAATGATGGAGGGGTGGAGATTGGAAGCAAAATTAATAAATTTTTCCAAGTCCCGACGAGAGCACGAAGCAGCACCGAAGTAATCATCGATGTACTGGAGAAAGAGTTGTGGAAGGGGGCCTGAGTAGGACTGGAACAAGGAAGGTTCCACATACTCCATAAAGAGACAGACATAGCTGGGGCCCATGCAGATACCCATAGCCACACCTTTTATTTGGAGGAAGTGAAAGGAGAAATTGTTCAGTGTGAGAACAAGTTCAGCCAGACGGAGGAGAGTAGTGGTGGATGGGGATTGTTCAGGCCTCTGTTTGAGGAAGAAGCTAAGGGCCCTCAGACCATCCTGGTGGGGGATGGAGGTGTAGAGGGATTGGACGTCCATGGTGAAGAGGAAGCAATTGGGGCCAGGTAACTGGAATTGTTGATGTAACGTAAGGTGTCAGAGGAATCACGGATGTAGGTGGGAAGGGACTGGACAAGGGAGAGAGAAGGGAGTCAAGATAACGAGAAATGAGTTCCATGGGGCTGAAGCAGGTTGACATGATCGGTCTACCGGGACAGTTCTGTTTGTGGATTTTGGGTAGGAGGTAGAAACGGGCCGTCTGAGGTTGGGCGACTGTCAGGTTGGAAGCTGTGGGAGGAAGATCTCCAGAAGAGATGACATCAGGGACAATCCTGGAAACAATGGCTTGATGTTCAGTGGTGGGGTCATGGTCCAGGGAGAGGTAGGAGCCAGCCAACAGCCTACAAGAAGGGTGGGCTGCATGCCCAATCGGGGGCTCCAGGGCGGGACATCTGAGGAGAGAGGGGTCAGGCCATGAACCAGAAGTTGGCTGGCACACTGGCACGGGTTAGTGGCAGCTGCACAACAAGGATTCCAGTCCTCAGAAAATCCCTGGCACCCGGGAGTGTCTCAGTATGTAGGGCATGGTAACTGCTGTCAGGATAGTGTGTGCACACCTACATTATAATTCCCTCTGGTCACATACAAGCTGCACATTGATGGAAAGGCAGTCATTTCTGTTAACGAATACCCCTGGCTGTCCTGTCCTGTTGACACTCCCACTGCCACATGTGTGAAATCTATTACCCAATGCACCTTTGGAAATCCTGCACTGTTAACAAAGCCTCTGGCTCTGTCTGCGTGACTGGTGTTGCCATCGCTAAATGAAATGAACTCATGGATACACCTGAATATTACATCTATAAAAAGCTTAATGCAACGATGGGCCACTGTCAGCGATATCCGACAAAAGTCTCCAGATGATGTCTGCAATGACCCAGAGGTGATAAACTCAGGGCCACTATGGCCTTCAATGTCACAGGAATGGGGTGTCCACTAACACAATTTGAGGTAATCTCCCCAACCAACATGTTACACAGTGATGTGACTGTCTCGCTGGAGAGATGCAGCTTTCTGAGGCACTGGCGCTCTAGACACTTGGAGCTATGTTATTGTTTGCCAGTATACTCTGTTGGCAGCATAGTGCCTTTGCTTACTTCTGCCTGCCTGCTGCTGGTGCCTTCCCCTCCACAGGCCCTCCTCCTCCTCCTTCTCCTCCTCACTGGATGAGGAGCCTCCAGTACAAAGTACAAATCCCACTGGGGCACCAACCTCAATGTCCCATACTGGGGTCCAGAAAAAATCACTTTCCACTTTTCTCTAGGTGCCCTTCCCTGACAAAACCTCCCAGTGAAGACTCAAAATGATTATTAAAGTGACTTGCAACACTAGCAAACCCTCCCACCTTCTCCAGCAGACCCTTCTGTGAAAGCCATAGTCCTGTTTGGAGACTTTTTATCCACCTTTGCAATGCTTCCTCATAACCTGGCATAACACCCTCCAAACATTATCCCCATGCACCCACTGAAAAATGGTGTGGGAAACATCAAATCTTAGTCGATTGGCTTGTTAACAAGTGAATCCAGTTTTTATAAATTGCAGGCGACTGCTCAACTTCCATATTATCAGCGAGCAGCCTGATGACATCAGGATGGGTTTTATATAAGTGTGGGGGCAGGGCAGCGGTTTCACCCTTACAAAGATTCACCCTTAAATTTCATACAAATTCATGTTTCTATTAGCATTTTATATTTTTTTAATTTCTTGCACTTATTTTTTTTAAAATCTCACTTCATGTTAAAATATTCCCTCACATAGAAATGACAATTTGAAAACTAAACCAATATACTAGATGTTGCTCCTTCAAAAATTGAAGGAACCAACAGAAGATAACTTCAATGATCTGTTCAGGATCAAATGGAGAACGGAGATGACAGATCTGAAACTTCTGTTGTTTACAAGAATAGCAATGAGGTTTGTGAGCTACATTCCTCTGGATTTACAATGCCATGGATGGGGTTCTAGCGGTACCCGTATCCACCTCTGCACCTTTACACTGTTTTCTCAATATTTTTCCCTAAGTATACTTCACAGTAACATTAACTTACATGTTTTAGCACAAGCTAATTGCATCCAAGTACAAATCTTTATCCTAGACATTGTTGATAGAAAGAATGTAAATCATTTGAAAAATCTGCTTTGTGTTCCTTTCCTTCCTCTTGTGAAGCAGCTGCTGTGTTTAAAGACACCTTCTACAATTGCATGTAAAGGTGGTTTACATTTCCATGGGGGGATTTTTTCTTTGATGTGATTTAGTTTCATCAACCACATGCTCCCAACATGTACAATTCTAACATTAGTCTGAGCTGTCTGTCTGGCTTCATGTGATATTTCCCCACCAATTGTTGCACATTTACCCACATGGATAAACCTTGCTGAAAGCATCACCAAGCTTCAAAACACATCATTTGGTCTACATTTAGAGTTTTTTTCTAGGAGCTCCATTTTTCCATCTCTATTTTTCTCCTCTACATTCTAAAAGCATTAAATCCTGCTTGGATTAGAACTTCCAAGAAGTGGCCTTTGTTCCAGTGTGTGCCTTCACAGTGAGCATTGGGGGGTGGGGTTGCGGTATGTGAGTTGGGTGGGGGAAAGGGCTGTGGGTGTTGGTTTCCAGCCCTGACACGTGTATGCATAACTTTATCCCCTCAAAGCGCAGGATTGCTGAGGTTAATGGTACAGGTCCCTCCTCAGCTGGGAGCAGCTAATTCAGCACAGCATGGGGATTCAACCAGGGTTCATTTCCGTATGTGGTTCAGTTGTACGATATCTTTACCCATGTGGTGGGAGCAATGTATGAATGACTAATTAAATATTCCTTGGAAGATGGTTTTGTAAAATAAATCATTTGTCTTGGCTGCTGTAACTTGCATTAATGAGTCAGGTGACTGGTGCCATTTGATTTGTTTTGTATAAATTGACCTTCTTTGTCCTGTTTCCTCTGTACAATAAGGGATTGTGCAGTTTTAAGCATGTAAACAAAGATTAAGGAGTATGGTGTATGAAGCATATTTGTTTATCCTTCTCCATTCTAGCCGTGTTTACAACAAAGCAAAGTGATGTTATGAGCAGAGCTCTGGCAGTGAAACACAGGGTGATGCATTCCCAATATTTATTTAATTTTATTTGAGGACATGATTAATAGGGCTGCGCTGTCGCTTCATCATCTCCTTTGTATCCTCCACAGCATTTTACAACCTAGCTGTTGAATATCAAATGAATCAAACAGTTCTTGAGCTGACAGTATTAGTGTCAGGACAGTTGGTGCTGCAGCGTGAATGGTATTGAGACACGAGCACACAGAAAACTGCCAATGATTGACATTGTTCATCCAACAATCTTATTTTAAAGTTCCTCCATCAGTCAGTGCCAGTTGATAGTACCTCCTTTCTTCTAAGTCAAAGTTCTTGGTGGCCAAAGTCCACTCTCCATATGAAATAAAACAGAAAATATTGGGCCCTGCACATCATGTCAATGAACCTCTGTAAAAGAAAGCTTAATGTTTTCAAGATGGACCATTGATCTGAGTGCTTTCAGGATGTTCTGTTTTCATTTCAGATTTCCAGCATTTGTAATCTCTTATTGTAACTAAGCATGTTCTGAGAGTGAACCCCAGAACTCCAGGTCTGTGTGGCTCAGACTCAATGTAAAAATTCACTGGAATATCGAGGGAGCTGGTCTGAAAAATCAGTTGTGCTGTGAGATTGTTGCTCAGTGGCTGAGTCTGTGTGAACAAGGACATTTTTCCAGCAGCTTTGTATATTTTGAGTCTGTAGGGGGTGGGGGGTAGTGGGTGTCGTGTGCTGATATTTGAAATTTTTTCCAGGGTTTGAACTTCAACTTGAGTTGCAGCAATCAGAACTGGTGCAATTTTGTCTTCAATACAGAAATTCCTGCACCAACAATTGGTCATATTTTATCACAGAGAGAAAGTGAGCTGTCACTTTAAAATATCTCTGCACCAGTTGTATGAATTTTAGTTCATACGACTGTAGATGGATAATGTGATCTGTATGATTGTGCCTGGTAGCTAAATAAAAATTAAATTAAACTATATCCTGTCAGTCAGAATTGTAACGTCCTCCTGGATTCTTGCATCTTAAAAGCTGTTTAATGTTTTGTGCTTCCTTAATATTTGCATCAGATAACTTACTGCATCACTGAACAATTTGTCCATTTACAGATTTCTTATGGTAGGCCTGAGAGGTGGAAGATTTTTTATTAAATTCATTGCTTTGTGTTTAGATTAATCTCATTAAACCTGCCGAAACTCAGTTTGCATTATGAATTTATTAAAAGCTGTAAAATCTGTGATATAGTCCAGAAATTTGCCCCTATTCTCCTCCCCTAGCCCTTTCCTCAGTTAGTTTTGAGGTTGGAAGGATCTGTTATTCCTACACCAAGTGGAGTCTGTGTATACCTGCAGGATTTGGGACAATGTTTTCCGAATTTGCTTGAGCAGATGATTCTCTGACAACAGTTAAGTAATTTGATAAAGGCAGAATGACTGGTGGGCGCAGGACAAGCACATGGGATAAGGACATCCACTCGTGTGGACGATATGCACCAATAATCTGTCAGATATCAGAGCAGAGCAGGGAAACTCAGAAAAGGAAACCTGTGTTGTATTTGTGAGCTTGCTTTGTGAAATTATTTAGTGTTTGGTGAGAATGTTGACCAAGTGAAATTTTGCAGCTGTGGGATGACTGTTGGTTGAATAGATATTATTTAATATTATAACATTAAGGTACCATGTGTACTGTTTGTAACAGTGTTTGCAGCATTCAATCACCTGATGTACTTTGCTGGTTATATTGTATAAAGAAAGCTGTGAAATATCCTCAAATTTTACTGTTCATGCTGTGGCAGACACATGAGGAGTGTTCACATCATTTAAATTGTCCCCGAACAATGGCCAACATGGTGGGAGAAAGGGAGAGGCAGAGTAACAGAGAAGGGAGGGAGAGAAACAGTGAGGATCAAGATAGAGAGAGTAGCAGAGAGATAGACAGCGCCAGGAGCATGTAGGGTCAGATAAAGCAAGGAAGGGAAGCTGATGTCAGATACCCAGAGCTCAATACTGCAGAAAGCCAAGAGGATAGAGACTGCAAGAGCGATATTAAAAAGGAAATGAGGAAAACAAAGAGAGGGCATGAAAAATTATTGGCAAATAAAATCAAAAAATAAGCAAAACTATTTTATAAATACATAAAGAACAAGAGGATAACTGAGGAATGAATAGCTTCCTTTAGAGACCAAAACAGTAACCTGTGTGTGGACTAGAGTTGCCAACACTCCAGGATTGGTCTGGAGTCTCATCGAGACACTGGAGAAAATCACAGGGGCATGAAAAACGCTATTTTTCTTATTTTCTTTGAACATTTCTCTTTATCAGATATAAAAATATTGAAAATTGGAAAAGAAAAGCTCTGTTTGGCTGACAGTCAAGCATCACCCAATTGGATAATGAGTCTTCTTGCTTTCCAATTGGTGTGGGAAGGCCGTACATCACAAGGATGGATGTGTTGGCCGACTAATGGCTGGAGTGTGTGATGAAGCCTCCAGGAGTACATTTAATCATAGTTGACAACCTTAGTATGGAGCTGGAAAGCGTGGCCATTGTTCTTAAAATCGATCAATTGCAGATTTCAAAATTAGCAATTGACCTCACTTCGATTGTTGTTTATGGAAGAGTTCCAAATTTCTCACATTTTATGTATAGAAGTGTTTCTTAATTTCACTCCTGAAAGACTGGCTCTATTTTATTAGGCTGAACCCCTGAGTTATTAATACCCTAGGGACAGTGGAATAGCTACCCTCCCAGTTCCCCTCAATACCCCGAAAACCTCAATCAAGTTACCCCATAACCTTCTACTGTGAAGGGTTCCAAGTGTGTCTTTCTGACATATTTAAAAAATTAAAGTTACCTCCAGTGCCTGACACTATAATAAATGTCTTCACATAAAATGTGTCTGGCATTTTTATACCTATTCTGAGTGTGAGAGAGACAGACAGAAACATACACAGTGGACGGGTATTCCAGAGTCCCAGGGTAATGCTCTGGGGACCTGGGTTCGAATCCCACCAGATGGTGAAATTTGAATTCAATAAAAATTTGGAATTAAAAGTCTAACGATGACCATGAAACCATTGTCAGTTAACGTAAAAACCCATCTGGGTCACAAATGTCCTACAGGGAAGGAAATCTGCCATCCATACCTCGTCCAGTCTACATGTGATTCCAGATCCACAGCAGTGTGGTTGCCTCTTAAATACCTTCTGAAATGGCCCAGCAAGCCATTCAGTTGTATTAAACTGCTAAAAAATCTCCAAGGAATGAAACCGGAAGGACAACCTGGTATCGACCTAGGCACTGGAAATGACAATGGCAAATCTGGAGGCTTGTGCCAAAATTGGGAGAGCTATTTCATAGACTAGTCAAGCATCAATGAGGTGCTGTGGGGCATCAGCAGCAGCAGAATTGTACTCGAACACAGCCCGTAACCTCATGGCCCGTATATCCCCCACTCTACCATTACCATCAAGCCAGGGAATAAACCCTGGTTCAATGAAGAGTGCAGGAGAGCATGCCAGGAGCAGCACCAGGCATACCTAAAAATGAGGTGTCAACCTGGTGAAGCTACAGCACAAGATTATTTGTGTGCCAAACAGAATAAGCAGCAAGTGAAAGACAGAGCTAAGCGATTCCACAACCAACAGGTCAGATCTAAGCTCTACACTTCTGCCATATCCAATCATGAACGGTGATGGGTAATTAAACAACTCACTGGAGGAGGAGGCTCCACAAATCTCCCCATCAATGATGGAGGAGCCCAGCACATCATTGTAAAAGATAAGGCTGAAGAATTCACAAGGATCTTCAGCCAGAAGTACTGAGTGAATGATCCATCTCGGCCTCGTCCGGAGGTCCCCAGCATCACAGATGCCAGTCTTCAGCCAATTTGATTCACTCCACGTGATATCAAGAAATGGCTAAAGGCACTGGATACTGCAAAGGCTATGGGCCCTGACAATATTCCGGCAATAGTACTGAAGACTTGAATTCCAGAACTTGCTGTGTCCCTTGTCAAGCTGTCCCAGTACAGCTACAACACAGGTATCTACCCAGCAATGTGGAAAATCACCCAGTATGTCCTATACACAAAAAGCAGGACAAATCCAACCTGGACAATAACCGCCCCATCATTCTACTCTCCATCATCAGTAAAGTGATGGAAGGGGGTCATCAACAGTGCTATCAAGCGGCACTTGCTTAGCAATAACCTGCTCACTGATGCCCAGTTTGGGTTCTGTCAGGGTCACTTAGCTTCTGACCTCATTACAGCCTTGTTTAAAACATGGTCCAAAGAGCTGAAACTTCCAAGTGAGATGAGAGTGACTGCCCTTAACATCAAGGCAGCATTTGACCAAGTGTGACATCAAGGAGCCCTGGCAAAACTTGAGTCAATGGGATCAGGGGAAAGCTTTTTGCTAGTTGGAGTCATACCTAGCACAAAGGAAAAGTCAAAATACTGTGGATGCTGGAAATCTGAAACAAAACTCAGCAGGTCTGACAGCATCTGTGGAGAGAAAGACAGGGTGTACATTTCAAGTCTGTATGACTCTTCTTCATAGCACAAAGGAAGATGGTTATGGTTCTTGGAGGTCAGTCATCTCAGCCCCAGGACACCATTGCAGGAGTTCCTCAGGGTAATGTCCTCGGGCCCAAACATCTTCAGCTGCTTCATCAATGACCTTCCTTCCATCATAAGATCAGAAGTGGGGATGTTTGTTGATGTTTGCACGATGTTCAGCACCATTCGCAACTCCTCAGATATTGAAGCAGTCATACCCAAATGCAGCAAGACCTGAACAATATCCAGGCTTGGGCTGACAAGTGGCAAATAACATTCACTCCACAAAAGTGCCAGGCAACAAGAGAGAATCTAACAGTTGCCCCTCGACATTCAATGGTGTTACCATCGCTGAATCCCCCACTTTCGACATCCAGGGGTTACCATTGACCAGAAACTGAACTGGACTAGCCATATAAATACTGTGGCTACAAGAACAGATCAGAAGGTTGGAATCCTGTGGCCACTAACTCACCCCCTCACTCCCCAAAGCCTGTCCACCATCTACAAAGCACAAGTCAGGAGTGTGATGGAACACTCACCACTTGCCTGGATGAGTGCAGCTCCACCAACAATAGTGGCATGGTGTTGTTGTCACTGGACCAGTATTCCCGAGACCCAAGGTAATGCTACGGGGACCGGAGTTCAAATCCCACCATGGCAGGTGGGGGAATTTGAATTCAATAAAAAATCTGGAATTAAAAATCTCATGATGACCACGAAACCATTGCTGATTGTCATAAAAACCCATCTAGTTCACTAATATTCTCTAGGCAAGGAAATCTACCATCCTTACCTGCTCTGGCCAGCATTTGACTCCAGATCCACAGGTTGACTCTTAAATGCCCTCTGAACAAGTGCCATTAGGGATGGGCAATAAACGCTGGCCTAACCAGCAGCGTCCACATCCCGTGAATGAATTTTAAAAAACCTTGACACCATCCAGGACAAAGCAGCTGCTTGATTGGCACCCCATTCACAAACATTCACTCCCTCCATCACCGACACACAGTGGCAGCAGTGTGTACCATCTACAAGATGCACTGCAGTAACTCACTAAGTCTCCTTAGGCAGCACCTTCCAAACCCACGACCACTACCATCTAGAAGGACAAGGGCAGCAGATAGATGGGAACACGACCACCTGGAATTTCCCATCGAAGTCACTCACCATCCTGACTTGAGAACATATCGCCGTTCCTTCACTGTCACTGGGTTAAAATCCTAGAACTGCCTCTCTAACAGCACTGTGTGTGTGCCTACACCACATGGACTGCAGCGGTTCAAGAAGGCAGCTCACCACCACCTTCTCAAGGGGCAATAGGGATGGGCAATAAATGCTGGCCCAGCTAACGAAGCCCACATCCTGTAAAATGACTTTAAAAAATAATAAATTCAGAGGGATTTGAGTGTCCTTGTACACAAATCACAGAAAGTTAATATGGAGGTGCAGTCAGCAAGTGGGAAAGCAAATGGTATATTGGCTTTTATTACAAAGGATTGGAATATTGTATAAGGAAGTCTTGCTGCAATTGGTACTGGGATTTGGTGAGACCACACCAGGAGCACTGTGTACAGTTTGGACTCTGTACCTGAGAAAGGATAAACTTGCCTTACAGATACCACAATGAAGGTTCATTAGATAATGGCAAAGCAACCTCAAAGGGCCATGTGGCCTACTCTTGCTGCTATTTGTACTGTTCTTATGTTGGTGGGGGGTGAAGGACATTGGGATCTGGAAAGGGGGAGAGAACAGAGAGTGGGAGAGACACAGAGGGATTGGCAGAGAGACAGAGAGAGAGCTGGGAGGGTTCCCACAGCTGAGTAACTTGCTGGATGCCAGTCTGCAGTCACTGGAATGGTCTGGAGATGGGTTCGAACCCTGTATCTACTGATTCGCTAGTGAGAATGATACCACTGTGCAAAATCCTCCTTCTGGGACATTGGTGCACATACATTGATCAATTACTTTTTATAATCAATGCCCAGATCGGGTTTCTTTCAGGATTCGTTACCCCCAGCAACCCCCAAAATCCTCTCATCAGCCTCGTAAGGCATTGTGACAGTAACTGGTCAACAGTGGGATTTCCCTCTCCACTGACTGGTTAATAAAGCAGATGGGCTTAGAGGCTCAGAGTACAAATGCTAGGAAGTTAAATTAAACCTTTATAAAATACTAGTCTGGACCAAGCTAGAGTTTTGAGTCTAGTTTTTGGCACCACATTTGGAGATTTGATAGAAGTGCTTAAAATCATGAAGGGTTTAGAAAAATAAGTTGTAACCAGTTGAAGACTGCAATTATATCTAACCAGCCTTCACTGGGAATAACTGGCAGTAAATGAAACAACTGGGAAACCCAACCAACAATGAGTTGGACACCTGATTCTGTCAGTCAACTTTGACAGGCTATGATTTAGCCAGGACAGTTGACTTGTGAACTGGGGACTGTGTGGCTAAAGTCTGCAGACACTGGCATCCATTTTTGGGTGTTAGTTATCAGATTGTATGGTCCCCATTCATGGGTGGCACATCAGACTGTACATACACACACTCTGCACCAGGGTCATTTTTGTGAACAGTGTGTGACCAGAACAAGGGTCAAACCCCATGCTGATGGCACCAATCTGACTCCCACACCAGCCATCCAGCTCCCCAAGTTGCTGTGGTAACACATACTTTTACATGCATGTTGTAACCTAGAGCTATGGAGAGTGATGGTAGAGGCTCCAGTATTCTTTTCATCACATGGCTGACCAGTACTCTCTCCCACTCTTACCACCTGCCTTTGCTGTGTGCTAGAAGGATTTCCACATTGGTACTCAACCCATTTGACAGCCTTATGAAGGCTCCTTCCTTGGCCATCAAGTCCTGGAGTGGGAACTGAACCTGGAGTTCCTGGCTCAGAGAAAGGGACTCTACCCACTGCGCCACAAGGCCTCCCTTCCTTCCCTATAGTCAGTGGAATCCTTCAAATGCTTCTCTCTGTGCCTGAAGAGTGAAGTTTGATGACTGTGAGGTGCAGCATGCAGCCCAGGAGTGTCGATTATAATATGCGCACCCGACCATCTGCTGCTGAGGCTTATCTCCTGGTCCTCACCTCACAGCCCAAATCCACAGAGACGGCACTCATGAAATTCCTGTCTCAGTTCACTATGGCCCCTGCAGTGTTCCTGGGCATTGCATGAGTCTGTTGTTGGCTGCTTTTCTTTGTTTATTGCTGGAAGAAGTGACCAAATTGCCCTGGTTCATAAACAGGGGCCACGTTGGGCCTCTGATGCTGTAGAATTATAAATCTATCTCTGATTTAAAATGTGACCTTTGGCAGTGTAATTGTTAACAAATGTAAGATGCAGTGTTTCAGGGAGCGCAAAAAGGGAGAATGGAACTGTCTTTCTGTGAGCAGCTGCAATGTAAATGAAAGAGGCTTTAGAGAGCTGCTTTCACTCAGCAGAAGTGTTCCAGCCTCCACATTCACATCCCTGCTATTAAGCAAATGGCTCAACCCTACATTGCAGCTTGAAGCTTCAGGGTTACAGGAGCATGCATAGAACGTCTCTCCCTAAACAAGAACAGTGACAAAAGAGCAATTCAGGGAGCGAGATAAGGAAAAACTACATCAGAATGAGGTCATCATCAGGTGTGAGTGCCAATGGCACTGGGGCTTAATCTTCAATGTTCCAAGTACATATTTCACAGCCTGGAAAAATACCCATTTCCAAAAATGAAAATCCATTCAAGGCTCACGAATGTTCATTGCTCTGTTTCACCTTTTTATTGCACAAAATTAACTGGACGGATGATTATCTGGAGAATCTCCACGTGTTGAACTGTACACAAGGGCACAAGCAATGGGAGCATCATTAGACCATTCGGCCCTTCTAGGCTGTTCTGGAACACAGTCGTCCTGGTTTTCAGCTCCACTTATACATCAAACTAAGGGGTTGTGTGATCTAGCCAGCCAATTTACACATCGCTTTCCCTCGACAGTTGGAGTGGTTGCAACAGCAACTGACAGTGTGAGCAGTGTCAGGCATTCTCAGACTTATTTTCAAACTGTTGATGAACAGAAGTCTGGCTGAGAGCCACATCTGCAACGTAACATCTGTGTGTAATCTCCATTTTTACACAGTTGGTCGCTACTTCTCCAGGAAGCACTGCTTGGAAATCGGGAAAAATGCAAACTCTTGGATGTGTGTCCCAGGCAGTTTCTCCGTCCTGGAATGGGGTGGCATGCTGAATCAGCAACGCTTTTATAATCAGCAGGCAGTGCCCTTGAAATGCCAATATCCTTTAAGGCTCACCGATTTGCTGATTCGCAGGCAGAACCAGACTGTTATTTTTTCACATGGTTTCAGACCTGTCTCATGATCCACAGAAAACCATCCCACACTTGCACATCCTGTAGCCCACAAGTGCCATACAGGATTCTCTTCTCCTTCCCGTGGGCACAACATATTTTTGCAAAAGCTTCTTCTAATGTCAAACATACAAATCCATCCATCAACAGTGGCACATTTTGCACGAGAAGAAGCTTTCGTAGACCTGAGAGATGATCCTCCTGACCCCTGGATGCTGTTGTTTCAGTCGCCAATTGCACTTCTCAAAGGGGAATCATGAATTCCACATGGCAACACGTTTGGGTAGATATATCAGTCAGCGCACAATAAATGTCATGGCTCCTGATTTCTATAGCTTTGTATCTTGTCGACGAACGAATATATCAATATATTGCACTTGTCTACCTCATCATCAGATGAGATTAATTTTTGCAGTAAGATGAAAGAAAGTCGCACAGTCAGAGTCCAATGATTGAAATAAATCTCTAGCAATATCCAATTAACGATGGAAAACTGTATCACAAAAGCCACATGTACCATTCAGAGGCCTTCCACTATTTCCTCTTGGCCAATGGTCTTGGGGATCTTGCGACAAAACTTGGAAGTTTAATGAATTTCAGACATGCATTTATCACAGCTAAGCTAGGGGAGAGGCAATGTAAAATTCACTGTCTGCTGAGGAGACCCACAAATCAATTATTTGTCTGACAACAACCAAATGTAAACAGTGAGTAAAATCAGGGGGGAATCCCCAAGATAGTGAGAAATGCAACAAGTTGACAAAGACACTCAGCCCCTTCACACCTCTAAGTACCTTTCCCTCCACCTGGGTGTTAGTCACACCCCACAGCATTTCTTCATCTGTTCTGTCGTGAAAATGACAGGCGTCTATCGGACACTACCCTCCTGGGATGGTAGCACAAGCCATAAATTGGGCTGAATTCTGCGTTGCTGCTCATGCTGGAGAACCCACACAGCAGTGGAATGCAAACAATCTGCTTTTAACCATTTCCCCACCTCAATCACATAACACTCCATCATCAGGCAGTTTGCCCTCTTCCTTAACAAACGCATATAGGTAAGTTTCCGTTTTGGGTTCACACTTTCCAAACCATACTCCAGTTAGAACAAGATTTGTGGTTCAAATCTTTTGGAGGGAGCTCGTTGATCATTAAATATCGAGGCCATAATGAATATCTGGAAGACTTAAATACCAAAAGGCCAAGATAGGGAAAAGTTATCCCTATCACTAAGTGATTGCTCATTCACAGCCATGTCATTGTAACATACCATCATATATATCCTCGGTAAAGGCAAAACACTGCAGATGCTGGAAACCTGAAACAAAAACAAAAAATGTTGGAAAATCTCAGCAAGTCTGACAGCATCTGTGGAGAGAGAGGCAGAGTTAACGTTTCGAGTCCATATGACACTTCTTCAGATCTAGAAGCAGTGTCTTTACTGTGGGCTGAGGTTTGCAATGACAAAAAGTTCCCTTGGTTTAGATCTTTAACAACACTGTTCTCTCTATAATTGAGGCATGTAACTTCCTCTATTAGAACAAAAAGCCAACAAATCCCCAGGTCCTGATGGACTTCTTCCCAGGATCTTAAAAGAAGTGGCTTCTGAGATAGAAGATGCATTGGTTTTCATTTTCCAAAATTCCTTAGATTCTGAAAAGATTGTACAATAGTGAATATACCTCCTCTTTCAAGAAAAGAGGGGGTCAGAAAGCAGAAACTAGAGGTCAATTAGCTTAACATCTGTCATAGTGAAAATGCTGGAATCTGTTATTAAGGAGGCTATAGGAGGACATTTAGAATATCTGAATGCATTCAGACAGTGTCAACATGGTTTCGTGAAAGGGAAATCACGAGTTCTTTGAGACTGTAACAAACAACATGGATAAAGGGGATAAAAGCAAAATACTGCAGATGCTGGAAATCTGAAATAAAAACAGAAAATGCTGGAAAAACTCAGCAGGTCTGACAGCATCTGTGGAGAGAGAGACAGAGTTAATCTTTCGAGTCTTTATGACCCTTCTTCAGAGTTAAAGGGGAGAAAGGAGAACCTATAGTTGTGGTGTACTTAGATTTCCAGAAGGCATTGACAAGGTGCCACATCAACAATTACGACACAAAATAAGAACTCGTGGTGTAGGGAGTAACATATTGGCATGGATAGAGGATTGGTTAGCTAACGGGAAACAGGGAGTAGGCATAAGTGGGTCATTTTTGGGTTGGCAAGATGTAATGAGTGGAGTGCCACAGGGATCAGTGCTGGGTCCTCAACTATCTACAATCTATATCAATTATTTGGATGAAGGGGCCAAATGTACAGTTGATAAACTTGCTGATGACAAAGATAGGTAGGGAAGTAAGTTATGAAGCAGAAATGAGTCAGCAAAGGGAGTTAGATAGGTCAAGTGAGTGGGCAGGAATTTGGCAGCTGGAGTCTAATGTGGGAAATGTGAACCTGTCCAATTTGGCAGGAAGAATAGAAAAGCAACGTATTATTTAAAGAGAGAGAGATTGCAGAACTCTGAGGTACAGAGGGATCTGGGTATCTTGGTATATGTATCACAAAAGGTTAGTCTGCAGGGGCAGCAAGTGATTAGGAAGGCAAATGAAATGTTGTTGTTTATTGCAAGGGGAGTGGAATAGAAAAGTAGGGATGTTTACAACAGTTGTGCAGGGCATTGGTGAGACCACATCTAGAGTTCTGTGTACAGTTTTAGTCTCTGTATTTAAGAATGATCACTTTAGAAGCAGTTCAGAGAAGATTCACTTGACTGATTCTTGGGATGAGGGGGTTATCTTATGAGAAAAGGTTGGAGAGGTTGGGCCTGAATCCATTGGAGTTTTTAGAAGAATAAGAGGATCTTATGAAACATAAAACATCCTGAGTTGTCTTCACAGGGTGGATGTTGAAAGGATGTTTCCACTAGCAGGAGAGACAAAAACTTGGGACACCGTTTAAGAATAAGAAGTCTCCCATTTAAGACAGGGATGAGGAGAAATTTTTTCTCTCAGAGGGTTGTGAATCTGTGGGACTTCCAAGCCCAGAGACTGGTACAGACAGGGTCATCATTTCTGCAAAATGTCTTTTTGAGAATATCAGTCTCCCAAACAATGTGTTCACAAGCCCCAGGAGATGCTTCACTGCATCAGACGACAAACAGTGCTTCATGGTGAAGGATAATGCCAACAATAGTGCTCCTGCCCTTGATGTTTGACATCCATGAAAGAGGGGCTCATCACGAGACTTCTGGAAGTAATCTCCTGCTAATCTCTCTTTGACATCAGGAATTGGTTCATCATCTTCTAACTGCATTTTCACCATTATCTACAAAGTCAACAGGTAGTGAGCAGTAAGGTGGCAGATAAATGACCCTCTCTTATTTTGTAAGGATCTGAGGAACATCAATGGCTATTTTTCCCCAAAATGTTAAGGGATGCTCTCATTGTCCAAGCCTGGATAACCATGGCAATAAGTGAGTTGTTCATTCAGAAAGCCAGTGCAGACATGATGGGCCAAATGGCCTCCTTCTGCTCTGTAACAATTCTGTGATTCTATGAAGCCATGAATCATGATGGACATGTATTCTTTCATACACCAGCACAGGGGCTGAGTCCGAGTAAGAGATTATGCCTCTATCTGACTGTCAGGAATCCTTACAAAGCTCCATCTTCGTCAACAGCCTCCTCTGGCATTCCTCTTTCTCCAGCTTCATAAATAGGAAGGTAGTTCATGAGGAACCTATTTGTTTTTAAATTTCCCAGTTGTTAACTTAGCTTCCAAGGTTACTTTCCTATGTGTTATCTTGGCTCCTTGGAATAAGGAAGAATAAGGTCTTATCAAAGATGAGGCCACCCAAACTCTGGTGCTTTCCACCTGAGATGTCAACTCCTAAATGTCATCCCTGCCATTGCTGCAAATGAATTTCCATTGGTAGATGTTCAAGCTGGGCCCCACAGCACATTGCCCTGCCAACTGAAGCTGGCCATCACTGTCATTCTCAGCTGTGCTCTGTGCTGTCTTGGCAACTGCTACTCTGGTCTCCTTTACCCACCTATATGGTGTCAATCTTGGAAGTACATGGTCTCCTCCAGGCCCTAGTTAAGTGTGCGTTTCCCAAGTCTTCTCCCAGTTATAATGTCACACGTTGTCAGTCTGTACGAGCGGCCTGGTGACAAATTGCAATATGAGCTGAAATGTAACAAGACCAAAACTCTGGAATTCTCAACCATTGAAACAGAATTCTCAGATCAATTCCTTGAGCCTCTGTGCTCAGAGAGACAGAGTTAAGGTAGCAACTAAATTTTGAGACTTTCTCCGCCTGCACAAGCACCACTCGGTCGGACATCCAAAACAAAAACAGAATTACCTGGAAAAACTTAGCAGGTCTGGCAACATCGGCGGAGAAGAAAAGAGATGACGTTTCGAGTCCTCATGATCCTTCCACAGAACTGAGTGAATATTAGGAGAGGGGTGAAATATAAGCTGGTTTAAGACGGGGTGGGGGGTGGGTGGAGAGGTTGGGGGAGGTGGTGTGGTTATACGAACAAACAAGCAGTGATAAGAGCAGATAATCAAAAGATGTCACAGACAAATGAACAAAAGAACACAGAGGTGTTGAAGGTGGTGATATTATCTAAATGAATGTGCTAATTAAGAATGGATGGTATGGCACTCAAGGTACAGCTATAGTGGGGGTGGGGTGGGAAGACTAGCGGGGCAAAAAAGATTTCAAAATAATGGAAATAGGTGCGAAAAGAAAAAACTATATAAATTATTGGAAAAAACAAAAGGAAGGGGGAAGAAACAAAAAGATGGTGGGGATGGAGAAGGGAGTTCAAGATCTAAAGTTGTTGAATTCAATATTCAGTCCGGAAGGCTGTAAAGTGTCTAGTCGGAAGATGAGGTGCTGTTCCTCCAGTTTGCGTTGGACTTCACTGGAACAATGCAGCAAGCCAAGGACAGACATGTGGGCAAGAGAGCAGGATGGAGTGTTAAAATGGCAAGCAACAGGGAGGTTTGGGTCACTCTTGCGGACAGACCGCAGGTGTTCTGCAAAGCGGTCGCCCAGTTTACGTTTGGTCTCTCCAATGTAGAGGAGACCGCATTGGGAGCAACGAATGTAGTAGACTAAGTTGGGGGAAATGCAAGTGAAATGCTGCTTCACTTGAAAGGAGTGTTTGGGCCCTTGGATGGTGAGGAGAGAGGAAGTGAAGGGGCAGGTGTTGCATCTTTTGCGTGGGCATGGGGTGGTGCCATAGGTGAGGTTTGAGGAGTAGGGGGTGATGGAGGAATGGACCAGGGTGTCCCGGAGGGAATGATACATACGGAATGCCGCCAGGTGGGGTGAAAAGAAGATGTGTTTGGTGGTGGCATCATGCTGGAGTTGGCGGAAATGGCGGAGGATGATCCTTTGAATGCAGAGGCTGATGGGTTGATAAGTGAGGACAAGGCGGACCCTATCATGTTTCTGGGAGGGAGGAGAAGGCATGAGGGCGGATGCGCAGGAGATGGGCCGGACACGGTTGAGGGGCCTGTCAACGACCGTGGGTGGAAAACCTCAGTTAAGGAAGAAGCAGGACATGTCAGAGGAACTGTTTTTGAAGGAAGCATCATCAGAACAGATGCGACGGAGGTGAAGGAACTGAGAGAATGGGATGGAGTCCTTACAGGAAGCGGGGTGTGAGGAGCTGTAGTCGAGGTAGCTGTGGGAGTCGGTAGGCTTGTAATGGATATTGGTGGACAGTCTATCACCAGAGATTGAGACTGAGAGGTCAAGGAAGGGAAGGGAAGTGTCAGAGATGGACCACGTGAAAATGATGGAGAGGTGGAGATTGGAAGCAAAATTAATAAATTTTTCCAAGTCCCGACGAGAGCATGAAGCAGCACCGAAGTAATCATCGATGTACCGGAGAAAGAGTTGTGGAAGGGGGCTGGAGTAGGACTGGAACAAGCAAAGTTCCACATACCCCATAAAGAGACAAGTATAGCTGGGGCCCATGTGGGTACCCATAGCCACACCTTTTATTTGGAGGAAGTGAGAGGAGTTAAAGGAGAAATTGTTCAGTGTGACAAGTTCTGCCAGATGGAGGAGAGTAGTGGTGGAAGGGGATTGTTCGGGCCTCTGCTCGAGGAAGAATCTAAGGGTCCTCAGACAATCCTGGTGGGGGATGGAGTTGTAGAGGGATTGGATGTCCATGGTGAAGAGGAAGCGGTTGGGGTCAGGGAACTGGAAATTGCTGAAGTGACGTAAGGTGTCAGATGAATCACGGAAGGGACTGGACAAGGGGAGAGGGAAGGGAGTCAAAATAACGAGAAATGAGTTCTGTGGGGCAGGAGCAAGCTGACACGATTGCTCTACCGGGACAGTTCTGTTTGCGGATTTAGGGTAGGAGGTAGAAGCGTGCCGTCCGAGGTTGGGTGACTATCAGGTTGGAAGCTGTGGGAGGATGATCTCCAGAGGAGATGAGGTCAGTGACAGGCCTGGAAACAATGGCTTGATGTTCAGTGGTGGGGTCATGGTCCAGGGAGAGGCATTCCATAGGGATCGTTCCCTCCGGGACACCTTGGTCCACTCCTCCATCACTCCCTGCTCCTCAAAGAACATATATCGCACCTCCCCATGCCCACGCAAAAGATGTAACACCTGCCCCTTCACTTTGTCTCTCCTCACCGTCCAAGGGACCAAACATTCCTTTCAATTGAAGCAGCATTTCACTTGCATTTCCCCCAACTTAGTCTACTGCATTCGTTGCACCCAATGTGGTCTCCTCTACATTGGAGATGCAGCTTTGTAGAACAGCTGCTGTCTGCCTGCAAGAATGACCCAAACCTCCCTGTCGCTTGCCATTTTAACACTCCACTCTGCTCTCTTGCCCACATGTCTGCCCTTACCTTGCTGCATTGTTCCAGTGAAGCCCAACGCAAACTGGAGGAACAACACCTCATCTTCCGACTAGGCACTTCACAGCCTTCTAGACTGAATATTGAATTCAACAACTTTAGATCTTCAACTCCTTCCTCCATCCCCACCCCCTTTCTATTTCTTCCCTGTTCCTTTTGTTTTTTCCAATAATTTATAAAGATTTTTCTTTTCCCATCTATTTCCATTATTTTTAAATCTTTTATGCCCGGCTAGTCTTTACACCCCACCTCCACTAGAGCTGTACCTTGAGTGCCCTACCATCCATTCTTAATTAGCACATACGTTTAGATAATATCACCACCTTCAACACCTCTGTGTTCTTTTGTTCTTTTGTCTGTGACATCTTTTGATTATCTGCTCCTATCACTGCTTGTTTGTCCCTACAACAACAGCAACTGCACCCCCACCCCCCCACCCCTCCCCCCTCAACTTAAACCAGCTTATATTTCACCCATCTCCTTATATTCACTCAGTTCTGTGGAAGGCTCATGAGGACTCGAAACATCAACTCTTTTCATCTCCGCCGATGCTGCCAGACCTGCTGAGTTTTTCCAGATAATTCTGTTTTTGTTTTGGATTTCCAGCATCTACAGTTTTTTGTTTTTACCTTAGTTAGATGTTCCATTTAGCCCAGTGAATCCATATTCATGGAGTGTTCAATGCTTTAAAAAGTAACGATAATGAATTGAATTGATGACTGACTGCATATGGGCATTGTCAACTGATCAAACACCTGAGGAGAAATGCAGTGTGTACTGGGTGTTCTGGCTTGCCTCAAGTCATCAGAGTCTGTGTCAGTCTTCATATAGCATAATGGAGGTGGGTATTATAATTAACTTCTTTAAATAAATATACTTCTAACTTGGTTATGCTGCTAATGATGCATCTTAGTAATGAACCCTGGGAAAAGGAATCTATCTTGGATATTTCTATTCTTCATATAATTTCAAATATATATAAACTTCAATAAAGTGGAACTTGTGCCAATGATTTTTTCCTTTGGCTTTGAGCAGTGAGAGGACCTTGGAATTAAAACCCAAGGTTAAGCACTTATACCTTTAATTGATCTTCATAAGAATTTAGCTGTTAAATTATCACTTATTTTTCTTCCTTTTCATGTTTGCTCCGTCTCATAAGGATTAGTAGCTGCATGGCAACTAGGACATATTTATAATCTAATTGCTTGTAGAATATGTCAGCTGCAACTATTTAATTCCATATAGTCTTGTACCAAAATTCCCATATCCCCTCACCATTTTACTTCAAATCCTCTCACCCCCTTACTCCCCTACTTACCTCACCCCTCACCCACTCACCCATATCCACTTTACAAACAGACCTCACAAGGCCTGTAGTAATATCTGGAAATAGTAAAAAAAACTCATAGGTCTGTCAAAATTATCAAATATGACTTGAATAGGCAGTTACAAAACCTATTGACCTCTGAAGAATTTCATAAATATATCAAAATAAAGAAACAACACTTTCCCCGGGACTGCTGAATAAACAAAGTCTGTACTTCAGAACACAGTAGTGCTTTGGAAGGCAGCCATGCCATTGATCATGTATTCCCAGGGTCAGCTGTAAAGGCAAACTCTGTACTTTACAATCCATTCATGCTTTTGAGAGCATGAGAAAGCTCAAATGTCTGTCAAAACTTTCAAAGAGTCAAAAAGATGGCTCAGCTGTTGTGCAAAGAATGAACAAAAGCAATGGGGAGAGTTTTAACACTTAGCTCTGGATCTCATACTGGAATAGCTTTTCAATACTTTACAGTACAGAATAAAATGTTACCCAGTATATAATCTATTCTAATGTATCTGAAGATTTCCCCACTTTTACAATGCTGTCCTTTTACTTGACAGCTTCACTTTGTCAGAACTAACAACTTGATTAGGCTGAATAGTCAAGAACATGAAGTCAAATCCGACATTCGTAAAACAGCTTCTTTGTTGGTTGTGGCAAATATTCAGAAGGTCTTGTACTCTTTTAGGAAATATTAAGAGCATGAATAATGCCCTGCGCATAAAATGTTTGGCATTTATCATCACTATCAAGTACTAAGAAACCATTTTTGGGCTCAAGGCGCACAATCAGTGAGGGGGCGACTTTGGCCTGAGTGAGACAGCGACCGAGAGAGTATATTTGGGAATTTGATTCAAAGTGGGAATTTGGTGCATAGGAGGAAAGAGGTTTAGGTAAGGTTTATTGCAAGAAGTGTGACTTGGAACAGAATGCTGGGAGTTGTGTAACTAAGGGATTACTGTGTACAGTAATGGTCACCTTATTTATGGATGGATGTAAATGTGTTGGAAGCAGTTCAGAGGTTTACCAGACTAATACCTGGAATGGGTGGGTTGTCTTATGAGGATAAGTTGGACAGACCAGTCTTGCATTCACTGAAATATAGAAGAGTAAGAGGCAACTTGATTAAAGCATTTAAGACCCTCTCTATCGCCTTCACATGGTCCATCTCCAACATTCCCCTTCCTTGACCTCTTGGTCTCCATTTCTAGCAATAAGACTGTCCACCAATATTCATTACAAGTCCACCGATTCCCACAGCTACCTTGACTACAGCATCTAGGACCCTACTTCCTGCAAGGACTCCTTCCCATTCTCTTAGTTCCTCCACCTCTGTGGCATCGGTCCTGATGATGCCACCTTCCAAAATGGGGCTTCTGACATGTCTTCCTTTTTCTTTAACCAAGGTTTGCCCCACATACTGCAGTTGACAGGTCCCTCAACCGTGTCCGATCCATCCTCCTGCACCTCTGTCCTCATACCTTCCTCTCCCTCCCAGAACCATGATAGGGTCCCCCTTGTCCTCACTTTTTACCCCACCAGCCTCCACATTCAAAGGATCACAAACTGCCATTTCTGCGAACTTCAGAGTGATGCCACCACCAATACATCTTCCCCTCACCCCCACCCGCATCAGCATTCCAAGGGACCGTTCCCTCAGGGACACCCTGGTCCACTCCTCCAACACGCCCAATACCTCATCTCCTTCCCACGGCACCTTCCCATGCAATCACAGAAGGTACAATGCCTACCCCTTTACCTTCTCCATCTTCACCGTTCAAAGACCCAAACACTCCTTTCAGGTGAAGCTGTGGTTCACTTGCACCTCCTTCAATTTGGTCTACTGTATTTGATGCTCCCAATGTGGTCTCCTGTACACTGGAGAGACCAAACACAGACTGGGTGATCGCTTTGCAGAACACCTTTAGACTGTCCACAAGCATGACCCAGACCTTGCTGTCATTTGCCATTTCAACACTCCACCCAGCTCTTTTGCCCACATGTCCGTCCTTGTCCTGCTGCATTGTTCCAGTGAAGCCCAAGACAAACTGGAGGAACAGCACCTCATCTTCCGACTAGGCACTTTACAGCCTTCTGGACTGAATATTGAATTCAACAACTTCAGACCATGAACTCCCTCCGCTATCTTCACCCTTATTTAATCCCTTTTTTAGAATTAATTTTTATTTTTTATTTACTTATTTGCATTTTTATTCATTTATTCATTGTTTTATCGCATTTTTATCCCCTCCCCCTTTTATCTCTTTTTTTATCCTTTTCCCCCAACCCCCACTTCCCCCCACAGGGCCATCTGTAACTTGTTCCATTTCTCCTTCTCCTTTCACAGAGTGCTGACCCTTGTTCTGCTATTAACACATTCTGCTATCTTACCTTTAAGTCACTATCAGCACCTTCTTTAGTCATCACCACTACCATTAACGCTCCCTTTGTCTTGAGTCCTTGACACCTTGTCAATCTCTCCTTAGTCCCTACCTATCGCTGACCTTCTACCCTGCTTTACCTACTCTGCCCCCCGACTTAAACAATATAAATTCTATCACATTTCTACTTCTCTTTGGCTCTGTACAAGAGGCTGTTTTTCTCTCCACAGATGCTGTCAGACCTGCTGAGTTTTTCCAGAATTTTCTGTTTTTATTTAGGATCCTGAGGGTCTTGGCAGAGTGAATGTGCAGAGGATGTTTCCTCTTGTGGAAAATCTAGAACTAGGGGTCACTGTTCAAAAATAAGGCATCGCTCATTTAAAACAGAGATAAGACAAAGTTTTTTCACTCAGAGGATCGTGAGACTTTGAAACTCTCTACCTGAAAGGACAGTGAAAGCAAAATCTTTGAATTCATTTAGGCCGAGGTGGATAAGTTCTTGGTAAGCAAGGGGGTGATAGGTTGTCGGGGGTACCTGGGATGCAGATTTAAGGTTACTATCAGACCAGCCATGACCTTATTAAATGGTGGAGCAGGCTTGAGGGGCTGAATGGCCTACTCCTGCTCCTGGTTCGTATGTTCGTACCTCTCTTATTTGTTCTGACTAGACGGTGAAAAGTCTTTCATTCTATTTAGCCCTTGATCTAAATGTTGTATCCCCTCTATCACCAAGACCACTTACTAGTGCTTCTGCAACATCACATACCCAAACACATGCATAGCCCGAGTGTCCCCGCACCCATTGTCGCTGCCTTTTATAAATTGATTAGATGTCTCCACCATTCTTCTGTCCCCTATCTAGTACCATTACATTTGCCTATTAACTAGTTCGCCTTCCAATTATAATGAAGACACCAATATTGCTTCTTGTAAAAACCTTCACATTATTCTTTACAAATTAGTCATTATAATTACTTTTGCACAGACTCATGCTTTCAGAGGTAAAGATATATTGCTTTAATTAGGAATGCACCGGTCCAATATACATTTTCTACATTGAAGATTATCACAAGTGAATTCGTGGACCCGAGTAACCAGTATCTTCCCTGTGGTCTAGTGGGTAAAGACAGCATCTTAGTCCAAATCACTCCTGAATACACTGATGTTCATCAGGGCAGAGATTTGGAGACTACAGTTGGTCAAAGCATCTTAGGATAGGAGACGAAAAGCTCAGCCAGACTACATAGATCATTCGGAGACCCATCATAGATAGTTTGCTGCAATGAAAGGGTTGTCTGATGAGCAGAGATTGAGTTGAACTATATACCCTTAAGCACTGATTGCATCTAGCATTTACTCTGTAATGTGCTGTGTTCAACCACAATTAGTCTCCTAGTTCACATGTACCTCATACTTACCCTGAATGTTAGAGTAAAAGATACATATTGTAAGTTGTTTGATCTTCCTGAACTTGTATAGTAAAGTTTGTTTTTTGTTTATGCAAAACCCATGGAAGCCAAAAGCAGGTGTCTTGAATCTCAACCTGTATCTACTTTAAACAAATGTTATTGGTCCCTAACCAGATCTTGGTTAGGTTAGATAGAGAGTAAAACTCCCTCTATACTGTAACCATCAAGCATTCCCAGCACAGATACAGAACGGGGTTAGGTGCAGAGAAAAGCTCCCTCTACACTGTCCACATCAAACACTTCCAGGACAGGTAAAGCACGAATTCAGGTACAGAGTAAAGGTCCCTCTACACTTTCCCCAAAAAATACTTCCAGGACAGGTACAGTACAGAGTTAGATACAGTGCAAACCTCCCTCTACACTGTCCCCATCAGACACTCACAGGACAGGACAGGACACCCTCCCACCCCATCCCGCATCCCAGAGTCTGGCCAAGGATCATAACTGATTTAGAAAGTGACTTTCAAAAAGAACAAAACATCTTGCTTCAAAGATGTTCCTTAACCTATTGGCAATCTGGTTTTATTAATGCAGCTGAAAATGGGTGTATCACAAAAATAATTGTCATCAGTGTCCAGTTCACCTTCTGTGTGTAAACATTATATTTTACTGAAAATGACTTTAAGGAGCAAAGAATTGGATGAAAAGCACAGTCAGTTGGATGTAGTACTTCCCTGGTTCTTGTGAGTATCGGATTGGGGAATCAAAAGAGGTGGCATAACCCCCTCATAAGTTGGTAACAGGGAGACCCATCCAGACCCCCACACATTTGATGGTTCCCACCCTTACTGAAAAGCAGGTTAGTGAAGTAACCAGGGACATGTTCCTAAAAGATTTATGGGAAACCCTGGCCCGTGGATGCTGTTAAATTGGCAAAACACATCACAGTAACAGGCTCCTGTTAGCCCCATCCAAACCACAGGAGTGGAACATTGGAGACCAGTTAATGGTAAGAAACTTTGCAAGAGTTGGTGTGTTTGAACCCCTGTATAAGGGACCATACAGTGTTGTGGATAGGGCAAGTCCTATTGTGTATGCAGTTCGATTGTCTAAAAGTTTTTTCTAAAATAAGCCTCGCTAAGCCGGGACTCTAAAACAAATGCTATCAAGAGAAAGAATAGAGAAACCCAACAAGTCAGAGAGTCCAGGGCATTTAATCATGAAAACAAGGCCTTGAATCGAGATAAAGGTGAAGCACAGTGTTCCAATAACATCCAAACATCTTTTCCTGGAAAATTGACTACAAAGAGCTTCACATACTGGCAGATTACTGGAGAAAGCAAGAGAATGATGGGCAGCTTTCTGGGCAGATTCAAATCATGGTTGAAACAAAGAATGTAGAATATAAGTGGTTATTGTGCCTTGAGAAGAAGCTTCAGAGGATGGCATGATGAGTAAACTAGCCCCAGCCCCTGATGAAGCGGATAAAAGGTTGAGCACATCAGAGACTTTTACTGCAGTTGAAGAAGTTCCTGCTAATTGTCAGAAGACATCTTAAACAAAGAGAAAGAGAGAGCCCAACTGATCATTTGGAGCAGAGTCTACAACCACTTTGGGTGATTCTGCGACCAGTTAATAGCGTATTTGAACTCGATATTGGTGAAGTGTTTACTCGCTGGAAGTAAAGTAACATATTTGAACATGTTGATGCAAGATGTCGGTGAAGCATTGATTTGCTGACTCTAAAGTAAATAAAGTTTATTTTATTATTATCATTTTCTTTTCTTCTTTCGTCAAGCTGTTTAACTCTGTAAGCCTTTTAAAGTTCTTGTAAACTTTTGAAATCAGTGCGTGTTTTAAATCTGTTACTTAGGTACAGATAGACAAAAGGATTGAGGACTGTGGGGGAGATGGGAACTGCTGAGAATACCATCAGAAGAAGAAGTGCCGGTGTTTCGAAGCAGATGGTGGATGAATATTTGACTAACCAGCCCGCATCTCGCTCAAAAGGAACATTCCATCTTGTCCCAATAAAGGTATAAAACCTGGAGTGCAAGAGTGCAACATGCCAATGTTTACTGTCGGCAAGTGAAGGAGCAAAGAGAAGGCAGAAATAACAGCTTGATCAACGGACTGCCTGCATTCAGCAATGTGCTGCTCACTTGTACTTTGATTGTAAGTAAAGTTGAATTTTCAGCCACAACATTGTAAGCTGGTCATCTGGTGTTCCAAGACGAAAAGTCAAACAGTAAATTTAATTTAGGAACTATCTAAGACATAGTCATGCCAGTATGAGGTTCCCAAGCTACACCAGGCGTTGTCTAACACAGAGTTGACCACCAAGGGGCATAGCATCATCTCATATGACAGAAGGAGCCAGACTCACTCTGCACCTTTAAATTTCGCTGGGGTGATAACATCATGCTAGACCAGGATATTGAGGGACATGGAGCCAAGGTGGGAAATGGAGTTAGGATATAGATCAGCCATGATCTCATTGAATAATGGAACAGGTTCGAGGGAACTGAATAACCTACTCATGTTGCTATGATCATATAATTTTCTTGTTGCTAACGATGTTTAACATTTAGAAACAATGGACACTTATGATGTCATAAAGTCTTAGTGTTCTGACGTCATGAAGACTCCTATTAAATAACAGCGGATCCTCAGTAGTGTAAATATTGTTTGATATGACTACAAGCCCATTGATCAACGATCACTAAACTGAGTTAATGGAAAACAAAGTTAGACAGCACGTGAAGCTCATGAATCATGTTACAAATGACAAAGATGAAAGGTGTCCACAGACCCTGGTAGATAGGATCCACCACATGTCCTATGACATTGGAGCAGCAAAGACCGAAGCCAGGAGAATTTTAGACACCAGAACCAAAACTGTGATAGAGGTCAGAAGGGTCACAATCAAACCAGACCCAAGTCTTCTGTCCAGTTCTGGTCACTAAGACAGTGGCAGAAAAAATCCACAAGTTACAAGATCGGAGGAACTTGGGCCAGAGCCATGGCTGATGTGAACAGACAGGTCCACATGCTGGTCACCAAAAAGGAGGTGAGAGAGAGGTGAAGACGAACTGAGGACAAGAGGAGAAGAGTGTCGAGAGAAGGTGATCAGCCGGCTGTAAATAAGGCCATTATCCAGTGATAGACTGTCAGGCTGCTTTCCCTTTCCACACCCCCTCACCCTTCCACCCTCTCCATTCCCTGGCCATCTGCTCACTAAATTCTTCTACTCTTTTCTCTCTCTATAACCCACCCCCTCGCCCCCCCACACTCCACAACCATCTCCATAATTCTGCAGCAAGGACACCTGCAAGCGGGAAATGAAAATGGTGAACAGTGACACAGACACCTTGAAGAATATCGTCAGTGGCCGTGATCTCTGTCAGGCTACTGTTTGGAAGAGCATTGGGCGAGGCAAGGGGTAGTGAAACGTTCAGCTGGCCAAGAAGAGTGCCCAGAGAAAACAGAGGCCAGCGAATCATGCACCTTCTCAGCACAATGTCTTCATCTCCAGTAAATACACAGAGACTGCCATGCCAGAATGGGGATCCTGAGCTACAACAGGCGATGTCTAACACAGAGTTGACCACCAAGGAGCAAACCATCATCTCACACGACAGAAGGTGCCAAAGGGTCTTAGCTGTCACTCTGCACCGTCAAATTTAGCAGGGGGTGATGACATCATGCAGACACTCATGGCCATCATCCCATAAATCCCCCAAAGGGTCATCTCAGATCTGGGATTTTGAGAGGTTGGAATTATTGATGTAAACTTGAAAATGGATGACTTCACAAGCTGGCTTTTCCTCAATCTCTCCCTACACTAGTCTTCCTCCTGAGCTGTTTGTGTTTGAGCTCTCCCACTCCAATTGGGCTCGGATAGTGGAGGAAATCCAGGCCCGGGAAAAAGGGTCACGACCTGAAAATCAGCACCTGGCCATTGAGGAGAGAGGTTAGGAGACACTTCATCACACAAAGGATGCGAGAAGTGTAGAACTCACTCCGCAATAAATCACAGATACTACCCCAATAAAAATTGAAAATCTGAGATTGATGGAGTTTTGCCCGACCAGGATATTGAGGGACATGGAACCAAGGTGGGAAATGGAGTTAGGATACAGATCAGCCATGATCTCATTGAATAGTGGGACAGGATCGAGGGAACTGAATAGCCTACTCATGTTGCTATGATCATATAATTTTCTTGTTGCTAACGATGTTAAACATTTAGAAACAATGGACTCTTATGATGTCATAAAGTCTTAGTGTTATGATGCCATGGTGACTACTATTAAATAACAGCGGATTCCCAGTCGTGTAAATATTGTTGTTTGATATGACTACAAGCCCATTGATCAACGATCACCAAACTGAGTTAATGGAGAACAAAGTTAGACAGCACATGAAGCTCATGAATCATGTTACAAATGACAAAGATGAAAGGTGTCCACAGACCCTGGTAGATAGGATACACCACATGTCCTATGACATTGGAGCAACAAAGACTAAAGCCAGGAGAATTTTAGACTCCAGAAACAAAACTGCAGATAGAGGTCAGAAGGGTCACAATAAAACAAGACCCAAGTCTTCTGTCCAGTTCTGGTCACTGAGACACAAGGAAAAAGTTCAGACAGTGGCAGAAAAAATCCACAAGTTACAAGATCAGAGGAACTTGGGCCAGCGCCATGGCTGATGTGAACAGACAGGTCCAGATGCTGGTCGCCAAAAAGGTGAGAGAGAGGTGAAGACGAACTGAGGACAAGAGGAGAGGAGTGTCGAGAGAAAGCGGTAAGCCGGCTGTAAATGGGGCCATTATCCAGTGATAGGCTGTCAGGCTGCTTTCCCTTTCCACACCCTCACCTTCTCCAATCCCCAGTGGTCTGCTTACTATATTTTTCTATTCTTTTCTCCTTTGTACTTATTTAGCTTCCTCTTAAATGTGTCCGCATTTCATCTCAACTGTCCATTTGAATAGTTGACAAATGGAATGCACTTGGTTAACAAAGATGGTGCAAGCCTCCTGCTAATTATATAGAGCTCTTTTGGAGTGACACCAAGGGGACAGCATCTTGGTACTTTCAGTATCTCATGCCATAGAATGGTAAATTCACAACTGCAATTACTTATTAGGTCTTCTTACGCCTGTATCTTTTGGGAGGTGCTGTGACCTTTCTTCATGTAGGGAGAGACAATCCAGGGATGAGATTCCAGCAAAAACAGAATTAGCTGGAAAAACTCAGCAGATCGGGCAGCATCGGAGGAGAAAAAAAGAGTTGACGTTTCGAGTCCTCTTGATCCTTCCTCAGAACAGAGTGAATATAAGGAGAGGAGTGAAATATAATCTGGTTTCAGTTGACGGGGGGAGGGGTGGGGGGAGAGAAGTGGGGAGAGGGGTGCTGTGGTTGTAGGGACAAGCAAGCAGTGATAGGAGCAGATAATAAAAAGATGTCGCAGACAAAAGAACAAAAGAACACAGAGGTGTTGAAGGTAGTGATATTATCTAAACGAATGTGCTAATTAAGAATGGATGGTAGGGCGCTCAAGCTAGAGCTCTAGGGGGGATGGGGTGGAAAGACTTGCGGGGAACAAAAGATTTAAAAATAATGGAAATAGGTGGGAAATAAAAAACTCTATTAATTATCGGGGATGAAGGAGGGAGTTCAAGATCTAAAGTTGTTGAATTAAATATTCAGTCCGGAAGGCTGTAAAGTGCCTAGTCGGAAGATGAGGTGCTGTTCCTCCAGTTTGCGTTGAGCTTCACTGGAACAATATAGCAGGGCAAGGACGGACATGTGGGCATGAGAGCAGGGTGGAGTGTTAAAATGGCAAGTGATAGCGAGGTTTGGGTAATTCATGCGGATAGACCGCAGGTGTTCTGCAAAATTTACGTTTGGTCTCTCCAATGTAGAGGAGACCGTATTGGGAGCAACGAATGCAGTAGACTAAGTTGGGGGAAATGCATGTGAAATGCTCCTTCACTTCAAAGGAGTGTTTGGGCCCTTGGACGCTGAGGAGAGAGGAAGTGAATGGGTAGGTGTTGCATCTTTTGTGTGGGCATGGGGAGGTGCCATAGGTGGGGCTTGAGGAGAAGGGCGTGATGAAGGAGTGGACCAGGGTGTCCCGGAGGGAACAATCCCTATGGAATGCCGCCGGGGGGAGGGTGAAGGGAAGATGTGTTTGATGGTGGTATCATGCTGGAGTTGGCGGAAATGGCAGAGGATGATCCTTTGAATGCGGAGGCTGGTAGGGTGATAAGTGAGGACAAGGGAGACCCTATCATGTTTCTGGGAGGGAGGAGAAGGCGTGAGGGCGGATGCGCAGGAGATGGGCCGGACAGGTTTGAGGGGCCAGTCAACAACCGTGGGTGGAAAACCTTGGTTAGGGAAGAAGGAGGACATGTCGGAGGAACTGTTTTTGAAGGTAGCATCATCAGAACAGATGCGACGGAGGCAAAGGAACTGAGAGAATGGGATGGAGTCCTTACAGGAAGCGGGGTGTGAGGAGCAGTAGTCGAGGTAGCTGTGGGAGTCGGTAGGCTTGTAATGCATGTTGGTGGATAGTCTATCACCAGAGATTGAGACTGAGAGGTCAAGGAAGGGAAGGGAAGTGTCAGAAATGGACCATGTGAAAATGATGGAGGGGTGGAGATTGGAAGCAAAATTAATAAATTTTTCCAAGTCCCGACGAGTGCATGAAGCAGCACCGAAGTAATCATCGATGTACCGTAGAAAGAGTTGTGGAAGGGGGCCGGAGTAAGACTGGAACAAGGAATGTTCCACATACCCCATAAAGAGACAGGCATAGCTGGGGCCCATGCGGGTACCCATAGCCACACCTTTTATTTGGAGGAAGTGAGAGGAGTTGACGGAGAAATTGGTCAGTGTGAGAACAAGTTCAGCCAGACGGAGGAGAGTAGTGGTGGATGGGGATTGTTCAGGCCTCTGTTTGAAGAAGAAGCTAAGGGCCCTCAGACCATCCTGGTGGGGGATGGAGTTGTAGAGGGATTGGACATCCAAGGTGAAGAGGAAGCGGTTGGGGCCAGGGAACTGGAAATTGTTGATGTGACGTAAGGTGTCAGAGGAATCACGGATGTAGTTGGGAAGGGACTGGACAAGGGGAGAGAGAAGGGAGTCAAGATAACGAGAAATGAGTTCTGTGGGGCAGGAGCAGGCTGACACGATCGGTCTACTGGGACAGTTCTGTTTGCAGATTTTGGGTAGGATGTAGAAGCGGGCCATCCGAGGTGGGGTGACTATCAGGTTGGAAGCTGTGGGAGAAAGATCTCCAGAGGAGATGAGGTCAGTGACAGTCCTGAAAACAATGGCTTGATGTTCAGTTGTGGGGTCATGGTCCAGGGAGAGGCATTCCGTAGGGATCGGTCCCTCCGGGACACCCTGGTCCACTCCTCCATCACCCCCTACTCCTCAACCCCAACCTATGGCACCTCCCCATGCCCACGCAAAAGATGTAACACCTTCAATCCCTTTCTTCTCACCGTCCAAGGGCCTAAAGGCTCCTTTCAAGTGAAGCAGCATTTCACTTGCATTTCACCCAACTTAGTCTACTGCATTCATTGCTCCCAATGACGTCTCCTCTACATTGGAGACCAAAGGTCAACTGGGTGACCGCTTTGCAGAACACCTGCAGTCTGTCTGCAAGAATGACCCAAACCTCCCTGTCGCTTGCCATTTTAACACTCCACCCAGCTCTCTTGCCCACATGTCTACCCTTGCCTTGCTGCATTGTTCCAGTGAAGCCCAACGCAAACTGGAGGAACAGCACCTCCTCTTCTGAATAGGCACTTTACAGCCTTCCGGACTGAATATTGAATTCAACAACTTTAGATCTTGAACTCCCGCATCCATCCCCACCCCCTTTCTGTTTCTTCCCCTTTCCTTTTGTTTTTTCCAATAATTAATATAGATTTTTCTTTTCCCAACTATTTCCATTATTTTTAAATCTTTTATGCCCCGCTAGTCTTTCCAACCCACCACCACTAGAGCTGTACCTTGAGTGCCCTGCCATCCATTCTTAATTAGCTCATTCGTTTAGATAATATCACCACCTTCAATACCTCTGTGTTCTTTTGTTATTTTGTCTGTGACATCTTTTGATTATCTGCTCCTATCACTGCTTGCTTGTCCCTAACCACAGCACCCCTCCCCCGACTTCTCTCCCCCGACCCCTCCCCCCCTCAACTTAAACCAGCTTATATTTCACCCATCTCCTTATATTCACTCAGTTCTGTGGACGGGTCATGAGGACTCGAAACGTCAACTCTTTTCTTCTCTGCCGATGCTGCCAGACCTGCTGAGTTTTTCCAGGTAATTCTGCTTTTGTTTTGGATTTCCAGCATCTACAGTTTTTTGTTTTTATCTTAGTTAGATGTTCCATTTAGCCCAGTGAATCCATATTCATGGGGTGTTCAATGCTTTAAAAAGTAACGGTAATGAATTGAACTGATGACTGCCTGCATATGGGCGTTGTCAACTGATCAAACACCTGAGGAGAAATGCAGTGTGTACTGGGTGTTCTGGCTTGCCTCAAGTCATCAGAATCTGTGTCAGTCTTCATACAGTATAATGGAGGTGGGTATTATAATTAACTTCTTTAAATAAATATACTTCTAACTTGGTTATGCTGCTAATGATGCATGTTAGTAATGAACACTGGGAAAAGGAATCCATCTTGGAAATTTCTATTCTTCATATAAATTCAAATATATATAAACTTCAATAAATTAGAACTTGTGCCAATGATTTTTCCTTTGGCTTTCAGCAGTGAGAGGACCTTGGAATTAAAACCCAAGGTTAAGCACTTACACCTTTAATTGATCTTCATAAGAATTTAGTTGTTAAATTATCACTTGTTTTTCTTCCTTTTCATGTTTGCTCCGTCTCATAAGGATTAGTAGCTGCATGGCAACTAGGACATATTTATAATCTAATTGCTTGTAGAATATGTCAGCTGCAACTATTTAATTCCATATAGTTTTGTACCAAAACTCCCATATCCCCTCAACCCTTTACTTCAAATCCTCTCACCCCTTACTCCCCTACTTACCTCACCGCTCACCCACTCACGCATATCCACTTTACAAACAGATCTCACAAGGCCTGTAGTAATATCTGGAAATAGTAAAAAAAACTCATAGGTCTGTCAAAATTACCAAATATGACTTGAATAGGCAGTTACAAAACCTCTGAGGAATTTCCTAAATATGGCAAAATAAAGAAACAACACTTTCCGCGGGACTGCTGAATAAACAAAGTCTGTACTTCAGAACACAGTAGTGCTTTGGAAGGCAGCCATGCCATTGATCATGTATTCCCAGGGTCAGCTGTAAAGGCAAACTCTGTATTTTACAATCCATTCATGCTTTTGAGAGCATGAGAAAGCCCAAATGTCTGTCAAAACTTTCAAAGAGTCAAAAAGATGGCTGAGCTGTTGTGCAAAGAATGAACAAAAGCAATGGGGAGAGTTTTAACAGTTAGCTCTGGATCTCATACTGAATAGCTTTTCAATACTTTACAGTACAGAATAAAATGTTACCCAGTGTATAATCTATTCTAATGTATCTGAAGATTTCCCCACTTTTACAATGCTGTCCTTTTACTTGATAGCTTCACTTTGTCAGAACTAACAACTTGATTAGGCTGAATAGTCAAGAACATGAAGTCAAATCCGACATTCATAAAACAGCTTCTTTCTTGGTTGTGGCAAATATTCAGAAGGTCTTGTACTCTTTTAGGAAATATTAAGACCACGAAGAATGCCCTGTGCATAAAACATTTGGCATTTATCATCACTATCAAGTACTAAGAAACCATTCTTGGGCTCAAGGCGCACAATCAGTGAGGGGGCGATTTCGGCCTGAGTGAGACAGCGACCAAGAGAGTGTATTTGGGAATTTGATTCAAAGTGGGAATTTGGTGCATAGGAGGAAAGAGGTTTAGGTAAGGTTTATTGCAAGAAGTGTGACTTGGAACAGAATGCTGGGAGTTGTGTAACTAAGAGATTACTGCGTACAGTAATGGTCACCTTATTTAAGGATGGATGTAAATGTGTTGGAAGCAGTTCAGAGGTTTACCAGACTAATACCTGGAATGGGTGGGTTGTCTTATGAGGATAGGTTGGACAGACTAGTCTTGCATTCACTGAAATTTTGAAGAGTAAGAGGCAACTTGATTAAAGCATTTGAGACCCTCTCTATCGCCTTCACATGGTCCATCTACAACACTGCCCTTCCTTGACCTCTCGGTCTCCATTTCTAGCAATAAGACTGTCCACCAATACTCATTACAAGCCCACCGATTCCCACAGCTACCTTGACTACAGCATCTAGGATCCTACTTCCTGCAAGCAAGGACTCCTTCCCATTCTCTTAGTTCCTCCACTTCTGTGGCATCGGTCCTGATGATACCACCTTCCAAAATGGGGCTTCTGACATGTATGCCTTTTTCTTTAACCAAGGTTTCCCCCCCACACTGCGGTTGACAGGGCCTACAACCGTGTCCGATCCATCTCCCACACCTCTGTCCTCATACCTTCCTCTCCCTCCCAGAACCATGATAGGGTCCCCCTTGCCCTCACTTTTCACCCCAACAGCCTCTGCATTCAAAGGATCACAAACTGCCATTTCTGCGAACTTCAGAATGATGCCACCACCAAATACATCTTCCCCTCACCCCCACCCGCACCAGCATTCCAAGGGATCGTTCCCTCAGGGACACCCTGGTCCACTCCTCCAACACCCCCAATACCTCATCTCCTTCCCACAGCACCTTCCCATGCAATCGCAGAAGGTGCAATGCCTACCCCTTTATCTTCTCCCTCTTCACCGTCCAAGGAGCCAAACACTCCTTTCAGGTGAAGCTGTGGTTCCCTTGCACCTCCTTCAATTTGGTCTACTGTATCTGATGCTCCCAATGTGGTCTCCTGTACACTGGAGAGACCAAACACAGACTGGGTGATCGCTTTGCAGAACACCTTTGGACTGTCCACAAGCATGACCCAGACTTTGCTGTCATTTGCCATTTCAACACTCCACCCTGCTCTTTTGCCCACATGTCCGTCCTTGTCCTGCTGCATTGTTCCAGTGAAGCTCAACGCAAACTGGAAGAACAACACCTCATCTTCC
Organism: Carcharodon carcharias; assembly: GCF_017639515.1. Classification (NCBI taxonomy): domain Eukaryota; kingdom Metazoa; phylum Chordata; class Chondrichthyes; order Lamniformes; family Lamnidae; genus Carcharodon; species Carcharodon carcharias. The sequence continues at coordinate 2,935,534 of NC_054500.1, forward strand.
GACTAGGCACTTTACAGCCTTCTGGACTGAATATTGAATTCAACAACTTCAGATTATGAACACTCTCCTCTATCTTCACCCTTATTTAATCCCTTTTTTAGAATTAATTTTTATTTTTTATTTACTTATTTGCATTTTTATTCATTTATTCATTGTTTTATCGCTTTTTTATCCCCTCCCCCTTTTATCCCTTTTTTTTATCCTTTTTCCCCAACCCACCTTCCTCCCAGAGGGCCATCTGTAACTTGTTCCATTTCTCCTTCTCCTTTCACAGAGTGCTGACCCTTGTTCTGCTATTAACACATTCTGCTATCTTACCTTTATGTCACTGTCAGCACGTCCTCTAGTCTTCACCACTACCATTAACGCTCCCTTTGTCTTGAGTCCTTGACACCTTTGTCAATCTCTCCTTAGTCCTTACCTATCGCTGACCTTCTATCCTGCTTTACCTACTCTGCCCCCCCACTTAAACAATATAAATTCTATCACATTTCTACTTCTCTTTGGCTCTGTACAAGAGGCTGTTTTTCTCTCCACAGATGCTGTCAGAATGTTCTGTTTTTATTCAGGATCCTGAGGGGTTTTGGCAGAGTGAATGAGCAGAGGATGTTTCCTCTTGTGGAAAATCTAGAACTAGGGGTCACTGTTTAAAAATAAGGCATCGCTCATTTAAAACAGAGATAAGACAAAGTTTTTCACTCAGAGGATCGTGAGACTTTGAAACTCTCTATGTGAAAGGACAGTGAAAGCAAAATCTTTGAATTCATTTAGGCCGAGGTGGATAAGTTCTTGGTAAGCAAGGGGGTGATAGGTTATCGGGGGTAGCTGGGATGCAGATTTGAGGTTACTATCAGACCACCCATGATCTTATTAAATGGCGGAGCAGGCTTGAGGGGCTGAATGGCCTACTCTTGCTCCTGGTTCGTATGTTCGTACCTCTTTTATTTGTTCTGACTAGACGGTGAAAAGACTTTCTATTCTATTTAGCCCTAGATCTAAATGTTGTATCCCCTCTATCATCAAGACCACTTACTGGTGCTTCTGCAACATCACATACCCAAACACATACCTACCCCCAGTGTCCCCACACCCATTGTCGCTGCCTTTTATAAATTGACTAGATGTCTCCACCATTCTCCTGTCCCCTATCTAGTACCATTACATTCGGCTATTAACCTGTTCTCCTTCCAATTATAATGAAGACACCAATATTGTTTCTTGTAAAAACCTCCACGTTATTCTTCACAAATTAGACATTATAATTAATTTTGCACAGACTCATGCTTTCAGAGGTAAAGACATCTTGATTTAATTAGGAATGCACTGGTCCAATGTACATTTTCTACATTGAAGATTATCACAAGTGAATTTGTGGACCCGAGTAACCAGAATATTCCCTGTGGTCTAGTGGGTAAAGGCAGCGTCTTAGGCCAAATCACTCCTGAATACACTGATGTTCATCAGGGCAGAAATTGGGAGACTACAGTTGGTCAAAGTATCTTAGGATAGGAGAGGTAAAGCTCAGCCAGATTAAATAGATAATTTGGAGACCCATCATAGATAGTTTGCTGCAATGAAAGGGTTGTCTGATGAGCAGAGATTGAGTTGAACTACATACCCTTAAGCACTGTTTGCATCTGGCATTTACTCTGTAATGCGCTGTGTTCAACCACAATTAGTCTCCTAGTTCACATGTACCTCATTCTTATCCTGAATATTAGAGTATAAGAAACATATTGTAAGTTGTTTGATCTTCCTGAACTTGTATAGTAAAGTTTGTTTTTTATTTATTCAAAACCCATGGAATCCAAAAGCAGGTGTCTTGAATCTCAACCTGTATCTACTTTAAACAAACATTATTGGTCCCTAACCAGATCTTGGTTAGGTTAGATAGAGAGTAAAACTCCCTCTATACTGTAACCATCAAGCATTCCCAGCACAGATACAGAACGGGGTTAGGTGCAGAGTAAAGCTCCCTCTATACTGTCCACATCAAACACTTCCAGGACAGGTAAAGCATGAATTCAGGTACAGAGTAAAGGTCCCTCTACACTTTCCCCAAAAAATACTTCCAGGACAGGTACAGTACGGGGTTAGATAGAGTGCAAACCTCCCTCTACACTGTCCCCATCAGACACTCACAGGACAGGACAGGACACCCTCCCACCCCATCCCGCATCCCAGAGTCTGGCCAAGGATCATAACTGATTTAGAAAGTGACATTTAAAAAGAACGAAACATCTTGCTTCAAAGATGTTCCTTAACCTATTGGCAATCTGGTTTTATTAATGCAGCTGAAAATGGGTGTATCACAAAAATAATTGTCATCAGTGTCCAGTTCACCTTCTGTGTGTAAACATTATATTTTACTGAAAATGACTTTAAGGAGCAAAGAATTGGATGAAAAGCACAGTCAGTTGGATGTAGTACTTCCCTGGTTCTTGTGAGTATCGGATTGGGGAATCAAAAGAGGTGGCATAACCCCCTCATAAGTTGGTAACAGGGAGACCCATCCAGACCCCCACACATTTGATGGTTCCCACCCTTACTGAAAAGCAGGTTAGTGAAGTAACCAGGGACATGTTCCTAAAAGATTTATGGGAAACCCTGGCCCGTGGATGCTGTTAAATTGGCAAAACACATCACAGTAACAGGCTCCTGTTAGCCCCGTCCAAACCACAGGAGTGGAACATTGGAGACCAGTTAATGGTAAGAAACTTTGCAAGAGTTGGTGTGTTTGAACCCCTGTATAAGGGATCATACAGTGTTGTGGATAGGGCAAGTCCTATTGTGTATGCAGTTCGATTGTCTAAAAGGTTTTTCTAAAATAAGCCTCGCTAAGCCGGGACTCTAAAACAAATGCTATCAAGAGAAAGAATAGAGAAACCCAGCAAGTCAGAGAGTCCAGGGCATTTAATCATGAAAACAAGGCCTTGAATCGAGATAAAGGTAAAGCACAGTGTTCCAATAACATCTAAACATCTTTTCCTGGAAAATTGTCTACAAAGGGCTTCACATACTGGCAGATTACTGGAGAAAGCAAAACAAAGATGGGCAGCTTTCTGGGCAGATTCAAATCATGGTTGAAACAAAGAATGCAGAATATAAGTGGTTATTGTGCCTTGAGAAGAAGCTTCAGAGGATGGCATGATGAGTAAACTAGCCCCAGCCCCTGATGAAGCGGATAAAAGGTTGAGCACATCAGAGACTTTTACTGCAGTTGAAGAAGTTCCTGCTAATTGTCAGAAGACATCTTAAACAAAGAGAAAGAGAGAGCCCAACTGATCATTTGGAGCAGAGTCTACAACCACTTTGGGTGATTCTGCGACCAGTTAATAGCGTATTTGAACTCGATATTGGTGAAGTGTTTACTCGCTGGAAGTAAAGTAACATATTTGAACATGCTGATGCAAGATGTCAGTGAAGCATTGATTTGCTGACACTAAAGTAAATAAAGTTTATTTTATTATTATCATTTTCTTTTCCTCTTTCGTCAAGCTGTTTACCTTTGTAAGCCTTCTAAAGTTCCTGTAAACTTTTGAAATCAGTGCGTGTTTTAAATCTGTTACTTAGGTACAGATAGACAAAAGAATTGAGGACTGTGGGGGATTTGGGAACTGCAGAGAATACCATCAGAGGAGGAAGTGCCGTTGTTTCAAAGCAGGTAGACGATAAATAATTGACTAACCAGCCCACATCTCACTTAGAAGGAACATTCCAGCTCGTCCCACTAAAGGTATAAAACCTGGAATGCAAGAGTGCAACGTGCCAATGTTTACTGTCGGCAAGTGAAGGAGCAAAGAGAAGACAGAAATAACAGCTTGATCAACGGACTGCCTACATTCAGCAATGTGCTGCTCACCTGTAGTTTGATTGTAAGTAAAGGGAATTTTCAGCCACAACATTGTAAGCTGGTCATCTGGTGTTCCAAGACTAAGAGTCAAACAGTAAATTTAATTTAGGAACTATCTAAGACATGGTCATGCCAGTATGAGTTTCCCAAGCCAAACCAGGCATTGTCTAACACACAGTTGACCACCAAGGGGCATAGCATCATCTCATATGACAGAAGGAGCCAGACTCACTCTGCACCTTTAAATTTAGCTGGGGTGATAACATCATGCTAGATCAGGATATTGAGGCACATGGAACCAAGGTGGGAAATGGAGTTAGGAAACAGATCAGCCATGATCTCATTGAATAATGGAACAAGTTCGAGGGAACTGAATAACCTACTCATGTTGCTATGATCATATAATTTTCTTGTTGCTAACGATGTTTAACATTTAGAAACAATGGACTCTTATGATGTCATACAGTCTTAGTGTTATGATGCCATGGTGACTACTATTAAATAACAGCGGATCCTCAGTTGTGTAAATATTGTTTGATATGACTACAAGCCCATTGATCAACAATCACCAAACTGAGTTAATGGAAAACAAAGTTAGACAGCACATGAAGCTCATGAATCATGTTACAAATGACAAAGATGAAGGGTGTCCACAGACCCTGGTAGAAAGGATCCACCACATGTCCTATGACATTGGAGCAGCAAAGACCGAAGCCAGGAGAATTTTAGACTCCAGAAACAAAACTGCAGATAGAGGTCAGAAGGGTCACAATCAAACCAGACCCAAGTCTTCTGACCAGTTCTCGTCACTGAGGCACAAGGAAAAATTTCAGGTGCTGTAGACAGTGGCAGAAAAAATCCACAAGTTACAAGATCGGAGGAACTTGGGCCAGAGCCATGGCTGATGTGAACAGACAGGTCCAGATGCTGGTCGCCAAAAAGGTGAGAGAGAGGTGAAGACGAACTGAGGACAAGAGGAGAGGAGTGTCGAGAGAAGGTGATCAGCCGGCTGTAAATGAGGCCATTATCCAGTGATAGACTGTCAGGCTGCTTTCCCTTTCCACACCCCCTCACCCTTCCACCCTCTCCAATCCCTGGCCATCTGCTCACTAAATTCTTCTACTCTTTTCTCTCTCTATAACCCACCCCCTCACACTCCACAACCATCTCCATAATTCTGCAGCACGGACACCTGCAAGCGGGAAATGAGAATGGTGAACAGTGACACAGACACCTTGAAGAATATCGTCAGTGGCCGTGATCTCTGTCAGGCTACTGTTTGGAAGAGCATTGGGCGAGGCAAGGGGTAGTGAAACGTTCAGCTGGCCAAGAAGAGCGCCCAGAGAAAACAGAGGCCAGCGAATCATGCACCTTCTCAGCACAATGTCTTCATCTCCAGTAAATACACAGAGACTGCCATGCCAGAATGGGGATCCTGAGCTACAACAGGCGATGTCTAACACAGAGTTGACCACCAAGGAGCAAACCATCATCTCACATGACAGAAGGTGCCAAAGTGTCTTAGCTGTCACTCTGCACCGTCAAATCTAGCAGGGGGTGATGACATCATGCAGACATACTTGGCCATCATCCCATAAATCCCCCAAAGGGTCATCTCACATCTGGGATTTTGAGAGGTTGGAATTATTGACGTAAACTTGGAAATGGATGACTTCACAGGCTGGCTTTTCCTCAATCTCTCCCTACACTAGTCTTCCTCCTGAGCTGTTTGTGTTTGAGCTCTGCCACTCCATTTGGGCTCGGATAGTGGAGGAAATCCAGGCCCAGGAAAAAGGGTCACGACCTGAAAATCAGCATCTGGCCATTGAGGAGAGAAGTTAGGAGACACTTCATCACACAAAGGATGCGAGAAGTGTAGAACTCACTCCACAATAAATCACAGATACTACCCCAATAAAAATTGAAATTCTGTGATTGATGGAGCTTTGTCCGACCAGGATATTGAGGGACATGGAACCAAGGTGGGAAATGGAGTTAGGATACAGATCAGCCATGATCTCATTGAATAATGGAACAGGTTCGAGGGAACTGAATAACCTACTCATGTTGCTATGACCATATAATTTTCTTGTTGCTAACGATGTTAAACATTTAGAAACAATGGACTCTTATGATGTCATAGAGTCTTAGTGTTATGATGCCATGGTGACTACTATTAAATAACAGCAGATTCTCAGTCATGTAAATATTGTTGTTTGATATGACTACAAGACCATTGATCAACAATCACCAAACTGAGTTAATGGAAAACAAAGTTAGACAGTACATGAAGCTCATGAATCATGTTACAAATGACAAAGATGAAAGGTGTCCACAGACCCTGGTAGAAAGGATCCATCACATGTCCTATGACATTGGAGCAGCAAAGACCGAAGCCAGGAGAATTTTAGACTCCAGAAACAAAACTGCAGATAGAGGTCAGAAGGGGTCACAATAAAAGAAGACCCAAGTCTTCTGTCCAGTTCTGGTCACTGAGACACAAGGATAAAGTTCAGGTGCTGTAGACAGTGGCAGAAAAAATCCACAAGTTACAAGATCAGAGGAACTTGGGCCAGCGCCATGGCTGATGTGAACAGACAGGTCCAGATGCTGGTCGCCAAAAAGGAGGTGAGAGAGAGGTGAAGATGAACTGAGGAGTCGAGGATTGGAGTGTCAGGAGAAGGTATCAGCCGGTGATCATTGAGGCCAGTATCCAGTGATAGACTGTCAGGCTGCTTTCTCTTTCCACACCCCCCACCCTCTCCAATCCCCAGTGGTATGCTCACTTTATCCTTCTATTCCTTTCTCCTTTGTACTTATTTAGCTTCCCCTTAAATGTGTCCGCATTTCATCTCAACTGTCCATTTGAATAGTTGACAAATGGAATACACTTGGTTAACAAAGATGGTGCAAGCCTCCTGCTAATTATATAGAGCTCTTTTGGAGTGACACCAAGGGGATAGCAAAACAAAAACAGAATTACCTGGAAAAACTCAGCAGGTCTGGCAGCATCGGCGGAGAAGAAAAGAGTTGACGTTTCGAGTCCTCATGACCCTTCGACAGAACTAGTTCTGTCGAAGGGTCATGAGGACTCGAAACGTCAACTCTTTTCTTCTCCGCCGATGCTGCCAGACCTGCTGAGTTTTTCCAGGTAATTCTGTTTTTGTTTTGGATTTCCAGCATCCGCAGTTTTTTTGTTTTTACCAAGGGGATAGCATCTTGGTACTTTCAGTATCTCATGCCATAGAATGGTAAATTCACAATTGCAATTACTTATTATGACTTATTATGCCTGTATCTTTTGGGAGGCTCTGTGACCTTTTATTATGTAGGGAGAGACAATCCAGGGATGAGATTCCGGCAAAATCAGAATTACCTGGAAAAACTCAGCAGGTCTGGCAGCATCGGCGGAGTAGAAAAGAGTTGACATTTCGAGTCCTCATGACCCTTCCACAGAACTGAGTGAATATAAGGAGACGGGTGAAATATAAGCTGGTTGAAGATGGGGTGGGGCGAAGAGAAGTTGAGGGGGGTGCTGTGATTGTAGGGACAAGCAAGCAGTGATAGGAGCAGATAATCAAAAGATGTCACAGACAAAGGAACAAAAGAACACAGAGGTTGAAGCCAGTGATATTATCTAAACGAATGTGCTAATTAAGTTTGTATGGTAGGGTACTCAAGGTACAGCTCTAGTGGGGGTGGGATGGAAAGACTAGCGGGGCATAAAAGATATAAAAATAATGGAAATAGGTGGTAAAGAAAAATCTATATAAATTATTGGGGATGGAGGAGGGAGTTCAAGATCTAAAGTTGTTGAATTCAATATTCTGTCCGGAAGGCTGTAAAGTGCCTCGTCGGAAGATGAGGTGCTGTTCCTCCAGTTTGCATTGAGCTTCACTGGAACAATGCAGCAAGCCAAGAACAGACATGTGGGCAAGAGAGCAGGGTGGAGTGTTAAAATGGCAAGCGACAGGGAGATTTGGGTCATTCTTGCAGACAGACCGCAGGTGTTCTGCAAAGCGGTCGCCCAGTTTACATTTGGTCTCTCCAATGTAGAGGAGACCGCATTGGGAGCAACGAATGCAGTAGACTAAGTTGGGGGAAATGCAAGTGAAATGCTGTTTCACTTGAAAGGAGTGTTTGGGAATTTGGACAGTGAGGAGAGAGGAAGTGAAGGGGCAGGTGTTACATCTTTTGCGTGGGCATGGTGAGGTGCAATAGGTGGGGGTTGAGGAGTAGGGGGTGATGGAAGAGTGGACCAGGGTGTCCCGGAAGGAACGAGCCCTAGGAATGCCGCTAGTGGGGGTGAAGGGAAGATGTGTTTGGTGGTGGCATCATGCTGGAGTTGGCGGAAATGGCGGAGGATGGTCCTTTGAAGGTGGAGGCTGGCGGGGTGATAAGTGAGGAGAAGAGGGACCCTATCATGTTTCTGGGAGGGAGGAGAAGGCGTGAGGGTGGATGCGCAGGAGATGGGCCGGACACGGTTGAGGGGCCTGTCAACGACCGTGGGTGGAAAACCTCGGTTAAGGAAGAAGGAGGACATGTCACAGGAACTGTTTTTGAAGGTAGCATCATCAGAACAGAAGCAACGGAGGTGAAGGAACTGAGAGAATGGGATGGAGTCCTTACAGGAAGCGGGGTGTGAGGAGCTGTAGTCGAGATAGCTGTGGGAGTCGGTGGGTTTGTAATGGATATTGGTGGACAGTCTATCACCAGAGATTGAGACTGAGAGGTCAAGGAAGGGAAGGGAAGTGTCAGAGATGGACCATGTGAAAATGATGGAGGGGTGGAGATTGGAAGCAAAATTAATAAATTTTTCCAAGTCCCAACAAGTGCAGGAAGCAGCACCAAAGTAATCATCGATGTACCGGAGAAAGAGTTGTGGAAGGGGGCCGGAGTAGGACTGGAACAAGGAATGTTCCACATACCCCATAAAGAGACAGGCATAGCTGGGGCCCATGCAGATACCCATAGCCACACCTTTTATTTGGAGGAAGTGAGAGGAGCTGAAGGAGAAATTGTTCAGTGTGAAAACAAGTTCAGCCAGACGGAGGAGAGTAGTGGTGGATGGGGATTGTTCGGGCCTCTGTTCGAGGAAGAAGCTAAGGGCCCTCAGACCATCCTGGTGGGGGATGGAGTTGTAGAGGGATTGGATGTCCATGGTGAAGATGAAGCGGTTTGGGCCAAGGAACTGGAAATTGTTGATGTGACGTAAGGTATCAGAGGGATCACGGATGTAGGTGGGAAGGGACTGGACAAGGGGAGAGAGAAGGGAGTCAAGATAACGGGAAATGAGTTCCATGGGGCAGGAACAGGCTGACACGATAGGTCTACCGGGACAGTTCTGTTTGTGGATTTTGGGTAGGAGATAGAAGCGGGCCGTCCGAGGTTGCACGACCATCAGGTTGGAAGCTGTGGGAGGAAGATCTCCAGAGGTGATGAGGTCAGTGACAGTCCTGGAAACAATGGCTTGATGTTCAGTGATGGGGTCATGGTCCAGGGAGAGGTAGGAGGAAGTGTCTGTGAGTTGACGCTCAGCCTCGGCGAGGTAGAGGTCAGTGCGCCAGACAACAACAGCACCACCCTTGTCAGCGGGTTTGATGACAATGCTGGGGTTGGACCTGAGAGAACGGAGTGCAGTAAGTTCAGAGAGAGACAGATCAGAATGGGTGTGAGGAGCAGAGAAATTGAGACGACTGCATGTCTCTACAACCACACCAACCCCCCCACAACTTCTCTCCTCCCCCCAGCCCCCCATCTTAAACCAGCTTATATTTCACCCCTCTCCTTATATTCACTCAGTTCTGTGGAAGGGTCATGAGGACTCGAAACATCCACTCTTTTCTTCTCTGCCGATGCTGCCAGACCTGCTGAGTTTTTCCTGGTAATTCTGTTTTTGTTTTGGATTACCAGCATCCGCAGGTTTTTGTTTTTGTCTATGAGATTCCGGCAGCTGTTTATGTTTTGCAATTTAAAGAATGACCTTAGTGATGATGGATGAGTGGTTAGTAAGATGGAGTTGGCAGCTGTTACAAATCTTCAGAATAAAACGTCTATTAGGATTACTCTTAGCAACCTTTCTGTAAAATTTGGCACATTTAATGTCCGCAAATTGGAGCCATTCCTTGTAATGAGCACCGTTTTGGAATCAGCTTCTGATGCTCATGAACTCTATTCCATTGAAAAGGAACAAAGGCAGGGTGTCCCAAACTGTGGCCGTGATCGCTGGCAGACTACTGTTTGGAAGAGCATTGGGCGAGGCAAGGGGTAGTGAAACTATCAGTTGGCCAAGAAGTGCACCCAGAGAAAACAGAGGCCAGCGAATCATGCACCTTCTCAGCACAATGTCTTCATCTCCAGTAAATACACAGAGACTGCCATGCCAGAATGGGGATCCTGAGCTACAACAGGCGATGTCTAACAGAGTTGACCAACAAAGAGCAAACCATCATCTCACATGACAGAAGGAGCCAAAGAGTCTTAGCTGTCACTCTGCACCGTCAAATTTAGCAGGGGGTGATGACATCATGCAGACACACTTGGCCATCATCCCATAAATCCCCCAAAGGGTCATCTCAGATCTGGGATTTTGAGAGGTTGGAATTATTGATGTAAACTTGGAAATGGATGACTTCACAGGCTGGCTTTTCCTCAATCTCTCCCTACACTAGTCTTCCTCCTGAGCTGTTTGTGTTTGAGCTCTGCCACTCCATTTGGGCTCAGATAGTGGAGGAAATCCAGGCCCAGGAAAAAGGGTCATGACCTGAAAATCAGCACCTGGCCATTGAAGAGAGAAGTTAGGAGACATTTCATCACACAAAGGATGCGAGAAGTGTAGAACTCACTCTGCAATAAATCACAGATACTACCCCAATAAAAATTGAAAATCTGAGATTGATGAGGTTTGCTCGACCACAATATTGAGGAACATGGAACCAAGGTGGGAAATGGAGTTAGTATACAGATCAGCCATGATCTCATTGAATAGTGGAACAGGTTCGACGGAACTGAATAACCTACTCATGTTGCTATGATCATATAATTTTCTTGTTGCTAACGATGTTAAACATTTAGAAACAATGGACTCTTATGATGTCATAGAGTCTTAGTGTTATGATGCCATGGTGACTACTATTAAATAACAGCGGATCCTCAGTTGTGTAAATATTGTTGTTTGATATGACTACAAGACCATTGATCAACGATCACCAAACTGAGTTAATGGAAAACAAAGTTAGACAGCACATGAAGCTCATGAATCATGTTACAAATGACAAAGATGAAAGGTGTCCACAGACCCTGGTCGATAGGATCCACCACATGTCCTATGACATTGGAGCAGCAAAGACCGAAGCCAGGAGAATTTTAGACTCCAGAAACAAAACTGCAGATAGAGGTCAGAAGGGTCACAATAAAACAAGACCCAAGTCTTCTGCCCAGTTCTGGTCACTGAGACACAAGGATAAAGTTCAGACAGTGGCAGAAAAAATCCACAAGTTACAAGATCGGAGGAACTTGGGCCAGCGCCATGGCTGATGTGAACAGACAGGTCCAGATGCTGGTCGCCAAAAAGGTGAGAGAGAGGTGAAGACGAACTGAGGACAAGAGGAGAGGAGTGTCGAGAGAAAGCGGTAAGCCGGCTGTAAATGAGGCCATTATCCAGTGATAGACTGTCAGGCTGCTTTCCCTTTCCACAGCCTCCACCCTTCCACCCACTCCCATCCCTGGCCATCTGCTCCCTATATTCTTCTACTCTTTTCTCTCTCTATAACCCACCCCCTCGACCCCCCCACCCCCACATTCCACAACCATCTCCATAATTCTGCAGCAAAGACACCTGCAAGCGGGAAATGAAAATGGTGAACAGTGTCACAGACACCTTGGAGAAAATCGCCAGTGGCCATGATCTCTGTCAGGCTACTGTTTGGAAGAGCATTGGGCAAGGCAAGGGGTAGTGAAACGATCAGTTGGCCAAGAAGAGCACCCAGAGAAAACAGAGGCCAGCGAATCATGCACCTTCTCAGCACAATGTCTTCATCTCCAGTAAATACACAGAGACTGCCATGCCAGAATGGGGATCCTGAGCTACAACAGGCGATGTCTAACACAGAGTTGACCACCAAGGAGCAAACCATCATCTCACACGACAGAAGGTGCCAAAGTGTCTTAGCTGTCACTTTGCACCATCAAATTTAGCAGGGGATGATGACATCATGCAGACACACTTGGCCATCATCCCATAAATCCCCCAAAGGGTCATCTCAAATCTGGGATTTTGAGAGGTTGGAATTATTGATGTAAACTTGGAAATGGATGACTTCACAGGCTGGCTTTTCCTCAATCTCTCCCTACACTAGTCTTCCTCCTGAGCTGTTTGTGTTTGAGCTCTGCCACTCCATTTGGACTCGGATAGTGGAGGAAATCCAGGCCCAGGAAAAAGGGTCACGACCTGAAAATCAGCATCTGGCCATTGAGAGAAGTTAGGAGACACTTCATCACACAAAGGATGCAAGAAATGTAGAGCTCACTCCGCAATAAATCACAGATTCTACCCCGATAAAAATTGAAAATCTGAGATTGATGGAGTTTTGCCCGACCAGGATATTGAGGGACATGGAACCAAGGTGGGAAATGGAGTTAGGATACAGATCAGCCATGATCTCATTGAATAATGGAACAGGTTCGAGGGAACTGAATAACCTACTCATGTTGCTATGTACATATAATTTTCTTGTTGCTAACGATGTTAAGCATTTGGAAACAATGGACTCCTATGATGTCATAAAGTCTTAGTGTTATGATGCCATGGTGACTACTATTAAATAACAGCGGATCCTCAGTTGTGTAAATATTGTTGTTTGATATGACTACAAGCCCATTGATCAACGGTCACCAAACTGAGTTAATGGAAAACAAAGTTAGACAGCACATGAAGCTTATGAATCATGTTACAAATGACAAAGATGAAAGGTGTCCACAGCCCCTGGTAGATAGGATCCACCACATGTCCTATGACATGGAGCAGCAAAGACTGAATCCAGGAGAATTTTAGTGTCCAGAAACAAAACTGCAGATAGAGGTCGGAAGGGTCACAATCAAACAAGACCCAAGTCTTCTGTCCAGTTCTGGTCACTGAGACACAAGGAAAAATTTCAGGTGCTGTAGACAGTGGCAGAAAAAATCCACAAGTTACAAGATCAGAGGAACTTGGGCCAGAGCCATGGCTGATGTGAACAGACAGGTCCAGATGCTGGTCGCCAAAAAGGAGGTGAGAGAGAGGTGAAGATGAACTGAGGAGTCGAGGATTGGAGTGTCGAGAGAAGGTATCAGCCGGTGATCATTGAGGCCAGTATCCAGTGATAGACTGTCAGGCTGCTTTCCCTTTCCACACCCCCCACCCTCTCCAATCCCCAGTGATCTGCTCACTTTATCCTTCTATACCTTTCTCCTTTGTACTTATTTAGCTTCCCCTTAAATGTGTCCGCATTTCATCTCAACTGTCCATTTGAATAGTTGACAAATGGAATACACTTGGTTAACAAAGATGGTGCAAGCCTCCTGCTAATTATATAGAGCTCTTTTGGAGTGACACCAAGGGGATAGCATCTTGGTACTTTCAGTATCTCATGCCATAGAATGGTAAATTCACAACTGCAATTACTTATTATGACTTATTATGCCTGTATCTTTTGGGAGGTGCTGTGACCTTTATTCATGTAGGGAGAGACAATCCAGGGATGAGATTCCGGCAAAAACAGAATTACCTGGAAAACCTCAGCAGGTCTGGCAGCATCGGCGGAGTAAAAAAGAGTTGACGTTTCGAGTCCTCATGACCCTTCCACAGAACTGAGTGAATATAAGGAGACGGGTGAAATATAAGCTGGTTGCAGTTGAGGGGGGGAGGGGTCGGGGGAGAGAAGTGGGGAGAGGGGGGCTGTGGTTGTAGGGACAAGCAAACAGTGACAGGAGCAGATAATCAAAAGATGTCACAGACAAAAGAACAAAAGAACACAGGGGTGTTGAAGCTAGTGATATTATCTAAACGAATGTGCTAATTAAGTTTGGATGGTAGGGCACTCAATGTATAGCTGTAGTGGGGGTGAGATGGAAAGACTAGTGGGGCATAAAAGATTTAAAAATAATGGAAATAGGTGGGAAAAGAAAAATCTATATAAATTCTTGGGGATGGAGGAGGGAGTTCAAGATCTAAAGTTGTTGAATTCAATATTCAGTCCGGAAGGCTGTAAAGTGCATAGTCGGAAGATGAGGTGCTGTTCCTCCAGTTTGCATTGAGCTTCACTGGAACAATGCAGCAAGCCAAGGACAGACATGTGGGCAAGAGAGCAGGATGGAGTGTTAAAATGGCAAGTGACAGGGAGATTTGGGTCATTCTTGCGGACAGACAGCAGGTGTTCTGCAAAGCGGTCGCCCAGTTGACGTTTGGTCTCTCCAATGAAAGAGGAGACCGCATTGGGAGCAACGAATGCAGTAGACTAAGTTGGGGAAATGCAAGTGAAATGCTGCTTCAATTGAAAGGAGTGTTTGGGACTTTGGACAGTGAGGAGAGAGGAAATGAAGGGGCAGGTGTTACATCTTTTGCGTGGGCATGGCGAGGTGCCATAGGTGGGGGTTGACGAGTCAGTGTGATTGAGGAGCCCTAGAAATGCCGCCAGTGGGGGTGAAGGGAAGATGTGTTTGGTTGTGGCATCATGCTGGAGTTGGCGGAAATGGCGGAGGATGATCATTTGAATGCGGAGTCTGGTGGGATGATAAGTGAGGACGTGTTTCTGATGATCATGTTTCTGGGAGGGAGGAGAAGGTGTGAGGGCAGATGCGCGTGAGATAGGCCGGACACGGTTGAGGGCCCTGTCAACGACCATGGGTGGAAAACCTCGGTTAAGGAAGAAGGAGGACATGTCAGAGGAACTGTTTTTGATGGTAGCGTCATCAGAACAGATGCAACGGAGGCGAAGGAACTAAGAGAATGGATTGGAGTCCTTACAGGAAGCGGGTTGTGAGGAGCTGTAGTCGAGGTAGCTGTGGGAGTCGGTAGGCTTGTAATGGATATTGGTGGACAGTCTATCACCAGAGATTGAGACAGAGAGGTCAAGGAAGGGAAGGAAAGTGTCAGAGATGGACCATGTGAAAATGATGGAGGGGTGGAGATTGGGCCTTAGCTTCTTCCTCGATTGGAAGCAAAATTAATAAATTTTTCCAAGTCCCGATGAGAGCATGAAGCAGCACCAAAGTAATCATCGATGTACTGGAGAAAGAGTTGTGGAAGGGGGCCGGAGTAGGACTGGAACAAGGAATGTTCCACATACCCCGTAAAGAGACAGGCATAGCTGGGACCCATGCGGGTACCCATAGCCACACCTTTTATTTGGAGGAAGTGAGAGGAGTTGAAGGAGAAATTGTTCAGTGTGAAAACAAGTTCAGCCAGACAGAGGAGAGTAGTGATGGATGGGGATTGTTCGGGCCTCTGTTCGAGGAAGAAGCTAAGGCCCCTCAGACCATCCTGGTGGGGGATGGAGGTGTAGAGGGATTGGATGTCCATGGTGAAGAGGAAGCGGTTGGGGCCAGGGAACTGGAAATTGTTGATGTGACGTAAGGTATCAGATGAATCACGATGTAGGTGGGAAGGGACTGGACAAGGGGAGAGAGAAGGGAGTCAAGATAACGGGAAATGAGTTCCATGGGGCAGGAACAGGCTGACACGATAGGTCTACCGGGACAGTTCTGTTTGTGGATTTTGGGTAGGAGGTAGAAGCGGGCCGTCCAAGGGTGGGCGACTATCAGGCTGGAAGCTGTGGGAGGAAGATCTCCAGAGGTGATGAGGTCAGTGACAGTCCTGGAAACAATGGCTTGATGTTCAGTGGTGGAGTCATGGTCCAGGGAGAGGTAGGAGGAAGTGTCTGCGAGTTGACGCTCAGCCTCCGTGAGGTAGAGGTCAGTGCGCCAGACAACAACAGCACCAGCCTTGTCAGCGGGTTTGATGACAATGTTGGGGTTGGACCTGAGAGTACGGAGTGCAGTAAGTTCAGAGAGAGACAGATCAGAATGGGTGTGAGGAGCAGAGAAATTGAGACGACTGCATGTCTCTACAACCACACCAACCCCCCCACAACTTCTCTCCTCCCCCCAGCCCCCCATCTTAAACCAGCTTATATTTCACCCCTCTCCTTATATTCACTCAGTTCTGTGGAAGGGTCATGAGGACTCGAAACGTCGACTCTTTTTTTCTCCGCCGATGCTGCCAGACCTGCTGAGTTTTTCCTGGTAATTCTGTTTTTGTTTTGGATTTCCAGCATCCCCAGTTTTTTGTTTTTATCTATGAGATTCCAGCAGCTGTTTATGTTTTGCAATGTAAAGAATGATCTTAGTGATGGTGGATGAGTGGTTAGTAAGATGGAAATGGTGGCTGTTACAAATCTTCAGAATAAAACGCCTATTAGGATTACTCTTACCAACCTTTCTGTAAAATTTGGTGCATTTAATGTCCCCAAATTGGAGCCATTCCTTGTAATGAGCAGCGCTTTGGAATCAGCTTCTGATGCTCATGAATTCTATTCCATTGAAAAGGAACGAAGGCAGGGTCCCCCAAGCTGTGGGCTGCCACCCCCAGGGGAGTCATGGGGTGAGATTTTGGCCTTGTGAGCCCAGAGGTGGAAAGGGGGATTGCAGTTGATGATGAAGACCTTGACGCAGTGGATGAGGCCGCACATGATGTCCTCAAACCCGCCCACCACTTTTGTCTTGTCAACATTGATCAGGAGACTGTATTTCCATGAAGCTCAGACTGGGTTTTGACCGCTGCGAGACCCCTTTAAATGCTTATGCAGGATTGTCGAGCCGTCAGACGTGTGGGCCTGGGATCTGCCGGGGAACAGTCCGCCGTCTGCGGTCGGACCCCTGACCCCGATTTCTCACTGGCCAATGAATGGCCTGCCAGCGTGACATGTGTGCTGGGAAACTCAGCGCTGGCAGAGTGAGGGTGGGAGCAGCACAAATGCAAAAGCCCACACATGCTCAGGGTAGCGCTCACTGCAAACTCCCTGAGGGCAGGGAGCTGTGAGATCAGATAACCGTCTGATCTCTGAGGCCCACTTGCTGATACAACCACGGCTTGCAAAAAGATGGGTCTTTGTTTTTTTTCAGGCCAAACCCAGCAGTTTTTAACTCCCACACCCTCGCCCCCCCAACCCAGCCAACAAACATCGCTCAACAACTTGCCCCCCAATCCCCTGTGATCCCCCCACCCCCACTCAACAACTCACTCGCCTGCCCAATTTTCACTCTGGGGTCACAGGCAGTCTGGGACATTAAAAATTGGGTTACATGAGGTTAACATTTTGGGAAGCACTGGAATGGGGTGAATTTTCTGCTTTTTAGCGTGAGTGAGGGTCCGACCTGGGTTCGCCAACTCTCATTCCCACCTTTTAAGGACACAAATAAAGTGTTTAAAACAATTAAGACCAAATAAAACATTTATCGACCAATTAGCAGCTGCCCCGGTAAGGAGCCAGCCAACAGCCTACAAGAAGGGTGGGCTGCATGCCCAATCGGGGGCTCCAGGGCGGGACATCTGAGGAGAGAGGGGTCAGGCCATGAACCAGAAGTTGGCTGGCACACTGGCACGGGTTAGTGGCAGCTGCACAACAAGGATTCCAGTCCTCAGAAAATCCCTGGCACCTGGGAGTGTCTCAGTATGTAGGGCATGGTAACTGCTGTCAGGATAGTGTGTGCACACCTCCATTCTAATTCCCTCTGGTCACATACAAGCTGCACATTGATGGAAAAGCAGTCAGTTCTGTTAACGAATACCCCTGGCTGTCCTGTCCTGTTGACACTCCCACTGCCACATGTGTGAAATCTATTACCCAATGCACCTTTGGAAATCCTGCACTGTTAACAAAGCCTCTGGCTCTGTCTGCGTGACTGGTGTTGCCATCGCTAAATGAAATGAACTCACGGATACACCTGAATATTACATCTATAAAAAGCTTAATGCAATGATGGGCCACTGTCAGCGATATCCGACAAAAGTCTCCAGATGATGTCTGCAATGACCCAGAGGTGATAAACTGAGGGCCACTATGGCCTTCAATGTCACAGGAATGGGGTGTCCACTAACACAATTCGAGATAATCTCCCCAGCCAACATGTTACACAGTGATGTGACTGTCTCGCTGGAGAGATGCAGCTTTCTGAGGCACTGGCGCTCTAGACACTTGGAGCTATGTTATTGTTTGCCAGTATACTCTGTTGGCAGCATAGTGCCTTTGCTTACCTCTGCCTGCCTGCTGCTGGTGCCTTCCCCTCCACAGGCCCTCCTCCTCCTCCTTCTCCTCCTCACTGGATGAGGATCCTCCAGTACAAAGTACAAATCCCACTGGGGCACCAACCTCAATGTCCCATACTGGGGTCCAGAAAAAAATCACTTTCCACTTTTCTCTAGGTGCCCTTCCCTGACAAAACCTCCCTGTGAAGACTCAAAATGATTATTAAAGTGACTTGGAACACTAGCAAACCCTCCCACCTTCTCCAGCAGACCCTTCTGTGAAAGCCATAGTCCTGCTTGGAGACTTTTTATCCACCTTTGCAATGCTTCCTCATAACCTGGCATAACACCCTCCAAACATTATCCCCATGCACCCACTGAAAAATGGTGTGGGAAACATCAAATCTTAGTCGATTGACTTGTTAACAAGTGAATCCAGTTTTTAAAAATTGCAGGCGGCTGCTTAACTTCCATATTATCAGAGAGCAGCCTGATGACATCAGGATGGGTTTAATGTAAGTGTGGGGGCAGGGCAGCGGTTTCACCCTTACAAAGATTCACCCTTAAATTTAATAGAAATTCATGTTTCTATTAGCATTTTATTTTTTTTTAATTTCTTGCACTTATTTTTTTTAAAATCTCACTTCATGTTAAAATATTCCCTCACATAGAAATGACAATTTGAAAACTAAACCAATATACTAGATGTTGCTCCTTCAAAAATTGAAGGAACCAACAGAAGATAACTTCAATGATCTGTTCAGGATCAAATGGAGAACGGAGATGACAGATCTGAAACTTCTGTTGTTTACAAGAATAGCAATGAGGTTTGTGAGCTACATTCCTCTGGATTTACAATGCCATGGATGGGGTTCTAGCTGTACCCGTATCCACCTCTGCACCTTTACACTGTTTTCTCAATATTTTTCCCTAAGTATACTTCACAGTAACATTAACTTACATGTTTTAGCACAAGCTAATTGCATCCAAGTACAAATCTTTATCCTAGACATTGTTGATAGAAAGAATGTAAATCATTTGAAAAATCTGCTTTGTGTTCCTTTCCTTCCTCTTGTGAAGCAGCTGCTGTGTTTAAAGACACCTTCTACAATTGCATGTAAAGGTGGTTTACATTTCCATGGGGGGGTTTTTTCTTTGATGTGATTTAGTTTCATCAACCACATGCTCCCAACATGTACAATTCTAACATTAGTCTGAGCTGTCTGTCTGGCTTCATGTGATATTTCCCCACCAATTGTTGCACATTTACCCACATGGATAAACCTTGCTGAAAGCATCACCAAGCTTCAAAACACATCATTTGGTCTACATTTAGAGTTTTTTTCTAGGAGCTCCATTTTTCCATCTCTATTTTTCTCCTCTACATTCTAAAAGCATTAAATCCTGCTTGGATTAGAACTTCCAAGAAGTGGCCTTTGTTCAAGTGTGTGCCTTCACAGTGAGCATTGGGGGGTGGGGTTGCGGTATGTGAGTTGGGTGGGGGAAAGGGCTGTGGGTGTTGATTTCCAGCCCTGACACGTGTATGCATAACTTTATCCCCTCAAAGCGCAGGATTGCTGAGGTTAATGGTACAGGTCCCTCTTCAGCTGGGAGCAGCTAATTCAGCACAGCATGGGGATTCAACCAGGGTTCATTTCCGTATGTGGTTCAGTTGTACGATATCTTTACCCATGTGGTGGCAGCAATGTATGAATGACTAATTAAATATCCCTTAGGAAGATGGTTTTGTAAAATAAACCATTTGTCTTGGCTGCTGTAACTAGCATTAATGAGTCATGTGACTGGTGCCGTTTGATTTGTTTCATATAAAATGACCTTTATCCTGTTTCCTCTGTACAATAAGGGATTGTGCAGTTTTAAGCATGAAAACAAAGATTAAGGAGTACGGTGTATGAAGCATATTTGTTTATCCTTCTCCATTCTAGCCGTGTTTACAACAAAGCAAAGTGATGTTATGAGCAGAGCTCTGGCAGTGATACACAGGGTGATGCATTCCAAATACTTATTTAATTTTATTTGAGGACATGATTAATAAGGCTGTGCTGTCGCTTCATCATCTCCTTTGTATCCTCCACAGAATTTTACAACCTAGCTGTTGAATATCAAATGAATCAAACAGTTCTTGAGTTGACAGTATTAGTGTCAGGACAGTTGGTGCTGCAGTGTGAATGGTGTTGAGACACCAGCACACAGAAAACTGCCAATGATTGACATGGTTCATCCAACAATCTGATTTGAAAGTTCCTCCATCAGTCAGTGCCAGTTTATAGTACCTCCTTTCTTCTAAGTCAAAGTTCTTGGTGGCCAAAGTCCACTCTCCATATGAAATAAAACAGAAAATATTGGGCCCTGCACATCATGTCAATGAACATCTGTAAAAGAAAGCTTAATGTTTTCAAGATGGACCATTGATCTGAGTGCTTTCAGGATGTTCTGTTTTCATTTCAGATTTCCAGCATTTGTAATCCCTTATTGTAACTAAGCATGTTCTGAGAGTGAACCCCAGAACTCCAGGTCTGTGTGGCTCAGACTCAATGTAAAAATTCACTGGAATATCGAGGGAGCTGGTCTGAAAAATCAGTTGTGCTGTGAGATTGTTGCTCAGTGGCTGAGTCTGTGTGAACAAGGACATTTTTCCAGCAGCTTTGTATATTTTGAGTCTGTAGGGGGTCGGGGGTGGTGGGTGTCGTGTGCTGATATTTGAAATTTTTTCCAGGGTCTGAACTGAAACTTGAGTTGCAGCAATCAGAACTGGTGCTATTTTGCCTTCAGTATAGAAATTGCTGCACCAACAATTGGTCATATTTTACCACAGAGAGAAAGTGAGCTGTCACTTTAAAATATCTCTGCACCAGTTGTATGAATTTTAGTTAATATGATTGTAGATGGATAATGTGATCTGTAAATGATTGTGCCTGGTAGCTAAATAAAAAGTAAATTAAACTATATCCTGTCAGTCAGAATTGTAACGTCCTCCTGGATTCTTGCATCTTAAAAGCTGTTTAATGTTTTGTGCTTCCTTTATATTTGCATCAGATAACTTACTGCATCACTGAACAATTTGTCCATTTACAGATTTCTTATGGTAGGCCTGAGAGCTGGAAGATTTTTATTAAATTCATTGCTTTGTGTTTAGATTAATCTCATTAAACCTGCTGAAACTCATGATTATGAATTTATTAAAAGCTGTAAAATCTAATCGACAGCCCAGAAATTTGCCCCCTATTCGCCTCCCCTATCCATTTCCTCAGCTAGTTTTGATGTTGGAAGGATGGTATTCCTACAGCAAGTGGAGTCTGTGTATACCTGCTGGGATTGGGACAATGTTTTCCGAATTTGCTTGAGCAGATGATTCTCTGACAACAGTTAAGTAATTTGATAAAGGCAGAATGACTGATGGGTGCAGGACAAGCACATGGGATAAGGACATCCACTCGTGTGGACGATATGCACCAATAATCTGTCAGAGATCAGAGCAGAGCAGGGAGACTCAGAAAAGGAAACCTGTGTTGTATTTGTGAGCTTGCTTTGTGAAATGCAGCTGTGGGATGACTGTTGGTTGAATAGATATTATTTAACATTTTATTATAACATTAAGGTACCACGTGTACTGTTTGAAACAGTGTTTGCAGCATTCAATCACCTGATGTACTTTGCTGGTTATATTGTATAAAGACAGCTGTGAAATATCCTCAAATTTTACTGTTCATGCTGTGGCAGACACATGAGGAGTGTTCACATCATTTAAATTGTCCCCGAACAATGGCCAACATGGTGGGAGAAAGGGAGAGGCAGAGTAACAGAGAAGGGAGGGAGAGAAACAGTGAGGATCAAGATAGAGAGAGTAGCAGAGAGATAGACAGCGCCAGGAGCATGTAAGGTCAGATAAGGCAAAGAAGGGAAGCTGATGTCAGATACCCAGAGCTCAATACTGCAGAAAGCCAAGAGGATAGAGACTGCAAGAGTGATGTTAAAAAGGAAATGAGGGAAAACAAGGAGAGGGCATGAAAAATTATTGGCAAATAAAATCAAGAAATAAACAAAAATATTTTATAAATATATAAAGAACAAGAGGATAACTGAGGAATGAATAGCTTCCTTTAGAGACCAAAACAGTAACCTGTGTGTGGACTAGGGTTGCCAACCCTCCAGGGTTGGTCTGGAGTCTCATCGAGACACTGGAGAAAATCACAGGGGCATGAAAAACGCTATTTTTCTTATTTTCTTTGAACATTTCTCTTTATCAGATACACAAATATTGAAAATTGGGGAAAATAAGCTCTGTTTGGCTGACAGTCAAGCATCACCCAATTGGGTAATGAGTCTTCTTGCTTTCCAATTGGTGTGGGAAGGCCGTACATCACAAGGATGGATGTGTTGGCCGATTAATGGCTGGAGTGTGTGATGAAGCCTCCAGGAGTACATTTAATCATAGTTGGCAACATTAGTATGGAGCTGGAAGACGTGGCCATGGTTCTTAAAATCTATTAATTGCAGATTTCAAAATTAGCAATTGACCTCACTTCGATTGTTGTTTATGGAAGAGTTCCAAATTTCTCACATTTTGTGTGTAGAAATGTTTCTTAATTTCACTCCTGAAAGTCTGGCTCTATTTTTTTAGGCTGAACCCCTGAGTTATTAATACCCTAGGGACTGTGGAATAGTTACCCTCCCAGTTCCCCTCAATACCCCGAAAACTTCAATCAAGTTACCCCATAACCTTCTACTGTGAAAGGTTCCAAGTGTGTCTTTCTGACATATTTAAAAAATTAAAGTTACCTCCAGTGTCTGACACTGTAATAAATGTCTTCGCATAAAATGTGTCTGGCATTTTTATACCTGTTCTGAGATTGAGAGACAGACAGAAACACACACAGTGGACGGGTATTCCAGAGTCCCAGGGTAATGCTCTGGGGACCTGGGTTCGAATCCCACCAGATGGTGAAATTTGAATTCAATAAAAATTTGGAATTAAAAGTCTAATGATGACCATGAAACCATTGTCAGTTAACGTAAAAACCCATCTGGGTCACAAATGTCCTACAGGGAAGGAAATCTGCCATCCATGCCTGGTCCAGTCTACATGTGATTCCAGATCCACAGCAGTGTGGTTGACTCTTAAATACCTTCTGAAATGGCCCAGCAAGCCATTCAGTTGTATTAAACTGCTAAAAAATCTCCAAGGAATGAAACCGGAAGGACAACCTGGTATCGACCTAAGCACTGGAAACGACAATGGCAAACCCAGCCCTGTCGACCCTGTAAAGTCCTCCTTACTAACATCTGGGAGCTTGTGCCAAAATTGGGAGAGCTATTTCACAGACTAGTCAAGCATCAATGAGGTGCTGTGGGGCATCAGCAGCAGCAGAATTGTACTCGAACACAACCTGTAACCTCATGGCCTGGCATGTCCCGCTCTCTATCATTACCACCAAGCCAGGGGATAAACCCTGGTTCAATGAAGAGTGCAGGAGGGCATGCCAGGAGCAGCACCAGGCATACCTATAAATGAGGTGTTAACCTGGTGATGCTACAGCACAAGATTATTTGTGTGCCAAACAGAATAAGCAGCAAGTGAAAGACAGAACTAAGCGATTCCACAACCAACAGATTATATCTACGCACTACAGTCCTGCCACATCCAATCATGAACGGTGATGGGTAATTAAACAACTCACTGGAGGAGGAGGCTCCACAAATCTCCCCATCAATGATGGAGGAGCCCAGCATATCATTGTAAAAGACAAGGCTGAAGAATTCACAAGAATCTTCAGCCAGAAGTGCTGAGTGAATGATCCATCTCGGCCTCCTCCGGAGGTCTCCAGCATCACAGATGCCAGTCTTCAGCCAATTCGATTCACTCCACGTGATATCAAGAAATGGTTAAAGGCACTGGATACTGCCAACGGCTTTGGGCCCTGACAATATTCCGGCAATAATACTGAAGACTTGTGATCTAGAACTTGCTGTGTCCCTTGTCAAGCTGTCCCAGTACAGCTACAACACAGGTATCTACCCAGCAATGTGGAAAATCACCCAGTATGTCCTATACACAAAAAGCAGGACAAATCCAACCTGGACAATAACCGCCCCATCAGTCTACTCTCCATCATCAGTAAAGTGATGGAAGGGTGTCATCAACAGTGCTATCAAGCGACACTTGCTTAGCAATAACCTGCTCACTGATGCCCAGTTTAGGTTCCGCCAGGGTCACTTAGCTTCTGACCTCATTACAGCCTTGTTTAAAACATGGTCCAAAGAGCTGAAACTTCCAAGGTGCGATGACAGTGACTGCCCTTAACATCAAGGCAGCATTTGACCAAGTGTGACATCAAGGAGCCCTGGCAAAACTGGATTCAATGGGATCAGGGGAAAGCTCTTTGCTGGTTAGAGTCATACCTAGCACAAAGGAAAGGTCAAAATACTGTGGATGCTGGAAATCTGAAACAAAAACAAAAAATGCTGGAAAAACTCAACAGGTCTGACAGCATCTGTGGAGAGAAAGACAGGGTGAACATTTCAAGTCTGTATGACTCTTTTTCATAGCACAAACGAAGATGGTTGTTCTTGGAGGTCAATCATCTCAGCTCCAGGACACCATTGCAGGAGTTCCTCAGGGTAATGTCCTCGGGCCCAAACATCTTCAGCTGCTTCATCGATGACCTTCCTTCCGTCATAAGATCAGAAGTGAGGATGTTTGTTGATGTTTCGACAATGTTCAGCACCGTTCACAATTCCTCAGATACTGAAGCAGTCCATGCCCAAATGCAGCAAGACCTGGACAATATCCAGGCTTGGGCTGGCAAGTGGCAAGTAACATTCACTCCACAGAAGTGCCAGGCAACAAGAGAGAATCTAACAGTTGCCCCTCGACATTCAATGGTGTTACCATCACTGAATCCCCCACTATCTACATCCACTGGTTACCATTGACCAGAAACTGAACTGGACTAGCCATATAAATACTGTGGCTACAAGAGCAGATCAGAAGGTTGGAATCCTGTGGCCACTAACTCACCTCCTCACTCCCCAAAGACTGCCCACCATCTACAAGGCACAAGTCAGGAGTGTGATGGAACACTCACCACTTGCCTGGATGAGTGCAGCTCCACCAACAATAGTGGCATGGTGTTGTTGTCACTGGACCAGTATTCCCGAGACCCAGGGTAATGCTATGGGGACCGGAGTTCAAATCCCACCATGGCAGGTGGGGGAATTTGAATTCAATAAAAAATCTGGAATTAAAAATCTGATGATGACCACGAAACCATTGCTGATTGTCATAAAAACTCACCTAGTTCACTAATATTCTCTAGGCAAGGAAATCTGCCATCCTTACCTGCCCTGGCCTACATTTGACTCCAGATCCACAGGTTGACTCTTAAATGCCCTCTGAACAAGTGCCATTAGGGATGAGCAATAAACGCTGGCCTAACCAGCAGCGTCCACATTCTGTAACTGAATTTTAAAAAACCTTGACATCATCCAAGACAAAGCAGCTGCTTGATTGGCACCCCATTCACAAACATTCACTCCCTCCATCACCGACGCACAGTGGCAGCAGTGTGTACCATCTACAAGATGCACTGCAGAAACTCACTAAGTCTCCTTAGGCAGCACCTTCCAAACCCACGACCACTACCATCTAGAAGGACAAGGACAGCAGACAGATGGTAACACCACCACCTGGAATTTCCCATCCAAGTCACTAACCATCCCGATTTGAGAATATATCGCTGTTCCTTCACTGTCGCTGGGTTAAAATACTGGAATGCCTCTCTAACAGCACTGTGGGTGTACCTACACCACATGGACTGCAGCAGTTCAAGAAGGCAGCTCACCACCACCTTCTCAAGGGGCAATAGGGATGGGCAATAAATGCTGGCCCAGCTAGCGAAGCCCACATCCTGTAAAAGGACTTTGAAAAATAATAAATTCAGAAGGATTTGAGTGTCCTTGTACACAAATCACAGAAAGTTAATATGGAGGTGCAGTCAGCAAGTGGGAAAGCAAATGGTATATTGGCTTTTATTACAAAGAATTGGAATATAGTATAAGGAAGTCTTGCTGCAATTGGTACTGGGCTTTGGTGAGACCACACCAGGAGCACTGTGCACAGTTTGGTCTCTGTATCTGAGAAGGGATAAACTTGCCTGACAGACACTACAACAAAGGTTCATTAGATAATGGCAAAGCAAACTCAAAGGGCCATGTGGACTACTCTTGCTGCTATTTGTACTGTTCTAATGTTGGGGGGGTGCTGAAGGACATAGGGATCTGGAAAGAGAGAGAGAACAGAGAGTGGGAGAGACACAGAGGGATTGGCAGAGAGACAGAGAGAGAGCTGGGAGGGTTCCCACAGCTGAGTAGCTTGCTGGATGCCAATGCAGAATTCAGAGCCAGAGTTCTGATCTGCCGTCACTGGGATGGTCTGAAGATGGGTTCGAACCCTATATCTACTGATTCGCTAGTGAGAATGATACCACTGTGCAAAATCCTCCTTCTGGGACATTGGTGCACATACATTGATCATTTACTTTTTATAATCGATGCCCAGATCAGGTTTCTTTCAGGATTCGTTACCCCCAGCAACCCCCAAAATCCTCTCATCAGCCTCGTAAGGCATTGTGACAGTAACTGGTCAACAGTGGGATTTCCCTCTCCACTGACTGGTTAATAAAGCAGATGGGCTTAGAGGCTCAGAGTACAAATGCTAGGAAGTTAAATTAAACCTTTATAAAATACTAGTCTGGACCAAGCTAGAGTTTTGAGTCTAGTTTTTGGCACCACATTTGGAGATTTGATAGAAGTGCTTAAAATCATGAAGGGTTTAGGAAAATAAGTTGTAACCAGTTGAAGACTGCAATTATATCTAACCAGCCTTCACTGGGAATAACTGGCAGCAAATGAAACAACTGGGAAACCCAACCAACAATGAGTTGGACACCTGATTCTGTCAGTCAACTTTGAGAGGCTATGATTTAGCCAGGACAGTTGACTTGTGAACTGGGGACTGTGTGGCTAAAGTCTGCAGACACTGGCATCCATTTTTGGGTGTTAGTTATCAGACTGTATGGTCCCCATTCATGGGTGGCACATCAGACTGTACATACACACACTCTGCACCAGGATCATTCTTGTGAACAGTGTGTAACCAGAACAAGGGTCAAACCCCATGCTGATGGCACCAATCTGACTCCCACACCAGCCATCCAGCTCCCCAAGTTGCTGTGGTAACACATACTTTTACATGCATGTTGTAACCTGGAGCTATGGAGAGTGATGGTAGAGGCTCCAGTATTCTTTTCATCACATGGCTGACCAGTACTCTCTCCCACTCTTACCACCTGCCTTTGCTGTGTGCTAGAAGGATTTCCACATTGGTACTCAACCCATTTGACAGCCTTATGAAGGCTCCTTCCTTGGCCATCAAGTCCTGGAGTGGGAACTGAACCTGGCGTTCCTGGCTCAGAGAAAGGGACTCTACCCACTGCGCCACAAGGCCTCCCTTCCTTCCCTATAGTCAGTGGAATCCTTCAAATGCTTCTCTCTGTGCCTGAAGAGTGAAGTTTGATGACTGTGAGGTGCAGCATGCAGCCCAGGAGTGTCGATTATAATATGCGCACCCGACCATCTGCTGCTGAGGCTGATCTCCTGGTCCTCACCTCACAGCCCAAATTCACAGAGACGGCACTCATGAAGTTCCTGTCTCAGTTCACTATGGCCCCTGCAGTGTTCCTGAGCATTGCATGAGTCTGTTGTTGGCTGCTTTTCTTTGTTTATTGCTGGAAGAAGTGACCAATTTGCCCTGGTTCATAAACAGGGGTCACATTGGGCCTCTGATTCTGTAGAATTATAAATCTATCTCTGATTTAAAATGTGACCTTTGGCAGTGTAATTGTTAACAAATGTAAGATGCAGTGTTTCAGGGAGTGCAAAAAGGGAGAATGGAACTGTCTTTCTGTGAGCAGCTGCAATGTAAATGAGAGAGGCTTTAGAGAGCTGCTTTCACTCAGCAGAAGTGTTCCAGCCTCCACATTCACATACCTGCTATTAAGCAAATGGCTCAACCCTACGTTACAACTTGAAGCTTCAGGGTTACAGGAGCATGATAGAACGTCTCTCCCTAAACAAGAACAGTGACAAAGGAGCAATTCCGGGAGCGAGATAAGGAAAAACTACATCAGAATGAAGTCATCATCAGGTGTGAGTGCCAATGGCACTGGGGCTTAATCTTCAATGTTCCAAGTACATATTTCACAGCCTGGAAAAATACCCATTTCCAAAAATGAAAATCCATTCAAGGCTCACGCGTGTTCATTGCTCTGTTTCACTTTTTTTTTGCATGAAATTAACTGGACAGATGATTATCTGGAGAATCTCCACGTGTTGAACTGTACACAAGGACACAAGCAATGGGAGCATCATTAGACCATTCGGCCCTTCTAGCCTGTTCTGGAACACAGTCGTCCTGGTTTTCAGCTCCACTTATACATCAAACTAAGGGGTTGTGCGATCTAGCCAGCCAATTTACACATCGCTTTCCCTCGACAGTTAGAGTGGTTGCAACAGCAACTGACAGTGTGAGCAGTGTCAGGCATTCTCAGACTTATTTTCAAACTGTTGATGAACAGAAGTCTGGCTGAAAGCCACATCTGCAATGTAACATCTGTGTGTAATCTCCATTTTTACGCAGTTGGTCACTGCTACTTCTCCAGGAAGCACTGCTTGGAAATCGGGAAAAATGCAAACTCTTGGATGTGTGTCCCAGGCAGTTTCTCCGTCCTGGAATGGGGTGGCATGCTGAATCAGCAACGCTTTTATAATCAGCAGGCAGTGCCCTTGAAATGCCAATATCCTTTAAGGCTCACTGATTTGCTGATTCGCAGGCAGAACCAGACTGTTATTTTTCACATGGTTTCAGACCTGTCTCATGATCCACAGAAAACCATCCCACACTTGCACATCCTGTAGCCCACAAGTGCCATACTGGATTCTCTTCTCCTTCCCTTGGGCACAACATATTTTTGCAAAAGCTTCTTTGAATGTCAAACTTTCAAATCCATCCATCAACAGTGGCACATTTTGCATGAGAAGAAGCTTTCATAGACCTGAGAGATGATCCTCCTGACCCCTGGATGCTGTTGTTTCAGTCGCCAATTGCGCTTTTCAAAGGGGAATCATGAATTCCACATGGCAACACGTTTGGGTAGATATAATAGTCAGCGCACAATAAATGTCATGGCTCCTGATTTCTATAGCTTTGTACCTTGTCGACAAACGAACAAATCAATACATTGCACTCGTCTACCTCATCATCAGGTGAGATTAATTTTTGCAGTAAGATGAAAGAAAGTCGCACAGTCAGAGTCCAATGATTGAAATAAATCTCTAGCAATATCCAATTAAAGATGGAAAACTGTAGCACAACAGCCACATGTACCATTCAGAGGCCTTCCACTATTTCCTCTTGGCCAATGGTCTTAGGGATCTTGCGACAAAACTTGGAAGTTTAATGAATTTCAGACATGCGCTTATCACAGCTAAGCTAGGGGAGAGGCAATGTAAAATTCACTGTCTGCTGAGGAGACCCACAAATCAGTTATTTGTCTGACAACAATCAAATGTAAACAGTGAGTAAAATCAGGGGGGAATCCCCAAGATAGTGAGAAATGCAACAAGTTGACAAAGACACTCAGCCCCTTCACACCTCTAAGTACCTTTCCCTCCACCTGTGTGTTAGTCACACCCCACAGCATTTCTTCATCTGTTCTGTCGTGAAAATGACAGGCACCTATCGGACACTACCCTCCTGGGATGGTAGCACAAGCCATAAATTGGGCTGAATTCTGCATTGCTGCTCATGCTGGAGAACCCACGCAGCAGCGGAATGCACACAATCTGCTTTTAACCATTTCCCTACCTCAATCACATAACACTCCATCATCAGGCAGTTTGCCCTCTTCCTTAACAAACTCATGTAGGTATGTTTCCATTTTGGGTTCACACTTTCCAAACCATACTCCAGTTAGAACAAGATTTGTGGTTCAAATCTTTTGGAGGGAGCTCGTTGATCATTAAATATCGAGGCCATAATGCATATTTGGAAGACTTAAATACTAGAAGGCCAACACAGTTGATGTTTGAAAAGTTATCCCTATCACTAAGTGATTGCTCATTCACAGCCATGTCATTGTAACATACCATCATATATATCCTCGGTAAAGGCAAAACACTGCAGATGCTGGAAACCTGAAAAAAAACAGAAAATGCTGGAAAAACTCAGCAGGTCTGACAGTATCTGTGGAGAGAGAGACAGAGTTAATCTTTCAAGTCTGTATGACCCTTCTTCAGAGTTAAAGGGGAGAAAGGAGAACCTATAGTTGTGGTGTACTTAGATTTCCAGAAGGCATTGACAAGGTGCCACATCAACAATTACGACACAAAATAAGAACTCGTGGTGTAGGGAGTAACATATTGGCATGGATAGAGGATTGGTTAGCTAACGGTAAACAGAGAGTAGGCATAAGTGGGTCATTTTTGGGTTGGCAAGATGTAATGAGTGGAGTGCCACAGGGATCAGTGCTGGGGCCTCAACTATCTACAATCTATATCAATGATTTGGATGAAGGGGCCAAATGTACAGTTGATAAACTTGCTGATGATAAAGATAGGTAGGGAAGTAAGTTATGAAGCAGAACTGAGTCAGCAAAGGGAGTTAGATTGGTCAAGTGAGTGGGCAGGAATTTGGCAGCTGGAGTCTAATGTGGGAAATGTGAACCTGTCCAATTTGGCAGGAAGAATAGAAAAGCAGCGTATTATTTAAAGAGAGAGAGATTGCAGAACTCTGAGGTACAGAGGGATCTGGGTATTTCGGTATATGAATCACAAAAGGTTAGTCTGCAGGGGCAGCAAGTGATTAGGAAGGCAAATGAAATGTTGTTGTTTATTGCAAGGGGAGTGGAGTAGAAAAGTAGGGATGTTTACTACAGTTGTGCAGGGCATTGGTGAGACCACATCTAGAGTTCTGTGTACAGTTTTAGTCTTCGTATTTAAGAATGATCACTTTAGAAGCAGTTCAGAGAAGATTCACTTGACTGATTCTTGGGATGAGGGGGTTATCTTATGAGAAAAGATTGGAGAGGTTGGGCCTGAATCCATTGGAGTTTTTAGAAGAATAAGAGGTGATCTTTTGAAACATAAAACATCCTGAGTTGTCTTGACAGGGTGGATGTTGAAAGGATGTTTCCACTTGCGGGAGAGACAAGAACTTGGGACACCGTTTAAGAATAAGGAGTCTCCCATTTAAGATAGGGATGAGGAGAATTTTTTTCTCTCAGAGGGTTGTGAGTCTGTGGGACTTTCTTCCCCAGAGACCGGTACAGACAGCGTCATCATTTCTGCAAAATGTCTTTTTGAGAATTGATTTGGCGGACTGAAATATCAGTCTCCCAAACAATGTGTTCACAAGCCCCAGGAGATGCTTCACTGCAACAGACGACAAACAGTGCTTCATGGTGAAGGATAATGCCAGCAATAGTGCTCCTGCCCTTGATGTTTGACATCCATGGAAGAGGGGCTCATCACGAGACTTCTGGAAGTAATCACCTGCTATTCTCCCTTTGACATCAGGGGATTGGTTCATCATCTTCCAACTGCATTTCTCACCATTATCTACAAAGTCAACAGGTAGTGAGCAGTAAGGTGACCCTCTCTTATTTTGTAAGGATCTTAGGAACATCAATGGCTATTTTTCCCCCAAATGTTAAGGGATGCTCTCATTGTCCCAGCCAGGATAACCATGGCAATAAGTGAGTTGTTCATTCAGAGAGCCAGTGCAGACACAATGGGCCAAATGGCCTCCTTCTGCACTGTAACAATTCTGTGATTCTATGAAGCCATGAATCATGATGGACATGTATTCTTTCATACACCAGCACAGGGGCTGAGTCCCAGTAAGAGATTATGTCTCTATCTGACTGTCAAGAATCCTTACAAAGCTCCATCTTCGTCAACAGCCTCCTCTGGCATTCTTCTTTCTCCAGCTTCATAAATAGGAAGGTAGTTCATGAGGAACCTATTTGTTTTTAAATTTCCCAGTTGTTAACTTAGCTTCCAAGGTTACTTTCCTGTGCGTTATCTTGGCTCCCTGGCATAAGGAAGAATAAGGTCTTATCAAAGATGAGGCCACCCAAGCTCTGGTGCTTTCCACCTGAGATGTCAACTCCTAAATGTCATCCCTGCCATTGCTGCAAATGAATTTCCATTGGTAGAAGTTCAAGCTGGGCCCCACAGCACATTGCCCTGCCAACTGAAGCTGGCCATCACTGTCATTCTCAGCTGCGTTCTGTGCTGTCTTGGCAACTGCTACTCTGGTCTCCTTTTCCCACCTATATGGAGTCAATCCTGGAAGTAAATGGTCTCCTCCAGGCCCTAGATAAGTGTGCGTTTCCCAGCTCTTCTCCCCGTTATCATGTCACACGTTGTCAGTCTGGTGACAAATTGCAATATGAGCTGAAATGTAACAAGACCAAAGCCCTGGAATTCTCAACCATTGAAAACAGAATTCTCAGCAGATCAATTCCTTGAGCCTCTGTGCTCAGAGAGACAGAGTTAAGGTAGCAACTGAATTTTGAGACTTTCTCCGCCCGCACAAGCACCACTCGGTTGCACATCCAAAACAAAAACAGAATTACCTGGAAAAACTCAGCAGGTCTGGCAGCATCAGCGGAGAAGAAAAGAGTTGACGTTTCGAGTCCTCATGACCCTTCCACAGAACTGAATGAATATAAGGAGAGAGGTGAAATATAAGTTTGTGCATGTTTGAACCAAGGCTGTAATGAGGTCAGGAGCTGAGTGACCCTGACGGAACCCAAACTGAGCGTCAGTGAGCAGGTTATTGCCAAGCAAGTGCCGCTTGATAGCACTGTTGATGACCTGATGACCCCTCCCATCACTTTACTGATGATCGAGAGATGACTGATGGGGCAGAGATTAGCCAGGTTGTGTTTGTCCTGCTTTTTGTATACAGGACATACCTGGGCAATTTTCCACATAGCTGCATAGAGCAGGAGTAGGCCATTCAGCCCCACAAGCATGCTCTGCCATTCAACTAGGTATTGGCTGATCTTCTACCTCAACACTACTTTCCCACACTATCCGCATATCCCTTGATATCTTTAATACCTAAAATTCTATTAATCTCTCAATGCCTGAATCTCCCCAGCCCCCTAGGGTAGAGAATTCCAAAGATTTACCACCCTCTGAGTGAAAAAAATGTCCTTATCTCAGTCCTAAATGATGGACATCTTATTCTGAGACTGTGTCATCTGATTTTAGACCCTCACAGTCAGGGGAAACATCCTTCCTGCATCTACCCAGTCAAACCCTGTAAGAATTGTGTATGCTTCAATGAGATACGATAACCTCTTCATCCCAGGAATCAGTCAAGTGAACCTTCATTGAACTGCTTCTAATGCAATTATATCCTTTCTTAAGTAAGGAAACAAAAATTGTACACAGTGATCCAGATGTGGTCTCACCAATGCCTTGTACAGCTATAGCATAATTTCCCTACTTTTACACTCGATTTCATTGCAATAAGCTCTAACATTCCATCTGCATGACTTGCTGCACCTCACCTACTTACCAACTTTTTGTGACTGATGTATCAGCACACACAGATCCCTCTGTACTACTGAGTTCTGCCTCTCTCTCCATTTAAATAGTATACTGCTTTTCTATTCTTGCTGCCAGTCTGGATAAGTCCACATTTTCCCACATTATACTCCATCTGACAATTTTTTGCCCACTCACTTAACCTGTCTAAATCCCTTTGTAGACACTTTATGTCCTCTTGACAATATACTTTCCTACTTATCTTAGTGTCATTGGCAAATTTAGCTATCATATCATAGTGTTGTGGGATAATTGCCACTTGGAGACCGGAGATGGATAAAATTAGAAAATCTTTATTTCAAGTATGGAAGGGAAAGATTCAAGCTATAGAATCTCTCTCAAAAAGCAGTTATAATAACACATTTATACACAATACAGCTTCAGCTGGCCACATGCCCATGCATTTTTGTCTGCTCATGGCCTACATGTCCCTGGTAAACACGTCCTATCGTATAGACAAGCAGGTTAGTGGGACAGTACAAAATGTGAAAAAAGAGAAATAGCTCGGATTTATCGGCTACAGTAACTTCATCACTAGCAAGACACTTCTAGAAAACAGGCCAGGTGTCTAAGCTAAGGGTTATGGAAAAATACAGCAAAAGAAACAGCTTTCATTAGTATAATTCATTTTATAACTTAGTATTCATATTAACCCTTTATTTCCCGCATCACATAGCTATCATTGTCCCTTCATCCAAGTCATTGATATGGATTGAAAAGGCCCAGCACTGATCCCTGTGACACTCCACTAATTAAAACTTGTCAACCTGAGAATCCCTACTCTATGCTTCCTGTTAGCTAACCATCCATTCTTTCTCAAAAGTTTTTATGGGAAGTGGGCAGTGGCAGCAAAGCCAGCAATTTTGCTCATCCTTAATTGCTACAGTGGCTTGCTAGGGTTTTTCACAGGGCATTCTAGAGTTGTTGCTGTGGGTCTGGAGCCACTGGTAGGCTAGGCCAGATAAGGATGGCAGATTTCCTTTCCTAAAGGACATCAGTGAACCAAATGGGTTTTTCTGACAATCACTGATGGTTCATAGTCACCGTTACTGAGGCTGGCTTTCTGTTCCAGAATTTCATTAATTAGTTGAACTTATTAATTAATTTCATTTAAATTCTGCTAGATGTAATGGTGGGATATCAACCCCTTCCACAGAGCATAGGCCTGGGCCTCTGGATTAGCAGTCTAGCAACATTACCACTATACCACCATCTCCCCATCTTCATATTTTGCGCAGTAACCTTTGATGTGGCACCTTTTGGGAATCCAAGTACATCACTTCTACACGTCCCACCTTGCTTGTTATTTCCTCAAAGAATTCTAGTTAATTTGTCAAACATGATTTCCCTTTCACAAAACCATGTTGACTCTGCCTGATTGTATTACAATTTTCTAAATGGATTCTAGCATTTCCCTATGACAGGTGTTAGGCTAACTGGCCTATAATTTCCTGCTTTCTGTCTCCTTCCTTTCTTGAAAAGAGGTGTTATATTTGTGACTTTCCAATCTGCTGGGACCTTTCCAGAGTCTGCTGCCTTTTTAAAGACCACAGGATGCAGATCATCAGGTCCAGGGGACTTGTCAGTCTTTAGTTCTAATAGTATTTCCAGCACCTTTTCCATAGCAATTGTGATTGCTTTAAGATCCTCCTTCCCTTCGACCTCCTCATTTTGATGTATTATTGGGTTTTTTTATGCGAACACACAATATAGGAGCAGGAGTGGGCCATTCGACCACCTGAGCCTGTTCCGCCATTCAATAAGATCATAGCTGATCTGTTTGTATTTTGAATTCCACATTCATATCTACTCCCCGATAACCTTTGATTCCCTTGCCCAACTGGAATCTAGCTATCTCTGCCTTAAAAATATTCAAGGACTCCACCTCTAAGGCAGAGAGTTCCAAAGTCGCAGAGAAAAAAATTCTCCTCATCTCTGTCCTATTAGGGTGACCCCTAACTTTAAAACAGTGCCCTCTAGTCCTGGACTCACCCACAAGAGGAAACACCCTTTCTACGTCCATCTTTTCATTACCGTTCAGGATCTTATATCCTTCAATCAAGTCACCCCTCACTCTTCTAAACTCCAGTGGAAAAAAGCCCAGCCTATCCAACCTAACCTCATGAGACAACTCCCTCATTTCAAATATCAGTCCAATAAACCTCCCCTGAACCACCTCCAAAGCATTTACTTACTTCCTGAAATAAGGAGGCCAAAACTGCACACAATATTCAAAAAGAGGTCTCACCAATGCCCTGTAAAACTGAAGCATAACATTATGTTTTCTCCAGTGAAGACTGAAACAAATACCTGTTCAACACTTCTGCCAATTCCTTGTTGTCCATTAGCAATTGCCCAATCTCACCTCTAAGTGGCCAACACTCACTTTAGTTGCTCTATTATTTTTAAATACTTGTAGAAACTCTTACTATCTGTTTTTATATTTCTAGCTAGCTTTCTGCCACAGTCTAATTTCTCCCTCCTTGTTACTTTATTAGTCACTCTTTGCTAATTCCTAAAATTGTAGAAAGTTTATGGCACAGAAGGAGGCCACTCAGCCCATCGTTTCTGCGCTGGCCAAAAAAATGAGCCACCGAGCCTCATCCCACTTTCTAACATTTGACCCGTAGGCCCTGCAGGTTAAGGCATTCCGGTGCATTCCCACCCACCTTTTCAATGACTTGAGATTTTCTGCCTCTACCCTTTCAGGCAGTGAGTTCCAGACCCACCTCAACTCTCTAGGTGAAATATTTTTCCTCATCTCCACTCTAATCTTTTTACCAATCAATCAAATCTGTATAATCGTCTGACCTTTTTGTTTCAATCTGATACTAACCTTAACTTTCCTAATTAGCCACGGGCGGTGCATCCTCACCAAGTCTGTATTTAGAACCACAGAAAGAGGCCATTCAGCCCATTGTGTCTGCACTGGCCAAAAAAGAAAAAAACTAGCTACCCATTTTAATCCCACCTTCCAGCACCCGGTTCGTAGCCTTGCAGGTTACAGTAATTTAGGTGCAGATCCAGGTGCCTTTTAAATGAGTTGAGGGTTTCTGCCTCCAGTACCAAACCAGGCAGCAACCTCTAAACACCCACTACCCTCTGGGTAAAGAGGTCTTTCCTCATGCCCCCTCTAATCCTTCTACTATTCACTTTAAATCTGTGCATCCTGGTAACTGACCCCTCCACTAAGGGAAACAAGTGTTCACTGTCTACCCTATCTAAACTTCTCATAATTTTGTACACCTCAATTAGGTCACCCCACAGCCTCCTCTGTTCTAAGGAAAACAACCCCAGCCTATCCAATCTTTCCTCATAGCTGCAATTTTCAAGCCCTGGCAACATTCTTGTAAATCTTCTCTGTACTCTCTCTCCAGAGTAATTATGTCCTTCCTGTAATGTGGTGACCAGAACTGTACACAAAATTCCAGCTGTGGCCTAACTAGCGTTTTATATAATTCCATCATTACATCCCTGCTTTTGTATTTAATACCTCACCCAATAACGGAAAGCATTCCATATGCTTTGTTTACCACCTTATTCACCTGTCCTGCTACCTTCAGAGACCTGTGGACATGTGTCTCTCACTTCCTCTACCCCTCCCAATATCCTCCCATTTATTGAGTATTCCCTCGCTTTGTTCGCCCTCCCTAAATGCATTACTTCACACTTTTCTGGATTGAATTCCATTTGCCACTTTTCTTCCCACTCAACCAAACCATTGATATTATTCTGAAGTCGACAGCAACCCTCTTCACTATCAATTACACGGCCAATTTTTGTGTCATCTGTAAATTTCCCAATCATGCCTCCCATGTTTAAGTCCAAATCGTTAATATATACAACAAACAGCAAGAGCCCTGTGTAACTCCACTGGAATCTGTTTTCTATTCACAAAAACATTCATCAAACATTATCTTTTGTTTTCTGTCACTGAGCCAATTTTGAATCCAACTCACCACCTTCCCCATATCCCATTTACTTTTACTTTTCTGACCAGTCTGCCATGCGGGACCTTGTCAAATGCCTTATTGGAATCCACGTAGACAACATCCACTGCACTACCCTCATCAATCTTCCATGTTACTTCCTCAAAAAATTCTATTAAGTTAGTAAGACACATTCTTCCCTAACAAAACCATGCTGACTGTCCCTGATCAACTTGTGCCTTTCTAAGTGACAGCTTATCCTGTCTCCCAGAATTGATTCCAATAATTTGCCCACCACTGAAGTCAGACTGACCAGCCTATAATTTTCTGGTCTATCCCTTGCACCCTATATAAATAATGGTACAACACTCGCAGATTTCCAATCCCTGGGTACCTCACCTGTATCTAGTGAAGATTGGAAAATGGATATATTGGCATTGGAAGCAGTTTAAAACAGATTCACTAGGTGGATTCCAGGGATGAAGGGGTTGACTTATCAAGAACAGCTAAACAGTTTAGGCCTTTATTCAGTAGGGTTTAGAAGGAAGAGGGATGATCTTATCGAAATGGGCTTTATTAATAGGCAGGGCAATGGCACTAGGTCATAATGCTCATTTGGAGAGCTGGTGCAGACGTGTTGGGCTGAATGGCCTCATTCTGTGCCATTAAAATTCTGTGGCTATCATAAGATTTCTTTTTCTGCTTTATTTTACCTTGTATAATTCTAAGATAACCAGGGGTCTCTAGATTTGGCCATACCACCCTTTATCTTTGTGGGGACATGTCTACACTGTGCCTGTAGAATCTTGCTTTTGAATGCTGGTCTGTCACTGATTTCCCTTCAAGTCACTGTAACCAGTTCACTTTCGCCAGATTACTTCTCAGCTTCATAAAATTTAATTTGCTGTCCTTAGCCGATTTTTTTTTTCTTGTATTTACCGCTTTAAATGTGTTGCCGCTTTAAGGCAGTAACCTCAGGCTGCAGTTGATAAGATGCAGTTGACTTCTCTATTTTTTCTGAGTTCTTGTTGTTGGGCAGGTCTTTGGAAAAAACTTTGCAGGTGTTGTAATTTGCAACAAATGTATCAATGCAGATGCCGAGTGTTTTTTTTTGCGCTGTGAGTTTGGAAACATGGTTATGTCTGTTTTAGTTAAAATGAGTGTTTGAAGCTACCTCCCTCTGAGTTTAGAGAGCTTATAAACATTCCGATTTCAGCATTTCCAAAATGCTTAGAAGGGTTGTATTCTCAGCCTGTGCTCAGCCTGTGAGTCACTGCTACTGCTGTTTATCATCCCCTGGTTTTTACATGTCCTGTTTTTAAAAACCTTTAAAACTGCAGCAATTGCTTCAGGGGTCTTGCAATGGACGCCCACTCACTCTGGTGGACTTCTCAGCTTCCAAGTCTGTACTGAAGCTTCTTTCAACTTATTCTTCAAGTTTTCTTCTTAGGTACTTATCTCCTTAGTTAGGCTTTAGTTGATTTTAGTTCCTCATACCTTGGGATGCTTAGTTAAGGCTTCCTCCACAAAGCATTTTTTTTTGCAAAAATATACTTTATTCATAAAATATCTTCAAGAACATTCCAAACCATTTCAAAATCACTATCACAAAAGTACAATCAGGTTCAACTTTTCCAACATGGATCACGAGGTGCATCAATACAATCAATGAATATTATAATCATTTGCAGACATTCATTTTGAGCTGGACAGCCAGGCGGCTCTAAGCAGTTCCCAGTCCCTCAGTCCTGGGAGAACCCCCCATTTTAAAGCATTTATTCTCTTTCCAAAACTGTTGTCTCTGAGAGTCCCAGACTTTTGGTCTGCTCCTTCACACCCAGTGTGCAGACATTGTCTCACTTTGAATGGGCTGAGGAAACTGTCCTGATCCTCCCCATTGGCAATGTTCCCCTCAGGTGGCATCTGGGGGTTCGTGCAGAGAGCGGGATTTGAAATGTCCTCTGTTGGAGAAGCTTCTGCAATCCTCTCCCCCTCCGGGGCATTGCTGCTCCCAGATTCCCGGAGCTGGGATGCGCTGAGCGCCTCGCTGCTCCCAGATTCCCGGAGCTGGGGTGCGCTGAGCGCCTCGCTGCTCCCAGATTCCCGGAGCTGGGGTGCGCTGAGCGCCTCGCTGCTCCCAGATTCCCGGAGCTGTGGTGCGCTGAGCGCCTCGCTGCTCCCAGATTCCCGGAGCTGGGGTGCTCTGAGCGCCTCGCTGCTCCCAGATTCCCGGGGCTGGGGTGCGCTGAGCGCCTCACTGCTCCCAGATTCCTGGGGCTGGAGTGCGCTGGCCTCTTCGGGTTGTGGGCAAAGTTAGGGTGCGCTGGTCTCCTCATTGTCTCCAATGTTCTCGGGTGTCTCGTCCTCCAACTCGCTAGAGCTTTGCCGCTTTTCTGTCAGCGCCGCCCTGGCCCTTCTTTGTCTGAAGAGCAGCTGTCCTTGTCATCCATGTTGGATGGGAGACACCTCTTGCCACTTGTTTGGGAAGTGGCTTGGTCCCTTCTTAGCCCCTTCGTCCTTTTGGCTCTCTTCATCAGCTGTAAATCCCCCTGCTGATTTTCCACTACTGCCTCCTCCATTGATTCGCTCTCCTGAGGAGTGGGAGGTTCAGGGGGCAGTGCTGTTGATTGGCTGTCTGCTGCCTCAATCTTTTCCTCCACCTTGTCTCTCTCTGTGTCCTCCTTTGTCCCGTTGTTCTCACTGGGGACCTTGGTGGTTGGAGTGTTGCAAGTGTCCTTGGTTGTAGTGACACGAAGCATTTCCTCTGCTTCCCCCTCATTGGCTTTGGCTGCCTGTACCTAAGTGAGGCAGCGTTTGGGGCAGGTCCTGTAGAGGTGACCTGCCTCGCCACACAGCTTGCAGCACTTAGTCTGTTTGCAGTCCTTGTTTTGGTGCCCTTCCTGTTTGCAGTTCTTACAGAGGGCAGCACTGCAGTTGGCCGCCACATGACCAGACTTGCCACATGAGCGACAAAGTTTGGGTTGCCCAGCGTAGACAAGGTAGCCACGGCTTCACCCGATAGCAAAGGTGGAAGGAGAGTGAAAGATGGCTCCCTTACCATCGGCCTTAAGCGTGACCTTAACCTGGTGTTTGCATGTCCAAATCCCAAAGGCGTCTCTAACCTCTGTGCAACTCCCAACCTTGTCAAAGTACCTGGCGAGGAAGGTGAACACATTGGCAACCGGGACATAGGGGTTGTAAAGATGCACCATCACCACCCGGTCCCATTGCAATGGCAGAGCAATGAGCAGCTCCACCGTCAGGATCTTCATCTCCGGCTGGACTCTCTTCTCCTCGAACACCTTCAGGAACTTGACGCAGGCAGCAACATTCCTGAAGGTCATGTCGAAATATCCAGCGCTGGGGAAGTCCTACAGGGAGTAGATCTCCACAGCTTCAAATCCACACGCCTTCAACAGGATCTGCTTGATGAAGAAGGCCCGATCCATGGGTGCTCCTCCTTCGCTGTCCTTCACAGTGACTCGGTTGGGGCTTGACTGGTTATAGCCATCGCTTCACGACTTTGCCCTGGGAGAACCATGCTCATGGTCTCTCCCCTGGTACAAAGCAGAGTGACCTCTCTGCAAATGCAACATTTAAAAACTGAAATCTTGAGGCTCTGCTTCACCCAGTGGTTACCACTTTTAAACGGAATATCCCTTTTCTGAGAGTTATGAATTATTTCCTTAAATGTCTGCCACTCCTCTTCTATTATTTATTACTATTTAACATATTTTCCCAGTTTGCAATTGCAGATGAGGAATGAATCATCTAGCTAATTGAGGAAATGTCCTCATTTTTTTGCCCTTTTAACCATTAACAAACAAAGGTGTTTCGAAGAGGAAAATTATTCACTTATCAGCATCATCAAGTTGGTGAATGAGTTTTACCTTCTGCAACCATTTTCAGATTAACATTCCCAAGTGTTGTCGGGGCTGATCCAGATGCAATGAACCCAGAGTTGTTATTTTGCATGCCAGAGGAGTTCAATTTGGACAAACACATATCATTGTGCAGACTGGTTACTCCAGCTATTTCTTGGTTAACATGTTCATGAAGTCAATCCATCCTGTCTGTGTCCTGGTTTGAATAATTTCCTATCAGTTAAAAGCCCCATTGGTTGCTGGAATACAAAACTTGGCCAATTTCTGATGATTGGTCAATTTACCATCTACCTTTGCGTTACAGCCACTTGACCCTTTAATGTCAGTTTAGTTTAGATTAAATGTGGTCTTGCTGCAGGGCTGGCTTTCAGGTGAGGCATTAAACTGAGGCCTTATCTGTCCTCTCAGGTGAATGTAAAAAGACCCTTTGCCATTATTTCGAAGCAGCTCAGGGGAGTTCTCTCTCTGTTGTCTGGGGCCAAAATCAATCCCTCAACCAACACCAATAAAAAACATGAAAAGGTGAGTTATGCAATTGCTGTTTGTGGGATCTTGCTGAGTGCAAATCGGTTTCCAATGTTTCCTATAATACAACAGTGAATTCATTTCAAAAGTACTTCACTGTCTGTAAAATATTTTCAGACATCTTGAGATTATGAAAGGTGCTGTAGGAATGCAAGTCTTTCTGTACTTTGTCTTGTCTCATTGCCAAGGAGAAT
The DNA here is from genome assembly GCF_017639515.1 of Carcharodon carcharias. NCBI lineage: Eukaryota > Metazoa > Chordata > Chondrichthyes > Lamniformes > Lamnidae > Carcharodon > Carcharodon carcharias. Next base: position 2,977,899 of record NC_054500.1, read on the forward strand.
ATTTGGGCTCAGATGGGGGAACACATTGATGGTAAGGAGGTTTTGAAGGAACAGCCTCTAATTTTTCACTCTCCTCCTCCCCAATTGCAATGTCTGTATCATTCCTCTCTTTTGTACAAATAGATGTAAAGTATTCATTAAAACCCATGGTCTTCTGCCTCCATTAACAGCTAATCCTATTGATCCCCAATAGTGTTCTGTTTCTCTTACACAAATTTACCAATGCACATAGAGAATAGTAGCTCAAACAACGTGGGTTCTTTTACTTGAAGAAATGAAACTATATCCAACACTATCCAGGAGGCAGCCACTGGTCCAGGGCTAGCTGACCATTCAGGGTGTGGGGTCACCCTGTCACTCAGGTCTCACCTCAGCATGCGGATTCTTTTCCCTCCAGGTTCGCCAGCTTAGCCGAATGATTGGTTACCTTTTGGCTGGCTTAAATGTTCCATATCCCATAATCCTCACTGCCCTGCCTGCTCGCCCAGCATTGGCTGCATTTTGTGGATTAGCCAATGTCAGGTGGCTAAAAACACTGCATGCTGAGGGGGTGGGGCCAATATGGCCAGACTCTACTAACCCCAAGGACCCAAAGCCCAATGAGCTCTAAATTATCCCAGCATGCACCAAAAAATTAACCCTAGTGCCATTATCCACAATTGTTTCACAAACATTTCTTGTTCAAATTTGCTTCAGGTTTTTATGTCCAAGCAAATTCGCACAGTTCACTGGCTTAATCAAACAATCTTACCTAGAAACAGGATAATGATTCTTGGAATCCTGAACAGACTTACATGGACTCTGCTCTGTGGAAGTTAAACACGGAATATGTCCAGTGTCTCTGAGAGTCTCTCTATGTGCTCTCATTCATTTTAACTCTTTGACGAGCCCCCTGAAGTTCCTGATTCTTCAAGGTGGTCTTTAAGCACCCCAAACATTCTTCTATGTTATCATGTCTCACTTCCAATTTCCAAACTATGGTGATCATTTGTTGTAGTTTTGCTTCCAAAACAAAGTGATAATCATCTGAAGAGGTTGATGGTGAGTGTGGCATCATCCCAAAGCTGTACGAACTAGGTATCCTGTCAACACAGTCAGGGTAAACCAACCTGATATCCTCAGAGCGAATTGGTTTGTCCTCCATGCTGAACTTGATTCTGTGGAAATGGCCAGTGCCATGTTTCATTACCAGGGTCAAATCCCTGTATGTCTGTAAACCTGGAATAGACGGCCCAAAGCTGTTTGGACAATGTAAAAGGTCTGTTGAAGGGTCATGAGGACTCGAAACGTCAACTCTTTCCTTCTCCGCCGATGCTGCCAGACCTGCTGAGTTTTTCCAGGTAATTCTGTTTTTGTAAAAGGCCTGGCACTTCCATTCCGATTGTTATATTTGCAGTTAGTCTTGATGGAGCCCAAATATGGAATTGCTGAACCATTGTAAACTATAAACAAGGTGTTCGTAGGCTCACATTTACCCACTTACATATCCGTTAGTATGCAGAGAGGTAAGATATTTATGCTGGCATCCGTGTCCACCTTCACCCAGAGCATATGTGTGCCCTCCTTGTTTGGACACAGAACACAAATATACACAAATACCTCCAGTGTTCAGTGACACTGACAATGTAAAACAACTGTTCCTCTCACATACTTGGTTTTGGACTCTCAGCATCATCATCACTGGGGTCAGCTTCATCTGCAGTCTTGGCTGAGATCCTAGAGTTATAAAAGGATCATCTAATTGGGGATGCTTTGACAATTGGAGAGGACTGTTGACTTTACTAGATTGACATCTTTAAGTGTTGTCCTTTCTGTGATCTCTTTTGTCAATGTCTAGTGTGTTTTTTAATTTTTTCACTTATTCAGTCATGGGATCTGGGCATCGCTGGCTAAGCCAGCACTTATTGCCTATCAATAAATGGCCTTGAGAAGGTGCTGGTGAGCCACCTTCTGGAACCTGTGCAGTCCGTGTGGTGTAGGTACACTCACAAAGCTATTAGGAAAACAGTTCCAGAATTTAGATCTGGAGGCAGTGAAAGAATGGTGAGTTCCAAGTCAGGGTGGTGTGTGGCTTAGATGAGAACTTGCAGGTTCCCATGTATCTGCTGCCCTTGTCTTTCTGGGTGACAGAGATCGCCGGTTTGGAAGAGATGTCAAAAGAGATGTACCTGCTTGGGCAGTGTGAAGTGTTTGAAGCCTTTGTTATAAAACTATAGTTACCCTGTCCAATTCATTCTTTTAGATGATTATGGAAAAGCTTTTTTTTTTCAAAAGAAGATTTATGAATATTTTTCTTTAGCATTTCCACACATATACGGCTTGTTAGTTCTGTACATTGGTGAATTTTTAAAATTCATTTATGGGATGTAGGCATCACTGCCCATCCCTAATTGCCCTTGAGAAGGTGGTGGGTGAGCTGCCTTCTTGAACCACTGCAGTCCCTGTGGTGTAGGTACACCCACAGCGCTGTTAGGAAGGGAGTTCCAGGATGAGCATGGAAGGGCCTCAAGTTGGCAGTGAATTGGCAAGGGGTTTATAAGGGGCCATGGGATGTGGGTGTGGGCCAGGAGTTGGCACTGAGTTGGAATTTGAGGGTGCATGGAAGGGGCATGGGGTAAGGATAAGAACTTTGGAACTTACATTTCAAAAGATTCTTGAATCCAGACTGTGGTGCATGACACCTCTTTTTTAAAAATTCTTTCATGGGATGTGAATGTCGCTGGCTGGGCCCGCATTCATTGCCCATCCCTAATTGCCCCTTGAGGAGGTGGAAGTGAGCTGCCCTCTTGAACCGCTGCAGTCCATGTGGTGTAGGTACACCCACAGTGCTGTTAGGGAGGGAGTTCCAGGATTTTGACCCAACGACAGTGAAGGAACGACAATTTACTTCCAAGTCAGGATGGTGAGTGGCTTGGAGGGGAACTTCCAGGTGGTGGTGTTCCCATGTGTCTGCTGCCTTTGTCCTTCTAGATGGTAGCGGTCGTGGGTTTGGAAGGTGCTGTCGAAGAAGCCTTGGTGAGTTTCTGCAGTGCATCTTGTAGATGATACACACTGCTGCCACTGTGCATAGGTGGTGAGGGGAGTGAATGTTGAAGGTAGTGGATGTGGTGCCAATCAAGTGGGCTGCTTTGTCCTGGATGGTCTCAATCTTCTTGAGTGTTGTGGGAGCTGCACTCATCCAGGCAAGTGGGGAGTATTCCATCACAATCCTGACTTGTCCCTTGCAGATGGTGGACAGGATTTGGAGAGTCAGGAGTTGAGTTACTCAGCATATACTTCTGAGCCTCTGACCTGCTCTTGTATCAACATTATTTATATGGCTGGTCCAGTTCAGTTTCTGGTCAATGGTAACACCCCGGTTGTTGATAATAGGGGGTTACCTCTGATGGACTGTGAACCATGAACCCTTGAGAAGTTGGCCTGACTCCATGAAAAATGTGGGGAACTAGGAGATGCCTGCCCCCACAATGGGAGCAGTCAGGTCAGGAGTGCAGGGCACAGACTTGCCAATGAAAATTGGGGGGTACTGACAACGGGGACTTGGGAATCCCAGAACTGGGTTGTGCCCACCTTCTTTAAATGGATCCAGGATTGCACAAATTCTGTGAAAATCTTTTATTCTTTATCCCCCCATTAAGCCCTTTGACATCCAGGGGTTTTGTTAGTCCCCCCTTTTCCTTTCAGGGAACAGATTTGTTCAGAACTTTCAATAATTTGTCCTTGAGTGCCTCACACTGATCTGGCATTGATTTACCTTCAAGTAACTGTTTCCAGGTCACATATATCTCAGCTTAATAAAAAACAATACTCGTCTAGACTAATATAACAGATAATCCATTTTCAAGATATATAGCAAGTGTTCATGCGATAATTTAGTGAGGCACTAACCCTCAGAACACAAACACACGGGTACAAATAAATAAGCTTTGGAACATTTTATCCCATTTCTCCAGATCTATCAATGATGGAATTCTGATGAAGAGTTACATCCAAAACCCCCCTTTTCCAGGTGCTGATCCAACTGTGGTGTTCTTCCCTGTTAAGTCCTGTCAGTAAAAATACAAGGACTGGGGAATCAAGTGGAGTTGCTCCTCAGACAATTTACTCCTTTTATACTGATGATACTGAACCCGTCTAATCTCTTCATGTCCGATCTCCCAAAGTTCCACAGGCTGTCAGTGCGGCTTTGAGCTGGACACCAGGAGATATAAACAAAGCCTGTACCCCAGGGAGGACATTCTATCTCTTTTCCTTCCCCAGTCAGGAAGTCCTCATCCTCTACTCAATGTTTTTCCGAATTACTCATTATAAGCCACACTATTCAATGCAATCAAACTGAGGGGTCTTGGGATGTCACTTTAGTGAATATACAATTACAATTTTAGAGAATCTGGAGACAATATTTCAGAGGCAGCTTGTAAATGTGGCTAGAAATGAAAGCTCAGCTTCTTCATGCTCTCTTCCTCAAGCTTTGAACTGATCTGGTTCAATCTTCAGTCAATCTGCTGGTAGTTAACTTCAGCCTTCAGCTTCCTACAATTACCTGCTTCAGTTGCTCCTGCAGTTGGACACATTTCATTATTAAAAGTAACTGTGGATACACACTCCAAGTTATGATCTTCTGCCCCCTTCCTGTCTATCACAACTTTAGAAGCCTATGCTGGCAGAAATGTGCAATTTATTCCATTCTTCAAATATTCAGTGTTATTCGTCACAATTGGGAGAGTTTAGTTTAAATTGGTTGCAGCGAGTCCTGAAATGGAACATGAAAGACAGGGAGTGGCTGATTTGCCAGTTTTTATTAGTGCCTTGGCATTTTCTTAATTCTGGTTTCATTTTTTTTTGCTTTTAAACTTTCTATGTTTGAAAGGTCACCCATTTTGCCATGGGTTATTCTTGCTGAGTATGGTGATAAAATATCATTAAATGTTGAATGCAGTAGCACTGGCATCACAGGGCCAATATTCCCAAGGGAATTGATGGAAAATAATGGGGATTGTGCTCATCATACCCCAGTATGCACTCCGGGCAGGGACTGGCAACACACAGTCAGAAAATTACACGTCTACATTAACAATCACTTAAAACCAGAAGAGAACGAGCTTTCTCTCCCCCATTGAATCTTTAATCTCAGCTTAGTCACCAGAAGGTTCTTTTGGTGTGACTCATTCTGAAATTTCCATTTTATATGGAGTGGGGCTTGGACAGGTTGCGAGTAATCAAAATGTGTGGGTTGGTGAAGGTGTGGACTGAGGCTACAACACTTTGAATAGTTTAAAGCTTGTGACTGTTGAGGTTGGAAGATTAATTTGAAGAGGATAGTACTTACATTTATTTACAGAGGTAAACTTTACAAGCAAATGTCTCCGAACTCAACCAACCGCTGTTTCAATAAGTGTCTCTTTATATGTGCCCAGGTGAAATCCCAGTTAATTTCCACCACCCACATACTACTAAACACAATTAATATACATTTAACACAGTGTAAATGTTATTCCTGTAAAAAGAAAACCGGCCTTTGTAATGAAAAGAATTAGCCATTTACTTTGTCAGACTTTTGCTGTTGGGATGAGATGGATAAAGTTGTTTCCAACTCTGCAATGAGACGCACACAGGACTGCTAGTCTCCCTGGGAAAGGTGAAAGGGACAAAAGCAAGAGTAAGAATTCAAATGAGCCATGGAAACACTATGATGTGATATCTTTACTCAGACATATCTCAGGTTAAGAGGTCTCTAGAAGCACATGACTGGAAGAAAAATCTAATTAAAAAACACCCTTGCACAGAGAGGGTGCCTTTCATGTTCTCAGACTGTCCCAGGATACTTCACAGCTAATGAATACACTTACACCATTTCTTGAATAAGGGTGTCACATTTGCCACATCTTCTGGTACTTCCCCCATATCTAGGGAAGAAGGGACGATTAAGGCAAGCCTTCCATTGTCTCCACCCCAATTCCCTTAGCAACCTAGGATGTAAGCCATCCAGACCAGGTGACATTTCCATTCGAACCATAGCCAGCCTTTCCAGTACATCCTGCCTATAATTTTCATCCCACCCATGGTCTATGTCAACATTAACTCTATCTAGAATTGAAAAGTAGAGAATTAAGTGAAGCTTGCATAGAATCTTGGTTGGATCAAATATGGAATGCTGTGCACAGTTCTGGTCCCCCGTTTTATTCATGGTACAGATACAGTCAAGAGGAAGCTTGATAAATACAAAGGAAAAAGGATATGCTAATGGGGGTTAGAAGAAGGGTAGGAAGAGGCTGTGTGGGCCATAAACACTAACAATGGGTTTCCTATGTAAATCTGTGTAAAAATTTGGACTTCCAGGATTAAGGCGGCAGCAATATTTCCTGCCTGTGTAGGTGATATTGTGCATATTGCCTTTTATATGAGGGCTCACCCATTATGGAAGGTACATCAGGTATCGGGTTAGTTGGGAATATGGAAATCAAAACACAAGAAGATCAGCCATGATCTTATTGAATGGTGGAGCAGGCTCGAGGGGCCGAATGGTTTACTCCTGTTCCTATCTCTTGTGTTCTTATGTATGCAGCCATGAGCCCAACTTCAAATGCGCAGACCAACAAATTTATGAATTTGCTGATGCAATTTTGCTCAATCCTATACATTGGAACAAAAACAAAAATACCCGGAAAAACTCAGCAGGTCTGGCAGCATCTGCGGAGAGGAACACAGTTAACGTTTCGAGTCCATATGACTCTTCATCAGAACAAAGGAAAAATAGAAGAGAGGTGAACTATAAGCTGGTTTAAGGGAGGGTGGGACAGGTAGAGCCAGTGATAGGTGGAGATAACCAAAAGACATTGTAGACAAAAGGACAAAGAGGTGTTGAAGGTGGTGATATTATCTAAAGGAATGTGCTAATTAAGGATAGAAAGCAAGACAAGCAAGGTACAGATAGCCTTAGTGGGGGTGGGGTGAGGTGAAGGAATCGAAAAAGGCTAGAAGGTAGAGATAAAACAATGGATGGAAATACATTTAAAAATAATGAAAATAGGTGGGAAAAGAAAAATCTATATAAATTATTGGGAAAAAAGCGGGGGGGGGATCAGAAAGGGGGTGGGGATAGAGGAGAGAGTTCATGATCTAAAATTGTTGAACTCAATATTCAGTCCGGAAGGCTGTAAAGGCCTAGTCAGAAGACAAGGTGCTGTTCCTCCAGTTTGTGTTGAGTTTCACTGGAACAATGCAGCAAGCCAAGGACAGACATGTGGGCATGAGAGCAGGGTGGAGTGTTGAAATGGCAAGCGACAGGGAGGTCTGGGTGATGCTTGCGGACAGACCGAAGGTGTTCTGCAAAGCGGTCACCCAGTCTGCGTTTGGTCTGTATATCCATCTAGAAACAGATGGCTACATGTTCCCCACCAACAGATTTATTTTGATGCAGTACAACAGGACATACATGCTTTTAGTTTGCCATGGATGCCAGGGCCTAAAAAACTTGTTCTACCAGAACATTTTGTTCTGACATTGCCTTGCATGGATGTTAAATTTTGTGAAGTCACTGTCCTCTCCAACAAAATCCCAGAACACTGCAAGTGCAGTGAAAAATTACAGCACTTCAAAGTTTGGGCCTTCCAAAAAAACACGACCATTTGACACAAACATTCTGAAGCGTCCACAAGTTACCCTGATATAGCAGGCAGGGGTTTATGGTATAAGGGTGTTCAGCATAGCAAGGGTTAATGTGGGACTGGAGATCTAAACTGTTCACGTTATGATGGAGAGAGTCACATGATACCAGACATGCTAGTGGACTGAGTATGGGTAGACTCTAATAGAAGTCAATATGAAGTTAGCTCCTAGCCTGGACTATACTTTCTACATATGTATATAGTAATGAGTTAGTTAAATGTTCAAAATAAATACTTAAATGTTCAACATTATAAGCCCCTGAACCTCTTTGTGAGAGCTACTGAACAAACTCTTACAGCAGATTTTATGGGAGGGTAAGGACCAAAGATAGAGGAAAAGAAATGAGTCAAAGCATTCGAATATTTACCCATTTTTCCAGAAAGCTGTGTTTAAAGCACTTAAACGATTACAGGAAGCAGTAGCTTCTTGGAACAAGGTTATTTACCAAAGGCAAGTGGCTCACTTGGTAACTAACTCAACCTGCTTAACTCTCTATTAATTCCTTAACATGAGCTAGCCCTGAGTGAAATTTCAGATTTTCACTTTGTAGCATTCAAATCGTCTCTGCGTGAGAATCTACCTGAAAATCCTAGCAAATTATTCAGACTTCTCAAGATTCAATTCAAGAACCAACACAACAATTATCTATTTAAAACATTGCCAAGAATTACCATTCAACATTTGAGACTGGAAGTCAGGGCCGATGTGCAAGTTTCTGCTCGTTTTTCTGAAAGCAATGGTTTGCAGCTTGGTGCTCAACTGTGTTCAGCAAATCTGGAGAGTCCTGTCCAGGGCACAAGCCTGAACAAAATTTATGGAGACTTTGGGTTTTTGAAAGGGCATTTGTTCCAAAATAATTCCCTACACGGGGTATCATCACGAGCTGCCAGGCTGATGGTCACTTCCTTCCTTATCCCAACTTCAGTTTTAAAGATCTCAGCAAAATGCCAAGGGAGGGACTGTAGAAGAGGGCAAGGGGAAGAGGAAAATTTACCTAACTACCCATCAGCAATAAAAGGGCATTGATAAAGGCCTGGGTGGGAGCAAGTCAGCTGACTGGTAGTAATGAGGCCATTAACAATGGAAAGGAGCAAAATCCAAATGTGTCACAAACAGGAAAAAACAGGCCTTTTGTCACTGACTTTTAACTGGGTTGTATTTTCAGATGTGAAAGCTAGAGTAAAGTAACAGAATACAAGCCTATTACCTGGACTGCTTTACAATAAAAGCTGAAGAAATGCAGCAGTCAGCAACTCAAACTATAAAAATACACTTTGAATCTTGTACAAAGAGTTGGCACAAATTCATCAGTACAAATTTGTTTCTTGTGTTGAAATACTGAGCTGGATGAATAGTCAAGAGAGGCATCCATTTTCAAAGCAAACGTCCCCAAACAGCCTTTCCCCAAACATACACACATATTGGCAGAAACATACATATTCTTAAATTGCTTAGAATTCATTTTGAACAGTCATTAACCTGGGTCAAAGATAAAAGCAAAATACTGCGGATGCTGGAAATGTAGAACAAAAGCAAAAATACCTGGAAAAACTCAGCAGGTCTGACAGCATCTGCGGAGAGGAACACAGTTAACGTTTTGAGTCCATATGACTCTTCATCAGAACTAAGGAAATAGAGAAATGAGGTGAAATATAAGCTGCTAGAGGGGGGTGGGACAGGTAGAGCTCGATAGGGGGCCAATGATAGGTGAAGGCAAAGAAGAGATTGCCAAAGATGACATAAACAAAAGAACAACAGGGTGTAGACAGTGGTGATATTATCTAAGGAACGTGCAAATGAGGACATTAAGGGTAGCAAGCAGGACAAACTAGTGGCAGATGGCCCTAGTGGGGGTGGGGTGGGGGGTAGGGATCAAAATGGGCTAAAAGGTGGAGATAAAACAATAGATCGAAATAAATTTAAAAATAGGTGGGAAAAGAAAAATATATTTGTAAAAAAAATTATAAATTATTGGAAAAAGGGGGATCGGAAAAGGGGTGGGGATGGAGGAGAGAGTTCATTATCTGAAATTGTTGAACTCAATATTAAGTCCAGAAAGCTGTAAAGTGCCTAGTCGGAAGATGAGGTGCTGTTCCTCCAGTTTGCGTTGGGCTTCACTGGAATATTGCAGCAGGCCAAGGATGGACATGTGGGCATGAGAGCAGGATGGAGTGTTAAAATGGCAACGACAGGGAGGTCTGGGTCATGCTTGCGGACAGACTGAAGGTATCCCACAAAGCGATCACCCAGTCTGTTTTTGGTCTCTCCAATGTAGATGAACCTGGGTCAATTCTCAGAGATAGATTCAAAAACAATGTAAATCAGAAACTAGGTGTAAATATAACGGGCATCATTACAGCTGTCTTAAAGTCTGTGGTGCAGGGAAGAATGCAGCAAAACTTAGTCACAAAACTAGCAGACCTCCCATAATAGTTTTCACAATGAGACGGAATTGCTCTGTTTTTTAACAGGAGCGGTATTATAGCCTTTGTACCCAGCAAACAAAACCCCATCTCCCACCAGTCATTCCCTCAATACACCATGTTGTCTCCCTCAATGCATTGGAACAACAAAGTTGTTTGAACCAAGTGTAAAACTGGCTGAGCTATTCACCACCAGGTTTAATTTGGCCAAACCAACATTATTCTGTTTAGCTCTCCTCAGCCAAACCCACAGACTAATAGTGGATCACCCTGGAGAGCAAATATAAACCCAGCTTCTCTTTCGCAGTGACCAACCACCTCTGTCAACCTTCCTTTCTCATCCCCTCCACACTAAACTCAAACACCAATTGCAAGGATCTCAGAAATTTCTTTGCCATCGAGATACAGGCGATCCACGCAGACACCTCCAACTTCCATTCCTTTTGGTCCCAATCTCATCCAAAATCCCTGTCTTCCTGTAGTTTCTTCACCATCTACATCACTCTCCCACTGCCCCAATTGATCAAGCAATCAATTTTCCGTTTATTGTGCTCGAATCTAAACATAGTGTGTATGTTCTCAGTGAAAGACTGGTTTACGGAGCCATTTAAAGCATGGGTTTCTGTACATAGCAGGGAGGTAGTTTATAGTTGGAGCAATCATTCAATATACAACAGTCACACGTGTATACACATTGAAAATTTGAAACCTTCAGTGCAGCTTTCTGTGGTCTGGTTATTGATGCAAAGCGTCAAGACGCTGGCCAGAATCTTATATGCTTCCCCATGGTGAGTCCGGGGGGAGGAGAGCCGTTTGATTGGGTGGAATGGTGGCGGGTGGGGACCCCACCATCTTCCCACCTCCACCCCAATCAAGTCTGTGGTAGGAAGGCCCTTGGACTGCCTTCCCACCCACCAGCAATTGAGACTCTTAAGTGGGCAATGAAAGACCTCATGCCACCATCGCTGGTATTAACCATGTGGGGAGCACGACAAACTCATGTGGGGTTGCTTGTGTGCTCCCGGTGGTAGGGAAATTGGGGGGGTCCCTTGTTCAAAGGCACTCAGCGCCTGATTGAAGGATACAGCATCGGGCAAGACTTGGGGGGGGCACTGAGAGTCACCCCCACTGCCCTTGCTGCCAACCTCCCCCCGCCACCCCACCCAGCTATTGCTCACCTGTGGCCTAGGATCCAGCGACATACTGGGCCTTGGGTCGGTGTCATACTGGCAGCAGCCAGTGCCTCCCTGATGGCACTGCCAATCAATGGAACTGCCTGTGTCTGATTCGCTAGCAGCTCTAAGTAGGTGGGTCCTCCACCCATTGGGCCCTCGGTCCTGGACAAGTCAAATGCCTGACTGACATGTGATGCGGCTGGGAAAGGGGTCTTGCCGCTCTCCAGCCAGACACTGAGATCCCCATCACCTCCTCAAGATTGTAGCCACTGGGAAGTTGATCAGTTAACTCTCCATTTTGTAAATGGTAGTTTTGATTCTGGGCTAGCTATAGGTTACAAGAAATGAAATAAAGACAATAGGGCTCAGTTGAGTCACCCTGGCAATGTAGGTTAAGGATGCAGAAGTATTGAGATTCTCTGTGAATTAAAACAATTACACACACACTCACAGCCTGTTCACCTGTAAATGTTGAATGAAAGCACTTACTACAAATTTACATCAATTTTGCATTCCAAAAGATTTTATTCATTATGCACTGTGATGTCAGCCATGACATCCTTAGAGGTAGCAGGTTGTAAGTTCAATTTTACTCCAGGGACTTGAGCTCAAAAATCTAGCTGTTGCGCCAATGCAGTACTGAGGGAGTGCTACATTGACTGAGATGCTGTCTTTTAGATAACATGTTAAACTGAAGCATAGCTATCCTCTCAGGTGGATGTAAAGGATCCCATGGCACTATTTCAAAGAAGAGCAGGGGAGTTATCTCCAGTGTCTTGGTCAATATCTATTCTTCAATCAACGCCACTAAAAGCAGATTGTCTGGTCATTATCACATTGCTGTTGGTGGGAGCTTGCTGTGCGCAAATTTCACACAATACAACAGTGACTACACTTCAAAAGTACTTCATTGGCTGTAAAATGTTTTGGGACATCCTGAGGTCATGAAAGGTGCTATATAAATGCAAGTCTTTCTTTCTGGATCAGAAGAGCCAAGGAACTGCTGCAGGATCCAATCTGACCATTTACTGAAGTTCCACTTCACTCAGAAGCAGAAATATTGATGAGCACCTGGGACTACAAACCTCAACAGGCCAGAGAAAACATAGCAACATGCTGGTAGGAGAGTTAATGTATGTCGGGGCAGAATTGGAGTTTGAAGTTACAGAATTACAGAGCAAACTAAAGTTCCAAAGAAATTGCTCCAGATATTGGAAGTATTCCCAAAATGAGAAATTTGTCCTTGTAATCTGAAGGGCCTATTCTAACCCAACAGACTCCCCTAGTCAGGATTTTCACCTTCAGACTGTTTCCTTTCTTGGAAAATTCAGTCCGTGGGGCAGTAGGATTTTCGCTGGAGTTATTTCCCTGGCTCATCTTCAATGTCCTAATCCAAATGGTTCAAGTTTAAATCATCAGTTTTCTTTGAAAATTAAAATATGGTTTCTTTCTCCTTCAACTTCATTCTCAATGACTGCTTGAACAAACTGGCTAGCAAAGAATAACAGTTGTCAACTGGTACATGAATTTTCCAGGATGGAGTTTTGATTTTAAAACACGTCACACAAGGGCGGAATGTAATGCCTTCCCCTAAGTTTGGTGGAAGGGGGGGGGCAATTAATTGGGCAGGAGGGTGGCGGGTGGGGATCCCAATGCTTTCCTGCCTCTACCTTGATTAAGTCCTGGGCGGAAAGACTCATGGATGGCCTTCTTGCCCTGCCACCAATTGAAGCCCTTATGTGGGCAACTAATGCCCACTTAAGGACCTCATTCCACCTCATTCACCAAGCTGCATTCTTGAGCATTCTGTGGTACACAGCATGAGCCATATCATCCCCATCAACACTATAACCCCTTCTGGATAAAGCTGTAACTTCATGAGTGTTGAATATTTGCACCTCACACCTTTGCCTACAACATCTATCTCTCCAAAGGTTTCATGGGCATTTTATTCTCCCTCCTTTGGGCTGAACATTGCAAAACAAAATCTTCTAACTCATGGCCAGCTTGCAAACTCACCCATCAAGATGGTCAAATTTTGTATGAGAAGAAACTGATGCATTGCTCATGGGAGAGCTCCCCAATATCCTTTAAATTGTGGTTTTACTCCCCAATTACTTGCCGCAAAGGGGCAGCATGAATGGGTTGACAAGGGGCCCCACACAGAGACAGTTCTGGGAAGATGTGTCAGTAAGTGCACGTTAAATGTCACGGCTCTTTCATTGTACAGTATTTATACCCTGTTGACAAATGAATGAACTAACACGTCACACTTGTTTACCTGATCGGGAGAAATTGATTTTTGTAACAGGATGAAAGAAACCTGTACAAGGACTATCCAAGGATTGAAAGAAATCTCTGCTTAAACATGGCAAACTGCAGTACCCTTCTGAGGCCTTCCAGTATTTCCTCTCAGCTCATGGTCTTGAGGATCTTGCAACAAAACTTGGCAGCTTAATGGAATTCAGACATTCATCCCACACCTTTAACATTTGGGAAGACCCAGTGTAAAATTCACCATCTGTTGGTGACAGGAGCCACAATTCAATAAGCTATCAGACAATTCCCAATTGAAGGCAGTGTTTGAAGTCTGGGGGAAATCCCAAAGATAACAGAAAGTGTCTTAAGTTCCCAAAGGCACTAGGTCCTTAACATCTTGTCACAACTTCCTGGCGATAGTGCGCTGTAATATCAAGCCCCACTACTCCCCGAGCCGAGACAAATGTGAAAAGTTTGATTAGACCACCAAATTGCCCAACTGTTTAATTTAGATTAACAGAATATGAGCACCAGGTTTACAAAATAAACAAGTAAATAACTGTTTATTAAACAAATTATCTTTAGCCAGTGGCAAAAGAAAGAAATATGAACTGCTCACATGTAACTCTATAACTTAAACTTGACCCCTACACACAAGCACACACACAAACATACAAAATACAAACCATGGATTTTAGCGGTGAGATAAAGCAGTTCAATAGCACCAATCCGGGGTATGGGATTAGAAGTGTTGATTTTGATTGACGTCTTCCCAAATTCCTTGCCGTTCATTGTTAATGACACAAAATGGTTTTCCAGCACTTTCAGTCTGTAGTTCACCAGTTTAAAACTTGCTTTTCAATGCCTCTGTTGGTGATTGTCCCCTTTTCCTCTTGACAAGGGGTTTTTCAGAGAGAGCAGGTTATGAAGAGAAAGCCAGCCTTGTAGATTTACTGGAATCTTACACACAGAAGAGAGAAGTTTTAGGTGTGTTCTCTTTGCAGGCTAGGATCTCTCTGCTCACTGTTATCACAGAAAACCTTGGTCACTTGATCAGGAGCCAATTAAAAATGGTCCCCTTTCCGGCACCATTTTGTCCAACCTGGCACTCTCTTCCAGGAGATAGCAACATTGTATATTCCTCATCTTGTTCCAGTGAACATGTCTTTCAACTGCAGCCATGGTACTTTTTAAAGCCACAGTCCAATTTTTAAAACCAGTCCCACGGAAATAAAGAAAAATAAAAAGATATGTTCCTTACATGCCTCCACCCTTAAAAGGGGTGTTTCATTTCAAAAATGCATTTCATCACAAGGATTGTGACACATGGACAACAAAACACTAGACTTACATTCATTCATTCTTCTTCCCCCTTATACAATTATAAGCATTTCCTACCCCTTTAACTTATTTCAGTGTTTTACACCTGGGGCACAGCATCCGCAATCACATTATCTTTACCAGCAATATGAACAATCTTTACATTAAATGGTTGAAACAATAGACTCCATCTAAACAGTCTCGCATTTGGAGTTTTAAATTTTTCAATGAACGCCAGTGGATTATGGTCAGTGTAGATTAGTGTTTCCTTGTTCTCGTGTCGGACATAAACTTCAAAGTGTTGAAGAGACAACAACAATGCTAGAGTTTCTTTTTCTACTGCAGAGTACTTCCTCTGATATTGATTTAGTTTCTTGCAAAAGTGCCCCACCAGCTTCTCTATCCCTAATTTATCATCTTGCAATAGGACTGCACCTATCTCCAAGTCACTAGCATCAATTGCCATTTTAAAAGGTTTGGTGAAGTCAGGGGCGGCCAACACTGGTTTATTTGTTAAAATCGCCTTCAGCTTTTCAAAGGCTGCTTGGCATTCTGCTGACCAAACCACTTTTGCCTGTTTTCTTAACAAATTGATGAGAGGTACAGTTATTGTGCTGAAGTTAGGCACAAACTTTCTATAAAACCCACACATTCCCAAAAACCTCATGATTTCTCATTTAATTTTAGGAATGGGGAATTCTATTAGAGTATTCGCTTTTGCTGTTCTCAGCAACACTTGCCCTTGTCCTACCATGTGACCTAGGTTACATTGCCTTTGCAAATTCGCTTTTGGCCAGATTTATGACTAAGCCAGCCAACTGCAATTGCTTAAACAGGTCCTCTAATTGCTTTCCATGTTCTTCTCATGTGTTACCATATATTATGACATTGTCTAAATAAACCACACAGTTAGGTACTTCAGCTACAAATCAATTCATAAGTCTCTGGAATGCAGCTGGGATGTTTTTAAGCTTAAATGGCATGACTCGACATTGGTACAATCCACTTGGTGTAACAAGGGTGGGTATTTCTTTAGCCTTTGATGTTAATGTTACTTGCCAGCACCCCTTCAATAGATCAATTTTAGAAAGAAATGAGGCACTGCCCACCCTATCAATGCAAACCAACCTCTAACTTAGGAATTGGGTACAGATCTGTTTACGTTACTGCATTCACTTTCCTCTAGTCTATACAAAATCTAGTGGATCCATCGAGCCTAGGAAGCAACAAGACCAGTGAACTCCAGCTGCTTTGGCTGGGCTCAACCAATTTATTTTCCGGCATATATTTGATCTCTGTTTCTAACTGAGCTCGTTTTTCTGGGCTCAACCGATGTGGATGTTGTTTTATCAGCACTGAACCTCCTACGTTCACATCACGTTTAATTAAAATAGTGCATCCAGGTGTATCCCTACAAATTCCCTTATACTTCCTAAATAACCTTATTAAATCTTCTCATGCTCCTTCCTCTAAATATGAGAACACAGTACCTAAACATCCCATTATGTTTGTATTGGCTAGTCGAATTGTAGGTGGTTCATTTTGCGCACTGTCTATTTCTCGTTCTACCTGATTTTTACTGTCTTTCTTATCCTCCACTATTCCTACCACCTGGTACATCTTTCTGATCATCTCCTCTGTGATGATACTGCTTCAGCATGTTTAAGTGAAGTAACTGTTTCTTCTCCTACACTCAGGAGTGTCTATCAGATAAGTCACTGCACTGATCCTCCTAACTATCTTGTAGGGACCAATGAATTTCACTTTCAGGTGTTCACCCTGCAAAGGTAATGGGCAGAATGTTTCTGTTGGCGAACTGGGGGCGGGGGGGCGAGACCCGCAAGCCAACACCTTAAATGATGCGGGATGACGTCAGATGGAACTCCCGACATCATCCCGCATCATTTCCATTTTCAGGTCGGTGACCTATTAAGGCCATTAAGAAACCAATTCAGCTCATTACTGGACCTGCCCGTCCAACCTTAAGGTTGGCGAGCAGGCCAGGAACCCAGGTGGGCTTGTGAAAAAACATGAAACCTCAACCACTGGCGGGATGAGGCTTCATGAGGGATTTTAAATTTTAATGAAAGGTTGCAATAAAAGTAATGGACATGTACCAACTCATGTGACAGTGTCACATGAGGGGACAGGGCAGAGAAAGTTTTTAAACTCCTTTATTAAAAGTTTCAAAACGGAGCCTCAGGGAGATCTGTGCGCTCTTTCACACGCATGAACGAAAGAGCACACTCCCAGCTGAGGGAATCCCCCTCCGCCTGCACAGGGAGCACACAGCGCTTCCTGGCAGACATCACGCTGGGCGGGCCCACTCACGCCCACTCCCGCTTTTACCCCCCAACAGGGGGAGAATTTTTTCCGATAATGCCAATACCTGCTTGGAACATTCTAGTTGTAACATGTTTCTCTGCCCATTCTTTCATTTTGACTTGGGAAATTTTTAAATACTCTCGTGCTACTTTACATGCTCCTGTGAGTCTTTCTAGAAACACGGACATGTAATCCAACATGGGAGATTTCTCTTTCTGCTTTAGGAGCTTTTCCTTAGTCACTCACTTTTAATGGGCCTCTCATTTCATGACCATAGATCAATTCAAACGGACTCAATCCATGTACATTTGTTGGGAGAATCTCTGGGAGCAAATAGGAAGAAACCTAATCCTTTGTCCCAATCCTTTGGGTATTCAAGTTAATAGGTCTTAATCGTGGTTTTGAGAATCTGATGATATCTTTCTAAAGCTCCCTGTGTCTATGGGTAATAGGCAGTAAACATTAGCTGTTTGATACCCAAACTGCTGATTATATCCTGGAAAATTTTAGACATGAAGCTAGAACATTGGTCAGATTGTATTTCAATCGGTAAGTCATAACGAGTGAAAAACTGAGTTAACTTTTCCACTACCACCTCAGCTGTAATTGTCCTTAAAGAAATGGCTTCTGGAAATCAGGTGGTCATACCCATGATTGTCAGGATATATTGACGTTTGGCTTTTGTTTTGGGCAATAGTCCTACACAATCTAATACCCGTCTAAATGGTTCTTCAAAAACTGGTATGGGTATTAAAGATGCTGGTTTGATTATATGTTGAGGTTTACCTACTACCTGACATGTATGACACATTCTACAAAATTGCATTCTGCCTTTATGAAGTCTTGGCCAGGTAAAATGCCAAACATTGCAAACCAAGTATCAAGAACCAAAGTTCTTCATTGTGGGATTTTCTTTTGTTTCATCTCAGGAGTGTCCGCATTTGTGATGTGAGATCTGAAGTGACAAATATTTAGGTCTTTAAGATACATTCCCGTTCACAATTGGGGCCTGGTACTTCATCTTAATCAAGTACTCTGAAAGAACTGACATAGCTATAGCAATGCAGGAAATAGAAATGGAATCTTAGATTAACTACATTGCTGCAAAAGCATGTTTTGAGAGTTGACTTTCTGGATTTAAATATCAACCTCCCACATTTACAAGTTCCAGGAGATGACATTACAGCAACAGACAATAAAAAGTGTCTCATGGTGAACGATAAAACCAACAACATGCTTTTTACCTTTGACATCCCAGAAAGAGGGGCTCTTTGAAGGATTCTTGGAAAAAATGTCCTTCCATTCCCTCAACAACTGGCCTCAACATCTTGTTGCATTTGTAAAGGAAAACAGTGAGTGAAGATGAGACAGCAGAGTTGAAGAGTGTTTAATGAGGAAAAGAAAGTAGTGCCACCTTAACTTCTCAGAAAGGCTCATTGCAATCACAGATTATTGCAGTACCAGTACTTTTTATAACTCCCTTGGTAATCTAGGTCAAAGAAGAGATGTCTAGCATTCAGAGCAGCAGCAATACCTTTTGACCGCTCAACGCAGGATGCATTGTTATTTCTTTTATCTATGACAAATAGCAATTTTGTTACAAAAAGTCAAATGACAGAAGCTCTTACATATCATCCCGTCAAACTAACCATGATGCCATGAACACTGAGGTCAAGCAGTTGTGGCATCATTGTGACATAAAACGACACGTGATGACATTGGGCATGCGTTCCTATATTGCTGTCTCGCAATATTTCATTCGCTAGGCGCGCCCACCAATAATTGATAGGCCTATTAAGACCATTAAACAGGTAATTAACATGAATGGTATGACATAGATGACTATGTGGGGGGGTAGGATTAGTAAGTTTGTGGATGATACAAAGATTGGCCGGGTGTTTAACAGTGAGGTTGAATGTCTTGGGCTACAGGAAGATATAGACGGGATGGTCAAATGGGCAGATAAGTGGCAGATGGAATTTAACCCTGAAAATTGTGAGGTGATACACTTTGGAAGGAGTAATTTGATAAGGAAGTATTCAATGAACGGCATGGCACTAGGAAGTTCTGAGGAACAAAGGGACCTTGGCGTGTGTGTCCATAGATCTCTGAAGGCAGAGGGGCATGTTAGTGGGTGGTGAA
The DNA here is from genome assembly GCF_017639515.1 of Carcharodon carcharias. Lineage (NCBI taxonomy): Eukaryota > Metazoa > Chordata > Chondrichthyes > Lamniformes > Lamnidae > Carcharodon > Carcharodon carcharias. The sequence continues at coordinate 2,997,211 of NC_054500.1, forward strand.
AAAGGCATATGGGACACTTGCCTTTATCAATCGAGGCACAGATTACAAAAGTAAGGAGGTCATGTTGGAGTTGTATAGAATCTTGGCGAGGCCACAGCTGGATACTCCTTCCAAAGTGTATCACCTCACAATTTTCAGGGCTAAATTCCATCTGCCACTTATCTGCCCATTTGACCATCCCGTCTATATCTTCCTGTAGCCCGAGACACTCAACCTCACTGTTAAACACCCGGCCAATCTTTGTATCATCCACAAACTTACTAATCCTACCCCCCCACATAGTCAACTGTGTGCAGTTCTGGTTGCCACATTATAGGAAGGATGTGATTGCACTGGAGGAGGTGCAGAGGAGATTCACCAGGATGTTGCCTGGGATGAAACATTTAAGTTATGAAGAGAGCTTGGATAAACTTGGGTTGTTTTTGTTGGAGCAGAGAAGACTGAGGGGTGACCTGATTGAGGTGTACAAGATTATGAGGGGCATGGACAGGGTGGATAGGGAGCAGCTGTTGCCCTTAGTTGAAGGGTCAGTCAGAAGGGAGCATAAGTTCAAGGTGAGGGGCAGGAGGTTTAGGGGGGATGTGAGGAAAAACTTTTTTACCCAGAGAGTGGTGACGGTCTGGAATGCGCTGCCTGGGAGGGTGGTGGAGGCGGGTTGCCTCACATCCTTTAAAAAGTACCTGGATGAGCACTTGGCGCAACATAACACTCAAGACTATGGGCCAAGTGCTGGTAAATGGGATTAGGTAGGTAGGTCAGGTGTTTCTCACGTATCGGTACAGACTCGATGGGCCGAAGGGCCTCTTCTGCACTGTGATTCTGCTCATTCAACTTAACATTTAGCGGGCAGGCAAAAAGGCCAAGCGTATGTTTTTTAGGAAGCCTCATCCACGAGGGGGATGAGGTTTCCTAAAGCTAATAATGATTATATGAAAACTTTTCCTGAAAAATAATAACATGTCCCATCTCATGTGACACAGCCATGTGAGGGGACATGTTTCATTAAGTTTTTATTGTTTTTATTTTTTTTTAAAGTGCTTCAATTTCCTTGAGGCAGCTCCCTGCCTCATGGAGATTGAAGCACCCTTTCACTCATAGAAAGAGCGCTGGACCCAACTCTCCCTCCTATCCCCGACTCTCCCTCCTATCCCCACCTGCACAGGTAGCACTGCTGCTCGCCTATTATGCTGGGAGGGCCTTAAGTTGCAACCAGTTCCAGATCCATCATTAGGACCCATGTCAGGGAAACTAAATTCTGTCCAACATTTAGCATCAATCTTGTCATTTGGGGTGGTTGAGAATGTAACATAACTGGGTCTTGCAAGCCCATATGACAACACACACTTTTTAAACATATTACAATTATTATTACTGTTGTTATCGATCTGTTGAAACACACCATAAAACCTCTTACGTATGCATCTAACCTAATCCACCATTAACACACAAACAGACTTACTGTTTATCAGGGTTTCTGGTTTCCGAGTAAGCTTAATACAATCTGTGATTAATGTCTGGTTCTTGTAAATTGGTATAATTTTGATATTTAACAGTAGTGGGTGGAATTGCCTTGAAATCTATGCTCTGAAATTAATGAAATAAAACTGGCAGGCTGGGAAGGCTTTAAAGACAAAGCTTCAGTGAAAGACTTATATTCACAGAGAACCTGAATTGATTATTTTGAAGGTCACGTCCTAAATTTTCAAAGTACTTTGAAAGAAATTTACAAATGGATATGGACAGGTTAGGTGAATGGGCCAAAATTTGGCAGATAGAGTTTGACGTGGATAAGTGTGAGGTTATCCATTTTTATCCAAGAATAAAAAGGTGACTTATTATATAAATGGAGAGAAACTTCAGAATGCTTCAGTGCAGAGGGATCTGGGTGTCCTCGTCTATGAATCAGGTTGTGTTGCACCATCTTTTCAGTTGACTGCACCTTATCCATTGTCATGAGTTTATCTTGGATACCAGATTTTCTGCACATTCTGGCCCAGTGACCGCTTTTGGCACATAACTTACAAGTGTCATTAAAAGCTGGGCTAAGTCGTGGCAAGTGTGACAAATCGCATTTAGTACAAGTTCTGCTCGGTGTGCTGAGATTGCTTAACACGGCAACATTAATTATTGAGCCCAAAGCTTGTATATGCTGCTGCTCGGCAACAATAGCTTCACACTTGCGTCCATCTTCAAGTAGGGCATCTATGGTATGACCTTTAGCTCTTTCCAGAAGGACCTTCCTGAAGGCTTTAATAGGAGTGGAGGCTAATGCAAGTTCCATTAGCCTTTCTGCTAATTCCTCTTCACTGAAATCGGACTAGACTCCGACACCTGCCCACAAACTGGTCAATCCATTCATGTGTTTGTTGTCCATAAGGCATGAATACAAGCTGATGGATGCGAGAGTTACCTCTGACTCTCAGCTGGTTTTCTCTGGGTCTTTCCGATCAGCTTCTGACAATCCTGACGAATTCACTCTTCGTAGGCCTCTTGTGTTATCCTTACAAATCTGTATATATCTGTAAAGGTGTAGTTATAGGTGAAGGAGTATTGTTATATAGTTCATCTTTTCTTGTTTAATAAATGTTTCCTTCCACTATGATCCCCAGCTGAGGTTACCCCTGGACAAGCCTGATCCCAGGGTGCAACTCAGCTTGATAGATCCTAACTTTTATTTGTTTGTTTAGACACGTGGAGAGGGGCCACTGAACAGTCACTGTAATCAGCTAGCAAACTTTTAATAAAATCATAAAACATTTATTAAACAAGAAAAGATGGTGCAACACTCCCCCAGTGCTGACCCTCCAACAGTGCAGCACTCCTTCAATACTAACCCTCCGACAGTGCAGCACTCCCCCAGTGCTAACCTTCCAACAGTGCAGCATTCCCTCAGTACTGACCCTCCAACAGTGCAGCACTCCTTCAATACTAACCCTCCGACAGTGCAGCACACACTCAGTACTGACTCTCCAACAATGCAGCACTCCTTCAATACTAACCCTTCCGACAGTCCAGCACACACTCAGTACTGACTCTCCAACAGTGCAGCACTCCTTCAATACTAACCCTTCAACTATGTACATAATTTCCAAGAATACAATCTGTCTAATCCAATTTCAACAATACTGAAAATTTAACAGGCTGGGTAACACATTTGCTTTTATTGTAATCACAACTAAAACACATAAATAACCGATATTACCAGAGTAATTTACCTGAAATGAGGCCACTGTCAACAAACACTTGGACCATTGACTGTCCAAGGCCTATAACTCGTCCCAAAGTGTCTCTGGAGAAACAATTCATTACACATCTCGAACAAAACTCAAGTATACAGAACAGGTGTCATCACCACCTTTTATGGAGCAGAATCCTGAATTCTGTGTAGAAAAGAAGTATGACTGTGGGAGCGCTCCCATCAACGCTGTCTTTGGTCCATCACGAGCAGCAGATGAACAGACTTGAGGCTGCTGAAGAAAGGCACAGACAGTGGAAGGAGTCTGCTTCTACCAGAGGCTATCCAAACCAGGAGTTCCTGTGCTCCAACTGCTCAAGAACCTGCAGATCGAGAATTAGCTGCTTCAGTCACCAGTGATCAGAAATAAGCCTTTACCTTCATTTTCACCTGCAAGAGACCTGTCACCATCAATTTCTCACTCCTTTCCTTCCTGCATACAGTTTTTTTTCCTCTCTACTCTATCATCTCGCTTCTTCACCACCTGTTGGGGGGTCAGCACTGAGGGAGCATTGCACTGTCAGAAGGTCAGCACTGGGGGAGTACTGCACTGTTGGAAGGTCAGCACTGGGGGAGTACTGCACTGTTGGAAGGTCAGCATTGGGGGAGTGCTGCACTGTCGGAGGGTCAGTAATGAGGGAGTGCTGCACTGTTGGAGAGTCAGTACTGAGCATGTGCTGTACTGTCGGAGAGTCAGTAATGAGGGAATGCTGCACTGTTGGAGAGTCAGTTCTGAGCGTGTGCTGCACTGTCGGAAGGTCAGCACTGGAGGAGTGCTGCACTGTCGGAGGGTTAGTATTGAAGGAGCGCTCCACTGTTGGAGGGTCAGTACTCAGGGAGTGCTGCACTGTCAGAGGCTCAGTACTGAGGGAGCGTTGCTCTGTCAGAGGACAGTACTGAGGGAGTGCTGCACTGTTGGGGGTCCAGCACTGAGGGAGCATTGCACTGTTGGAGGGTCAGCACTGAAGGATTGCTGCACTGCCGGTGGATCAGTAATGAGCGTGTGCTGTACTGTCGCACGGTCAGTACAGAGACAGCACTGCACTATCACATTTCCTGATCCTGATCACTGTCCAGTCACTCTTGTTGAAATCTGTGCCCTTTTCTCAGGTATGATGTTTAACTACAGTGCCTGTCACAGTCAAATAGCCCATCTACACCCACTGACGAAGCAGCAGAGGGTGACTGCAGAATGGTGTGGAGCTAAAGGGGAACAAAACTGGCAATGTAAGAATGCTGTCTTTGTGTAATGTATATTGATCAATTTAAATGATATATATCCAAATTCATCTTTAAAAAGAGATTGGGGGAATGGTTTCCTGAGGATGAGGTGTTGAGGAACAAGTCTGGAATCCTGGGATATATTCATAGCTGCTGTTCTCCCTTGTTGTTCCTCTATCTTTCCCCGTGGCTTCGGGTGCTGAGTTTAGGCCATGTCTTAGACCTCATTCTACCAGCAACAGGATTACTCAGTGTTTCGGATTGTGGTGTTTGTCTGGTTTGGTATCTGTTTGGTCACACTCTCATTTGTTGGTCATACCTGATATGATCTTGACTCTGGACATACACTGACGATGTCTGCTGGATTCCACGTGTCATCATGGGCGTTACGCTCAAACTTTTTGTCTGACGTTTAGGTTGGGTAATTCATTGCCCTCATGCTAGTCGTAGGCATCTTTCATCTTTCTCTGTTTTTCAAACAATGCATCACGTACTACTGGGAGTATAGATGAGACGTGACAGGGAAGGGTTCTCCGCACTTGTAATATGCCCAATAATAATTTTGCATCGGTTCCACAGTATGATGAAGTTTATAAGTTCGGAACGTGTATACACATTTGTTTCAGACGGTGCTGTGTACACATTTGTTTCAGACGGTGCTGTGTACACATTTGTTTCAGACGGTGCTGTGTACACATTTGTTTCAGACGGTGCTGTGTACACTTTTGTTTCAGATGGTGCTGTAAAGCCTGCCGGCTGTTGATCAGAGTTGCAGAGTTAGGTGATCTTCTCACAGTGTAAGCAGGGGATTTCCACTGGGGCTCTCTGTGGCCTTTGTCCTTGCCCTGACGATACCCTGAATGGTAACCAAGGACAGGTGCATGTCGGGAGGCCTGCTAACACTTTATAAAATATCTGGGATGACCAGGGAGAGTTGTCATAGCGACACGCGAGTGTAATGGATCCCAAGGATGGAATCTCTGAGCCATTGTACACAGTGATTTTGACAATAGTTGGTTGAACCATCACTTGTCAGTTCTGTGGATATATACATTTGAGTGTGCAACGTGAAAGGATGTTTGCACCAGCACTTGTATATGGGGAGACGGTAGCCTAGTGGTAACATCACTGGACTAGTAATCCTGAGGCCCATGCATTCAAATCCCACCATAGCAGCTGGTGGAATTTAAACTCAATTAATAAATCGGGAATTGAAATGGTGACTATGAAACTATCATTGATTGTCATAAAAACCCATGTTCTTTAGGGAAGGAAGGAAATCTGCCATCCTTACCTGGTCTGGCCTACATGTGACTCTGAAGTGGCCCATTTCAAGGGCAACTAATGCTGGTCTTTCCAGTGATACCCACATTCCATGAAAGAAAAAACAATTCAGGGCATATAATCTGGATGGTCCTGTGTTGAATGTCTGCTCACTTTGTGTATTGATGTTCTGGTATTCCTCATCATCTGACTGCATAGCTTGTCCTTTATTGATCTTGTTATGTTTGGTGTGCATTCTTAGTTGATTGGAATGCTGTACATTTCTGGCTGTGGTTTCTTATGAGGTTGTTGTTCTGGCCTTTGCTTTCTGCTTTGATACTTCTAGTGTCCTCTGGTGCCACATGCCTTGCATAAGTCATTGAACGCTGGGTGGTTTCTGGGTGCAAGTGTGAGACCGCACTGCCTGCATTGCTCACTAGGCTTGGCCATTGTTGGCTATTGTGCCCATGGTGGATGAATTACACATAGCCTATAGACTCTGTCTGCACAGTATGGCTTCTTGCTGTGTAGTGGTGCTTCCATACTGTAACCTTTGGGTTGGTCCAAGAGATTATTTTGGAACACAACTAAGGGGGTAGATGCTATCATGAGTTGATTATTCTATTGGCCAGATCTGCTGCTGTAAAGTCATAATCGTGCTCCTTTTCTCTATATCTGGTTGTGAATTGAGCTCTGGCCTCTGTTGGTTGTTGTCTAAAGGACATGAATTCCAGATGGTGTATTCAGAGGTTGATTTTCATTCATAGTTGATCTTCAAGCATTGACCATATCTTGCCTGGATTTTTACAGTCCGACAGACCTGAAGTGTTCTGTCTGTGGAGGTCTTCACTGTCTATAGAGATTTTAATCTTTGTGGCTTGTCTATCTGGTTCAGAAAATCGAGAACCAGAAGATAAATCTCTACACATTGTCCATTGTAGAAACAGAGTGGCATTTTTTCTCAGGATTATTAACAGTATCAGGAATGTGAACAAATATTCAGGGTTTACACAGCCCTTCAGGACTTTCTTTCTGTGGCTCCCTGACTTGCAGTAACTTAACTGGCCACAGCCCTAACTGGTCACTGCTTGCCTGAAATGGTGGCACTATTGAGCTGCTGCTTCCTTCCTGGGCTTTGTAGATGCTCTGGCCACGAAGCAGTAATTTTGGCATGAAAATGGACTGCAGGGTTGAAAAGATAAAAGACTGTTTATAGTCTTCTTCAAGCTGTTAGGAGCTGTTGGAAACTGTCACGAGGTGAACTCTTCCTTTTGGGCCCAGTCATGAGTGTTTAATCACCCCCTGAACTCCTGAAGAGATGGCCTGCAATGGAGTTCTGCCTAGAATCAGCTCTCTAATGGCTGTTCCTGCACACACCTTCGCAGCAGGTAGATTTAGACCACACATGCTCTCCTAAATTTGAACAATCCTACAGAGATTTGATGGCTGCTGGTTGGAGTGAGGTGTGATGTCCTAGAATGAAGGTACTGTGTGTAGGATTCTTACAGTGGTGCAGAATTATTTACATACTTAACACTGTGAGTCCTTGACAGTTGTTTCACTTCTACACCAGAAGGTCTGTTGCATGAGAAAGGGTTGAGGCTTATATATTTCTTAATTCAATCTTCAAAAATCACTGTCTATGACCACTGCCACAATGTTGTGTTCTTCTGCTTATTGCAAACCTTCCAATCATACAAGGATTAGTAAAACAATAATGTGGGTTCCTTATTTGAAGGCTAAACACAGATAAGGGTAGCTGGGAGGCTATGTTGACATGCCTGACCCGTAGGACTGCTGCTGTGTTATGCTGCAGAGTCATGGTATTATACATCACATCCTGTCTCGTAGTGGGTAGTCATGGACAGCATGTTAATATATGTTCCTTTAAAGGTACATGCACATCACAAGACAACAGTGTGTGCAGTCCCTCACTCCACTATCAACGTTAGGCTGTTAAATACACTCAATTCTTCTACCATGTCCAATCTGTCATCAACAGACGCTACAATGTTATGAATTTTATTAAGTGTTGGTGAATGGAAGGTGAGGGACAGAATCTGAACAACTGTCTCCCAGACCCCAGATAATACAAATGGTCACATTCCTTGGGATCTGGAATTTTTTAATCACAGGACATTCCTGACCTGACTCCACAATGGGATTTCCATCACCACAAGGACTGCAATGGTTCGGGAATAAAGTCCTGCTTAACTCCGGGGGTAAGTACAGATGGACAATAAATGTCAGCATCACCTACATTGTCAACAAATAAATGAATTCATCAGAAACTACCTGTTGTTCCCACTTACCAATTAAAGGGGGATCAGTGGATGTGGTATATTTGGATTTTCAGAAAGCCTTCAATATGATGCCACACGTGGGGTTTGGGCTAATATATTAACATGGATTGAGGGTTGGTTATAGGACAGGAAACAGAGATTTGAAATAAATGGGTCATGTTCAGGAAGGTGTAACTAATAGAGTGCTGCAAAGACCAGTGCAATTTCAATGTGAATGTGAATTCTGTTTATAAAACAGTTGTTGGCAAGAATGCAGTTGCTGCATTCGTTCTGCAGTCACTTCCCATGTTCACCAATGTGGGAGCACCGTCACTATAAACACTGCAATGGTTCAAGTAGAGATGGAGAATAAATGGGGCTGTGGTAGTATCACCCACACTGAGAACGATTTAATAAATTCATCAGGAACTACCTGATGTTCCCGTTCATTCACCAATAGGATATTGTGCAAGTTACCATCTCACACAGGGAGTGATCCATGAGTTACACAGATAAAGTTGGTCCTTGATGTTCCTGAGACTGGGCTTGGACAAGGCCTGTAACAGTAATGCTGAGATATAGTGCATAGAATGAAATTTCGATCAGACAGTTTTTCCGGAGAGGAGACAATGCTTTCATTGGGTGATTATCTCAAGACTCTGCTGCTCTGAAGGGTTTGTGCTGAATGAGGAGTGACTTGCTGATCCCAATCCTGAGCTCAGCCTTTCCACTCATTAACCACAATACAGGGCCGATTTTCTCTTTCCTCCCTGACCCAGGCTGAGTGCAGTGGAAACTCAGTTAATGCTGGACAGCTCTGTCCCCAGGTGGTTTTGTTCTCCAGCCGCTCCATCCTGATGCTTAGGAGCTGAGTAAACTTCACTCAGTAAAGGCACCTTTGTTAAATGATCATCATTAGATGCTTCATTTGGATTGACGCTGTGTCCATTGTTTCCTGGGAGATAAAATCAACGCGGTTCAGGTTACATTAAAAGAATCCAACACTTTGGACAAGTCTGTGAAGGAATTGTTCAGGAGCACAAACTGATTAAACTACACTCAACATCCTGGGTACAATGGCAGCTGGAAAATGGGTCACAGGAGCTGCACGGTGATGGAGCACAGAGAAGAGAGGAGAGGAGGCTTATAGTGGAGGCAATGGGCATGAACTGAACACTCTACAGGAGCTGAGCTGCCTGAAGCATCAGACAAATAGAAAAATAACAGCTCATCTCAATATTGAAGATGAAGTGGAATTGATGAGGATCTCCATTAACAATGAGCTGGAAATGATGAGGATCAGGAGGAGGAGCAAGTTGGGAATGTCTGTGCTCTCCAGACCGATCCTGAAGTATTGAGAGGAGCCACAAACGGACAGGATATTTCCTGGCCTGTTCAAACCCAATCTAGCAGGGACCAAACAGGTTCACGAAGGCAGCAATATAAGGATAACGAGAGGTTTAGACTCCAATAATGCCTCCTCGGGAGGGTAAGAGGTGGACAGTGAGATGTGGATATTGAGGGAGACATGGAAATCCAAGTTGGCCTTCCCAGTGATCGAACCCACTGATATCTGGGATACACAGGGTGGTTCGAAAAAAATTGAGTGCAAGTGGAGATTGAGCCACACTTTCATTTAAATATCATCTTTATCATCCCACATTGCTTCACAGAAATGATCATCAAACAAAATGTGTGCAAGGAGCCACACAAATGAGGGGAATGAGGGCAGATGACCAAAAACCTGGTCAAAGAGATAGCTTGGAGCATTTTAAAAGAGGAGAAAGAGAGAGAGAAGCGTGGAGGTTTAGGGAGAGAATTTCTGAGGGTCCTGGCACTGAAAGACACAACTGCCAGTGTGGAGCGATTGAAATTAGGGATTTAGAAGGGACCAGAAGTTGGGAAGTGCAAAAGTCTTGCAGAGTTGTAGGGCTTGAAGAGGTTATAAACATGAAAAACCATAAAGCATTTCAATAAGGTGATGAATGTATGTTAGCAAGTGAAGGGAGTGATGGAAAGAATCCCCATGGGATCCTGGGCTGAACAGGATACATGTCCAAAGCAAATGAACTGGATATTGTAAAAGTCTGTCTGACAGGTACAGGGGCCTCGCTTCCTGCAGCCCAACATCTAGAGAAAGATGGAGGCCGTTTCTGGAGAGTGAGTGCAGCTTGATAGCACAGTTAACTCCTTCCTTCACTCAGTTTGACAGCTCTGTCCTTCAGGATACAGCCAGCTCAGTCACTGATGGTACTACTGAGCCACTCACAGTGGTGGACAGTGAAGCCAGAACTCAGTACATTCCATTTCCTTGCTACTCTGTGTTTCCTCCATGTGGTGTTCAATGTAAAGGAGTACTGATTCATCAGCTGAGGGAGGTAATCAGCAGGAGGTTTCCTTGCCAATGTTTGACCTCAGGCCATGAGACTTGGTTGGATTGAGAGTCAAGGTTATGGAGTCCTGGAGCTAATCCCTCCTGACTGTATACCACTGTGCTGCCTCCTCTGGTGGATCTGTCCTGCCAGTGGGACAGGACATACCCTGGGATGGTGATAGAGGAGTCTGGGATATAGCGTTGAATCTGCGAGTATGACTGTAGCACAGAACTCTCCCAACTTGGGTACCAATTCCCAGATGTTACTGAGCAGGAAGTTGCAGAGTTGACTGGGCTGGGTTTGCCCTTGCTGTGTTTTGATTCGATGCCAGTGATTCAGTTTTATTCTGGTTTTTGTTTCTACTGGTTTGATTCAAACTGGTTGAAGTGGCCGAGCAAGCTAGGGAGCAGTTAGAAGTCAACCAGGTTAATGTGGGACTGGAGTCACATATAGACCTGATGGGTAAGGATGGCGAGTTTCCTTCCCTAAAGACACACTAGTGAGCCAGTTGTTTTTTTCACTATTAGAGCAATTACAACTACCTATGTTTATAAAGCACCTTTAATATAATGAAATGTCCTAAGGCATTGCACAGAAGCATTATAAAACAAAGTATGACACCAGGTCATGTAGCGGTTAATTAGGATAGGTGACCAAAAGTTTGGTCAAAGAGATGGGTTTTAAGGAGTATTTTAAAGGGATGAAAGCGAAATAGAGAAGTGGAGAGGTGTAGGGAGGGAATTCTAGCACTTGGGGGCTGAGGCAGATGAGGGCACAGTCACCAATGGTGGAGCAATTCTAACTGAGGACAGAAGTAGAAGGAGTGCAGGGATCTTATAGGGTTGTGGGTTTGAGGCAAGAACATGGAGGAATTCGAAAACAAGGATGAGAATTTTAAAATCAAGTTGTTGCTTGACCAGGAACCAGTGTAGGTCAGCGAGCTACACTGATAGGACAATGGGACTTGCTGTGAGTTGAGACATGAGCAGCAGAGTTTTGAATGACCTCAAGTTTATGGAGGGTAGAATATGGAAGAACGGCCAGGAATGTGTTGGATCACTTTTATTGGGGCCTACTTTATATTTCTAAATTTTTATTTAAATAAACTGAATTTAAATTCTAAAAGTGTGATGGTGGGATTTGAACTGGATTAGTAGTCCAGGCCCCGAGATTACAGTATTAGTCTAGCAATATAACCACTACACTACTGTCCCCATATAATCAAAGATTAAATGCGGAACTTCTGGAACAGAAATCTCGTAGCTATTACAGAGAGATGAACATGTTGATGAAAGCACACCCATCCTCTTGAGAATCTGATACTCCCTGAGGTCAGAAACCATAACTGACCAGTTGCCTTGTTGCAGTTGTTCTTTAAACAGGTCTATTCTGTTTCTGAACCGTGGGTCTTGTGTCAAATCATCGCTTCAATTGACAAAGTTGCGCAAAATCTCCCGGTTGGATATCCCTGCAAATTTCCTGTAAATCTGAGACTGGGACATTCCCTTTGTAGGTTCAGGACGACATAACCTGGTCCCCAAGGAACCCAGAAACTGTGACAGGCAAGTAACCTGGAAAGAATTCCAAGTATTTATTCACAGATATAACCTCCCTGCTGGTACTTTACATCCCAACTTTCACATGGTTACACTGTGATGAATGATTTACAAGAAGTACTGGACAGTAACTCACTGCTTTCATTTCTGTGGGCTGGTATTCTATTAATGCTCAGGCATTAAGGGCCTTCAACTAAAACCAGCTTGTGCTGGACAGCACTTTGAGTCACATTTTCCATTTGTAGACATGCTGGAAACACATCAGGACAGTCACCTCCCCCAGCCTACCTCCCCAGGAGAGAAATCCCAGCCTGGGGTGCACGATGTTTTTTCACTTGTTCATGGGATATGGGTGTCACTGGCTGGGCCAGCATTTATTACCCATCCCTAATTGCCCTTGTTCAGAGGGCATTTGAGAGTCAACCGCATTGCTATGGGTCTGGAGTCACATGTCGTCCAGACCAGGTAAGGATGGCAGATTTCCTTCCTTAAAGGACATTGGTGAACCAGATGGGTTTTTACAATAATCGGCAATGGTTTCATGGTCATCATCAGATGTTTAATTCCAGATTTTTTTTTATTGAATTCGAATTCCACCATCTGCTGTGGTGAGATTCGAACCCAGGTCCCCAGAGCATTACCCTGGGCCTCTGGATTACTAGTCCAGTGACAATACCTGAGGTCAGGATCAGAAACTGACCCTGAAATGTAAAGACAGGAACGGGTGGGGGAGAGGATAGCCGAGGTTTTGGACAGGTTAGGGGGGTGGGGAACAATGACAGACAAGTACACTGTGTACGGGGTGAGGCAGCACCTGATGGTCTGAAAGGGCTGAGACAATATGGATCCTCACCTCCCACCACCACTAACCTATCAGACCTTGCTCCCCTCCCCAATACAGGACAGACTCTGCCCCTCCCAGGACCCAATCCTGTCCTGATGATGCCACTCCCCCTGCTCCCAGACAATTCCCACTTCTAATTGACTGTCCTAGACTTCCGATCCCAGTGCTCAGCACCCCATATCCCAGTTCGCCTGGATCTCAATTGTCCATCCCAGTGCCTCAGAGTGTTGCTCAGTATCCAGATGGTTCACATCACAGGGGTTAATCTGAAGACAGTAACTGTCTTCCTTTCAGCTCCCATGATCATTAGATGTGATGTGAACCTACTGTGTCCACCCTCTCAATGGGTTCACTTACACACAGCACCTTAAAACAAGATGCATCCCTAATACAACTAACACCATTTCTCCCAGTTATGTACACTGATTTCAGCCCCACCCAGCTCGATAAATGTTCTTTACAGGAGAAAGCTAGCCGCAGTCTGGTATAAATTCACAAGGTGAATCTGCTTACACTTCGCAAAGACGATAGCTGGCATAGAGAAATTTCACATGATGTAGGCTGGAGCTCTATGTTCATCACTCAGGTAGTGGTAATTTCATCTGAATGATGGAAAGAGCTCCCCTTGCTGCATCTTAAAAGACAAGTGAACTCAGAATAAAAAATCCGGTGGATTTGGGACTGAGGTTTATCCAGGCTTTGATGCTGAACCAAATCATCTGAGTAGTCTTAGCACTTACATGAATCACAGCATCACAGAATTGTTACAGTGCAGAAGGAGGCCATTTGGCCCATTGTGTCTGTACTGGCTCTCTGAATGAACAACTCACTTATTGCCATGGTTATCCTGGCTGGAACAACGAGAGCATCCCTTAACATTTTGGGGAAAAATAGCCATTGATGTTCCTAAGATCCTTACAAAATAAGAGACGGTCATTTATCTGCCACCTTACTGCTCACTACCTGTTGACTTTGTAGATAATGGTGAAAATGCAGTTGGAAGATGATGAACCAATTCCTGATGTCAAAGAGAGAATAGCAGGTGATTACTTCCAGAAGTCTTGTGAAGAGCCCCTCTTCCATGGATGTCAAATATCAAGGGCAGGAGCACTATTGTTGGCATTATCCTTCACCATGAAGCACTGTTTGTCGTCTGATGCAGTGAAGCATCTCCTGGGGCTTGTGAACACATTGTTTGGGAGACTGATATTTCAGTCCTCCAAATCAATTCTCAAAAAGACATTTTGCCGAAATAATGTAGGTTTCCACTTCTATTATCTGTATTGTAACACTCATGTCAGTGCATTCAAAAATTTTGATGACAATCATACGAACATATGAATTAGGAGCAGCAGAAGGCCATTTGGCCCCTCGAGCCTGTTGCATCACACAATAAGATCATGGCTGGTCTGATTATGGCCTGAACTCCACTTTCCTGCCAATCCTGATACCCTTTGACTGCCTCGTTAGTCAAAAATCTCTCTAACTCTGCCTTAGAAATATTCAATGGCCCTGCCTCTACCAGTCTATGGGGAAGAGAGTCCCACAGTGTCATGATCCTCTGGGAGAAAAATGTCTCCTCATCCCTGTCTTAAATGGGAGACCCCTAATTTTTAAGCTGTGTCCCCAGAAGGGGAAACATCCTTTCAACATCCACCCTGTCAAGTCCCCTCAGGATCTTATGGGCTGAATTCACTGGTCGGCGAGTGGGCCCTGGACTGAGACACCTGCTTTTTACCTTGTGCAGAAAGGTTTCACATCTGAGTGACACAAACACTGCTCATCAGCACATGGACCTAAAGGCAGGGAGACATTCCTGAGAATTTACTGACGTTAGTGAACATTATGTACAAGTGATTAACACCCATGCCCAGGCTGTGCAACTAATTATCCTTCACTATCCTAACCCTGCCGCTATGTCTTGGTGCTCCCCGGACATCCACAGCGGAGGTGGGGGCAGCTTGCTGACTGTGACGCCCTATCTGTGATGACTTTGGCGGACATCCTCTGGAGGGCCAAGACTTGGAGGCCCTGGCCTGCTTTCGGGTTCCTGCTGTGTGGCAGTGGCTCCCTCCTCGGCCTGTGGAGGTGGAGCTGCTGAGGTCACAGGAAGAGGGGAGTCAGATGGGCCGGTCACTCCCAGAGTCATCTAGGTGGATGGCCCTGCAGTGTGCACTTGCCGATCCTCCTGCCTATGAGTGCCCGAGGGCCACTGGCTGACTCTGTGAGTGGAAGGAGTAGCTGGTGTGAGATCGAGCTGCCCAGCATCCCTCTCATGTACAGACTGTTGGAGGCCAACTATGGCATCAGCGATGGAGTTGAGTCCGCGCAGCAGTGCAGGAGTAACGTCCTGGACCAAGGCCTCCACGGCGGCTGCCATCCTGCCAGTGTTGACCTCGGTGCATTGGCATGCTGGAGTTATCACCTCACAGTGAAGACAGACGGACCCTTCTATCCTGCCTTGCAATCTGAGGAGTGCAGCGGACATCCCTTCCTGATGTTCCCAAGCTTGCCTTTGCAGCTCCAGCAACTGTGACACGACCGAGTCCAAAGGTTCGTCATCTGACTGAGACTCAGCAATGTTCTGGCCCCCAGCAGTCCTCTGAGTGCCAGGGACCTGGGAAGTCCCTGTCTCCGCCTGCTGTGGATCAGAAGGTGCAATGTGCTCTTGGTTGTGATCTTGGGGCTATTCTAAAGCTAGGCCCCACCAAGGTGTGTGTCTCTGCACTGGTGGAGGGCGTGGGTGAGCGCTGTTATGGGAATTCAGGGAGGGTGCCTTCAGAGGTTTCTTTGGGGCTTGCTTGAAGGTCCTGGGTCATGGACTCTGTCGGCTGTTTCACAGATGTGCCTGCAGAAGCAAGGGGAGATAATTGGTGCATGGCAGTGGCCTGTGAAAGAGGACACATCACTCACTGCATGGTTGTCTGATGGATGTTGCACTGCTGGATCCTCAGTTGGTAGAGCAGCGCCGACCCCACCATCAGCACAGGGACCAGTCCCGGTCATCGCCTGTCAGCTGGATGGCTCTGTTTTCAAATCCTGACAGAACTTTGATCTGTGGCATCCCTCCAGCTGTCTGTGACCTTTCCCTCCTGCTGTGTGCCAGTTTGTCCTGCATGGATAGAGATGGGGAGAGTGTATCAGGGCGCCTGCCGGGCCAGATGATTAGTATGTCTGGACCGTGTGGGTGATGAGTGGTCCCATGGACGGGATGAGGACAATGACAGTGTGTGTGAAAGACTGAATGATGATGTCCCTTGAGCTGGCAATGAGTGAGGGCCCTGTGGGTGTGTGATGGGTTTGTGAGTGTGTGAATTGGGAGTGATGAAAAGAGTGACTTACCCTGGCGGAACAGAGGAGATCATTCACCCTTCTGAGGCCCTGGGTGGCTGTCCTCCTCTGCATGGCGTTCGCACTGACCACTGCTGCCACCGCCTCTCAAGCCGGGTTGCTGACTTTGCTGCCCACCTTTGCGGCCAGAGCGGGGATAGAGCACATCCCGGCGGCCTCCACGGCATCCAGCAGTTGCTCGAGGGAACCGTCGTTGAAGCAGGGACTGCAGTCTTTTTCCTTTGCTGGCCATGTCTCCCAGGCAGTGGTGGTGAGCTGGTGGCGATGAGCGCTTTGCCTTTTAAAGATGGTGGCCAGTGTGATGCAACAGCGGGATGATGGTGAGTGGGCGAATGAGAGCCCGCCTGCCGCCGAAATGGCGTGTTTCCTGGGAACGCAGGCTCGGGAAGATATCGCGTGAAAGCCCATCATTTGTATCGGCGGGTAGGACTCCATTTTACCCACCTGCTACCGCACCTAGTGCAATCCTGGGAAAATTCAGCCCGAGGTGTGGTCTAACTAATGACTTGTACAGTTTTAGCAAGACTTCCCTATTTTTATACATTATACGTCTATGTGCTTCCCTATTACCTGCTGAACTTGTATGTTAGTTTTTTGTAATTCATGCACGAGGACCCCCAAGTCCCTCTGTGCTGCAGCTTTCTGCAGTCTTTCTCCATTTAAATAATATTCAGCTCCTCTATTCTTCCTTCCAAAGTGCATACCTCACATTTTCCCACATAATATTCCATCTGCCACGTTCTTGCCCACTCAATTAACCTGTCTATATCCCTCTGTAGACTCTTGGTATCATCCTCACCACTTGCCTTCCCACCTATTTTTGTGTCATCCACAAACTTGGCGATAGTAGATTCATTTCCTTCATCCAAGTCATTAATATATATTGTAAATAATTGTGGTCCTAGCACTAATCCTTGTGGCACTCCATTAGTTACAGGTTGCCATCCTGAAAATGCCCCCCTTATCCCAACTATCTGTTTTCTATTAGTTAGCCAGTCATCTATACCATGGGCTCTTATCTTATTAAGTAGCCTTATGTGTGCTACTTTATTGAACACCTTTTGGAAATCCAAATATATTACGTCTACTGGTTCCCCTTTATCCATCTTGCTTGTTACCTCCTCAAAGAATTCTAATAAATTTGTCAGACATGATTTCCCCTTCTGCTTGATTAGATTATGCATTTCTAAATGCTCTGCTACTACATCCTTTATAATAGACTCCAACATTTTCCCAATGACAGATGTTAAGCTAACTGCCTTATAGTTAGCCGTTTTTTGTCTCACTTCCTTTTTGATTAAGAGTGTTACATTGGCAGTTTTCCAATCCTCTGGGACTTTTCCAGAATCAAAGGATTCTTGGAAAATTATTACCAGTGCATCCACTATCTCTGTAGCTACTTCCTTTAATATCCTAGGATGCAACCCATCAGGTCCATCAGCCTTTAGCCCCATTAGTTTCCCTAGTAATTTTTCTCTTGTGATAGTTATTGGACTTATTTCCTTCCCCCACCGTTTTCCCCATGATAATTTAGTATTTTTGGAATGCTATTAGTGCCGTCAACTGTGAAGACTGATGCAAAGTATTTATTCAACTCCTCTGCCATTTCCTGGTTCTCCATTATTATTTCGCCAGCCTCATTCTCTAAGGGACCTATACTGACTTTGGCCTCTCTCTTCCTTTTTATATATTTAAAGAAGATCTTAGTGTCCATTTTCATATTACTTGCTAGTTTACCCTCAAATTTTATTTTCTCCCTCTTTATTAATTTTGGTCATCTTCTGTTGGTTTTTAAAACTTTCCCAATCCTCTGGCTTACCACTAATCTTTGCCACATTGTATGTTTATTCTTTCAGTTTAATACTATCCTTAACTTGCTGGGTTAACCATGGTTGGTTTATCCCCTTCCTACAATCCTTCTTCCTCACATGGATATATCTTTGTTGTGAGTCAGAGCGATTTTCTTAAACGTCTGACATTGTTCATCAACCGTCTTTTCTGCTAACCTCCTTTCCCAGTCCACTCCGGCCAACTCTGCCCTCATTCCTTTATAATTACCCTTATTTAAATTTAGCACAGATGTTTCCGAACTAAGTTTCTCACTCTCAAACTGAATGTTAAATTCCATCATGTTATGGTCACTGTTTCCTAGGGGATCTTTTACTCTGAGATCATTAATTAAACCTGCCTCATTACACATTACCAGATCCCTGGTTGGATCCACAAGATATTGTTCTAGGAAACTGTCCCGAATACTATCAATGAATTCTTGCTCATGTCTACCTCTGCCAATTTGATTTTCCCAGTCTACATGGAAATTAAAGTCACCCATGATTAATATACTGCCTTTTTCACATGTCCTCATTATTTCTTGATTTATTCTCTGTCTGACAGCATAGCTACTGTTAGGGGGCCTATAGACTACTCCTATCGGTGTCTCATTCCTCTTGTTATTTCTTACCCCGCCCATATGGATTCCACATCTTCTGATCTAAGATCATTTCTTGCCATCGTACTTATTTCATCTCGTACCAACAAAACTACCGCACCACTCTTTCCTTCCTGGCTGTCCTTTTCAAAAGTCACATATCACTGAATATTTAGTTCCCAGATTTGATCTCCTTTTAACCATGTCTCCATAACAGCTATAAGATCATACCCATTAACCTCTATTTGTGCCATTCGTTAATTTATTTTGTTCTGAATACCACGGGCATTTAAGTAAAGAGTGATTAATTGTGCCTTTTTACCATTTTTCCCCTCTTTGACCCTATTTGCTGCTGTTTTTTAATGTTTGTACACTCTATCACTTCCTGTCACACTCTGGGTATCATTAACCTATGTCGGAACCCTGCAATGCCGCCTTTTCCTTTTGCTTTGTAAACCTACTTATCCCCTCTCCAGAACTCTCCCCCCTCTATTTAGCATAAAGCCCTCTCTACAGCTCTAATTATTCAATTCGCTAGGACACTGGTCCCAGCCCGTCCCACCAGAACAGCTCCCTTCTACCCCAGTACTGATGCCAGTGCTCCATGAAGTGAAACCTATTCCTTCCACAGCAATCTTTCAGCCACGTTTTTAACTCCTTGACTTTATTTACCCTTTGCCAGTTTGCTCGTGGTTCAGGTGGTAATCACCAGATTATTACCTTGGAGGTTCTGCTTTTTAATTTAGCTCCTAACTGTTCAAAATCTTTCAGCAGAACCTCCTTTCAGGTCCTATCAATGTCGTTGGTACCAACAGGTACAATGACAACTCCAAGTTTCTCTCCAACCCTGAGGAGATGTCCTTAACCTTGGCACTGGGCAGGCAACACAACTTTCAGGACTCACGCTCACGGCTGCAGAGAACAGCCTCTTAAACACCACTATCATACCTGCTTCCACCACCTCCTCTGGCAGCGAATTCCAGGCACTCACTACCCTTTGCGTAAAAAACTTGCCCCGCACATCTCCTCTAACGTTTTCTCCTCTCACCTTAAATCTATATCCCCTAGAAATTGACTCTTCCACCCTGGGAAAAAGCTTCTGATTATCTACTCTGTCCATGCCACTCATAATTTTGTAAACTTCTATCAAGTCGCCCCTTAATCTCCGTTGCTCTAGTGAGAACAATCCGAGTTTCTCCAACCTCTCCTCATAGCTAATAACCTCCAGACCAGGCAGCATCCTGGTAAACCTCCTCTGCACCCTCTCCAATGCCTCCATATCCTTCTGGTAATGTGGTGACCAGAATTGCACGCAATATTCCAAGTGTGGCCTAACCAAGGTTCTATACAGCTGCAGCATGACTTCCCAGTTTTTATACTCGATACCCCTGCCGATGAAGGCAAGCATGCCACATGCCTTCCTGACTACTTTATCCACCTGCGTTGCCACTTTCAGTTACCTGTGGACCTGTGCACTTAAGGGTTCTGCCATTTACTGTATAATTCCTACCTGTATTAGACCTTCCAAAATGCATTACCTCTCATTTGTCCGGATTAAACTCCATCTGCCATTTCTTGTAACTGCTGGACAATTTCAGGGGCTGAGGCTCCTTAAATGCTACCCCCTGGCTCCCCTTACCTGCCTCACCTGCAGTCACACCCTCCTGTCCCTGATAACAGGCCAAATTCAAATTATCTAACCTATGGCATGTGACCAACTCTTGGAGCAGACTGTCCAGGTAACCTTCCCCCTCCCAGGTGCAATTATGCATTTCTATGCTATTACATCCTTTAGAACAGACTCCAACATTTCCCCAATGACAGATGTTACGCTAACTGGCTTATAGTTACCTGTTTTTTGCCTCCCACCCTTTTTGAATAAGGGTGCTACACTGGCAGTTTTCCAATCCTCTGGGACTTTTCCAGAATCTAAGGACTCTTGGAAGATTGCTTCCTTCCTTAAGGAGTTAACTCCTTAACTCAGATCCAAAGCTCCTTGAGCTGTAAACACTCACTCCAGATGTGTTTGTTCTGGATCACCTTGGTGTCCAGCAGTTCCCACATACCGCAGCAGCAACACATTACCCATACTGCCACGCTACCTTATTTAATTTAATTAATTAATTACTCTAGTATCCGTGCTCTTTACACTTTATTGAAGTTAATTATTTACACCAGCATCAATCTTAAACTTTACAAGCTATTGTTGTGAAAGAGAAAATAAAGACCAGAGATCTAAACACTAACTATTGACCTTAATTTTAATCTAAAGATAGAAATGCTCACCAGTCCAACTCACATCAGCTGCTCTCCATGCTTTTTTAAATTGAAGTCTCCCTGCTCTGTTTTACATAATGTCCACACGCTCACCGACTTTCTGTTTTAAATAAAGTCCACACACTCACTGACATCCCAGTAACAGCCACCAGCTCCCCTCCAGCACGATTCCTCCCCCAGTGTCTGAGCCATGGGGTGAGAGACGGAAGGAAGGATTCAGGCTTCACTGCGGGAGACTGAGGAAGGAAAACAAACACAATGCTCACCTCACTCTCAGGGTGTTGATAAGGTGCGGCGGTGCCCAGATACTCCTCGGAGAGATTCCTTCAAGCATTACCTACTCGACCGGACTTTATTCAAGATTCCCACCACTCGCGCTCCTCATTCACCAACCGTCCACTGGGACTCATAGGGAGGTTATGTTTCTGTTGTACAGGGCATTGGTGAGACCACATCTGGATTATTGTGTACAGCACTGGTCTCCTTATTTAAGGAAAGATGTAAATGCATTGGAAGCAGTTCAGAGAAGGTTTACTAGACTAATACCAGGAATGGGTGGGTTGTCTTATGAGGAAAGGTTGGACAGGTTAGGTTTGTAACCACTGAAGTTTAGAAGAGTAAGAGGCGACTTAATTGAAATATTTAAGATGCTGAGAGGTCTTTACATGGTGGATGTAGAGAGGATGTTTCGGCTGGTGGGAGAATCTAGCACTCGGTCACTATTTAAAAATAAGGGGTCACTCATTTAAGACGGAGCTGAGGAGAAATCTTTTCTCTCGGGGGCTGTGAGTCTTTGAATATTTTTAAGGCAGAGCTAGATAGATTCTTGATTAACAAGAGGATGAAAGGTTATCAGGGTAGGTGGGAATGTGGGGTTGAGGTTACATTCAGATCAGCCATGATCTTATTGAATGGTGGAGCAGGCTCGAGGGGCTGAGTGGCCTACTCCTGCTCCTGAATTGTATGTTCGTATTGACACGCTCAGTGTGAACCCGGCTCAGTGTGAACCCGGCTCAGTGTGAACGTGGCTCAGTGTGAACCCGGCTCAGTGTGAACCCGGCTCAGTGTGAACGCGGCTCAGTGTGAACCCGGCTCAGTGTGAACGTGGCTCAGTGTGAACCCGGCTCAGTGTGAACCCAGCTCAGTGTGAACGTGGCTCAGGGTGAACCCGGCTCAGTGTGAACGCGGCTCAATGTGAACCCGGCTCAGTGTGAACCCGGCTCAGTGTGAACGCGGCTCAGTGTGAACCCGGCTCAGTGTGAACGCGGCTCAGTGTGAACCTGGCTCAGTGTGAACCCGGCTCAGTGTGAACGCGGCTCAGTGTGAACCCGGCTCAGTGTGAACCCGGCTCAGTGTGAACGCGGCTCAGTGTGAACCCAGCTCAGTGTGAACGCGGCTCAGTGTGAACCCGGCTCAGTGTGAACGCGGCTCAGTATGAACCCGGCTCAGTGTGAACGCGGCTCTGTGAACGCGGCTCAGTGTGAACACGGCTCAGTGTGAACCCGGCTCAGTGTGAACCCGGCTCAGTGTGAACCCGGCTCAGTGTGAACGCGGCTCAGTGTGAACGCGGCTCAGTGTGAACCCGGCTCAGTGTGAACCCGGCTCAGTGTGAACGCGGCTCAGTGTGAACGCGGCTCAGTGTGAACCCGGCTCAGTGTGAACCCGGCTCAGTGTGAACTCGGCTCAGTGTGAACGCGGCTCAGGGTGAACCCGGCTCAGTGTGAACCCGGCTCAGTGTGAACGCGGCTCAGTGTGAACGCGGCTCAGTGTGAACCCGGCTCAGTGTGAACGCGGCTCAGTGTGAACGCGGCTCAGGGTGAACCCAGCTCAGTGTGAACCCAGCTCAGTGTGAACGCGGCTCAGTGTGAACGTGGCTCAGTGTGAACCCGGCTCAGTGTGAACCCAGCTCAGTGTGAACGCGGCTCAGTGTGAACCCGGCTCAGTGTGAACCCAGCTCAATGTGAACCCGGCTCAGTGTGAACGCGGCTCAGTGTGAACCCAGCTCAGTGTGAACGCGGCTCAGTGTGAACCCGGCTCAGTGTGAACACGGCTCAGTGTGAACGCGGCTCAGTGTGAACCCAGCTCAGTGTGAACGCGGCTCAGTGTGAACGCGGCTCAGTGTGAACCCAGCTCAGTGTGAACGTGGCTCAGTGTGAACGCGGCTCAGTGTGAACCCAGCTCAGTGTGAACGTGGCTCAATGTGAACACACTTCGGCACACACGGCCTAATGGAGTTTGGAAAAAAAAATCACCTTTTACTGAACTGTATGAAAATCATTTTCACTTTGGAGGAAGTGAGGCAATTCATTCCTTCCACTAATTTTGCATCCAACAGATTGTGCTCCATAAGGAAGACTCTTTTTATATGGAGAGGGGCTTATGTTGATTAACAATGCACCACCAGGAGGCTCTGGGTAGATACAATGGGTCGTGGCTTGACACTCCCATCGGACATCAGTTCCCCACTGGATATCAACTCAATATTCAGAGACACGAATTCTAACCCCAGCTCACCGAGGGAGAGGGGAGAAGTAGAGATTGTAATAGAGAGGTAAAAAAGGTGCCTGGTGAAAAACCTACAGCCAAGATGATGCTCAATGTGTCTTGGAGACTGAAACAGGCCAACAGCAACTAAATGGAATGATCAATGTATCCTGGGAACTGAAGGAAACTCAGTCACAATAAGGAAGGAATGGTTTGTCCTGAAGTATAGATACCATCAAAGGTTGTGTGTCCTGAGACCACACGGACAGTCAAACATGTTCCAAATCATGGCCACATGAGGAGAGACCCCCAAACCAACAGTTCAACGTATCTGGGAAAGAAAATTACCAGCTTCAGTTTTCTCTCATAGTTCAAGATGATTTGAATATTAAAGAAAGACCTGCATTTATATAGCGCCTTTCATGTCAATTTATGCATAGCATGATCCAACCAGCATCAATGTAAATAGTTGGATCATTTCCTTTGGGTGTTTGGTTCATGAATAAATAGTAGAAAATCAACCGAAGATTTCATCTGTTCAATTTCCAATAGTGGCTGTGGGATCTTTTACACCCATCTGAGAGGAGCTTGTTCACATTATCAGCTGAAAGACAGCACCTCCAACAATGCAGCACTCTCTCAGTGCTGTACTGGGAATGTCAGCCTTTACTCGAGGCTCAGGTGACTGGAGTGGGGCTTGAACCCACAATCTTCTGATTCTGAGGCAAAAGGGCAACCCCACATTCCTCACATGTGAGTTCTGGCTGTGCAGGTATAATTTTGCAAGGTTTAATCCTCAATGTGGATCCTCATTTGGAACATTCGGTGCTGCTGTGTTGTCCTTTTTCTGTTGCTGCATTCACCGTGTAGGAAGACTGCATCTTTTCCCTTAGGGCAGCAGATGATCCTTTAGTCACTTGGGAATTGGAGGGACTGGGATGTGGTGTTCACACAGAATAATGAAGGGATGATAATTCTCCCCAGGAAATACAGAGCCAGACAAAAACAGGGATGGGGGAGACCCAGCTTGGAGACAGCTGGGGTCCAGACAACGGGGCTGGGCATGTCCGAGCTGGTGGTTTGGAACCAAGATAAAATAAGTTTGTATTTATATAACAACAACTTGCATTTATATAGCACCTTTAATGTAGTAAATGGCACAAGGCGTTTGACGGGAGTGAAAACCAGACAAAAATTATCATCCAGCCATGTAAAGGGACATTAGGACACAGGACCAAGAGTTTGGTCAAAGAAGTGGGTTTTAAGGTGGAGACATTCAGGGAGGGAATTCCAGAGCTTAGGGCCCAGGCAGCTGAAGGCATGGCTGCCAATGGTGAAGTGATTCAAATTAGGGATTCACAAGAGGCCGGAATTGCAGAGGCTCAGAGATCTCAGGGGGTCATTCGGCTGGAGGAGGTGACAGGTTTAGGGAGGTGGGTGAGAAGGCCATGGAGGGATTTTAAAACCACAATGAGGTGTTTGAAGTCGATGCATTGCCAGACAGGAAACCAATGTAGGTTAGTGATCAGCAGCAGCTGATGAGCGGCCAGGTATTGGGAGTAAGTTTGGTTACAGGGTCAGCAGAGTTTATGGTGAGCTGGAGATCACTGGGAGTTTGCAAGGTGGGAGTTTGACCAGGAGAGAGTTGGAAGAGTCGAGTCTGGAGGCTGAGCATTTCAACAGCAGATGGGCTAAAGAGGGACAGTCAGGGAGATGTTAGAGAGAGACCTTAGAGCACTCAGCGATGGAGCAGATATGGTCAAAAACTGAACAGCTGGAAGACTTAGATTTACTTCTGTTGAGAGGTTGTAGAATAGAACGGTAACAGCAGGTAAATGGAGCTGTAAGGTTCACTGTTTCTGTCTTTCCAAATGCTGAGTTTGCAGCAGTTACTGTGTTTGGTTCAAGGTCAGGTTTACAGCAGTCGTATTTCCATTTCCTGGTTTCTGAACCACAACATGCCCAGAATGAACACATATGTCACACACCATATAGTTCACACACCTTATTGAATGGTTTTGTAGCATTCTGGGGCCCTGTCTGACCCATTCTCGCAGTGAGGAGTGGGGAAGGGGATAGTGAGGAATAATGGCCCAGTCTCTGTCAGGAAGAGTCACCTTGAAAGCTTCTTTTCCCATGAAGGGATTTGAGTGAAGCAACAATCCAAGTACCAGCTCCTGGCAAATTCTTCGCTTCAGACCCATAGGGGGAATTTGGCAGAATCTTTTGCTTCATTTTTTCATGGGGTATGAACACCTCTTGCAAGTTGCCCATCCCTAATTGCCCTTGAATTGAGTGGCTTGCTAGGCCATTTCAGAAGGCAGTTAAGAGTCAACCATACTGCAGTGGGTCTAGGGTCAAATGTAAGGATGGCAGAATTCTTTCCCTAAAGGGCATCAGTGAACCAGATGGGTTTTTACAACAACTGATGATAGTTTCACGGTCACCACCACTGCCAAGCATAGTATGAAATTTAAACCAGGCAGCTTGACTCTGATTGGTCAAGGCATTGCCCTGAGGAATTTTTGAGATACCTTGCCCTTCCAGAGTAATTTGAGACAGAATGGGCACTTTTCAGGACTGAAAGTGAAGGCCTTAGGCCCGTTCATGAGTTTGCGTGATATACAGGGTATCTAAGATATTTAATCAGCAGGTGAAGCCAGCTGTTTCATGCTGCTACTATGCAGTAGCAACACGACTGGTATTCTCCATGAACAGGATGATGCCGTCAAGCCAAAAAGACGTTCTGCCTATCACACAAATGAGTAACGTGGGCAGAATTTTCCTGTTGGTGTGCAGGGGTGGGCCCCGCACACACGTGCATAAAATGATGCACGGTGACATCATACAAACAGCCTGACATCACCGTCCGCCATTGCAATATTTCATTGGGCCAGCGCACAATGATCTCCGATGCGTACCCGCCATTAATTAACGGGCCACTTAAGGCCCTTGAGGCACCAATCAACGGCGATTTTTCAGCGCCAGTGCAATCTTCAGGTCAGCGCACAGGCACAACGGGCAGGCGGCTAGGACAAATTTGTATAAACCTCATCCACAGGCAGGATAAGAGGCCTCAGTGGGGTCGTGAGTCTGCTCTCCCAAATACTGTTTTTTTCAAAGTTACTGACACTTGCCTGTGTGATCTGCAATACTTCAAAACGCAGACCAGCTGCTTGGTCTGGACTCACAACCTTCAGGTCAGCACTCTGCAGTGAGGAATCTTTTCTAGTCCTGCAGGTTCCAGGAAGCCTTCCCTAAGCCTGGGAATGGGAGCTGGAGGCACCTCCTCTGAGGAGGAAGGGAGGGCTAGAATAAGGAGGAGGCCAGGAGTCCACATTCAGCCTCCAGGGGAGCCACCTTTGGGAGGTCAGGCGCAGGCACAAGGGGCGCAGGGCCAAGAGGTTGTCCAAGGTGGAAGGGGCAGCAGAAGATGCCACTATCCTGCTGCCAGGGTTTACAGACAGCGAAGCAGCTACCTCAATATGTCTGAGGTGCAGTGCTGAAGGAGGCTCCAACTATCAAGGGAGACAGTCAACTATATCCATCAGATGATTGGGCCTGAGATCCCCCCTAATTGTGTGGGTGGTCACCCCATGCCAGTGGCTCTGAAGGTCACAGTTGCCCTCAACTTCTATGCCTCTGGCTCCTTCCAGGGCTCGGTGGGTGATCTTTGCGGTGTCTCCCAATCAGCTGTCCACACTTGTGTCAAGCAGGTTACAGGCACTCTGTTCAGATGGGCATTGACTTTCATCCTGTACCGCTGGGACGAGGCCAGCCAGACACAGCGAGCCAGAGGCTTCGCGGCTATTGCTGGCTTCCCCGGTGTCCAGGGTACAATAGGCTGTACACATGTGGCCATCAAGGCACCAGCAGGTGAGCCCAGTGCCTTTGTCAACAGGAAGGGCTTCCACTCCATGAACGTGCAGATAGTGTGTGATTACAGGATGCTGACTCTACAAGTCTGTGCAAGGTACCCAAGCAGCTCCCACGACGCCCACATCCTCAGACATTCCCAGGTACCGGAGCTCTTCAGTGCTCTGGCTCGGCTGGATGGATGGATGCTGGGTGACAGGGGCTATCCCCTCAGAAGGAGGCTCATGATGCCTCTCCGCCATCCAATATCAGAAGCTGAGCAGCGGTACATTAGGAGCCACAAGGGCTATGGTAGAGAGAGCCATCGGTCTTCTCAAGATGCGCTTCCGATGCCTGAACCGTTCAGGGGGTGCACTCCAGTACCCCCCCAGATCGTGTGTCACTGACAGTGGTTGCATGCTACACTCTCCACTATCTGGCGCTGGAAAGGGGGGACGCAGTGGACGATGAAGATGTCGATGCAGTGGCTGTGGTTGCACACGATGAGTCCAGCAGTGAGTCCGAGGATGAGCACGCACAGGCGAACACTGAGGGGGTAGACACTGACCCGGGCATACTCCAGGGAGGCAGGGACACCCAAGAGGCTTTAATCCAATGAACCTTCAGCTAGCACACCACAGATGGACCTCCAGTACAAGCCTGGGCTGTAGGCTCCATACTCGATACCTCAGTGCAAATCTGCCTGGATAGGAACATTAACTAAGGTCCTTGTTAATAAAGCTGAATGTCCCACAAAACACTCTTTACATTATTGGAAACCATCCACCTGCAGAAGAAAAGAGGCTCCCTCAGCCATGGTGACATGTCTGAATTTAATATTACAACCAAAGGAACTTAATGAAACAAAATGACAAAGGTGTTAAAAATCACACCAACTCATAAAGACCTCATTGCGGGGCCAACACAAAGCACCAGTGAGAAACCCATGGTGTACCTAAGGTGCTTTGTGTTTACGTTTTCGGGTGCTACGTCTTGCTGCTGCACCATCGCTGGGAGTGGTATCTGAGACAGCTGCTGACTCTGCTGTTCTGTTGGCCTCAGTGACCTTGGCGGTTGTCCTCTGGCCTGTGGAGCCAGTGGTGGTCCCGCCTGGGAGGGAGCTGCCAGTTCTATAGCTGGCATCTCCCCAGTCGCTTCACTGGATGCCACCGTCACTGGGAGAGGGGCAGAGGAGCTGCTGCCCTCATCCAGACTGCCCTGAGAGGAGCTGGCAGAGACGCCAGGCAGCTGCTGCACCAACTTGAGGTCGCTTCGGACCCCCTGCTCACCGTGGATGGATGGGCACCGAGCTGGGAAACTTGGTGCCCAGATCATCTCCCACACTGGCACTGACCAGCTGAGGTCAATGCCGATGTGAGGGCTTGCTGGTCAGAGCACATCCCCAGGAAGCCCTGATGGGTCTCCTGGAGGAGCCTCTCTAAGAGAGTCGCCACTCTCTCCATGGAGGACACATGGTGCTCGGCCATGAGGCTCAATGCTTCAGCGATAGTCTGTGTAGACTCCTCTACCATGGACACTAAGCCAAACATAGCCTCATGTATCTCCCCCAGATGCTCCCACACACCCGGCTGCATTTCCTGCAGCTGCTGTGTCGCGGACGACTCCAGAGGCCCATCATCAGGCACCGATTGAACATGTGCCTGGTCTCCTGCAGTCCTCCAACTGCTGGCACCATGGGCACTCTCTGTTTCTGCCAACTCCTCCAGCGACTGTGAAGTGCCCTCACCGCTGTGCCCTGGGACACTAGCCGATGTTCTAATTCCCACCGAGGTGCCAGTATCTGCGCTGGTGCCTGCCTGGCAGAGATGGTGTGACACTGGTGAGACTTCAGGGCCTTCGGGTGTGAGAGGAGGTCTCTGCTGCTCCTCCTCCTGGCCCTGCTGCACTGACGCTGAAAGGAAGAACAAGGACATTGGATCAGTTAACATGGAGACAATGTCAATGTGCATCTCTGTCCCCCTGGTCATTATGCACTCATCCTTCCATAAGCAATAGTCAAGTCATGTTACAAACTTAAATCACTGAACATTCAGCACTGCCATGGCTGTTGGGAGAACAATGGTGACCTCACTGCTGGGCAAACATACCTGCCCGTGGCACCCCAGCCTCACTGACACCGGTGGACCTGGGCACATGGCGTCTCTCCAAATCCAGGGCCTCCTGCTTGAAGTGGCTGATCTTCACTAACTGTGCCAGCCCTCCACCATTACTCACCCGCTCGGCTGCATTATGTACATTCTTCTCCTGAAAAGGAGAGAAGAGCATTGATTAGAGCTACTTGTACCTGGACCCTCTTCACGGACGGCCCACCCCAACCAGAGTGGGACATTGCAGGGCTCCAGTGCCTCCTCACCCCACTGCTGTCGAACACTCACACAAAGATACTAGACCTGGCCCCCTCCCCTACCGCCCCCTTGGCCAAATGCTGCCAAAATCACATTAGGCACCACACGGTCTAACCTTCCATAGCAAGGAGGCACAAGCACGTGGAACGCAGAAGAGAGCAGATCGATCGGTGCCAACGCCACCTTGAAGCTCCCCTCCCAGCATCTCATCACCCTGACTTTGACATGTCCTGGAGTTCCAGCTCTGCGTCTAGGTGCAGCTCCTCCAGGCTGTCCCCAAAACAGTCATGTGGGTCTCAGTGTAACACATGCTGCAGGGACAGAACCCATCTCTTCACCACCCTCTCAGGGTGACCTCGGCATGGGCAATATCTGCTGGTCCATCCAGTGAAGGACACATGTTGTCAATGATTCAATGCAGTTACTGCATTCAGACTTGGAGGGGGGGGTGGGGCAGCAGGGGGGCAAGCCTACCTGCTGGGTTAAGTGACCAATGCCAACATGGTCCTCACCCTTCCTGCGCACAACAGGTCCTTGAAGCGCTTGCAACACTGGACCCAGGTGCATCGCACCACATCGCGGGAGCTCACCACCTCCACCACCTCCTCCCAGGCATGTTTGGTCAGTGTGGGGGGGCTTCCTCCTCCCGTCCTGGGGTATGAGGACCTCCTGCCACCTCCTCGAGGAGGGCAGCAAGGCAATCATCTAAATAACGAGGGGCACAATAGCCCCCCTGCCCTACCCTCCTGCCTGGCCTGCTCACCAGCAGCGCTCCGGGGAGTCCTCCCACTGGCCGTGATTCGCAGCCTTGGACTTTTCAAAACAGGCGGCCGTGTCGCCATGGGACCCAATGGTCAGTGCAGTCCCGCTGCCTCCTGTCCACTCCCGCTGACCTCAGGAGCCGCGATTCACGCTGGGTGGGATTTAATTGGCGCCTGTGTAAAATGGCGGCGCAGACCCAATCGCGGATGGGGATCAGGTCCACGCCCACCCATGCCCACTCCCGTCCTGCCAACCCCCCTCCCCCACCAGCCAGAAAATTCTGCCCGTGGTATATGAGTTTCAGAGCCAGTGTGATGCTAGGTATGTGGGCCATACATGCCAAAGACTGGCAGACCATATCAAACAGCATGTCCCAGCCGCTGTTCACAACGGGCAAAGTACAGACTGTACCCAACCAGCCTGTGCTTACAAAACCCAAAACACAGTGTCCAACATTACAGGTGATTCCGCGATTGGACAACATTTGCTAAATAATCCTCAGTGTGCTAAGAATTACACTGACAACCAATTTAAGATAGTCACTCAGGCTCGTAGTGTGGTGCATTTGCATGTACTGGAAGCTACATGTAATAAAACAGGGCCCTATTCTTTGTAGACAGAAAGAACATGTACACACATTGAGCCTGTTTCAGCTAAGCAAAATAAGTGACAGCCATTCGCTGATTCAATCCCCAGGGCAATGCCTTGACCAATCACAATCAAGTTAGCTAGAAATGTAAAAACAAATAGCAAGAGTATTTAAAAAGGAAAAGAGTAAGTAAAGTGAGCGTTGGTCCTCTAGAGAGTGGCAGTGGGGAGTTAATAGTAGATAATATGGAAATGGCAGAAGAAATGAACAAATACTTTGCTTATTTGTCCACTACAGAGGATACAAAAACATTCCAGTAATAGCTGTAGGGGTGGAAGGGAGAGGGGAACTTGGTGAAATTACAATCACTAGGGAAGCGGTACTGAGCAAACTGATGGAGCTGCAGGCTGACAAGTCTCCGGTCCTGATGGGCTTCATCCTAGGGTCTTAAAAGATGTGGCTAATGAGGTAGGAGATGCGCTGGTGTTAATTTTCCAAAATTCACTAGATTCTGGAAAGGTTCCATCAGACTGGAAAGTAGCAAATATAACCCCTCTATTCAACATGGAAGCGAGGCAGAAAACAGGAAACTATAGAGATAAAAACAAAAAACTTGGGATGCTGGAAATCCAAAACAAAAACAGAATTACCTGGAAAAACTCAGCAGGTCTGGCAGCATCGGCGGAGAAGAAAAGAGTTGACGTTTCAAGTCCTCATGACCCTTCAACAGAACTGAGTGAATATTAGGAGAGGGGAGAAATATAAGCTTGCTTAAGGTGGGGGGAGAGAAGTGGGGGAGGGGAGTGGGACAAGCAAGCAGTGATAGGAGCAGATAATCAAAAGATGTCACAGACAAAGGAACAAAGAGGTGTTGAAGGTGGTGATATTATCTAAACGAATGTGCTAGTTAAGAATGGATGGCAGGGCACTCAAGGTACAGCTCTAGTGGGGGTGGGGTGGAAAAACTAGCAAGGCATAAAAGATTTAAAATTAATGGAAATAGGTGGGAAAAGAAAAATCTATATAAATTATTGGAAAAACCAAAAGAAGGGGGAAGAAACGAAAAAGGGGTGGGGATGGAGGAGGGAGTTCAAGATCTAAAGTTATAGAATTCAATATTCAGTCCGGAAGGCTGTAAAGTGCCTAGTCGGAAGATGAGGTGCTGTTCCTCCAGTTTGCGTTGGGCTTCACTGGAACAATGCAACAAGGCAAGGACAGACATGTGGGCAAGAGAGCAGGGTGGAGTGTTAAAATGGCAAGCGACAGGGAGGTTTGGGTCATTCTTGCGGACAGACCGCAGGTGTTCTGCAAAGCGGTCGCCCAGTTTACATTTGGTCTCTCCAATGTAGAGGAGACCGCATTGGGAGCAATGAATGTAGTAGACTAAGTTGGGGGAAATGCAAGTGAAATGCTGCTTCACTTGAAAGGAGTGTTTGGGCCCTTGGATGGTGAAGAGAGAGGAAGTGAAGGGGCAGATGTTGCATCTTTTGCGTGGGCATGGGGAGGTGCCATAGGTAGGGGTTGAGGAGTAGGGGGTGATGGAGGAGTGGGCCAGGGTGTCCCGGAGGGAACGATCCCTACGGAATGCCGCCAGTGGGGGTGAAGGGAAGATGTGTTTGGTGGTGGCATCATGCTGGAGTTGGCGGGAAATGACGGAGGATGATCCTTTGAATGCGGAGGCTGGTGGGGTGATAAGTGAGGACAAGGGGGACCCTATCATGTTTCTGGGAGGGAGGAGAAGGCTTGAGGGTGGATGCGCGGGAGATGGGCCGGACACGGTTGAGGGCCCTGTCAACGACCGTGGGTGGAAAACCTCGGTTAAGGAAGAAGGAGGACATGTCAGAGGAACTGTTTTTGAAGGTAGCATCATCAGAACAGATGCAACGGAGGCGAAGAAACTGAGAGAATGGGATGGAGTCCTTACAGAAGTGTGAGGAGCTGTGGCTGAGGTAGCTGTGGGGGTTGGTAGGCTTGTAATGGATATTGGTGCACAGTCTATCACCAGAGATTGAGACAGAGAGGTCAAGGAAGGGAAGGGAAGTGCCAGAGATGGACCATGTGAAAATGATGGAGGGGTGGAGATTGGAAGCAAAATTAATAAATTTTTCCAAGTCCCGACAAGAGCATGAAGCAGCACCGAAGTAATCATCGATGTACTGGACAGAGTTGAGGGGGGGGGGCCGGAGTAGGACTGGAACAAGGAATGTTCCACATACCCCATAAAGAGACAGGCATAGCTGGGGCCCATGCGGGTACCCATAGCCACACGTTTTATTTGGAGGAAGTGAGAGGAGTTAAAGGAGAAATTGTTCAGTGTGAGAACAAGTTCAGCCAGACGGAGGAGAGTAGTGGTGGATGGGGATTGTTCAGGCCTCTGTTCAAGCAAGAAGCTGAGGGCCCTCAGACCATCCTGGTGGGGGATGGAGGTGTAGAGGGATTGGACGTCCATGGTGAAGAGGAAGTGGTTGGGGCTAGGGAACTGGAAATTGTTGAAGTGACGTAAGGTGTCAGAGGAATCACGGATGTAGGTGGGAAGGGACTGGACAAAGGGAGAGAGAAGGGAGTCAAGATAACGAGAAATGAGTTCCATGGGGCAGGAGCAAGCTGACACAATCGGTCTACCGGGACAGTTCTGTTTGTGGATTTTGGGTAGGAGGTAGAAGCGGGCCGTCCGAGGTTGGGCTACTATCAGGTTGGAAGCTGTGGGAGGAAGATCTCCAGAGGTGATGAGGTCAGTGACAGTCCTGGAAACAATGGCTTGATGTTCAGTGGTGGGGTCATGGTCCAGGGAGAGGTAGGAGGAAGTGTCTGTGAGTTGACGCTCAGCCTCTGCGAGGTAGAGGTCAGTGCGCCAGACAACAACAGCACCACCCTTGTCAGCGGGTTTGATGACAAGGTTGGGGTTGTACCTGAGAGAACGGAGTGCAGTAAGTTCAGAGAGAGACAGACTAGAATGGGTGAGAGGAGCAGAGAAATTGAGACGACTAATGTCACGCCGACAGTTGGACAACTCATCGACACCAACACCCATCTAGGACCCTCCACCCCTGCCTGTCCCTCCGTCCCCACCCCATCTTCCAATCCCAGCCCCAGCCGTGTATTCACTATACCCCCTGACCTTCCCCTCTCCGATGCTGAACGTTCAGTGCTCAGCAAAGGACTTAGTTTCATACCCATATGCCCTCATCTCAATGAATTTTGGGCTCGGCACGATGCTGAACTCTTCTTCCCCGTCTTCGTCTCTGTGCTCACTTCTTTGGGCAGGAGTCTTCTCCCCGTTCAACGGATCCTTTTACCCACCTCGAATATTCTCCCTCCACCTGGACTCCTCCCTCTGGATTCTTACCTTCTCTTGATCTCTTCATTGAGAACTGTCGGTGTGACATTAGTCGTCTCAATTTCTCTGCTCCTCTCACCCATTCTGATCTGCCTTTCTCTGAACTTACTGCACTCCGTTCTCTCAGGTCCAACCCCGCTGACAAGTGTGGTGCTGTTGTCTGGCGCACTGACCTCTACCTCGCGGAGGCTGAGCGTCAATTCGCAGACACTTCCACCTACCTCTCCCTGGACCATGACCCCACCACTGAACATCAAGCCATTGTTTCCAGGACTGTCACTGACCTCATCTCCTCTGGAGATCTCCCTCCCACAGCTTCCAACCTGATAGTCACCCAACCTTGGACGGCCCGCTTCTACCTCCTACCCAAAATCACAAACAGAACTGTCCCGGTAGACCGATTGTGTCAGCCTGTTCCTGCCCCATGGAACTCATTTCTCGTTATCTTGACTCCCTTCTCTCTCCCTTTGTCCAGTCCCTTCCCATCTACATCCGAGATTCCTCTGACACCTTACATCACATCAACAATTTCCAGTTCCCTGGCCCCAACCACTTCCTCTTCACCATGGACGTCCAATCACTCTACACCTCCATCCCCCACCAGGATGGTCTGAGGGCCCTTAGCTTCTTCCTCGAACAGAGGCCTGAACAATCCCCATCCACCACTACTCTCCTCCGTCTGGCTGAACTTGTTCTCACACTGAACAATTTCTCCTTCAACTCCTCTCACTTCCTCCAAATAAAAGGTGTGGCTATGGGTACCCGCTTGGGCCCCAGCTTTGCCTGTCTCTTTATGGGGTATGTGGAACATTCCTTGTTCCAGTCGTACTCCGGCCCCCACCCACAATTCTTTCTCCGGTACATCGATGATTACTTTGGTGCTGCTTCATGCTCTCGTCGGGACTTGGAAAAATTTATTAATTTTGCTTCCAATCTCCACCCCTCCATCATTTTCACATGGTCCATCTCTGGCACTTCCCTTCCCTTCCTTGACCTCTCTGTCTCAATCTCTGGTGATAGACTGTGTACCAATATCCATTACAAGCCTACCGACTCCCACAGTTACCTCGACTACAGCTCCTCACACCCCGCTTCCTGTAAGGACTCCATCCCATTCTCTCAGTTTCTTCGCCTCCGTCGCATCTGTTCCGATGATGCTACCTTCAAAAACAGTTCCTCTGACATGTCCTCCTTCTTTCTTAACCGAGGTTTTCCACCCACGGTCGTTGACAGGGCCCTCAACCGTGTCCGGCCCATCTCCCGCGCATCCACCCTCACGCCATCTCCTCCCTCCCAGAAACATGATAGGGTCCCCCTTGTCCTCATTTATCACCCCTCCAGCCTCCGCATTCAAAGGATCATCCTCCACCATTTCCGCCAACTCCAGCATGATGCCACCACCGAACA
Organism: Carcharodon carcharias; assembly: GCF_017639515.1. Taxonomy (NCBI): domain Eukaryota; kingdom Metazoa; phylum Chordata; class Chondrichthyes; order Lamniformes; family Lamnidae; genus Carcharodon; species Carcharodon carcharias. The sequence goes on from NC_054500.1 coordinate 3,032,843, forward strand.
CATCTTCCCTTCACGCCCCCCCGGCAGCATTCCATAGGGATCGTTCCCTCCGGGACACCCTGGTCCACTCCTCCATCACCCCCTACTCCTCAACCCCCTCCTATGGCACCACACCATGCCCACGCAAAAGACGCAACACCTGCCCCTTCACTTCCTCTCTTCTCACCGTCCAAGGGCCCAAACACTCCTTTCAAGTGAAGCAGCATTTCACTTGCATTTCCCCCAACTTAGTCTACTGTATTTGTTGCTCCCAATGCGGTCTCCTCTACATTGGAGAGACCAAACATAAACTGGGCGACCGCTTTGCAGAACACCTGCGGTCTGTCCACAAGAATGACCCAAACTTCCCTGTCGCTTGCCATTTTAACACTCCACCCTGGTCTCTTGCCCACATGTCTGTCCTTGCCTTGCTGCTTTGTTCCAGTGAAGCCCAACGCAAACTGGAGGAACAGCACCTCATCTTCTGACTAGGCACTTTACAGCCTTCCGGACTGAATATTGAATTCAACAACTTTAGATCTTGAACTCCCTACTCCATCCCCACCCCCTTTCCATTTCTTCCCCCTTCCTTTGGTTTTTCCAATAATATGTATAGATTTTTCTTTTCCCACCTATTTCCATTAATTTTAAATCTTTTATGCCTTGCTAGTCTTTCCACCCCACCCCCACTAGAGCTGTACCTTGAGTGCCCTACCATCCATTCTTAATTAGCACATTCGTTTAGATAATATCACCACCTTCAACACCTCTTTGTTCCTTTGTCTGTGACATCTTTTGATTATCTGCTCCTATCACTGCTTGCTTGTCCCTACAATCACATCCCCCCCACTTCTCTCCCCTCACCCCTACCTTAAAACCAGCTTATATTTCTCCCCTCTCCTAATATTTACTCAGTTCTGTTGAAGGGTCATGAGGACTCGAAACGTCAACTCTTTTCTTCTCCACCGATGCTGCCAGACCTGCTCGTTTTTTCCAGGTAATTCTGTTTTTGAACAGGAAACTATAGTCCGGTTAGCTTGACATCTGTCGTGGGGAAGGTGTTAGAGTCGATCACTGAGGAAGTTATGGCCGGGCACTTTGAAAAACTCAAAGTAATTGGGAGCCAGGATGGTTTTGTGAAAGAGAAATCATGTTTAACCAATTTATTGGAGTTCTTTGTCGGAGTAACATGCACTGTGGATAAAGGGGAGCCTGTAAACATGCTGAACTTGGATTTCCAGAAGGCACTTGATAAAGTGCCACATCAAAGGTCATTACAGAAACCAAAAACTCATGATGTCGTGAGTAACATTTTAGCATGGATAGAAGATTGGCTGGCTGGCAGAAAAACAGGGGAAAAATAGGTCTTTTTCTGAATGGCAGGATGGGGCAGACTCAATGGGCCGAATGGCCTAACTTCTGCTCCTATGTCTTATGGTGACGAGTGGAGCCCCACAAGGGTCTGTACTGGGGCCTCAACTTTTTACAATTTACCCCAATGACTTAGATGAGGGGAGCGGTGGCATAGTAGCTAAATTTGCAGATGACACAAGATAGGTACGATGTTTTGAAGAGGACATAAGGAAGTTGCAGACGGGTATAGATAGGTTGGGTGTGTGGGCAAACATATGGCGAATGGAGTTTAATATGGAAAACATGAAGTTGTTCACTTTGGCAGGAAGAATAAAAAAGCAGAGTATTACTTAAATGGAGAATGGTTGCAAAATTCCAAGGTGCAGAGGGATCCAGGTGTTCGAGTATATGATTCACATAAAGTTAGTATGCAGGTACAGCAAGTAATTAAGAAGGCTAAGGGAATGCAACCTTTATTACAAGAGGGATTGAACATAAAAGTAAGGAGGTTATGCTCCAGTTATACAGGACATTGTTGAGACCGCACCTCAAATACTGTGTACAGTTTTGGCCTCCTTATTTAAGGAAGGATGTAACTGCATTGGAGGCAGTTCAGAGGAGGTTTACTAGATTGATACCTGGAATAAAAGAAAGATTGAACAGACTGGGCTTGTTTCCACTGGAGTTTAGAAGAGTGAGGGATGATTTGATTGAAGTGTATAAGATCCTGAATGGGCCTTAACAAGGTGGACATCGAAAGGATGTTTCATCTTGTGGATGAGTCCAGAACTGAGGTCACTGTTTTAAAATTAGGAGTTGTCCTTTTAGGACAGAGATGAAGAGATTTTTTTCTCTCAGAGGGCTGTGTGACTTTGGAACTCTCTGCCTCAGAAGGCGGTGGATGTGGGGTCACTGAATATTTTTTAGGCAGAAGTAGATAGATTCTAGTCAGGCAAGGGAATCAAAGGTTATTGGGGGGAAATGGGAATGTGGAATTTGAAACACAAACAGATTAGCCATGATCTTATTGAATGACGGAGCAGGCTCAAGGGGCTTCTATTTCTTATGTCCTTATGTCTGGTTTAAATTTCAAACAATGGTTAGCAGTTAACTGTCATTCACCATCAACTGGTGCATTCTGAATGGCAATACCTCTACCAATCAGTGTCTACTTGCCAACCAATGAGCGCTCTATTCTCATACAGTACAAATTTGTTGTTTTCCCTAACATTGGTATTCTTGCGAATTGTCCTGATGAGTAAACATGGAAAGCTTGGACAAAATGTCTCTTTTTCAGCAATTTTGAGATTTGATTGCTTGAAAGGGTGACACTGAGATACTTCCATTGTTCAAGAAATTGACAAGAATTGTGCACACTACACAGGAGATTTCAACAATAGTACATGACTGAGCTTTAACCTTCCCACAGAAGGGATGTGTGTGCATGCATCACATTCCCACATCCTCCAGGACTAGAATTGACGAGGGATCTGTTTGTACTGGGATTGGTTCTGAAACGCTGGGTGCTGAAGTTCTCTGCTGTTAGTTTTCTTACCGAATCTCAGTCTGTTAACAGCTTCATTCCGTCTCTAGGTCCTGGACTCTCTACTGGAGCAGTGGTTGAATTGGTTATCAGAATTCTTCTTCTTGTTACTGTAATTGGGCAGAATCTTCTGGTCAGCATCCGGGGTCAGGTCCTGCACGTTGACATGTAAAATGACGCACGGTGACATCGGGCGTGCATCCTGACATCACTGCGCATCATTCTGATCTTCAGTTTGGTGGGCACACACCAGAGTCGGCTGCGCGCCCATCGAACTGTCAAAGGCCTGTTAAGGCCATTTAACAACTAATTAAACTAATTGTCTGGGCTACCCATCCAACGTTAAGATTTGTCGGGCAGGCGAAGAGCACAGGCAGCCTTCGCATTTCTCAGGAAACCTCATCCCCGGGCAGGATGAGGTTTCATGAAGGGTTTATAAACCAATAATAATTTTTTATTAAAATTCATTGACATATCCCAGTGACACTGCCTGAACATGTCTGAATAATATTTTCTATTCTTTTTTTCTAGTTTTCATAATGAAAATAATCTCCCTGAGGCAGCTCTGTGCCTCAGGGAGATTTCTGCATTCTTTCGCACGCATGAGTGGAACAGCACAGGCCCCGACTTTCCCTCCTCCCCCCGCCCACACAGGGAGCGCTGAGCACTTCCGGGTGCACATCACGCTGGGTGGGCCTTAATTGGCCCGCCCACGTAAAATGGCTGCGCGCAGCCAATCACGGGCGGCAATCGGCTGCGCGCCCACTCCCGCCCAGCCCGCATGATGGGGAGGAAATTCTCCCCAATGATTCTGCTGGTCGCTATCTTAACAGTGAAGCTGCTGTCTACAGACTTCAATCTCTTGGTATTACTGGGAGTGAATCAAACTGGCTGAAAACTGGTATCTGTATTTATGGGATCCTCATGAGGAGGCTGTGAAGGGTCACCCGCTCATCACTCTGATTGATAGTGATTGTGAACGTTTCAGCTGGTCTGTTGCACTGATGCTGGACTCCCCCATCATTGAGGATGGGGAAGTTCATGCAGCTTCCTTCTCCTCCTGTTAGTTACTTAATTGTGGCTGGATTGGGCCAAACTATAGAACTTTGACCGTGTAAGCACTTTTCAAAGCTCAGAGTCAATATAGAAAAAAGAGCTTTCGTTTGCACAGCACCTTTCACCAGCTCTGGATATCCCAAAATGTCTTACAGACAGTGAAATCCTTCTCAAAGCATGGTCAGTGTTGTAAAGTATGAAAACCAAATGAACAAAAGCATTTTGCAATTTCTTGGCTGAACATAGAGGTTTAATTTTCCACACAAAACAAACATGAAGAAGACATTCAGAACACATTTCTAAGTATTGATTAAATAGATAATTAAGTCAGTCAATAAATATTGAGATTTTCATGAATAAAACCTCTCCCATTCACAAATTGAGGAGCAGTTGGTTCACTATGATTTTTCTCCTTTATCTGTAAAGATCTAGAAAGACATGAACTGAGGGTCTGCATAAGGGGGTCCCACTGGGGAGCTTGTGTCCCCCAAACATTTGGAAGGAGTGGGGGGGCACAATCAATGCTGGAGAGGATTGGAAAGCACCAATCACTACTGAAGTGCGTGGGAGAAGCACCAATCAACGTTCAGGGTTGCGGGCAGGGAGAACCAACTTTCTGAGACACTTTGCTTATTCTTTCATGGGATGTGGGCATCATTGGCAAGGCCAGCATTTGTTATCCATCCCTAACTGGCCCTGCTAGGCCACTTCAGAGGGCAGTTAATGCTGTGGGTCTGGAGTCGCATGTAGGCCAGACCAAGTAAGGATGGCAGGTTTCCTTCCCTAAAGGACATCAGTGAATCAGATGGGGTTTTCCAAAAATTGATAAGCTTCGCGGCCAAAAGAGTAGCTTTATACTCCAGATTTATTAACTGAATTCAAATTACACCGGCTGCTGTGGTGGGATTTGAACCCATGACCCCAGATCATTAACATGGGCCTCCAAGATTACTAGTCCAGCAACATTACCACTATGTCACCATCCCTTCAAAGATGAAACTCTTCACACAGTCAGAGATAAAGATACAGAAACAGAAATCACACGTCAAAAAAATTCTGAACACCTCATCCTCAGGAAGCAACTCCCCACAATGTTTTTCAAACAAAAATTTGTCTTTGTTCATATAAATAATTTACATTCTCCAATACGCTTTACGATTAGAAAACACAAATTCTCTTTCATTGCCGGTTTTCTCTGTGTCCTGAGGGAGTTGGATCTTGACTGTTCTGCAGTTGTCAGGTTGTTGCAGCAGTGACCTCAAAATGTGATAAACGGTGTGAGAAAGGCAGCAACAGGACAGACAAGGTTAGGGTCCCTTGTCCAAATCAGAGCTTTACATTCGGATACACAGAGTAAAGGAATGAACCTAGTGAATTAGAAGCTCAAATAAAAGTTGAAGGGTGATGGCCATTCAAGCTGGTCATGAGGAGATTGTTTCGGGTACAGTCAAGGTACATTCCCACAAGGGAGAAAAGTAGGGAAAACAAACCGAGAGTTCCCTGCATGATAAAGGAGACATAGAGTTAGATGAAGCAGACAAAGGGTGCATATGACACATGTAAGGATGATAATACGATTGGGAGTCAGGCTCAGTTTGGAAGGTTCAGAGATGAAGTGAAGAAACAAAGAAGTGAATCAAAGAGAGAGCATAAGAAGAGACGGGACAACTAGCGTAAGAGGGAATCCGAGTCTTCTTTAGGCGCATAAATAGGAAAAATCTGGTAAAAAGGAGCAGTGGAGTTGATTATGGACTTTAAAGGAGATTTATACAAAGATGAGAAATGCATCAAAGGGAAACATGAAGAATTTATCATGCAAAGGGATCAAGTGCTGTCAAGATAGACCGAATATATATAAGGCTTATTTGATGCCAACAGACAAGAAAAGCCAACAATTAAGAAAAACATGGATGGTCCAAAGATCATGAAAGATGAAGTAAGAACAGCAAGAAATAAGATAAGAACATAAGAAACAGGAGCAGAAGTAGACCATTCAGCCCCTCAAGCCTGCTCCACCATTCAACAAGATCATGGTTGATCTTGTTCAGTTGTATCAGTTCCTCTGACATGTCCTCCTTCTTCCTTAACCGAGGTTTTCCACCCACGGTGGTTGACAGGGCCCTCAACTGTGTCCAGCCCATCTCCCGCGCATCCGCCCTCACAAATTCCTCTCCCTCCCAGAAACATGATAGGGTGCCCCTTGTCCTCACTTATTACCCACCAGCCTCCGCATTCAAAGGATCATCCTCTGCCATTTCCGCCAACTCCAGCATGATGCCACCACCAAAAACATCTTTCCTTCACCCCCCTGGGAGCATTCCACAAGGATCGTTCCCTCCGGGACACCCTGGTCCACTCCTCCATCACCCACTACAGCTCAACCCCCTCCCACGGCACCTTCCCATGCACCCACAGAAGGTGCAACACCTGCCCCTTTACTTCCCCTCTCCTCACTGTCCAAGGGCCCAAACACTCCTTTCAAGTGAAGCAGCATTTCACTTGCATTTCCCCCAACTTAGTCTACTGCATTCACTGCTCCCAACGCAGTTTCCTCTACATTGGAGAGACCAAACGCAGACTAGGTGATCGCTTTGTGGAACACCTTCGGTCTGTCCGCAAGCATGACCCAGACCTCCCTGTTGCTTGCCATTTCAACACTCCACCCTGCTCTCATGCCCACATGTCCGTCCTTGGTCTGCTGCATTGTTCCAGTGAATCTCAACGCAAACTGGAGGAACAACACCTCATCTTCTGACTAGGCACTTTACAGCCTTCCAGACTGAATATTGAGTTCAACAATTTTAGATCATGAACTCTCTCCTCCATCTCCACCCACTTTTCGATCCCCCTTTTTTTCCCAATAATTTATATAGATTTTTCTTTTCCCACCTATTTCCATTATTTTTAAATGTATTTCCATCCATTGTTTTATCTCAACCTTTTAGCCTATTTCAATTCCTTCCCCCACCCCACCCCCACTAGGGCTATCTATACCTTGCTTGTCCTGCTTTCTACCCTTAATGTCACCTATTAGCACATTCCTTAGATAATATCACCACCTTCAACACCTCTTTGTCCTTTTGTCTATGACATTTTTTGGCAATCTCCACCTATCACTGGCCCTCTGTCCGGCTCTACCTGTCCCACCACCACCCCCCCCTCCCCCCCTTAAACCAGCTTATATTTCACCTCTTTTCTATTTTTCCTTAGTTCTGTTGAAGAGTCATACGGACTCGAAACATTAACTGTGTTCCACTCTGCAGATGCTGTCTGATCTGCTGAGTTTTTCCAGGTATTTTTATTTTTGTCATGGTTGATCTTCTTGTGTTTTGATTTCCACATTCCCACCTAACCCTGATAACCTTTGATTCCCTTGCCTAACAAGAATCTGTCTCCCTCTGCCTTACAAATATTCAGTGACCCCGCCTCCACCACCTTTGGAGGCAGAGAGTTCCAACGTTGCACAACCCTCAGAGAAAAAAATTTCTCTTCATCTCTGTCCTGAAAGGGCGATCCTTAATTTTAAATCAGTGCCACCTAGTTCTGAACTCACCCACAAGATGAAACATCCTTTCCATGTCCACTTTGTCAAGGCCGTTCAGGATCTTATATACTTTAATCAAATCACCCCTCACTTTTCTAAACTCCAGTGGAAACAAACCCACTCTCTCCAACCTTTCCTCATAAGACAACCCACTCATTCTAGGTATCAATCTAGTAAACCTCCTCTGAACCGCCTCCAATGCACTTACTTCCTTGAAATAACAATACTCAGATGAAATAGTCACAGAACAAACTAAAAGTTTGGAAGACTTTGGAACAGATAAACTGACTCTCACCTTTAACGAAGTTTTTGACATGGAAGAAATCCCAGAAGACTTACCTAAATCAATACTTATTGCACTCCCTAAAAAGCCTGGAGCAATTGAATGCGAACTCCATTGCAGCATCAGTCTGATGAGTTACACATTGCTAAGATCCTTCTTCAAGTACTGATGAATAGGACCAAGAGCAAGATAAAGCCAGAAATTTCAGCTATTCAATGTGGTTTTGTAGAAGTTAGAGGAATGAGAATTGCTATTCCTATGGAAAGAGCCATAGAGATGAAAAAAGATGTATTCCTGGGTTTTATTGATTCTGGTAAGGCATTTGATCAGGTGAGACATGAAGAACATGAGCACATTAAGAGCCTCATGCAAAAGTCGGTGTATTTTATTATCTTAGACCAGTCTAAGTACAATAAACCTGTCTGAGTGTGTCTTTTATGCACAACGCATAACAGTTAAACACTCGCTGAACTGCAAGTGCATCCGTGTTAACAAAAATATACTGTTGCGCTGATACAAGGTGCAGGAAAAGAGGGAAACATTTGACCCCCCTCCTCACCTGATTGTAATAGGGCACAAAAGATGAATGAGAATTGTTCCAGGGATGAGGAACTTCATTTACATAAACTTTAGAAGCTGGGGCTGTTTTCTTTAGGGAGGTTTAAGAGGAGATTTGATTGAGGTCGTCAAAACTATGACGGGTCTGGGTAGCGCAGATAGAGGGAATCTACTCCCATTGGTGGAACGATTGAGATGACACTGATTTTAAAGTGATTGGTAAACGAAGAAATGGCAATATGGGGGGAGAAGAATCATTAGGAACTGGAACACACACCTGAAATTGTGGTGGAGGCACATTCATCCATGGCTTTCAAAAGAAAATTGGACCATTATCCAAAGAGGAAAAATTTGCAGAGCTATGGGAAGAGGCAGGGGTGTGGCACTAGGTGGAATCCTCATGCAGAGAGCTGGTACAGACTGGGGTGAGGAGGGGAATGGCCTCCTTCTGTGCTGTAATCATTCTATGAAACAAAACGAATGAGTGTGACAGAATGTGAGACCGAGGGAGAAAGACTGAGACATAAACATGAAAGGGAATGAGAGACACACAAAAAGATACAGCAATTTGGACAAAACAAAAGCAGAAGCACAGGGAGAGGGAGACAGAGACTCAAAGAAAAACAGGAAGAAAGCCAGAAGGACAGCACAAGAAAGGAAGATAGAGACAAAGATTAAATCTATGCATGTCATGTTACAATCCACAGTTATAATGTTACAATTTTTTAGTAAAACTATTCTGAAGGTCACATTTTAAAAAGCCTTCGACTGAGATTAAAGACAGTTCTCAAAATGGCTCCAGGCTACCAGATGGAATTGTGGATTTCAATCATCTTTTTCTTACCTCCTAGGGAGACAAAGATGCATTCCTCACACATGCACATTTAAAATTCCATTAGTGTTCCAAAAGAGTAAACAGAAACTCATTGACTTGATGGCTTTTCCTCCAAACATGAAGACACTAACAGATAAGCCACTGTAAAGTGTGAACAACCTTGACCCTTTTTATCACTGCAGGGGATAAGGAGACTTCGGATAACTGTAATGGAATTACTACTTGGTAAGTGACTTGGCATTCTTGTGCAGGTCACATGATAACTATGGCCACCTTGCCTTACCTGCAGAAAGCATTGAAAAGGACAGGGAGCGGGTAGATCTACAGAGAACCAACATCAACACAGGGAGAGGCAGAGAAAGGCATCCAGAAACAGCCTTGGCTTCTGCTGCAAATGGGCAGTTTGAAAGTGCCATGCCTACAGAACCAGAAGAAAGGAACCTTCTCTCCCCCTGTAAACCTTGATTCCACCTACTAAGCTCACCTATTAAAGCAACCTCCAGCAATTCAGCAGTGGAAGCCATCACAGCTGCACAGACAACTCTACAACCTCAAGACCTTCACTTCAGAAAACGCAACATCTCAACTTTAAAACCTATCAGGTCTGCACTGAATATCGAGTCATCCTGATTTACATTCATAAGTATTATGACATCATTTTATGTTCATTTGTAACCAATCCCTGTGTGTGTAAGTGTTAGTAACTTTATCTTAGGTAACTTGCAGCGCAACAGAGTGAAGTAAGTTAACCTTTTCCTTTTTAAGTAAAAAGGCTTTGCTGCTGGGTTATTTTAAATTGAATTTCTCACTCTACGGGCAAAAAAGTACACACACAAATACATTGTTCACCGGAGATTTACTTCCTTTTAAAAATGTTGTATCTGTAACAAGTAAAATCTAAAGTTTGGGTTCTCTTAAAGAAATAAGAATTGGCAATCTTTTCTTTTCAAGATTTATCTAGTGTTGCAATTTATACTTTTCGGATAACCACCAAACTGCATGCTTTCTTATGATAGTAAATTTGTGTGTACTTAAAGCTTAAATTGTTTCATTTAGTCCTGTGTATCAAAGACTCTGAACCGGACTCCTGTGCCCTTATGGTGGGGGAATATGTAATGGGGAATTTCACCCCGACCCACAGAATCATAGAACTAGAAATATTACAATGCAGAAAGAGGTTATTCAACCCATCATGTATGTCTGCACCAGCCAAAAAGAGAAAAAAGGAAACTAGCTGCTCATTTTTAATGCCACTTTCCAGCTCCTGGTCTGTTGCCTTGCAGGTTACAGTGCTTCAGATACAGATCCAGGTACCATTTAAATGAGTTGAGAGTTATAGCCTCAACCACTAACTTAGGCAGTGAATTCCAGACACCCACCACCTTCTGGGTGAAAAGGTTTTTCCTCATGTCCCCTCTAATCCTTCTACCAATCACCTTAACTCTATTCCCCCTGGTAGCTGAACCCTCAGCTAGGGGAAACAAGTCTTTCCTGTCCATCCTATCTAGGCCCCTCGTAATTTTTTGCACCTCAATTGTGTCACCCCTTAGCCTCTTCAGTTCTAAGGAAAACAACCCCAGCTTATTCAATCTCTCCTCATAGCTGCAATTTTCAAGTCCTGGCAGCATTCTTATAAATCTCCTCTGCACTCTGTCCACAGCAATGATGCCCTTCCTGTAATGTGGTGACCAGAACTACACAAAAACAGAATCTTTGCAGTGCAGGAGGCCATTTGGCCCATCAATACTGCACTGGCTCTCTGAAAGAACATTCCACCTAGTCCCACTCCCCTGCCTTACCCCTGTAACCTTGCACATTCTCTCACTTCAGGTAGCAACCAAATTCCCTTTTGAATACCTCGAACCTGCCTCTACCACCCTCTCAGGAAGTTTGTTCCAGACTCCAACCACCCTCTGGGTGAAAAAAAATTTTCTCACACCACATTTACCCTGTTTGCCAATTATTTTGAATTTGTTCCCTCTAGTTCTTGATGTTCTCTTGAGTGGGAACAGTTTCTCACTATTTACCCTGTCCATACACCTCAGGATCTTGACCCTTATCACAGAAAATTACAATCTGACTAAAAACTAATTGTAAGTAAGTCCATCAGGAATAAGATAACAATCTTGGTTGATTTCACTCCCTTAACTGAGGTTTGAATTGGACATAGAGAACCCAGTTACACATCTTTGAATCTGGCTCCCTCTAGCTGAGGTTTAGGGGAATTAATCAGGAGGTACACTGGTTCTTGAAAAAAACTTCAGTTAATAAAGTAAGATTGTAAGACACCACAGAGTATTGTGGATGTCATGATTATAGCTGATTGTGGTTGTGGACTCTAGTATTAGATACTATACGGTGCTCTGTACTATATACAGGGTTACCTGACCTGGGGGTTGAAGGTCAGATAGCACCTGTCTTGATAGAATTCAGTTACCGCACATATGTGTTCATGTTAGGAAAATGTGTTATCAATAAAGTTAGCTCAGCTGCAATGTCGACAGCCTGTGTGCACCATTAAAAAGAGAAACAAGAAACAAGACATGGTGTCAGAAGTAAACTAAATGCAACAATGGAGGTTCTGAGACCACTAGAGTTCAGTTTGGAGGGAAATCTCACTAAAAACTGGAGGAGGTTCCGGCAGCGATTTGAACTTTACCTCACAGTGATGGGTAGGGATAAAAAATTCCCTCAGGTACATTCTTCCATCTCTCTGCACGTAGCAGGGGAAGAAGACCTAGGAGTCTATAACACATTCACATTTGAAAGTGATGAGAAACAAAATGACTTGAAATAATGGAAAAATTCAAAACCTGCTGCAGCCCTAAGAAATACATCACGTATGAAAGATACCGATTTTTTACACACTTGCAAGGCAGTGACAACAATAGTCAGTAAGTAACTGAGCTGAGAACATGAGCTAAATCATGAGAATTTGGAGAGTTTGAAGAATCATTCACCTGAGATAGAATAATTTGCGGGATCACAAATGACTCTTTGAGAGAACAGCTTTTGAGGGAAGTTAATCTCATGCTGGAGAAAGTAATAAATATCTGCAGAGCGGCAGAGATAATGAAATGCCAGATTAAACAGATGACAGAAGATGATAAGCTGCACATGGTCAAACAATTAGATGCAGTTAAACAGAAACAGCCTCAGGAAAGAACAAATAGACAGCCTGAAGGTAAAAAGAACAAAACTGCTATTAAAACATTTAAATGCAGCCGATGCAGAACAAAGCATTTACCATGTAGTTGTCCAGCCTATGTAAAGCAGTGTAAGAACTGTGATAAACTAAATCACTTTGCTAAGATGTGTAAGTCGAAGGAAGTGCACACGATTGCAGATGTTGACACCGACACTGAAATTGAACTTCTCGTTGGTGCAGTAACAACAAATTCCAAAGAAGATGAATGGAAGGTTGATTTAAAAATTGCCAACATGATGGTGAATTTCAAGCTTGACACAGGTGCACAAGGGAATGTTATTCCCATAAGCCTGGATCGTAAAATAAGCAAAGAAGAACAGCTAACTAAAACAAAAGTGAAGCTGTCAACTTATACAGGTGAAAACATTACTGTAGAAAGCAAGTTCACACTTAAAGTGAACTACAAAAAACAGTCTTAAGCGCTTCCATCCATAGTGGTGAAAACTGATGCAAACCCCATTCTTGGAATCAAAGCTTGTGCAAATCTGAAGCTAATCAAGAGAATAATGATCGTCACCACTGATAACATCCTGAGTGAGTATAAAGATGTGTTCCAGGACAGTCTAAAAGGAGAACATACCAACACCATCAAGATTGACAAAAACAGAAAATGCTGGAGAAACTCAGAATGTCTAGCAGCACCTGTGGAGAGAGAAACAGAGTTAACATTTTGAGTCCATAATAACCCTTCTTCAGAGGTCTGAGGAAGCTGCCGGACCTGCTGAGTTTTTCCAACATTTTCTGTTTTTGTTTCAGATTTCCAGCATGTGCAATATTTTGCTTTTATCAAGATTGAAGAAACTGTGACACCCAAAATACACCCGCCAGGAAAATACCAGTAATGCTGAGAAAGTGACTGAAAGCAGAGTTGGACAGAATGGAGAAACTTCACATCATCAAGAAAATTGAAGAACCGACAAAGTGGGTTAATCCAATTGTAATTGTAGAAAATTCAGATGGGAATCTGCAAGATTGTCTGGATCCCAGAGATCTAAGCCAGGCAGTACAAAGAGAGCATTACCAACAGCCCACAGTAGAAGAGATCACAGGTAAACTAGCTGATGCTAAATACCATTCAATATTGGATGTGAGTTCAGTCTTCTGGCAGGTCAAGCTGGATGAATGCAGCTCCTATCTCTGTACCTTCAACATACCATACAGGCGATACAGGTTTTTACGCTTACCTTTTGGTGTTAATTCAGCTCTGGAGGTGTTCCACAGACAGTAAAGCAGCTGTTTGAAGGGTTAGAGGGCATGGAAACCTACATCGATGATGTGCTGGTCTGGGGAGCCTCACAAGAAGAACAAGACCACAGACTGAGGCAGGTACTGGCCAGAAAGGAACCTCAAGTTGATGAATGAAAAGTGAAAAATAGGTCTTCATGAAATCAAGTACATGGGACGTGAGCTATCAAGCGAGGGACTGAAGTCAGACCCGAGTAAAATCGAATCAGTCGTGAACATGCCTCACCCAGAATGTAAGAAAGACCTGGAGAGGTTTTTGGGAATGGTGACCTTCATTCCAAACATGTCAGAGCTGACAGCATCTCTCAGAGAACTTCTACAAAATGATGTGGAATGGCACTGGGAACAAAGTCACCAGGAAGCTTTGACTAGTCTGAAGAGAACATTGACCCAGGAACCAGTGTTAAAGTATTACAATATCAGTCAGCCGGTCAAGATCTCAGTGGACACCTCAAAGACTGGCCTGGGAGAAAGAGGATAAAGAAACAGAAGCACAGGTTCACACACTGACAAAGAACTTACCTGTGGCTGTAACCAAACTGGGTAAGATCAGGGATGTGACCAAGAACGACCCCACCCTGAGAAAACTGCAGGAGACTGTGCAAACTGACTGACCCACACACCGGAGCGGAGCCCCTACTGCTGTACAAGAGGACTGGAACCTTTATGAGGAACTTCATGTAGCAGGAGGAACACTTTCCAAGGGAGAAAAGATTGTAATTCCTGCAACACTGAGGAAAGCAATACTGCAGCACATACATGAAAATCACCTCGGCACAGAGACATGCAGGAGAGGAGCTCGAGATGTAATGTATTGGCCTGGAATGGGAGCACAAATCAGCGAAATGGTGGATGCCTGTGCAGTGTGCCAAAAGTACAGTAAATCATAACAAAAAGAACTTCAACCATACAGTGTTCCAGAGAGGCCCTGGCAGAAAATTGGAGTGGACTTATTCACATTTGACAACAGTGAGCACCGACTAGCAGGAGATTATTACTCAATGTTTTCTTGAGTCTGTGCTGCTGAGAAATGATCGTAAGAGCATCACTGTAATAAATCATTGAAATCAATGTTTGCTGCCACGACATATCTGAAGATAACGGTCCACAATGCTCAGGTATTGAGTTTCACAAAGTTGCACAGGACTGGGAATTTTGCCACATCACGTCAAGTTCCAAATATCCACAATCCAATGGAATGGTGGATCGCACTGTGCAGACCCTGAAACACCTGTTGAAGAAGGCAAAGGCAGATGGAAGAGACCCCCACCTAGCTCTGCGGATTTCAGGAATACTCCATTACAGGGCATTGGATCATCTCCAGCACAGCTCCTGAGGGGGAGAAGACTAAGAACTCGGCTTCCAACTGCACCCCTACTGTTACTTCCACAGCCAGTGAGCTACAGCATGTAGGACCTGCTCAAACTGAGACAGCAAAAACAGAAACAGGACTTCGATTGAGGTGCCCGACCTCTGCCTGACCTGAACATGGGAGAGACAGTGAGGATTCAGCATGAAGGGATCTGGAATCCTGCTGTTGTCACAGGAATCACAGGAGAACCAAGGTCTTACATAGTGCAGACTCCAAACGGACAACAGCACAGGAGAAGCTGGAAATTCTTACAGAAAACAAATGAACCACAACCCTGCTCTGAACCAGGAAGTGTAGCTGAAGATCAAAATCCAGAATACACCAGTGAAGCAACAGATAACCAGACAAAGCCTGAGAGTCCTGAAAACTTTCCAAGGGCTGATAGTGACACAGAGCTGGAGAAGGCCCCTTGTCCTTCAAAATCACTTCTGTCACCGTTCAGAACATCCAGTGGAGGAATTGTGAAAAAAAGCCACAGAGGTACAGAGATGAGTAAAAGACAAAACACAGAGTGAGAAAGAATAGATAAGAGAGTTTGTGTACTTGAGTTGTATAAAAGTTTTTTTAAAAAGGAAATGTCATGATAATAGCTAACTGTGCTTGTGAACTCCAGTATTAGATAATGTACAGTACTCTGTGCTGCACACTGGGTCACCTGACCTGGGGGTTGAAGGTCAGATAGCTCATGTTGGAACCTGTCTAGATAGAGTTCAGACACTGCAGATATGAGTTTATGTTAGGAAAATGTGTTATCAATAAAGTTAGCTCAGCTACAATGTCAATGGCCTGTATGCATCATTAAAAAAAGAAACCAGAAACAAGACAATGGATAAGAGCAAAAAGTTGCAAAGGGCCATTGATAGATTCAATGAATAGTTGAAACTGTGGCAGGGGTTCAGTGTGGTCATTCACATTAGATCTAAGTAAGATGGTTCAGAGTATTTTTCATATGGCTAAAAGTTAGGAACTGTGGAGGGACAGAGATTTTGGGGTCCATGTACAGGAATCGCTAAAAACTAGTGAAAAGAGGGAAAAAAGAGTTAAAATATTACTGGAATGTTGGCCTTTATCTGATGAGGGATGGAATATAAAAGGGTGAAAATAATGATACAGTTGGATAAAGCCCTGGGGACACATCATCTGGAGTAACTGTGTTCAAATCTGAGCACCATGCCTCAGGGAGGCTGTGGAGGGAGTGCAGTACACATTCACCTGAATGATACGTGGGCTAAAAAAGTTAAATTGTGGGGACACATCTCATTGATTATGCTTGTACCCCAGTGAGTATAGAACATTAAGGGGTGATCTAATTGAAATATTTATTGTATCCCAGTGACTATCGAACGTTAAGGGGTGATCTAATTAAAATATTTAAGATTAAAGGATTTAATGGGGTTGATAAAGAAAAGTCATTCCCCCTATTGGGGGGAGTCCAGAGCAAAGTAGCACTACATTATAATTAGAGCTCAGCTGTTCAGGAAGTATGACTTCACTAAAAGGGTAATGGAAATCTGGAACTCATGTCCCCCAAAACACTGTTCAGTCTGGGTGTAAACTGAAAATGGCAAAATTTAAGATTAATATATTTTTGTTGGTAAGGAATTACCAAAACTCAGTAAATGTAGTTGAGACATGGATCATTCCCGAAGTAACTAAATGGTGGAACAGGCTGGAAGCTCTTGAATGGCCTCCTCACACTTGTGTTCCCTCTATTTTACAGGATCACAGAGACTGATGCTCCAAGATTGTTCTCACAAAACCAGCACCTTCTGTTCCTGATAGTTACGGAGCACGGGTATTCAGGATGGTACAGACAGAGCAACAACATCCGCTTCAAAGACACAGGACCCCGACTGTGAGGTGATATTAGCCCAGTAGAACAACGGGTGGCCACAGTATGTGTTGTCATTTGAACGATAATCTTAGCCTCAAAACTGTGAGGCGATGGTGTCAGGCTATCTAGGGTCATAGAATCACAGAAGCACTCAGTGCAGAAGAGGCCCTTCGGCCCATCGAGTCTGCACCTGACCTACCCACCTAATCCCATTTACCAGCACTTGGCCCATAGCCTTGAATGTTATGACGTGCCAAGTGCTCATCCAGGTACTTTTTCCTCCAGTATATTCAGTAGTGACTTATTAGGATAAGTGCTGAATTAGAAAATGTGTCTGTTTGAATACTGCTACCCTGTAAACCCAAGAATATCTAGACACATGTACATGTTTTATTTTACCTTTCTCTCACCTAAGAGACTTTACTACCTTGTAGGTGTGGATAACATTAGGGAAGTAGGATAACTGGGACAATCAAAATCGAGGTGATGGGTATCATAGCCAATTAACTTCAAAGATTAACAATTAAAAATAGGACAGAGAGTAGAAACTGCTCTGTTCACATGGAACATACACTAGACACGTTAATTAAAATGTAATAAGGAGTAAGGAGACTGATCATAAGATAACAGCATAAGAAATAGGAGCAGGAGTAGGCCATTTGGCCCCTTGAGCCTGCTGCCCCATTCAATAAGATAATAGCTGATCTGATTGTAGCCTTGTCTCCACTTTCCTGCCTGTCCCCATAACTCTTCAATCCTCCGTCGATCAGAATTCGTCTAAATCAGCCTTGAATACATTCAAAGCCTCAGTTTCCACTGCTCTCTGTGGAAGAGAATTCTAAATATTAACGACCTTCTGAGGGAAGAAATTTCTCCTCAGCTCTGTCTTAAATGGGAGACCCCTTATTTTTAAACTGTGCCCCCTAGTCTTACATTCCCCTGTAAGGGAAACATCCTCTGAACATTGACCCTGTCAAGCCCCCTAGAACCCTACGTGTTTCAAAAAGATCTTTAAACTCCAATGAGTAAAGGCTAAACCTCACAGTATGGCAGAATGGTTACAGCACAAGGAGGCCATTCGGCCTGTCATGTCTGTGCTGGCTCTCTTTTCCTTATAAGACAGCTACTTCATCCCAGGAATCAGCCGAGTGAATCTTCTCTAAGCTGCTTCCAAACCAAGTATATCCCTTCTTAAGTAAAGAGACCAAAACTGTACATAGTATTCCAGGTGCAGCCTTACCAATGCCTTGTACACATTGGGTGTTCTTGTACATGAATGCATGCAGGTAGAGGAAGTAATTCGTAAGGCAAATGGAATATTGGCCTTTGTTGTAAGGGGGATGGAGAATAAAAGTAGGGAAGTCTCACCACAATGAATGATACGTGGGCTAAAAGAGTTAAATTGTGGGGACACAATTCATTGATTATGCTTGTATCCCAGTGAGTATAGAACATTAAGGAGTGATCTAACTGTTCTGGACTCCCCCCAATAGAGGGAATGTTTTTTTTTTATCGACCTCATTAAATCCTTTAATCTTAAGTATTTCAATTAGATCACCCCTTAATGTTCTATACTCACTGGGATACAAGCATAGTCAATGAGATGTGTCCCCACAATTTAACTCTTTTAGCCCACGTATCATTCATTGTGGTGAGACTTCCCTACTTTTATTCTCCATCCTCCTTACAATAAAGGCCAATATTACATTTGCCTTCCTAATTACTTCCTCTACCTGCATGCATTCATGTACAAGAACACCCAGATCCCTCCGTACTGTCACATTACGCAGTCTCCCTCCATTTAAGTAAGATTATTGTCAGGACTCACTGGGGATAGTGCGCTGCAACATCAAACTCCACTGCTCCCTGAGCCGAGACAAATGTGAAAAAATTTGATCAACCCACCTAACTGTTTAATTTAGGTTAACAGAATACGAGCACCAGGTTTGTAAACTTAATTTGTTCAATAAGTTAATTACTTATTAACTTTAACCAGTGGCAAAAGAAAGAAATATGAACAGCTCATTTCTAACTCTATAACCTAAACCCTATCCCTCCTTAAATCCCTATACACACATACAAGATACATAAGACACACAAAACCATGGATTTTAAGGGTGGGATAAAACAGTTCAATAGCCCCAATTCCAGAGTACAGGATTCAATGGGTTGATTTTGATTGATGTCTTCCAAATTCCTTTCAGTTCCTTGTTGATGACACAAGGTGGTCTTCCCAGCACTTTCAGTCTTTAGTTCATTGGTTGAGCAGTTGCTTTTTAATGTCTCTAAAAATGATGTTCCTCTTTCTTCTTGACAGGGGTTTTCAAAGAGAAAGCAGGTTACAGAGATATGGGGAGAAAAATCCAGCTAGTTGTTATTGTAGACTTACTGGATTCTTACGCACACAGCTATTCTGCTGCATTGCTCTCACACAAACCCTAGTCACCTGGTCAGGAGCCCATTACAACATTGTTGTCAGGCAGTTCCCCATTAGACCGCACTCCTGTTCGGCACCATCTAGTCTTCCATGGCACATTCTGTTCCAGGACAGCAACATTGTACATATCCCTCACACTGTACCAATGGACATGTCTTTCAAACTGCAGCCATTGTAATTTTGATCCATAGTCCAAAAAAAATAAAAACATGTGTTCTTTACAACAGTCCAACAGAATTAAAAACATATGATCTTTTCATGTCTCCACCCTTAAAAGAGATGAAACGCCATTTCTAAAATGCATTTCATCACAAGGTATGTGACACATGGACAACAAAACACGTGACTTACTTCTATTCACCTTTCCTCCCCCTTATACAACCTTATACAATCATCAGGATTTCTTACCCCTTAAACTTATTTCAGTATTTTACACCCAGGACAATGCAACTGCTGTCACATTATCTTTGCCGGCAATCTTTACATTTTTAAACCCAAATGGCACGACTCAACATTGATACAATCCACTTGGTGTAACAAGGGTGGATATTTCTTTAGCCCTTGATGTTAATGGCACTTGCCAGCACCCCTTCAATAGATCAGTTTTAGAAAGAAATGAGGCACTGCCAATCCTGTCAATGCAATCTTCGAATTGAGGAATTGGGTATGAATCTGTTCTCATTACTGAATTCACTTTCCTGTAGTCTATACAAAATCGAGTTGATCCATTAGCTTAGGAGCCAGCACTACTGGTGAATTCAAGCTGCACTGGCTAGGCTCCATCAATTTGTTTTCCAGCATAAATTGGATCTCTGTTTCTACCTGAGCTTGTTTCTCTGGGCTCAGCTGATAAGCTTGTTATTTTATCAGCACTGAGTCCCCTACGTTCACATCATGTCTAGCTAATATAGTACATCCAGGTGTATCCAAACAAATTCCCTTATACTTCCTAAGTAACCTTATTAGATCTTCCTCTGATCCTTCCTCTAAATGTGAGAGCGCAGTTTCTAACTGTCCCAGTAATGTTGTATTGGCTGGTCGAATTATAGGAGGTTCGCTCTGTGCACTTTCTACTTCTCCATCTACCTTACTCTTACTGTCTCTGTCATCCCCCATTACTCCTACCACCTGGCATACTTGCTCTTTCCCATCATCTTCTCTGCGATGATATTGCTTCAACATGTTTATGTGACATAAACGTTTCTTTTTCCTATACTCAGGAGTATCTATCAGATAAGTCATTTTATTAATACTTCTAACTACCTTGTAGGGACCACTGAATTTCTCTTTCAGGGTTTCACACTGCAAAGGCAATAATACCAATACCTCATTTCCCACTTGGAACGTTCTGGTTGTAGCATGTTTGTCTGCCCATTCTTTCTTTTTGGCTTGGGAAATGTTTTAATACTCTTGTGCTACTTTACATGTTCCTGTGAGTCTTCCTAGAAACAAGGACACAAAATCCAACATGGGGGATTTCTCTTTTTGCTTTGGGAACTTTTCCTTAATCACTTTTAATGGGCCTCTCATTTCACGACCATAGATCAATTCAAATGGACTAAATCCACGTAGATTCATTTAGAGAATCTCTGGGAGCAAATAGTAAGAAGTCCCAGAACCACTGATCCAGACAACAAATCACACTCCAATTGTACTTTGTGCAATGAAACCGGGTTATACCCTCCACTTATCCCCTTTACCAATATTTGAACTTTCATTGAACTCTATGGAGGTAAAACTAGGTCCTTCTCCAGAAAAAGAGTTTGAGTAGTCCCATGTCCCTTAATATAGTTATGGGTTTAGCTGCATCATTTGATGAGAAAGGGGTTATCTTTCCTTTAGACAAAAACCCTTTATATCTCTCATCTAGCTTATTTACTTCACCTGCATTCACAGCAGTGTTTACCCCCAGACCCTTATTTGTAGTTAAAGCTACAATTTGATCCGTGGTATTTTCTTTTTCAGTTTCCTTTTCGGACTCACTCTTATGAACTCCAATAAGTCCCATGGGCTTCCCTCACAACTTCCAGCATTCTGAACGCAATGTGTCCCACTTTATTACAATAGAAACACTTAGGCCTTCGAGTTTCACCTCCATCCTCAGTACCTACCTTCCTGATCTGAGGAGGAGATCTCAAGGTATTCCCAGCTATCCATTCTTTACCCTGGCTACTTGCCTTCCTTTCACTCCCCCCCCTACCTTCCTATCCTTTTTCAAATTTATGGGGACGATGGAAAAAAGATTTAATTTTATGGATCACTTCATAATTGTCAGCCATTACAGAGGGCGGTAGTGAGAAGTGACTGAGAAGCTTTCTGGGAGAAGTCAGCGCAGTCACTGCAACTCGGAAGGGGATCGAGGAGAAGGACTCTTGCACTCAACAGGAGGAAGAGTATCCAACAGATAGCGGTACTGAGGAGTGACTGAGAAGCATTCCGAAGGATGGGTCTGGCCACGCTGCCGCGGAACGCTCCAAGTAGTTGGACCATGCCATACCATCTGTCCCTCGTGGAAAAACTTATTCAGAGAAACATCTTTGACCAGAAGTCCAACAGGCAGTGATCGGCACTTAACGTTTTAGAGGCCCTGCAAGAAAAGGAGAGGGTGGATCCGGTGGGATGGTTCCCTGAGCAGACTGTGAAAGTCATTTAGCAGAATGCCTCATCGCCAGAACTTTCCAACAAGCACCAAGATGTAACTTGGCCGGTGGTGAGAAAGACCCTCCCCATCAGATCCTTCCAACACACCAGGAGTTTCACTCACTCGGCACGTTGCCCTCGAGGTGGCTGTGGTGGGGACGAGACCGTTGTTCACCTCCATGCGGATTGTTCCTTTGCAAAGAAGGTCTGGAGAGAGATGCAGTGGTTTCTGTCGAGGTTCATCCCGAGCAATTCTGTGACACAGGACTCTGTGCTCTACGGGCTGTTCCCAGGGACACTCACCAAGACAAACATCAACTACAGCTGGAGGATCATCAACTTGGTGAAAGATGCTCTTTGGTCTGCCCGAAACTTGTTGGACTTTCAGCGCAAAGAGTTGTCCCCGACCGAGTGTTGCAGACTGGCACATTCCAAGGTCCAGGACTACATGCTGAGGTACGCACTGAAGCTTGGGGCAGCCGCTGCAAAGGCGCAATGGGGAAGGATCGCTGTCTAAGACCTTTCTGCCATAGTGCACCGAGAGGCTGGGAACTGTTTAGAGCCCTCGGGCTGTACAGCTCAAAATGAATGTCTGCAAATGATTGTAATATTCATTTATTGTATTGATGCATTTTGTGATCCATGTTGTAAAAGTTGAACCTGTTTGTATTTTTGTGATGGTGACTTTGAAATGGTTTGAAATGTTGTTGAAGATATTTTATGAATAAGTATATTTTTGCAAAAAAAAAAGCATTCTGGGAGAAGTCATCATCACCCTCATCTACAAGCACAAGGGGGAAAGGGCAGAAATTAGAAATTGGCGACCCATTTCACTGTAGAATGTGGACTATAAGATTCTGTCCAAGGTCATCACCAATCGGGTCAAATCCGCTCTGGAATTGATGATCCACCCTGACCAGACCTGCACTGTGATAGGCAGGAAGATCTTTGACAGCCTCGCATTGCTCAGGAATACGATTGCCTATGTGCAGGACAGGGGTGTGGATACCTGGCTCATCAGCCTGGATCAAGAGGAGGCCTTTGACAGAATATCGCACACCTAGATGGTGGATGTGCTCTCCAAAATGGGGTTTGGGGAGGGAATTCGCAATTGGATCCAACTGCTCTACACTAACATCAGTAGCGCAGTCTCAATCAATGGGTGGGAATCAGATAGCTTGCCTATTAAATCTGGAGTCAGGCATGGCTGCCCTCTCTCCCCTGTCCTTTTTGTGTGTTGCATGGAACCCTTTGCGGAGTCCCTCAGGAAGGATCCGGGCATAAGAGGAGTGACGATCCCAGGTGGTGGAGGCACTCAGGTCAAAGCCTTCCTGTACGTGGACGATGTCGCCGTCTTCTGCTCGGATCCCCTGTCGGTGCGCAGACTGATCCACATCTGCGACCAGTTCGAACTGGCCTCGAGAGCCAAGATAAATCATGGGAAGAGCAAGGCCATGTTCTTTGGGAACTGGGCTGACCGAACCTTTTTCCCCTTCACCATCATAGCTGACGGCCTGAAGGTGCTGGGGATATGGTTCGGAGGGACCGGAGCATGTGTTAGAAACTGCAAGGAGCGAGTGTCTATGGTGAAAAGAAAACTGGACATGTGGGAGCGACACTCCCCCTCCATTGCGGCTAAAAAGCTGGTCATCAGGTGTGAGGCACTCTCACTGTTGCTGTATGTGGCGCAGGTCTGGCCCATTCTATACTCCTGTGTGGTGGCGATCACTCAAGCTATCTTTCACTTTATCTGGAGGTCGAAAATGGATCGTGTCCGCAGGGATGCGATGTACAAGCCTCTAGATAAAGGGGGAAAAAACGTGACCAACATCGCCTTCATACTGATGGCCACCTTTATGTGCAGCTGCATCAAGCTGTGTGTAGACCCTTGGTACGCAAACACCAAGTGTCACTATGTGCTGAGGTTCTACCTGTCCCCGGTGTTGCGAAGGATGGGTCTGGCCACGCTGCCGCGGAACGCTCCAAGTAGTTGGACCGTGCCGTACCACCTGTCCCTCGTGGGAAAATGTATGCAGAGAAACACCTTTGACCACAAGTCCATCAGGCAGTGGTCGGCACGTAATGTCTTAGAGGCCCTGAGGGAAAAGGAGAGGGTGGATCCTGTGGGATGGTTCCCCGAGCAGACTGTCAAAGTCATTTGGCAGAATGCCTCATCGCCAGAACTTTCCAACAAGCACCAAGACGTAGCTTGGCTGGTGGTGATAAAGGCCCCCCCTTCCAACACACCAGGAGTCTCATCCCCCTCTGCATGTTGCCCTCGAGGTGGCTGTGGTGGGGAAGAGACCGTTGTTCACCTTCTTGTGGATTGTGCCTTTGCAAAGAAGGTCTGGAGAGAGATGCAGTGGTTTCTGTCGAGGTTCATCCCGAGCAGTTCTGTGACACAGGACTCTGTGATCTACGGGCTGTTCCCAGGGACACACACCGAGACAAACAAACATCAACTGCAGCTGGAGGATCATCAACTTGGTGAAAGACGCTCTTTGGTCTGCCCGAAACTTGTTGGTCTTCCAGCGCAAAGAGTTGTCCCAGATCGAGTGTTGCAGACTGGCACATTCCAAGGTCCAGGACTACGTGCTGAGGGACACACTAAAGCTTGGGGCAGCTACCACAAAGGCGCAATGGGGAAGGGTCGCTGTCTAAGACCTTTCTGCCATAGTGCACCGAGGGGCTGGGAATTGTTTAGACCCCTTGGGCTGTACAACTCAAAATGAATGTCTGCAAATGATTATAATATTCATTTATTGTATTGATGCATTTTGTGATCCATGTTGTAAAAGTTGAACCTGTTTGTATTTTTGTGATGGTGACTTTGAAATGGTTTGAAATGTTGTTGAAGATATTTTATGAATAAGTATATTTTTGCAAAAAAAAAGCATTCTGGGAGAAGTCATCATCATCCTTATCTACAAGCACAAGGGGGAAAGGGCAGAAATTAGAAATCGATGACCCATTTCACTGTTGAATGTGGACTATAAGATTCTGTCCAAGGTCATCACCCATTGGGTCAAGTCCGCTCTGGAATTGGTGATCCACCCTGACCAGACCTGCACTGTGATAGGCAGGAAGATCTCTGACAGCCTCGCATTGCTCAGGGATACGATTGCCTATGTGCAGGACAGGGGTGTGGATACCTGGCTCATCAGCCTGGATCAGGAGAAGGCCTTTGACAGAATATCGCACACCTAGATGGTGGATGTGCTCTCCAAAATGGGGTTTGGGGAGGGAATTCGCAATTGGATCCAACTGCTCTACACTAACATCAGTAGCGCAGTCTCAATCAACGGGTGGGAATCAGATAGCTTGCCTATTAAATCTGGAGTCAGGCATGGCTGCCCTCTCTCCCCTGTCCTTTTTGTGTGTTGCATAGAACTCTTTGCTGAGTCCCTCAGGAAGGTTCCGGGCATAAGAGGAGTGATGATCCCAGGCAGTGGAGGCACTCAAGTCAAAGCCTCCCTGTACATGGACGATGTCGCCGTCTTCTGCTCGGATCCCCTGTCAGTGCACAGACTGATCTACATCTGTGACCAGTTCAAACTGGCCTCGGGAGCCAAGATAAATCGTGGGAAGACCGAGGCCATGTTCTTTGGGAACTGGGCTGACCGATCCTTTGACCCCTTCACCATCATGGCTGACGGCCTAAAGGTGCTGGGGATATGGTTCGGAGGGACCAGGGCATGTGTTAGAAACTGGAAGGAGCGAGTGTCTATGGTGAAAAGAAAACTGGGCATGTGGGAGCGATGCTCCCTCTCCATTGCGGGTAAGAAGCTGGTCATCAGGTGTGAGGCACTCTCGCTGTTGCTGTACGTGGCGCAGGTCTGGCCCATTCTATACTCCTGTGTGGTGGCGATCACTCGAGCTATCTTTCACTTTATCTGGAGGTCGAAAATGGATCGTGTCCGCAGGGATGCGATGTACAAGCCTCTAGATAAACGGGGAAAAAACATGCCCAACATCGCCCTCAAACTGATGGCCACCTTTATGTGCGGCTACATCAAGCTGTGCGTAGACCCTCGGTACGCAAACACCAAGTGTCACTATGTGCTGAGGTTCTACCTGTCCCCGGTGTTGCGAAGGATGGGTCTGGCCATGCTGCCGCGGAACGCTCCAAGTAGTTGGAATGTGCCGTACCACCTGTCCCTCGTGGGAAAATTTATGCAGAGAAACACCTTTGACCACAAGTCCAGCAGGCAGTGGTCGGCACGTAACGTCCTAGAGGCCCTGAGGGAAAAGGAGAGGGTGGATCCTGTGGGATGGTTCCCCGAGCAGACTGTCAAAGTCATTTGTCAGAATGCCTCATCGCCAGACCTTTCCAACAAGCACCAAGACGTAGCTTGGCTGGTGGTGAGAAAGGCCCTCCCTTCCAACACACCAGGAGTCTCACCCCCCTCTGCATGTTGCCCTCGAGGTGGCTGTGGTGGGGAAGAGACTGTTGTTCACCTCCTTGTGGATTGTGCCTTTGCAAAGAAGGTCTGGAGAGAGATGCAGTGGTTTCTGTCGGGGTTCATCCCGAGCAATTCTGTGACACAGGACTCTGTGCTCTACAGGCTGTTCCCAGACACTCACTGAGACAAACATCAACTGCAGCTGGAGGATCATCAACTCGGTGAAAGACACTCTTTGGTCAGCCCGAAACTTGTTGGTCTTCCAGCGCAAAGAGTTGTCCCTGACCGAGTGTTGCAGACTGGCACATTCCAAGGTCCAGGACTACGTGCTGAGGGACGCACTAAAGCTTGGGGCAGCCGCTACAAAGGCGCAATGGGGAAAGGTCACTGTCTAAGACCTTTCAGCCACAGTGCAGCAAGGGGCTGGGAATTGTTTAGACCCCTTGGGCTGTACAGCTCAAAGTGAATGTATGTAATGAATATTAAATGTATCCTAATTGTATTGAAGCACCTCAGAGTGCAACATGATGTATGTTCAATACCATTGTCTGATTGTCTGTAATGACCATATTGAAATGATTGGAATATTCATTGATTGTATTGATGCACCTTGTGATATATGTTGTAAAAGTTGAATCTGATTGTACTTCTGTTATGTGATGGTGATTTTGAAATGGTTTGGAATGTTCTTCCAGATATTTTATGAATAAAGTATAATTTTAAAAAAAAAACAAGTATTCTGGGAGAAATCAGTGCAGTCACCACAACTCAGAAGGGGATCGGCTGTCAGAGAACAGAATAAGGTGTGAGGCACTCTCGCTGTTGCTGTACGTGGCGCAGGTCTGGCCCATTCCAGACTGCAGCGCAATGGCGATCACTCGAGCTATCTTTCACTTTATCTGGAGGTCAAAAATGGATCGTGTCCGCAGGGATGCGATGTACAAGCCTCTAGATAAACGGGGAAAAAACATGCCCAACATCGCCCTCAAACTGATGGCCACCTTTATGTGCGGCTGCATCAAGCTGTGCGTAGACCCTCGGTACGCAAACACCAAGTGTCAGTACGTACTGAGGTTCTACCTGTCCCCGGTGTTGCGAAGGATGGGTATGGCCACGCTGCCGCGGAACGCTCCAAGTAGTTGGAATGTGCCGTACCACCTGTCCCTCGTGGGAAAATTTATGCAGAGAAACACCTTTGACCACAAGTCCATCAGGCAGTGGTCGGCACGTAATGTCTTAGAGGCCCTGAGGGAAAAGGAGAGGGTGGATCCTGTGGGATGGTTCCCCGAGCAGACTGTCAAAGTCATTTGGCAGAATGCCTCATCGCCAGTACTTTCCAACAAGCACCAAGACGTAGCTTTGCTGGTGGTGAGAAAGGCCCTCCCTTCCAACACACCAGGAGTCTCACCCCCCTCTGCATGTTGCCCTCGAGGTGGCTGTGGTGGGGAAGAGACTGTTGTTCACCTCCTTGTGGATTGTGCCTTTGCAAAGAAGGTCTGGAGAGAGATGCAGTGGTTTCTGTCGAGGTTCATCCCGAGCAATTCTGTGACACAGGACTCTGCTCTATGGGCTGTTCCCAGAGACACACACTGAGACAAACATCAACTGCAGCTGGAGGATCATCAACTTGGTGAAAGACGCTCTTTGGTCTGCCCGAAACTTGTTGGTCTTCCAGCGCAAAGAGTTGTCCCTGACCAAGTGTTGCAGACTGGCACATTCCAAGGTCCAGGACTACGTGCTGAGGGACGCACTAAAGCTTGGGGCAGCCGCCACAAAGGCGCAATGGGGAAAGGTTGCTGTCTAAGACCTTTCAGCCACAGTGCAGCAAGGGGCTGGGAATTGTTTAGACCCCTTGGGCTGTACAGCTCAAAGTGAATGTATGTAATGAATATTAAATGTATCCTAATTGTATTGAAGCACCTCAGAGTGCAACATGATGTATGTTCAATACCATTGTCTAATTGTCTGTAATGACCATATTGAAATGATTGGAATATTCATTGATTGTATTGATGCACCTTGTGATATATGTTGTAAAAGTTGAATCTGATTGTACTTATGTGATAGTGATTTTGAAATGGTTTGGAATGTTCTTCCAGATATTTTATGAATAAAGTATATTTAAAAAAAAACAAGTATTCTGAGTGAAGTCAGTGCAGTCACCACAACTCAGAAGGGGATCGGGGAGGACCCACTGTCAAAGAACAGAATAAGCCCCTAACACTACATTGCTGTAATGTTTCCATCCCTCCCTCCCTCCTGAAACCAAAAAAAAGAGAGGGAGAGGCAGTGCCTTCAGGAATGCACCAGATCTGCGAGGGACACTCTTCTGAAAGTGGATTTTAAAAGAAGCAGCTGATTGGTGAGTAAGTCCTGGTGAGTCTTTTTTTTCAATCTTTTAAAGTAAATCATTGCTTAATACTGAGCTAGGAGCTAAAAAAAAGTATAGAGTAGTGCTGTACAAGTATAATTAGTCAAGACAAAGGTTCCTAGCTAACATAAATAAGGCCCTGAGCTAGCGTATTTTTTAAGGGAATAACAAGCTTAAGCAAGAGGGACATCATGGCAGGAGAACTCAGACCTGTGATATGCTCCTCCTGCAGGATGTGGGGAATGAGGGATGCTGCGGAAGGTGTGTCCAAATGCAGCTTCTAGCTAACTGGATTTCGGAGCTGGAGCTGCGGGTAGACTCATTGAGGAGCATCCGTGATGCTGAGCAAGTCGTGGATAGTACGTTTAGTGAGGTGGTCACACTGCAGGTGAAGATTACACAGGCAGAAAGGGAATGGGTGACCAGCAGGAACAGTAAAAGACTCCGGAAGGTAGTGCAGGAGTCCCCTGAGGTCATCCCCCTCTCTAACAGATAAACCATTTTGGATACTGTTGGGGGGATGGCCTCTCAGGGGAAAGCAGCAACAGCCAAGTTAACGGTACCGTGGGTGGCTCTGCTGCTCAGAGGGGCAGAAGGAAAACAAGTGGCAGGGCTATAGTGATAGGGGATTCAATAGTTAGGGGTACAGACAGACACTTCTGTGGCCGCAAACTTAATCAAGGATGTTGCCTCCCTGGTGCCAGGGTCCAGGCTGTCACGGAGCGGCTGCAGGACATTCTGGGGAGGGAAGGTAAACAGCCAGTGGTCGTGGTACACATTGGTACCAACAACATGGGTAAACTAAGGGATGAGGACCTGCAAGCTCAGTACAGGGAGTTAGGAGATAAATTAAAATGCAGGACCTCAAATGTAGTAATCTCAGGATTATTCCCAGTTCCACGTGCTAGCAAGAGCAGGACTAAGAGGATAGACCAAATATACATGTGACTGGAGAGATGGTGTAGGCGGGAGGGATTCAGATTCTTGAGGCACTGGGACCAGTTCTGGGGAAAGGTGGGACCTGTACAAACCGGATGAGCTGCACCCAGGCAGAGCTGGGACCAGTATCCTTGTGGAGGCTTTTGCTAGTTCTGTTGGGGAGTATTGAAACTAGTGTGGCAGGGGGATGGGATCCTGGGAGTAGGATCAGATAGGTCAGATTCAGATCAGAAAAATGGAGGTAGAACATTAGCTAGTGACTTTGTGATAGACATGGAGTTACAGGAGAAGCAAAGTTTAAAAAGTGTCCAGCAAAGGAAATTGATGGGGTTAAACTGTTTATACTTCAATGCAAGGAGTATTACAAACAAGGTAGATGAGTTAAAGGCACAGGTAGACACATGGCACCAGGATGTCATTGCTATAACGGAGACCTGGCTAAAGAATGGACAAAACTGGCAGCTTAATATCCCTGGTTATAAATTCTTCAGATAGAGTAGGAGATAAAAAAGGAGGGGGGTAGCACTAATAGTTGAAGAATCAATTCTTGTGAGAAGGGATGATATACTAAATGGGTCAACAAACAAGGCTTTATGATTGAGCTTAGAAATAAAAAAGGGGCAGTCACACTACTGGGAATATATTACAGACCAGCAAATAGTGAAAGGGAGATAGAAGAACAAATGTGTAGGCAAATTTCTGCTTGTAAGAACAAGAGGGCAGTAATAGTAGGAGACTCCAACTATCATAATATCAACTTGGATTCAAACAATATAAGGGGCACTGAGGGAGAAAAATTCATGCAGTGTGTCCAGGAAAATTTTTTCAACCAATTTGTGACAAACCAATGAGAGGAGATGCAATTCTAGACCTAGTCTTGGGGAATGAAGAAGGGCAGGTGGGTGGAGTGACAGTCGGTGACCATATCGGGGACAGTGATCACAATTCAGTTAGATTTAGCATTACCATGGAAAAGGACAGAGATAAAAAAAACTCTTGAACTGGGGGAAGGCAAATTTTGCAGAAATGAGAAGGGACTCGGCTGAGGTGGACTGGACAGCACTGCTGGAGGGTAAAACAATGGAAAACCAGTGGGAAGCACTAAAAAGCGAGATCCTAATTATACAAAGTAGACAGGTCCCCTACAAAAATAAGAGTGGTACTGCTAAATCTAGAGCCCCCACCCCCCAGGTTGTCCAGAGGAATACAGGGGGAGATCAAACAGAAAAAGAAAGCGTACGATAGGCACAAAGAACTAAGCACTGCAGACAGCCTAGACGAACATAGGAAGTGCAGGGACGAAGTAAAAAAGGAAATAAGGAAATCAAAGAGAGGGCATGAAAAAAGATTAGCAAGTAAAGTTAAAGATAATCCAAAGATGTTTTACCAATACATTAATGCTAAAAGGTTAAGGAAAAGGTGGGGATTACCAGAGATGAAGAAGAAAACCTGTGTGTAGATGCAGAGGCTGTGGGGAGGGTTTTGAATGAATATTTTGTCTCCGTGTTTACAAAGGAAAGGGAGGATGTAGATATAGTAGTCCAGGAGGAACACTGTGAGATATTGGATGGGATATTCATAAAGAGAGAGGAAGTACTCGAAGGGTTGAAATCCTTGAAAGTTGATAAGTCGCCAGGGCCAGATGGATTGTTTCCGAGGCTGCTGAAGGAAGTTAAGGAGATAGCAGATGTTCTGAGGATGATTTGCCAATCTTCACTAGATACAGGGGAGGTACCGGAGGACTGGAGAAATGCAAACGTAGTTCCATTGTTTAAAAAGGGATCAAAGGAAATGCCAAACAATTATAGGCCAGTTAGTCTTACATCGGTGGTGAGCAAATTAGTAGAATCAATCCTGAGAGATAGGATTAACTGTCATGTGGAAAGGCATGGACTAGTCAGGGATGGTCAGCATGGATTTGTTAAAGGAAGGTCTTGCCTCACAAATTTGATTGAATTCTTTGAGGAAATGACAATAAGGGTTGATGAAGCTAGTGCAGTGGATGTTGTGTACATCGATTTTAGCAAGGCTTTTGACAAGGTCCCACATGGCAGACTGGTCAGGAAAGTAAAAGCCCATGGGATTCAGGGTAATGTGGCAAACTGGATAAAAGGTTGGCTTTGTAACAGGAAACAAAGTGTAATGGTCGATGGATGACCTTACGAATGGAAAGTTGTTTCAAGTGGTGTTCCACAGGGCTCGGTGTTGGGACCCTTGCTGCTTATGTTATATATTAACGATTTGGACGTGAACGTGGGGGGCACAATTGGGAAATTTGCAGATGGCACAAAGATTGGCCGAGTAGTGGATAGTGTAGAGGATTGCCATAATCTCCAAAATGATATGGATGGGTTGGTGGAGTGGGCGGTAAAGTGGCAGATGGATTTTAACATAGAGAAGTGTGAGGTCATACATTTAGGGAGGTCAAATAGTTACAGGGATTACACAATAAATGAGAATATATTAAGAGGGGTAGATGAAGTGAGAGATCTTGGCGTAAAAGCACACAGGTCCCTGAAGGCAGCAGTTCAAGTAGACAAGGTTGTAAAGAAGGCATATGGAATGCTCTCCTTCATTGACAGAGGTATAGAATATAAGAGTAAGGATATAATGTTGGAATTGTGTAGAACACTGGTGAGGCCACAACTGGAGTATTGTGTACAGTTCTGGTCACCACATTACAGGAAGGACATAATAGCTCTGGGGAGAGTGCAGAGGAGGTTTACAAGAATGTTACCAGGGTTAGAAAAGTGTAGCTACGAGGAGAGAATGGATAGGTTGGGGTCATTTTCCTTAGAACAAAGAAGGCTGAGAGGTGACTTGATTGAGGTGTACAAAATTATGAGGGGAATAGATAGAGTGGACAGGATAAAATTGTTTCCCTTGGTGGAGCATTCTAGAACCAGGGGACATAGATTCAAGATAAGTGGCAGAAGGTGTGGGGGGGACATGAGGAAGAACCTTTTTACGCAGAGGGTAGTGGGTGTCTGGAATTCACTGCCCGAGTTGGTAGTAGAGGCAGAAACTCTAAACTCTTTTAAAAAGTACCTGGATCTGCACCTTAAGTGCTGTAAACTGCAGGGCTATGGGCCGGGTGCAGGAAGGTGGGATTAGAAAGGGCACCTGGGTGTCCTCGGGCTGGCATGGACAATATAGGCTGGATGGCTTCTTTCTGTGCTGTAACTGTTCTATGGTTCTATTACTGCTGACTGTCTAGCAGTTGCAACCCTTCGGTTTTCAACATGGGTTCTTATTACAGAAAATAGGGAGTTTTTAAATTCTTTCAAGAGAATGGTCTCTCTGAGAACTTCATAGGTAGCTTCAGCTCCTAATGCTTGTATCTACCTGTCAAAACTACTTTGCTTAATCCTTTCAAATTCAGTGTAAGTTTGCCCAGGCTGTTTCCTTAAATTTTGAAACTTTTGTCTGTGTGCTTTAGGGACCAACTCATATGGACTCAAAATGGCCTTTTTAACCACATCATAATCCCCAGGAGCCTCCTCTGACAGTGAAGCATAAATTTCCTGTGCTGTACCTATCAATTTGTTCTGCATGGGCAATGTCCAGTTTTCCTTTGGCCAGTTTATCTGATTAGCTATCTTCTCAAATGAAATAAAGAATGCTTCAACATCCCTTTCCTCAAACCTTGGAAGAGCGTGTACAAATTTACACATCTCCCCACTGGGTTCTGATCTGGAAATAAGTCCTGCCTCACCTCCTCAGCTACTGAGGTCTCTTTATTAACTGCCAGCACTCTAAGTTGGAATTCTCTCTCTCTTTTTCTCTTTCCTGCCTGTCTAACCTCGCCATTTCTAACTCCCTTTGAAATCCTTCTGTCCTTTCTTATTCTACTGCCTCTAGTTCCATTTTTTATTTGCAACTGAATTTGAACCCATTCCAATGAACCGCCCAGAGAACTTGGTCTTTCGGGTATTCTTTCCAATTTCAAATGCTGTGCCATTCCTTCAATTATCTCTGCCTTCCTAGCTTTGGCAGGCAATCCTACTTTAGTTTACCTGCCAATTCAATTAACCAATTCAATTTTTAGGATCCCTTGTAAAATCATCAGGGACATCTCTTCCACTTGCAGGAAAACTTTAGCAATTTCCAGTGCCATCTTATTTTTGACAGTCCAAATCCTGGTGTTTCTTTTAGCTTTTATTACTTACTAAATCTACACCCAAATCATCATTCTCTTTTGTTTCAAAATATCCGGGACCCGAGCCCCCAAACTTTGTCACGACTCACTGGGGATAGTGCACTGCAACAGCGAGCCCCACTGCTCCCCAGGCCACAAATGTGGAATCAACTCACTTAATTGTTTAATTTAGGTTGTCAGAATATGAGCACCAGTTTTGTAAATTTAATAAGTAAATAACTGTTTATTGAACAAATTGTCTTTAACCAGTGGCAAAAGAAATATGAACTGCTAATTTCTAACTATATAACCTAAACACTACTAAATCCCTATACAAGACACACAAGACACACAATAACATGGATCTTAAGGGTGGGATAAAATAGTTTAATAGAACCAATTTCAGATAATAGGATTCGATGGGTCAATTTTAATCGATGTCTTTCAGTTCCTTGTTGCTGACACGAAGTGGTCTTCCTGGCACTTTCAGTCTTTAGTTCACTGGTTGAGTACTTTCCCTATGCAATGTCTCTAATGGTGATTTTCCCCTCTTCCTCTTGACAGGGGTTTTCAGAGAGAGCAGGTTATAGATATGAGGAGAAATAATAGCTAGCTATTGTAGAATTACTGGAATCATACACACACAGGAGAGAGAGGTTTTAGGTTTTAGAGAGGCTTTTTTCTTTCAGGGTAGGAGCTATTCTGCTGCACTGCTGTCACACAAACCCTGATTACTGGTCAGGAGCCAATTAAAATGTTGTTGCCAGGCAGCTCCCCATTAGACCAGACTCCTCCTCGGCACCATCCTGTCTTTCATGGCACACTCTGTTCCGGGACAGCAACATTGTACATCAAGAATGCAACAAAAGAAATCCTCCACCTTCCACTGCATACAACGGATGGAATACAATACAGCAGCAGCTGGAATGGAGGTCTAGCCATGCCGAGACTTGATGTCCAGATTCCGTCAGCCATTATCCGGAAACTAGAGGCGTTGGAGAGCTCACCGGACACAATGATAAAGGACTCGTTTGAATTCAGTGGCATCGAAAAGAAACAAACAATCGACTCCCTGAGGAACCTCAAAGTGCTCAGGGAAATCGAAGAATCCCTCAAGGATAAAGGAGGTCCAAGAGGGACGCATGAAGGAAATGGCGCGGATGAAGTTGGTATCGCTATGGGGTGGACGGCTACTACCGAAACGTACAGACCGAAACCCATCAATAGATACTTGGCTTGGAGGGAGGTTGAATATTTAAAGTGGACCGACCTCCAATGCCAAGGAACGGGCATCAAGTATTAAGGAAATGACTACTCCTCAAACTCCTGGGTCAAAACTTGTTTTAACATTAAACAGTCCAGACTCATTAACAGCTTATTACTGCGGTGTAATCTCTATCCAACGAGATCCACCTTAAACCGAGGCAGACAACACACAAACAAATCCTGCAGACGATGTGAGACCCCTTACGAATCACCGGCTCACATCTCCGGCAACTGTCCGTTCATTAAAAACGCTCGGATCAAAAGACACAAAATCCTGGACCGCTTGCAACAGTTTATCTCCAGGTACGGCTGGACATCTCGCTTGGAACTGAGACTCTTCAGGAAGGACGGGTCCCTCTGGAAGCCAGACCTGGTTCTCGTCAAGGACAGAGAAGTAGCGGTGGTAGATGTCACAGCTCACACTGTTCCAATGGACATGTCTTTCAAACTGCAGCCATTGTAATTTTAATCCACAGTCCAACAGAAATAAAAAGATATGTTCTTTACATTATGCTTTTCTATTCTTCCTGCCATAAGTAAGAAAAGTAGGCCATTCAGCCCATCAGGTCTGCTCCACCATTCAATGAGATCACAGCTGATTTGAAAATTCTCAACTCCACTTTCCTGCCTTTTCCCTACAACCCTTAATTCCCTTACTGACTAAAAATCTATCTAAGCCTTGAATATGCTTAATGACCCAGCTTCTACAGCCCTCTGCGGTAAAGAATTCCACAGATTCACTACCTTCTAAGAGAAGAAATTCCTCATCATCTCTATCTTAAATGGTTACCCCTTATTCTGAGATTATGCTCTCTGGTCCTAGACTCTCCCATAAGGGGAAACAACCTCTCAGCTTCTACCCTGTCAAGCCCCCTAAGAATCTTATATGTTTCAAAAAGGCATCTCTCATTCTTCTAAATTCCAATGAGTACAGGCCCAACCTACACAACTAAGAAAATCCCTCCATACCAGGATCAACCTAGTGAGCCTTCTCTGGACTGCCTCCAATGCCAGTATATCCTTCCTTAGAAAAGGGGACCAAAACTGTTCACAGGTGTGGTCTAACTAGTGCCTTCTATAGTTTTAGCAAGACTTCCCTATTTTTCTACTCCAGTCCCTTTGAAATAAAGGCCAACCTTCCATTTGACTTCCCTATTACCCGCTGAACTTGTATGTTAGCTTTTTGGGATTCATGCATGAGGACCCCCAAATCCCTCTGTGCTGCAGCTTTCTGCAGTCTTTCTCCATTTAAATAATATTCAGCTCCTCTATTCTTCCTGCCAAAGTGCATACCTCACATTTTCCCACATTATATTCCATCTGCCAAATTTTTGCCCACTCACTTAATCTGTCTATCTCTCTCTGCAGACTCCTTGTGTCACCCTCATCACTTGTCTTCCCATCCCTTTTTGTGTCATCCACAAACTTGGCGATAGTACATTCACTTCCCTCATCCAAGTCACTAATATATATTGTAAATAATTGTGACACCAGCACTGATCCCTGTGGCACTCCACTAGTCACAGGCTGCCATCCTGAAAATGCCCCTCTTATCCCAACTCTGTCTTCTATTAGTTAGCCAATCCTCCATACATGCTAATATACTACCCCCAACACCAGGAGCTCTTATCTTATTAAGTAACCTTATGTGTGGTATCTTATCGAAGCCTTTTGGAAATCCAAATATATTACATCTGTTGGCTCTCCTTTATCTATCCTGCTTCCTGCCTCCTCAATGAATTCTAATAAACTTGTCAGACATGACTTCCCCTTCATGAATCCATGTTGACTCTGCTTGATATTATTCATTTTTAAATGCTCTGCTATTACATCCTTTATAATAGACTCTAATATTTTCCCAATGACGGATGTTTAGCTAACTGGCCTACAGTTACCTGATTTTTGTCCCTCTCCCATTTTGAATAAGGGTGTTACATTGGCCGTTCTCCAATCCTCTGAGACTTTTGCAGAATCTAAGGATTCTTGGAAGATTACTACCAGTGCATCCACCATCTCTGTAGCTACTTCCTTTAATATCCTAGGATGCAACCCATCAGGTCCAGGGATGTATCACCCTTTAGTCCCATTAGTTTCCCTCGTACTTTTTCTCCAGTGATAGTTATTGAATTTATTTCCTCCTCTCCCCCCACTTTTTTTGCCCCTTGGTTATTTAGTATTTTTGGAATGCTATTAGTGTCTTCTACCATGAAGACTGATGCAAAGTATTTATTCAACTCCTCAGCCATTTCTTGGTTCCCTATTATTATGTCCCCAGCCTCATTCACACAGCGAGCAGTTAGAGTTTGGAATGCACTGCCTGGAAGTGTGGTAGAGGTAGGTTCGATTGGGGCATTCAAGACAGCATTGGATGATTATCTAAATAGAAACAATTTGCAAGATTATAGGAAAAAGACAGGAGATTGGCACTAAGTTAAAACGCTCAGGGAGCCAGTGCAGATACGATGGGCTGAATGGCCTCCTTCTACACTGTAACGATTCTGTGATTCTCTAAGGGGCCGATGTTCACTTTGTCCTCTCTCTTCCTTTTTATATATTGAAAGAAGTTCTTACTGTCCGTTTTTATACAACTTGCTAGTATTACAACTCACTGGGGATAGTGCGCTGTAATATCCAGACCCACTGATCCCTGAGCCGCAAATGTGAAAATTTTGACCAAACCACCAGAATGCCCCAATTCTACCTAAATGTTTACTTTAGGTTAACAGAATATGAGCACCAGGTTTGTAAACTTAATAAGTATATAACTTATGACCAATAACATAATAACTTATAACTGTTTATTGAACAAATTGTCTTCAATTAGTGTCAAAAGAAATAACTGCCAATTTCTAACACTTAAACTCTACCCCCTTCTTAAATCCCTATACACACATACAAGACACACAAAACATGGATTTTAAGGGTGGGATAAATAGCATCAATCTGGAGGACAGATTGGGTTGATTTTGATCAATGTCTTCCAAATTCCTTTCAGTTCCTTGATGACACAAGGTGGTCTTCAAGCACTTTCAGTATTTAGTTCACTGGTTGAAAACTTGCCTTTCAATGTCTCTGACAGTGCTTTTCCCCTTTTCCATTTGACAGGGGTTTTCATAGAGAGAGCAGGTTACAGAGATATGAGAAGAAAAGCCAGCCAGCTATTATTGTGGAATTACTGGAATCTTCCACAGGCAGGAGAAAGAGGTTTTAGGTATTTTCCCTCTCAGGCTAGGAGCTATACAGCTGCACTGCCTTCACACAAACCCTGATCACCTGGTTGGGAGCCAATTAAAATGCTGTTGTCAGGCAGCTCCCTTAGTCCAGAATCCTTTCTGGCACCATCCTGTCTTTCATGGTACACTCTGTTTCAGGAATGCAACATTGTATATATATCTGATCCTGGTCCACCGGACATTTCTTTCAACCTGCAGCCATTGTAATTCTAATACACAGTCCAACAGAAAATAAATAGATATGTTCTTTACAACAGTCCAAAAGAAATAAAGATATGTTCCTTACATTAATTTACCCTCAAAGTTTATTTTCCTCCTACTTTTTTGGTCATGTTTTGTTGCTTTTTAAAACTTTCCCAGTCCTCTGGCTTACCATGAATCTTTGCCACATTGTATGTTTTTTTCTTTCAATTTGATACTATCCTTCACCCCCTTGGTTAACCACGGTTAGTTTATCCCCTTCCAAGAATCCTTTTTCCTCACTGGGATATATCTTTGTTGTGAGTCATGATTATCTTAAACATCTGCCATTGCTCATCAGCCGTCTTGTCTGCTAAATTCCTTTCGCTGTTCTCTCCAGCCAACCCTGCCCTCATTCCTTTGAATTTACCAAAGTGGACAACCTCACATTTTCCAAAATTATACCCCACATGCCAAATTTCTGCCCTTTCACTTCTTCTTCTCTGCCCAAAGGCAGGTCCGACCCACAGCACCTCGACCTCCACCACCAAATCCACCCCAACTGGGACAAAGGCTAAACCCAGTGTTGTTGACACCAATCTGATCCACACCGACCATCCAACCAACTAAGCAAACCGGTTGCTATGGCAGCTTGCACTTTCACATGTATGTTCTAATCTGGAGCTATGGATACAGGCTCCAATTTTCTTTCCATCACATGGCTGACCAGGAACCTCTCCCGCTCTTACCGCCTGCCATTGAAGTGTGTTGAAATGATTTACAGGTAGAAACGCAACCTGTTTGGTCACATTATGAACATACCTCCCTTGGCCATCAAGTCCTGGAGTGGGACTTGAACCCTTTGCATCCTCTCAGTTTTCTTTCCTACCTATCTTTGTATCATCAGTAAATTTAGCTACAATACAGTTTGGTTCCTTCATCCAAGTCATTAAGAACGATCATAAATAGTAGAGGCCCCAGCATGAATCCCTGTGGATGCCATTACAGGTTGCCAATTTGAAAATGCCCATTTATCCCAACTCTGTTTCCTGCTAGTTAGCCAATCCTCTATCCATTGCCCCCAACACAATGAGTTCATATGTTATGTAACCTTTTATGTAGCACCTTATCAAATTCCTTTTGGAAACCCAAATACACTACATCTACTGGTTCCCTTTTATCCACCCTGCTTGTTACATGCTCAAAGAACTCCCTCCTTTCTTGAATAGTGGTGTTAAATTTGTGGTTTCCTGATCTGCTGGGATCTTTCCAGAAACTGGGAAATTGTGGAAGATTACAACCAATGCTTCCACTATTTCTATAGCCTCTTCTTTTATGACCTTAGGATGCAGGCCATCAGGTCCAGCGGACTTGTCAATCTTTAGTCCCATTAGTTTTCCTAGTACTGTTACTCTAGTGATTGTGATTGTTTTAATTCCACCCTCCCTTTTGCCTCTTGCTTTATTATTCTTGGGATGCTTTTTGTCTTCTATAGTGAAGATACCAAGAAAATATTTGTTCAAAGCCTCTGCCATTTCCTTATTTCCCATTATTAATTCTCCATTCTCACCCTCTTCCTTTACACATACTTGTAGTAGCTTTTATTATCTGTATATTTCTTACTAGTTTTCACTCATACTCCAATTTCTCTGTCTTTATTATTTTTTGAGCCATCCTTAGCTGGTTTCTAAAATTTTCCTAATCTTCTGGGCTACCAATAACCTTCACAGCATCGCGAACAATTTGATACCATCCTTAACTTCCTTCTCGTACTCTCCTTCTCACTGGAACTTTGTTGAGAGTTATTAAATATCTCCTTAAATGTTTGCCACTGTTTCCCTACCACCTTACCTATTAACCTATTTCCACTTTTGCCCACCCTGTTTTCGTACCCTTGTAATTGCCTTCATTTGAGTTGAAGAAACTAGTGTCAGACCCATATTTCTCACCCTCAAACCAAATGTGAAATTCTATCGTGTTATGATCACTCTTACCTAAAGGATCTTTTATCATGAGGTCATTAATTAATCCTGTCACATTATAAGTCGAACATAGCCTGTTCCCTGGTTGGTTCCAGGATGTATTGTTATAAGAAACTGTCCCAAATATACTCCATGAAATCATCCTCCAGGCTACCTGTGCCAAATTGATTCATCCAATCTGAATGAAGATGAAAAGCTCCCACAATTATTACAGTACAGGAAAAGGAGCGCGAGAGGAGTTGGGAGTTGAAAAGGAGCTGGGAGAACAGAGGTGACTGAGGGATTTTGGTGAGGAGGGAATGAGATGATCCTTTGAATACTGTGAGTATGGTTGGGTGAGTATTTACTACTTTTATTGCTTATAGTTCTTAAGGTCTTATTTTGTTCATCAGTTGTAAGGGCTATATTCTGTAACAACGAGGAGCAGGGAAGAAGGGCCCTAAAATAATTGATATTATTTGATATTAAGTATCTTCCAAAAGGTTTAATTTAATTTAAAGGGGTAAGTCATGGCAGGAGAGCTCAAAGCCATGGTGTGCCCCTCCTGCTCTATGTGGGAAGTCAGGAACATTTCTACTGCCAGGGGCCAGCTTGTGTGCGGGAAGTGTCTCCAGCTGCAGCTCCTGGAAGCCCTGGTTTCGGAGCTGGTGTGGTGGCTGGGGACAATGTGGAGCATCCGTGAGGTGGAGAATATCGTGGATAGTACGTTTAGAGAGGTGGTCACACCGCAGGCTAAGAGTCCACAGGCAGGAAGGGAATGGGTGACCACCAGAGTCAGGGACAGCATAAAAGCTAAAGAGAAAGCATACAATGTGGCGAAGAACAGTGGGAAACCAGGGGATTGGGAAGCCTACAAAGACCAACAGAGGACAACTAAAAAAGAAATAAGGAGGGAGAAGATTAATTATGAGGGTAAACTAGCCAGTAATATAAAAGAAGATTGCAAGAGTTTTTTTTAGATATATAAAGGGTAAGAGAGAGGCAAAAGTGGACATTGGGCCGCTGGAAAATGACGCTGGAGAAGTAGTAGTGGGGAACGAAGACATGGCAGAGGAACTGAATAGGTACTTTGCGTCAGTCTTCACGGTGGAAAACATGAGTAACATCCCCAAAGTTCAAGAGAGTCGGGGGGCAGAGGTGAGTATGGTGGCCATTACCAAGGAAAAGGTGCTAGGAAAACTGAAAGGTCTGAAGGTGGATAAATCACCTGGGCCAGATGGATTACACCCCAGAGTTCTGAAGGAGATAGCTGAAGAGATAGTGGAGGCGTTAGTGGTGATCTTTCAGGAATCACTCAAGTCAGGGAGGGTCCCAGAGGACTGGAAAATCGCTAATGTAATCCCCCTGTTTATGAAGGGAGTGAGGCAAAAGACGGGAAATCACAGGCCGATTAGCCTGACCTCGGTCATTGGTAAGATTTTAGAGTCCATTATTAAGGATGAGATTTCAGAATACTTGGAAGTGCATGGTAAAATCAGGCAAAGTCAGCATGGTTTCATCAAGGGGAGGTCATGCCTGACAAATCTGTTAGAATTCTTTGAGGAGATAACGAGTAGGTTAGACAAAGGAGAGCCAATGGATGTTATCTACTTGGAATTCCAGAAGGCCTTTGACAAGGTGCCGCACAGGAGGCTGCTCGGTAAGATAAGAGCCCATGGTGTTAGAGGCAAGGTACTAGCATGGATAGAAGATTGGCTGTCTGGCAGGAAGCAGAGAGTGGGGATAAGGGGGTCCTTCTCAGGATGGCGGCCAGTGACTAGTGGAGTTCCGCAGGGGTCAGTGTTGGGACCACAACTTTTCACTTTATACATTAATGATCTAGATGAAGGAACTGAGGACATCCTGGCTAGGTTTGCTGATGATACAAAGATAGGTGGAGGGACAGGTAGTATTGAGGAGGCAGGGAGGCTGCAGAAAGGTTTGGACAGGTTAGGAGAATGGGCAAAGGAGTGGCAGATGGAATACAACGTGGGGAAGTGTGAGGTCATGCACTTTGGTAGGAAGAATAGAGGCATAGACTATTTTCTAAATGGGGAGAGAATTCAGAAATCTGGAGTGCAAAGGGACTTGGGAGTCCTAGTCCAGGATTCTCTTAAGGTTAACTTGCAGGTTGAGTCGGTAGTTAGGAAGGCAAATGCAATGTTGGCATTATTTCGAGAGGACCAGAATATAAAAGCAGGGATGTGCTGCTGAGGCTTTATAAGGCTCTGGTCAGATCACATTTAGAATATTGTGAGCAATTTTGAGCCCCATATCTCAGGAAGGATGTGCTGGCCCTGGAGAGGGTCCAGCGGAGGTTCACGAGAACGATCCCAGGAATGAAAGGCTTAACATAGGAGGAACATTTGAGGACTCTGGGTCTATACTCGATGGAGTTTAGAAAGATGACAGGGGATCTGATTGAAACTTACAGAATACTGAAAGGCCTGGAGAGAGTGGACGTGGGGAAGATGCTTCCATTAGTAAGAGAGACTAGGATCCGAGGGCACAGCATCAGAGTAAAGGGAAGACTTTTTAGAACAGAGATGAGGAGAAACTTCTTTAGCCAGAGAGTGGTGAATCTATGGAATTCATTGCCACAGAAGGCTGTGGAGGCCAGGTCATTGAGTGTATTTAAGACTGAGAAAGATAGGTTCTTGATTGGTAAAGAGATCAAAGGTTACGGGGAGAAGGCGGGAGAATGGGGTTGAGAAACTTATCAGCCATGATTGAATGGCGGAGCAGTCTTGATGGGCTGAATGGCCTAATTTCTGCCCCTATGTCTTATGGGTAGTGTATTGAGATGGATAGAAAACTGGTTGGCAGACAGGAAACAAAGAGTACAAATAAACGGGTCTTTTTCCGAATCAAAAACAAAAACAGAATTACCTGGAAAAACTCAGCAGGTCTGGCAGCATCGGCGGAGAAGAAAAGAGTTGACGTTTCGAGTCCTCATGACCCTTCGACAGAACTTGAGTTCGAGTCCAAGAAAGGAATGACTAGTGGGGTACCGCTGGGATCGGTGCTGGGACCCCAGCTATTCACAATGTATATTAATGATTTAGATGAGGGAATTAAATGTAATATCTCCAAATTTGCAGATGACACAAAGCTGGGTGTGAGGGTGAACTGTGAGGAGGATGTAGAAATGCTTCAGCGTGATTTGGACAAGCTGAGTGACTAGGCAAATGCATGGCA
Source organism: Carcharodon carcharias (assembly GCF_017639515.1). Classification (NCBI taxonomy): domain Eukaryota; kingdom Metazoa; phylum Chordata; class Chondrichthyes; order Lamniformes; family Lamnidae; genus Carcharodon; species Carcharodon carcharias. The sequence goes on from NC_054500.1 coordinate 3,076,419, forward strand.
GATGCAATAAAATGTTGATAAATGTGAGGTTATCCACTTTGGTAGCAAAAACAGGAAGGTAAGTTATTATCTGACTGGCTGTAACTTGAGAGAGGGGAATGTGCAACAAGACTTGGGTGTCCTTGTACACCAGTTGCTGAACTTAAGCATGCAGGTGCAGCAGGTGGTAAAGAAGGTAAATGGTATGTTGGCCTTCACAGTGAGAGGAATCAAGTACAGGAGCAGGGATGTCTTGCTGCAATTATACAGGACCTTGGCGAGACCACACCTGGAATATTGTGTGCAGTTTTGGTCTCCTTATTTGAGGAAGGATGTTCTTGCTATAGAGGGAGTGCAGCGAAGGTTTACCAGACTGATTCCTGGGATGGCGGGACTGACACATAAGGAGAGATTGACTCAGTTAGGATTATATTCGCTGGAGTTCAGAAGAATGAGGGGGGATCTCATAGAAACTTATAAAATTCTAACAGAACTAGACAGGGTAGATGCAGGAAGGATGTTCCCGATGGTGGGGAATCCAGAACCAGGGGTCACAGTCTGAGGATATGGGGTAGACCATTTAGGACTGAGATGAGGAGAAATTTCTTCACCCAGAGAGTGGTGAACCTATAGAATTCGCTACCACAGAAAGTAGTTGAGGCCAAAACATTGTATGTTTTCAAGGAGGAGTTGGATATAGCTCTTGGGGCAAAAGGGATCAAAGGATATGGGGAGAAAGCGGGAGCAGGCTATTGAGTTGGATGATCAGCCGTGATCATAATGAATGGCGGAGCAGGCTTGACTGGCTGAATGGCCTACTCCTGCTCCTAGTTTCTATGTTTCTATGTACCTGTCTTACATTATTTCTTAATTTACATTGTCCTACTGTCAGAGGTCTGATAAACTACTCCCACAAGTGACTTCTTTCCTTTACCGTTTCTCATCCCCTCCCAAACTGATTCTAAATTTTGATCCTTCAAACAAGATAATTTCTCACTTCTGTACTGAACTCATCCTTTATTAACAGATCCAGCCCACCTCCTTCCCCTTTACTTCCTGTCCTTCCAAAATATCAAATACCCTGGAATATTCAGGTCTCAGCTGTGGTCATTTTGCGACCATGCCTCTGTCATGACTATCACACTCATTTATTTCAATTTTACCTTTCAATTCATCCATCTTGTTACAAATGCTGCATGCATTCAGATAAAGAGCCTTTAATTCAGTCTTTTTCCCTACTCTGACCTTATTTATAGGGGTACTCTTAAGTTTCTGTCTCTTCTTGGCACACTCTGGTTATCATTATCTGCATCACTAACATCACATATACGTTCAAAATACAAATGGCGTACAGGGGCAAAGAGAAACAGCTGAACAGCTGAATAGAATGAGTATCGTAGATCCATCAAACCATTAAACAGGCTAACGAAGCACCAGGTTTGATTTCTAGAGGTACAGTATTTAACGGTCATGAAATTATGGCAAACTTGTATAGGACCATGAGCAGCCTGCAATTGAAGTACTCTACACAGTTCCAGTCTCCATACTATAAAAAGCACATGGAAACACTAGAGAAAGTGCAAGCAGGATTTACAAGGATGGTAACAGAACCGAGCGATTAGAGCTAACGGAGAAGATTGAACACTTTGGAGCTTTTTTCTTCAGAAAAGAGAAGACTTGGAGGAAACTTGATACAAATTTTTCAAATTATTGGACAAGGTACATGTGGAGAGAATGTTTCCACTTGTTAAGAGAATCCAAAATTAGGGCCCATCAATAGTTACTAATAAATCCAATAGAGAAATGAGGGTGAAATTTCTTTACTCCCAAGTGTGGTTAGAGCGTGAAACTCAAAAGCACAAGAAACAGTTGAGATGCTTTCAAAAGGAAACTAGACAGTACATGAGAGAAAAGGGAATGGAAAGATAAGCTGGAAGGCTGAGATCAAACAGATGGAACGGAAGGCGAATATGGTGTCTGAATGCTAGCACAGACTAGTTGGGCTGGTTGGCCTGTTTCTGCTTTGTGTGTTCTATGTCATTCCATGAACAAAGTCAATGAACCATGTACTCTGCGATTGCAGGCCCAGGTTGGGCCACATACATGTTAGTTTCACTACAGCAACACTCAAATACTTTCAGAGTCTGCCAACATTCCAATTTTATACAATGTTTGACAATTAAATATTGAATTGAAATAGTTTATTATCGGGCTGGACAAATTGAGTGGATGGTTAGCATGGGTTAGAAACAGTAAAGTTCGCTCTGCACTGCCCCATCAAACATCTAGGGGCAGGTTCTGCACAGGTAAGATACTGAGTGCACTGACCTGCCAAATACTTACAAGGTTGCTATAGCACAGGTTAGATACAGAATAAAGCTCTGTCTACATTGACCCATTAAACACTGCCAGGGCAGGTACAGCATTGGGTTTGATACAGAATAAAGCTCCCTCGATACTGTACCTCTTCTCACCATACAGTGCTGACTCTGGCTGGGTTCAGTTCTACATTGACTGGTTCTCCTCTCTCTCTCCAGGTTATTCACAGTTTTTGATTTGGGCCTGAGCCACATCGGGTGCTTGTAAAGCCTCCCTGGATTCCAGTCAGGAGAAATGTATTGAGGGATTTGAGGCAAAGTCAGGTATATGGAATTAGGTCACGTCAGCCATGATCTTATCAATTTTTATTAATTCTTTCTTGTGATATGGGCGTTGCCAGGATAATTGCCCTGGATTTCAGTGGCTTGCTAGGCCATTTCAGAGGGCAGTTAAAAGCCAACCACATTACTTTGGAGTCACAGGTAGGCCAGACCAGGTGAGGACAGCAGATTTCCTTCCCTAAAGCACAATAGTGAAACTAGATGGGTTTTTATGACAATCAACGACAGTTTCATAGACTAGCTTTTAATTACAGAGTTATTAATTGAGTTTAAATTCCACCAGCTGCCATGGTGGGCTTTGAACCTGTGTTCCCAAAACATTAGTTTGGGCCTCTGGATTACAAGTCAGTGACATTACCACTACCCCACCATCATGGTGGCACAAAGGGCTGAAGGGCTACTACTGTTCCCATGTTCCTATATCACAATGACATTCACACAATGAACCTGATTCAGTCCAAGCTATGATTAATAACAGTGAGAACAGCAGAATCCAACCCCTGCTGTCACTTGTGAACTCGTTGGTGTTTCAGTAGGGTGAATGATCGGGTAAATCCCTTCCCACACACGGAGCAGATGAACGGTCTCTCCCTAGTGTGAACTGGCTGGTGTCTAAGAAGCTCAGATGAATTGGCGAACCCCTTCCCACACACTGAGCAGCTGAATGGCCTCTCCCCAGTGTGAACTCGCTGGTGTCTCAGAAGGTGCGATAATTGAGTGAATCCCTTTCCACAGAGGGAGCAAGCGAATGGCCTCTCCCCAGTGTGAGTGCGTTGGTGTGTCAGCAGTTCATTTCTGCTCTTAAAGCTCTTCTCACAGTCAGAACATTTAAAAGGTCTCTGATCTGTGTGAATGCGCTGGTGTTTCAGCAAGTTGGATAAGGTAGTGAATCCCTGCCCACATTCTATGCAGGTGAATGGTCTCTCACCAGTATGAACTCTCTGGTGTGTCTGGAGGTTCGACAACAGAGTGAATCCCTTCCCACACACAGGGCAGGTGAACGGTCTCTCCCCAGTGTGACTGCGCCGATGAGTTTCCAGCTTTGATGGATAATTAAATCCCTTCCCACAGTCTCCACATTTCCATGGTTTCTCCATGGTGCGGGTATCCTTGTGTCTCTCCAGGCTGGATGCTCAATTGAAGTCTCATCCACAGACAAAATATGTGTATGGTTTGACCGCACTGCGAATGGTGCAGTGTTTTTTTCAGGCTGAGTAAATATTTAAAAGGCTTTTTCCACAGTCAGTGGACTGGAACTCTCTCTCACCTGAGTGTGTGTGTACCTTGGTGCTTTTCCAGTCGCGCTGATGTTTGAAATCTTTTCCTAGAGACAGAACAGACAAAACATTTTTCCTTCCAGATTTAAAGGCCAACGATATTCAAGTCTTGATAATTCAAGTGACTCTATCAGATCTTGAGACGATGTTAGGTTTGAGTTTCCTGTCTCCAAATGCTCTCCTTCTAATATTCTGTAAAATGAATTTGGAATAGGACAAAGGGAATGAGAGGGAACAAAAATACAAAGGCAGGTTGTGCAGTTGAACTTAATGGAATGGAAATTTGTGGGGCTGGAGTTAGGAAAACGTGACTGAAAGCTGCCAGATTGTTGTAAAAACCACATACAAAAAACTAATTTTTATAGTTGTTTGGTAGCACAGAACTTGAGTATTGCTGAAAAGAGACATGCTGCTAAAGCCTTTTGTCTTGCACTCATCAGGACAGCTCAAAAGAAAGAACCACCAGTAAAAGGAACAACAATTTATATTGCATGAGAAGAGGGTGCTGATTGGTTGGCAAGCAGACTCTGATTGGTAGAGGTATTCCCATGAGGAATGCAGCAGGAAACAGTTAACTGCCAAGCTTTTTGTTCAAATTCAAACCAGGCAGGTTGATTGTGTATGAATACATGTGGCTTCTAGCATGCAAAAGTGAGCCCCACTGCGAGCCCAACTGATAACCTTAAATTGATTTCCAATATAATTATTAGCACAATCAGGATTGTTTAGAAAGTGTTTAACCATAGAAAAGTTTCAGCACAGGAAGAGGTCATTCAGCCCATCATGTCTGCGCCAGTCCAATTGCAGAATCACATCTAATGTTGGACACAATGTTTTGAGTTTTGCAAGCATGGGCTGGTTGGGTACAGTCAATACTGTGCCTGTTGCAAACAGCCAGAGGGGCATGCTGTTCAATGCATCAGTCATTGGCATGCATGGTTTACATACCTGGCATCACAGAGGCACTGAAATTAATATGCCATATTACTCATTTGTGTGATAAGCAGAATGTCTTTTTGGTTTGACGGCAGCATCCTGTTAGTGGAGAATGCCACTCGTGTTGCTGCTGTATTGTAGCAGCATAAAACAGCTAGCTTCATCTGCTGCTCAAATTTTTGAGCACCTTATCCTTCCAGGATAATCTGAGCACTTTTCAGGACCGAACGTGGGGACCTTAGGCCCATTCATGAGTTTGCGCGATATACATCTGACCAGGGTAGTCATTATCCTACAGGATGTCTTTGATGCGCCCTATTTCAGCATCAAGCTTACAGGGCGAGCAAATGGCTTGGGCCCTATCTATGAGGTGGCTGCTAATCTTATAGTATGTGGAACTGTAAGAATCCCAATGCTTATACTGACCAGTGAAGGCTTGCAGCAGACAGTAGTCGAGAACCCATTGGCAGATTTCTCAGCTAGTATGTTGAGGAAAGAGAGCTCATTTGACTGCATTTCAAAGGTGAATTTGAGCATAGGATGGAGCCCATTAAAGTGTGTAAGAAAATTCTTAATACAGCTGCAGGTTCAAATATAGGAAATGTATCATCTACGGTGCGGAGAAAGGAAGGGATAGGAGGCTTGGTGTCATTCCATTGAAGGTGCATTGCTCACGTAAACTGACAAAGATGTTTGTGAGAGCTGGACTATAAGGGATCCCTTGGCAACACCATCTATTTGGGTATACATAGTGTTGTTAAAACTGAACTCAACTGCACGAGTTGCTGAGTTCATAAGTTCAACAAATACAGATTCAGACATTGGCAGTGCATCTAGATCACCATGATATAGTGCTGTGGTGCAAATGTCTATGGCTTCCTTGAGCAGTGCACTGGTGAACAGGCTAGCAATGTCAAAGGAGCACATGTACACGGCATTGCTATCGATATTCAGGGCCGTACGTTCCAATGACTGGCGGATTGTATTCAGTAGCATGTCCCTTTGGCTGTTCACAACAGGCAAAGCATTGAATGTACACAACCAGCCCGTGTTTGCAAAACTCAAAACATAGTGTCTAACAAATAAATGATATTCCGCAATTGAACAACACTTGCTAAACAATCCTGATTGTGCTAAGAATTACACTGACAACCAGTTTAAGATTAGTCATGCTCACAGCATGGCTCACTTTCGCAAGTTAGAAGCCACATATATTCAAGCACAAGGCCAAGTCCTTTTCAGAGAGATGGAGCCCATCCATTCAATTAAATAAAAGCTTGGTGAACAGCCATTCCCTGGTTCTTTTTGCATGGCAACACCTTGACCAGTCAAAGTCAACCTGCCTGGTTTGAATTTGAACAAAAAGCTTGGCAGTTAACTGTTTCCTGCTGCATTCCCCATGACCTCTACCAATCAGAGTCCACTTACCAACAGTAAAAGTTGTTGTTGCCTTTACTGTTGGTATTTACTTTAAGGTGTCCTGAAGAGTACAGGGCAAAAGGATTTGAAAGCATATCTCTTTTTTTCTAAAATATTCAAACTAATTTTTAAAATCTGTATATGTAAAATGGATTAAAAACTTCTTCAAAAATATTTGTACCTAAACCAATACCTTTTTTAGATCACAGGGACAGTGTCTGTTTAGCAACCTAACCTCTCCTAAAAACTATCTCCCTTAAGAATTTCACGTCTGAACATATAGGACACTGCTGGGCTCACAGGTACTTGGGATTATAAACCTAACAACTTCAGTTCGATCTCCATTCCTGTTCAGTCTGTAATAAAAAAAACTTACCGACAGGTGCTGAAAAATGGCGGCCGCAGTTCCCACAATCCTCTCTGCCCCAGAAACCTCTCTATCCAACGCGTTCATTCCCGGCTCTGCCAGTGCGCATGCTCCACAATGTTAGTCGCGAAGCATTCTGGGCCGTTCCTTTGTTGTGAATCGGACTCGGTGAAAACAGAAGAAACTGGGAAGCGGCGGCTCGGATGGGGCATGTGCTGCACCACCGCTTTAATGATGCCCCTCGCTCTCCCGGGACCCTCGCCGCCTGTCTGCCGGGCCCCAGGGCTCTGTTTCGGCTTGTGACAGCCGCTGCCACTGGATCTTGATGAGGCCGCGCTCGCGCTAGCTCAGCGGCGCGCATGCGCTGCGCCGACAGGTGGTTTCTGAGGGGCGGGGTCTTCCTGCGCCTGCGCATTGTGGCTCTTCTCATGTCGCTGGGGTATATTCTAGCCCGCGGAGTAATCTGGGTAGAAAGGTCAGCCATTACCTTCAGGTGGTCAGCTATTCATACCTGTGCCAGCTCTTTAGTGTAGCCATTGAATGAATCCCAATCTCGTGATACATTTCTGGTACATTACTTCCTTTCAACTTCTTATCCAATGCTATCTTGCTGGATCTATGTACAGGTGGCGGATAAAATGCAATGTGGAAAAATGTGAAGAAAGGTGGGAAGAATGGAGAGGCAATATAAAATAAAGGGTAGAATTCTGAAGGGGGGTGCAGGATTAGATGTACCTGGGGTATTCCTTCAAAAAATAATTGGTTCGGGCACAGTCAAGATATATTCCATCGAAAGAGCAAGGTAGGGCAAACAAATCCAGCGCTCCCTGGATGAAAAAGGAGATAGAAAATAAGATAAAAAAGAAAAAGTGTGCTTATGACAGGTGTCAGGTAGAAAATACTATTGAGAACCAAGCGGAATACAGAAGGTTCAGAGGGAAGGTGAAAAAGCGTATCAGAGAAGCGAAGAGCGATTATGAGAAAAGACTGGCAGCCAACATAAAGGGAAATCCCAAAGTCTTCTATCGGCATATAAATAGTAAAAGGGCGGTAAAAGGTGGAGTAGGGCCGATTAGGGATCTAAAAGGGAATTTACACATGGACAAAGGGGCTATGGCTTAGGTATTAAATGAATACTTTGCATCCATTTTTACCAAGGAGGTAAATGCTACCCAGGCCATGGTGACAGATGAGGAAACTCTGTCACTCAAAAGATTCAAAATTGATAAGGAGGAAGTGTTGAATAGACTGTCGGTACGTAAAGTTGACAAGGCACCGGGACCGGACGAGATGCATCCAAGGACATTGAAGGAAATGAGAGTAGAAATTGCAGGGGCACTGGGCATAATTTTTCAGTCTTCCCTAGATCCAGGGGAGGTGCCAGGGGACTGGAGAATTGCAAACATATCCTTGTTCAGAAAAGGTTGTAAGGATAAGCCCAGCTTATTGAGCCCAGCTTAGTAAGGATAGGCCGTCCAGTTTAATTTCAGTGGTAGGCAAGCTTCTAGAAATAATTATTTAGGATAGGATTAGTAGTTACATGGAAAAATATGGGTTGATAAGGAAGAGACAGCATAGATTTCTAAAGGAGAAATAGTGTTTAACTAGCTAGAGTTTTTTGAAGAGGTAACAGAAAAGGTCAATGAGGGTAATGCTGGTGTACACGGACTTTCAAAAGCCATTTAACACAGTGCCACACAACAGACTTGAGAAGTTATTGCTCATGAATAAAAGGGGCAGAAGGAACGTGGATACAAAATTGGCTGAAAAATAGGAAGCAGAGAGTAATGGTCAGTGGATATTTTTCAGGCTGGAGGAATGTTTGAGTGCAGCTCCCCAGGGATCGGTATTGGGACTCTTGCTTTTCCTGATATATATTAATGATCTAGATCTTGGTGTGCAAGGGACAATTTCAAAGTTTGCGGATATACAAAACTTGGGAGTGTTGTAAACTGTGAGGAGGACAATGTAGAACTTCAAAAGGACATAGACTGGTTGTGGAGTGGGCAGAAGGTGGCAGATGAAGTTCAATATAGAGAAGTGTAAGGTGATGCATTTTGGTAGGAAGAACATGGACAATGTAAAATAAGGGGTGAAATTTTGAAGGGGGTGCAGGAGCAGAAAGACCTGGGTGTATATGCCCATAGATCATTAAAGGTGGCAGGACAGGTGGAGAGAGCAGTTAATGAAGCATATAGTATCCTGGCCTTTATTAATAGGGATATAGAGTACAAGAGCAAGGAGGTTACTCTGAATTTATAAAAGACACTTGTTGGACCGCAGCTAGAGTATTGTGTACAGTTTTGGGTGCCACATTATAGGAAGGATGTGAACACATTGGAGAGAGTGCAGAAGAGGTTTACAAGAATGGTTCCAGGGATGAGAAACTTCAGCTATGAGGATAGATTGGAGAGGTTGGGACTGTTCTCCTTGGAGAGAAGAAGGCTAAGAGGAGATTTGGTAGAGATGTTCAAAATCATGAGGGGGCTGGACAGATCTTAAAAGGATCAAGAATGAAAGAGCACAGATTTCAAGTGATTTGCAAAAGAAGCAAATGTGATGTGAGAAAAAATGTTTTCACACAAGTGGTTCAGCTCTAGAATGCACTGACTGGAAGGCTGGTGGAGGCAGGTTCAATTGAGGCATTTAAGAGGGCATTAGATGATTATTTGACTAGAAACAATGGGGAAAAGGCAGGGCAATGGCACTAGGCCATAATGTTCATTTGGAGAGCCGGTGCAGACATGATGGGCCGAATAGCCTCCTTCTGTGCTGTTACGATTCTGTGATATATGTGCACAAATCATTCAAGATTGCAAGACAGGTTGAGATCAAAGTTAATAAAGCATATGGGACCTTTATAAACAGAGGGAGAGCGTACAAAAGCAAGGAACTTATGATAAACCTTATACAAAGCACTGGTTTGGCCTCCTCCAATTCTGGGCACCACACCTTAGGAAAGATGTGATGGCATTAGAAAGGGTGCAGAAAAGAGTCATGAGAATGTTTCCAGGCATGAGGAACTTCAAATACATAGATAGATTGGAGAAGCTGGCACTATTCTTCTTGGAGAAGTGAAAATTGGGAGTAAATTTGATAAGGGGTCTGGACAAATTATATAATGAGAAATTTCCCATTGGTGGAAGGTTCAAAGCTGGATGATGTAGACTTAAGGTGATTGGCAAAAGAAGCATTGGTGACATGAGGAAAACATTTTTTATACAGCAAGTGGTTAGGATCTGGAATTAACTACCTTGAGAGTGTGTTGAAGGCAGATTCAATCATGGCTTTCAAAAAGGAATTGGATAATTAACTGAACAAGAAAGTTTTGCAAGGGTACAGGGAAAGGTGGGGACTGGCATTAGGTGAAATGCTCCTGCAAAGAGCTAGCATGGACATGATGGGCTGAATGGCCTCTTCTTTCTCTGCTGTAAGTATTCTATGATACTATAGTTCCAGGCTGAAAGTCCTTTTTCTGTTCTGGGATTCTATAATTCTGCTTCCACAACCCTTTCGGGCAGTGCATTCCAGATCATAATTCACTGCATTTAAAAAATTTGTTTTGGCAACAATCTTACATCTGTGTCCTCTGGTTACTAATCCTTCTACTACTGGAAACACTTTCTCCTTATTTAATCTGTCAAGAATGTTCATGATTTTGAAAACCTCTATCATACTTCCTTTTAATTCTTTTGGAAAATTTCTTGAGGAAATTCTTCTACAATCTCTTCATTTAAGTGAAGTCTGTCATTTTTTGGTACCATTCCGGTTAAACTTGTATTCACCTTGTCTAAGGCCTTGACATCTTTCCTAAAGAGTGATGCCCAGAATTAAGTATAGTTCTCCAAGTGAAGTCTAACCATTACTTTATAAAGTCAAGCGTTAACTAATTTAACATAGTTTAAAGTCTGCATGGAGGAGTTCACAGCTGAATTGGCACAATTGTACAACAGTCTTGGGGTCTTCAAATAAAGAAGAAAAAGTAACCAAGTACAAAGATAGCAGCTCCTCACTGAGTGCAGCTCAATATAGAGTGTGAGCTTGGGAATTTGGTAAATGAGGGAATTTTAAGGGTTAATTTTAAAGGTTAATCTTTTTCTAAAATCTAGTCTAGTAAAAATTATGTTTTCAGTCTTAAGAGTAAACAAGCTCCCTCCTGGAGAGGCAGCTACAGTTATTAATTAGGTAGCTACTTAGAACTGGCTTCTCTAGCGAACAGTGTTGATTCATCTCTTGAAGAATTTCACTGATATAAATACAGGTGGTCTTGCTGAACAAATAAAGTAAGCAAGCATGCAGATAGCAGCTCGTCACTGAGTGCAGTTCGACACACAGTGTGAGCTTGCAAATTCAGTGCAGTGAGAGAGGAGGTGCTGTTCTAACTTTTTACATAAAAGGATTGGGTCGAGAGAGGGAGCCAGAGACTAGCAGCAGGACATGAGTGCTGAAGCCTAGAAGCATTAATGGGGTGAGCAGGTAGGTGAGTGGTTCGTGAGTTTTTAGTTTTTTTTCTCCAAATGGTGGGTAGTAGTTGAAACTGGTACTGGGGAGATATAAGTATTGCATTAAGTGTAGAGCTAAATGTGTTAAACTATTTGATATAATTGCAGATGATTGTTAAGTGATATTTCTAAACTTAATTAGTTTTAAAAAGGACAATAAAATTGGCAGGATAGGTGATGTGTTACAGCTGTAGCATGTTGGCCCTGGTGGAGACGTGCATGATCTACAGCAACCACATCTGTAGTAGGTGCCTGCAGCTTGAGGAACTTCTGCTCAGAGTTAATGAGTTGGATTCTGAGCTTCAGACACTATGTTCCCAGTCCACTTTAACTCTGTCTTCATGCCCATGTAATCACCTTTATTTAAGTTTAAGACACTGGGCTCAGGCCCAAATTTCTCACCCTCAAACTGAATGTGAAATTCTATCATACTACGATCATTCTTACCTAGAGGATCCTTTACTATTTAATTGATGAATCCTCTTTCATCACACATCACCAGGTCTAAAATAGCCTGTTCCCTGCTTGGTTCCAGACATTGGGCAGAATTTTCCATATGGCAGGGGGAGGGGTGAGGGCAGGCCCATGCCGCCATTTTACATGGGCGGGCCAATTAAGGCCACCCCATGTATCTCCCGAGGATAGCAGGAGCGTGCAGGCGGCAGTGGGTGTGCACAGGCCGCCGGGTCCAATGGTGGCCCAGCAGTCTGTTTAAGAGAAGGCCTGGCAGCCTTTTGTAGGCTGCTCACAGTGGCCAGTGCTAGGCCACAGCAGAGGGGTGAGCAGGCCAGGCTGGAGGGTAGGCCAGCAAGGGTGGGGGGGGGGTGCAAGAGCACCCCTCGTTTTTCTGATGACTGCCTTGCTGCCCTCCTCGAGGAGGTGGCAGCATGACGGGGGCTGTTGGTCCCCCAGGATGGGAGGAGGAGGCCCCCCCACATGATCAGACGTGCCTGGGAGGAGGTGGCGGAGGCGGTGAGCTCCTGCGACGTGGTGCGGCACACCTGGATCCAGTGTCGTAAACGCTTCAATAATTTGTTGCACTCTGGAAGGGTGAGTACCATGTTGGCATTGGGCATTTGACCCAGTGGGTAGCCTTACCCTCTGTGCCATGCCCCCCCTCCCCCAAGTCTGAGTGCAGTAACTGCACTGAAACATTGATGGCCTGTGTCCTTCACTGCGTGGGCCAGCAGATATTGCCCATGCCGAGGTCACCCTGAGAGGGTGAAGAGATGGGTTCTGTCCCTGCAGCATGTGTTACACTGAGACCCACATGACTGTTTTGGGGACAGCCTGGAGGAGCTGCACCTGGGCACAGAGTTGGAACTCCAGGACATGTCAAAGTCAGGGTGATGAGATGCTGGGAGGGGAGCTTCAAGGTGGAGTTGGCACCGATAGATCTGCTCTCTTCTGCGCTCCACGTGCTTGCATGTCCTTGCTATGGAAGTTTAGACTGTGTGGTGCCTAATGTGATGTAGGCAGCATTTGGCCAAGGGGGCGGTGGGGGAGGGGGACAGGTCTAGTATCTTTGTGTGAGTGTTCGACAGCAGCGGGGTGAGGAGGCACTGGAGCCCTGCAATGTCCCACTCTGGTTGGAGTGGGCCGTCCGTGAAGAGGGTCCAGGTACAAGTACCTCTAATCAATGCTCTTCTCTCCTTTTCAGGAGAAGAATGTACATAATGCAGCTGAGCTGGTGAGGACTGGCGGAGGGCTGGCACAGTTAGTGATTCTCAGCCACTTCAAGCAGGAGGCCCTGGATTTGGAGAGACGCCCTGCGCCCAGGTCCACCGGTGTCAGTGAGGCTGGGGTGCCACGGGCAGGTATGTTTGCCCAGCAGTGAGGTCACCATTGTTCTCCCAACAGCCATGGCAGTGCTGAATGTTCAGTGATTTAAGTTTGCAACATGACTTGACCATTGCTTATGGAAGGATGAGCGCATAATGATCCAGGGTACAGGGATGCACATTGACATTGTCTCCATGTTAACTGATCCACTGTCCTTGTTCTTCCTTTCAGCATCAGTGGAGCACGGCCGGGAGGAGGAGCAGCAGAGACCTCCTCTCACACCTGAGGGCCCTGAAGTCTCACCAGTGTCACACCATCTCTGCCAGGCAGGCACCAGAGCAGATACTGGCACCTCGGTGGGAATTAGAACATCGGCTAGTGTCCCAGGGCACAGCAGTGAGGGCACTTCACAGTCGCTGGAGGAGTTGGCAGAAACAGAGAGTGCCCATGGTGCCAGCAGTTGGAGGACTGCAGGAGACCAGGCACATGTTCAATCGGTGCCTGATGATGGGCCCCTGGAGTCGTCCGCGACACAGCAGCTGCAGGAAATGCAGCCGGGTGTGTGGGAGCATCTGGGGGAGATACATGAGGCTATGTTTGGCGTAGTGTCCATGGTGGAGGAGTCTATGCAAATGCTCACCGAAGCAGTGAGCAACATGGAGAGTGGCAATTTTCATGGAGAGCCTAGTCCAGGAGATCCCCCAGGGCTTCCTAGGGATGTGCTCAGACCAGCAAGCCCTCACATTGGCATTGACCTCAGCTGGTCAGTGCCAGTGTGGGAGATGGTCTGGGCACCAAGCTTCCCAGCTCGGTGCCCATCCATCCACGGTGAGCAGGGGGTCCGAAGCGACCTCACATTGGCGCAGCAGCTGCCTGGTGTCTCTGCGGGCTCCTTTCAGGGCAGTCTGGATGAGGGCAGCAGCTCCTCTGCCCCTCTGCCAGTGACTGTGGCATCCAATGAAGCGACTGGGGAGATGCCAGCTGTGGAACTGGCAGCTCCCTCCCAGGCGGGGCCAGCACACGGTCCACGGGCCTGAGGATGGGCACCAAGGTCATCGAGGCCAACAGGACAGCAGAGTCTGCAGGTTGGCTCAGATACCACTCCCAGCGATGGGGCAGCAGCAAGACGTAGCACCCAAAAATGTAAGCATAAGGCACGTTAGGTACACCATGGGTTTCTCACTGGTGCTTTTATGTTGGCCTGAGATGAGGTCCTTATGATTTCTTTTTCATTGTTAACATAAAGAGAAAGCAATAATGTTAAGTTCTTTTGCTTCACACATTAAATGCGGATGTGCGACCATGGCTGAGGGTGCTTCGTTTCTTCGGCATGTGTATGGTTGACAGAAGTGAAATGAGTGATTTGTTGGACATTCAGCTTTATTTACAAGGCCCTTAGTTAGTGCTGCTGACCTGGCAGATTTTGCACTTGGGGTGTCGAGTATCGAGGCGGCAGCCCAGTCTTGTCCTGGTGATCCATATGTGGTGTGCTAGCTGAAGGTTCATTGGATTAAAGCCTCCCGGGTATCCCTGCCTCCCTGGAGTATGCCCAGGTCAGCGTCTACCCCCTCAGCATTTCCCTGTTTGTTCTCATCCTCGGACTCACTGCTGGACTCATCGTGGACAGCCGCAGCCACTACGTCTACATCTTCATCGTCTACTGTGTTTCCCCTTTCCAGCGCAAGATTGTGGACAGTGCAGCATGCAACCACTATCACCGAGACACGATCTCGGGGGTACTGGAGTGCGCCCCCTGAGCGGTCCAGGCATCAGAAGCACATCTTGAGAAGACCGATGGATCTCTCCACCACAACCCTTGTGGAAGCCTGGCTGCTCAGCCTCTGTTCTTGGATGGCGGAGAGGCATCATGAGCCACCTTCTGAGGGGATAGCCCTTGTCACCCAGCATCCATCCATCCAGCCGGGCTGGAGCACTGAAGAGCCCCGGCACCTGGGAGTGTCTGAGGATGTAGATGGCGTGGGAGCTGCCTGGGTACCTTGCACAGACTTGTAGAATTAGCATCCTGTGATCACACACTATCTGCACGTTCATGGAGTGGAAGCCCTTCCTGTTGACAAAGGCACCCAGCTCACCCACTGGCGCCTTTATGGCCACATGTGTACAGTCTATTGACCCTGGACATGGGGGAAGCCAGCAATTGTTGCAAAGCCTCTGGCTCGCTGAGTCTGGCTTGCCTGGTCCCAACTGAAGTGAATGAAGGTCAATGCCCACCAGAACAGAGCATCTGTAACCTGCTTGACACAAGTGAGGGCACTGCAAAGATCACCCACCGACCCCTAGAAGGAACCAGAGGCATAGAAGTTGAGGGCAGCTGTGACCTTCAGAGCCACTGGCATGGGGTGTCCACCCACACAGGGGAGATCTCAGGCCCAATCAGCTGACAGATATAGTTGACTGTTTCCCTTGATAGTCAGAGCCTCCTTCGGCACTGCACCTCAGACATATTGAGGTAGCTGCTTCTCCGCCTGTAAACCCTGGCAGCAGGATAGTGGCGTCTTCCAAGGCCCCTTCCGCCTTGGACTACTTCTTGGCCCTGCGCCCCTTGTGCCTACGCCTGTACTCCCAAAGGGAGCAGGAGTAGGCCACTCAGCCCCTCGAGCCTCCTCTGCCAATCAAAGGATCATGGGTGATCGGATTATAACCTCAATCCTACATTCCTGCCTACTCCCGATAACTTTTCATTCCCTTATTAATCAAGAATCCATCTAGCTCTACCTTAAAAATATTCAAAGACTCTGCTTCCACCACCTTTTGAGGAAGAGAGTTCCAAAGACTCTCAACCCTCAGAGAAAAAAATTCTCCTTATCTGTCTTAAATAAGCGACCCCTTATTTTTAAACAGTGACCCCTAGTTCTAGATTCTGACACAAGAGGAAACATCCTCTCCACATCCACCCTGTAATATAAAGTAAGAGTTCCTATAGATATTTAAATTAAGAGTTAACAAAGTGAGTGTTGTCCTATAGAGAGTGCGTCCGGGGAATTGATAATGGAAAACAGGGAGATGGCGGATGGATTAAACAGGTATTTTGCTTCGGTCTTCACTATAGAGGACACAAGTAACGTCTCAGAAATAGCTGTAAATCGGGAAACGGAAGGGAGGGAGGAACTCGGGAAAATTACAATCACCAGGGAAGTGGTATTGAGCAAATAGTTGGGGCTGTGGGCTGACAAATCCCAGGTCCAAAAGGACTTCACCCTAAGGACATGAAAGAGGTGGCTAGTGAGATAGTTGACGCTTTGTTTTTAATTTTCCAAAATTCCCTAGATTCGGGGAAGGTTCCATTAGATTGGAAAATAGCAAATATAACTCCTTTGTTCAGTAAGGGAGGGAGACAGAAAGCAGGAACCTATAGGCCAGTTAGTCTATCAGCTGGCTTAGGGAAAATGTTAGAAGCTATTATTAAAGATGTTATAGCAGGGCACTTAGAAAAATTCAAGACAATCAGGCAGAGTCAACATGGATCTGTTAAAGGGAAATCATTTCTAACCAATTTATTGGAGCTTTTTGAAGGAGTCACGTGTGCTGTGGATAAAGGGGAACTGGTGGATGTGCTGTACTTAGATTTCTAGAAGGCATTTGATAAAGTGCCACATCAAAGGCTATTGCAGAAAATAAAAGCTCATGGTGTAGGGGGTAACATATTGGCTTGGATAGAAGATTGGTTAGCTACCAGGAAGCAGAGAGTTGGAAGAAATGAGTATTTTTCTGGTTGGCAGGATGTGATGAGTGGTGTGTCACAGGGACCAGTGCTGGAGCCTCAATTTATATAAATGACGTGGATGAAGGGACCGAAGGAATGGTTGCTAAATTTGCTGACAAGCTAAATTTAGGTAGGAAAGTAAAGTGTGAAGAGGACTTAAGGAGGCTACAAAGTGACATAGATAGGTTAGTGAGTGGGCAAAGATCTGACAAATGGAGTAAAGCGTGGGCAAATGTGAAAACGTTCATTTTGCCAGGAAGAATAAAAAAGCTTATTATCTAAATGGTGAGAGGATTCAGAGGGATCTGAGGGTCCTAGTGCATGAAATCACAAAAGATTAGATGCAGGTACAGCAGGTAATTAGGAAAGCTAATAGAATGTTATCATTTATTGCAAAGGGAATTGAATATCAAAGTAGGGAGGTTATGCTTCAGTTGTATAGAGCATTGGTGAGACCACATCTGGAATATTGGGTACAGTGCTGGTTTCCTCATTTAAAGAAAGATGTAAATGCATTAGGAGCAGTTCAGAGAAGGTTTACTGGACTAACACCAGGAATGGGCAGGTTGTCTTATGAGGAAAGGGTGGATAAGTGAGGTTTGTATCCACTGGAATTTAGAAGACACAGCAGCCTCTCCTAAGTTGACGTGCTGGGTTTCCTCATTATCGATAAAGGAAAGATATAATGGCCCTGGAGAGGGAGAAAAACAGATTCAGCACTAAGAAAACAGGGTTAACTTGTGAGGACAGGAGTCATGGATGAGGCCTATATCCCTGTGTAACAAATCCTGTGGAGACCAACATGTGAAAGCTCAAACTTCCCAAATGACCCCAATGGAAAAACCCAATGAACAAGATTCCACGATTTAAAACTTTTACTGTAACAATCAAACCCACCCAACATTGATTAAGTATGAACTAACTGGCAAACTGTATTCATTAGAAGTCATAAATTACACTTCAAATAACTAATACAACAAAAATGGATCTCACAGATATGTTAGGCAGTTATCTCAGCATATATGGCACTAATTTCAGCCACAAAGTCCTTCAAAGCACTGAACTTTCCTCTTTAGAATTCCAGTTCCTTTTCTTCAAGCGTTTAGCCTGACTCCCAGCTGACAGCAACACCCAACCAACCCGGGTTCCACAGGTACAGTATTCACAAAAAAATGGCACACGTTTATTAAACCTCCAGCTCTGCTCTTAACAGTCTGGATGGAGCAGATCCAGCAATATTAATGTCAAGTACTTGTGTATTTGACTATTCCCAGCTCCTGGATCCAGTTGCCATTTTATTCAGCCTGCCTGTACTGCACCACTGGGATTCTTTTTTAATTCATTCACGGGTCGTGGGTTTCGCTGGCTGGGCCAGCATTTATTGCCCATTCCTAGTTGCCCTTGAGAAGGTGGTGGTGAGCTGCCTTTTTGCAGTCCACGTGGTGCAGGTACATCCAGTGCTCATAGGGAGGGAATTCCAGGATTTTGACCCAGCAACAGTGAAGGAACGGTGATATATTTCCAAGTCAGGATGGTGAGTGATTGGAGGGGATCTTCCAGGTGGTGGTGTTCCCATCTATCTGCTGCCTTTGTCCTTCTAGATGGTAGTGGTCGTGAGTTTGTAAGGTGCTGTCAAAGGAGCCTTGGTGAATTCCGGTAGTGCATCTTGTAGATGGTACACACTGCTACTACTGTACGTCGGTGGTGGTGGGAGTGAATGTTTGTGGATGTGGTACCAATCAAGCAGGCTGCTTTGTCCTGGACGCTGTCAAGCTTCTTGGACAAATCTGAGCTCAAATAACTCTGTGTCTTTTTATCTAGTTCCAAACAGTGTCAGTTTCTGTGTCAGTTTTAGTTTTCCTTGAAATCTAAAGATTCAATTTTCCTTTCAGTTAGCTGAAGTTTCAGTTTCAGTAAAGAGTCTGGCTCAAAAAGTACAAACTTTGAAACTAGAGTCCAGCAGGGGAGATGGTGGCATAGTGATAATGTTACTGGGTTAGTGATCCAGAGACCCAGGCGAACCATCTGGGAAATGGGTCTAAATCCTATCAAGGCAGCTGGTGGAATTTAAATTAAATCAATACATCTGGAATATAAGGCTAGTTTTATTAAAGCTATCATTGATTGTTGTAAAAAAGAACCCCATCTGGTTCCCTAATGCCCTTCAGGGAAGGAAATCTGATCAACATGTGACAACGTGGTTGACTCTTAACTACCCTGAAATGGCCACTAGCAAGTCATTCAGTTCAAGGGCAATTAGGGATGGGCAACAAATGCTGGTCTTGCCAGCGATGCCCACAACCCACGAAAGAATAAAGGAAAAAAAAACTCCTGGAATTTAGAGACTAAGTGATGATCTGAATTAGTTTCAACGTAGATCAGTTCTGGGAGTCAGACATCATTCACCGGTAGACCCATGCTGACAGGTTAAACCCCAGTTTATCCAGAATAATAACTCCTCTATCCGGGCTGGAGCTTGTACATCAGAAACAAACCTTAAGTGGCAGAATGAAGAGGGTTCAGTGTTGGCTGTGATTTAGGGGAGACGGTGGTGTAGTAGTGCTACCGCTGAACCAATAATTGACAGGCCCAGGCTAATGCTCTGGGGACATGGGTTCAAATCCCACCATGGCAGCTGGTGGAATTTGAATTCAGTTAAGAAATCTGGAATATAAAGCCAGTCTCAGTGATAGTGACCATGAAACTATCATTGATTGTCGCAAAAACATCTGGTTTACAAATGTCCTTTAGAGAAGGAAGCCTGCCATTCTTGCCTGGTCTGCTCTACATGTGACTCCAGACCCACAGTAATGTTGACTCTTAACTGCCCTCTGAACAAGGGCAATTAGGGATGGGAAACAAATGCTGGCCTTGCCAGTGATGCCCACATCTCATAAAAAGAGTAAAAAGAAAATGGGATCCCTGCAGTTATATATGAACTCGCTGGTGTTTCAGCTGGTCAGATGAACGGGTGAATCTCCTCCCACACACACAGCAGGTGAACGGCCTCTCTCCTGTGTGAATGCGTTGGTGTGTCAGCAGATCCTTCGTGCTTTTAAAGCTCTTCTCACAGTCGGAACATTTAAAAGGTCTCTGATCCGTGTGAACAAGTTGGTGTGTCTGAAGATCCTTTGCAGTTTTAAAGCTCCTCTCGCAGATAGAACATTTAAATGGTCTCTCATCACTGTGAACCAGCTGGTGTCTCAGCAAGTTGGATGCCCAAGAGAATCTTTTCCCACACACGGAGCAAGTGAAAGGCCTCTCTCCAGTGTGAATACGTTGGTGTGTCAGCAGATGCTGTTTGCTTTTATACTTCTTCTCACAGTCAGAGCATTTAAAAGGTCTCTCCTCAGTGTGAACAAGCTGGTGAATCTGGAGTTTGGACAACTCAGTGAATCCCTTCTCACACAAGGAGCAGGTGAATGGCCTCTCCCTGGTGTGAATACGCTGGTGTGTCACAAGGCCAGATGATTTAGTAAATCCCTTTCCACACACAGAGCAGGTGAATGGCCTCTCCCCAGTGTGGCTGCGTCGGTGAGTATCCAGCTGCGATGGATAATTGAATCCCTTCCCACAGTCCCCACATTTCCACGGTTTCTCCGTGGTCCGGATGTCCTTGTGTCTCTCCAGGTTAGATGGTCAGTTAAAGCCTCAACCGCACACAGAACACGTGAAGAGTTTGTCTCTGCTGTGAATGGTGCATTATTTTTTCAGGCTCTGTAACTGGTTAAATCTCTTTCCACACTCAGTGCACTGGAACATCTCACTTGGATGTGTAGATCTCTGTGATTTTGCAGTTACACTGGTGTTTGAAATCTTCTCCTCGTTCCTCCTATGTTCAATGA
The DNA here is from genome assembly GCF_017639515.1 of Carcharodon carcharias. Lineage (NCBI taxonomy): Eukaryota > Metazoa > Chordata > Chondrichthyes > Lamniformes > Lamnidae > Carcharodon > Carcharodon carcharias. Next base: position 3,096,910 of record NC_054500.1, read on the forward strand.
TCGCTGACATTCAGATACCAATGAATCCAGTGGTCTGCAAATCCTCTCCTTATCCCCTGTAAAGGGAGTTTACAAAACTCATAACACTAATTAGGAACATAATAATGTCATTCAGCCCATTCTGGCATTCAATTAGATTATGTTGAACTGTAACTTAACTCCATCTAATCACCTTGGTTCTGTAATCCTTAATAATCTTGCCCAATATGAAGCTAACAATCACAGTTCTGAAATGTTCAATTGACCCACAGTCTTAACGGCTTCCTGGTTGACAGAGTTCCAGATTTCCACTTCCCTTTCTGAGAAAAAGGGCTTCCAGATATCATTGCTGAACAGTTGAGGAAGACAGTAACACAGTGGTAATGTCACTGGGTCAGTAATCCAGAGGCCCAGGCTAATGCTCTGGGGACATGGGTTCAAATCCCACCATGGCAGCTGGTGGAATCATTAATGTCCTTTAGGGAAGGAAACCTACTGTACTTACCTGGTCTGGCCTACATGCAACTCCAGATCCACAGCTATGTGGCTGACTACCAAAGTGCATGACCTCACACTTTCCTATATTAAACACCATCTGCCAACTTTTTGCCCACTCACTCAACCTATCTATATACCCTTGCAGACTCCTTATGTCCTCATCACAATATGCCCTCCCACCTATTTTTGTATCATCAGCAAATTTGGATACATTACGCCCTGCCCCCTCCTCCAAGTCATTAATATAGATAGTAAATAATTGAGAACCTAGGACTGATCCTTGTGGCACTCCACTAGTTACCTCTTTCCAACCTGAAAAAGACCCATTAATTCCGACTTTCTGTCTTCAGTGTGTTAACCAATCCTCAATCCATGCTAATACATTGCCCCTAATACCGTGAGCTCCTATCTTATGCAATAATCTTTTATGTGGCACTTTATTGAATGCCTTCTGGAAATCCAAATACTCTACTTCTACCGGTTCCCCTTTATGAGCTCTGCTTGTTATATCCTCAAAGAACTCTAGAAAATTTGTTCACAAAACCATGTTGACTCTGTTTGATTGCGTTAAGCTTTTCTAAATGCCCTGCTATTTCTTCCTTAATAACGGACTCTAGCATTTTCCCAATGACAGATGTTAGGCTGACTGGCCTGTGTTTTCCTGATTTTTTGTCTCCATCCCTTCTTGAACAGGGACATCACATTAGCAGTTTTCCAATCTGCTGGGACCCTCCCGGAATCTAGTGAGTTCTGGAATATTTCAACTAATGCCTCCACTATCTCTGCAGCCACTTCCTTTAAAACCCTTGGATGCAGGTCTTCAGGTCCTGGTGACTTGTCTGCCTTTAGTCCCATTAGTTTGTCAAATACTTTGTCCCTCGTGATAGAGATTGTTACAAGATCTTTCCTCCCATTAGCTCCTGGTTATCTGATATCTTTGGGATGATTATAGTGCTCTCCACTGTGAAGACTGATGCAAAATATTGGTTTAAATTATCTGCCTTTCCCCTGTTCCCCATTATCAATTCTCCAGTTGCATCTTCCAAGGGTCCCACGCTCACTTTAGCCACTCTCTTTCTTTTTATATACCCTTAAGAACTTTTGCTGTTTGTTTTTAAATTTCTTGCCAATTTACTTTCATAATCAATTTTCTATTTATGAGCTTTTAAGCCATCTGCTGCTGGTTCCTAAAACATTCCCAATCCTTTGGCCTAGCACTAGTTTTCGCTGCTTTGTATGGCTTTGTTTTTGATCGGATACTCTCCTTGACCACCTTTGTTAACCACGGGTGGTTCATCCTTCTCAAGTCCTTCATTTTTACTGGGATAAATTTTTGCTGAGTATTATGAAATAGCTGCTTAAACATTCTGCCAGTGCTCATCCACTGACCTTTCCCAGCCCACCTTAGACAACTCTTTCTTCATCCTGCAACTGCCTTTATTTAAGTTGAGGACACTGGTTTGAGACCCAAGTTGCTCGCCCTCAAACTGAATTTGAAATCCTACCATGTTGTGATCACTACCCCCTCGAGGATCCTTAATTATGAGATCTCTTATTAGTCCCACCTTATTACACATTACTAGATCTGAGATAGCCTGTTCCTGGGTAGGTTCTGCAATGTATTGCTCTAAGAAACAATCCCTGATTCACTCTACAAACTCGTCTTCCATGTGACCCCTGCCAATCTGATTTGATTGGAGAGGAATGAGTTTCTCCATATCTGTCCCATCATCACATCTTAAAAACCTCAATTAAGTCACCTCTTAATCTTCTACATTCAGGGGAATATAAGATAGCCGACAAAACATGTCCTCATATTTTACAAAAGTTACAACTGTAAGGACAGAATAGAAATTCTGAATGGACATGTCCAGTTTCTCTGGAATATTTCCTCCTTTTCCCCCTCTCAAGCTGTAAACCCCAAGCCCACACACACACCCTCCTCACCACATCCCCGCTGTTTGAATTCCAGATTTGGATTTTGCTCCCCTTCTCTCCAGAAGGTGCTGTGTGATGGTGAGGTTTAGTCCCAGTCACTGTTTTCCCTCCAGTACTTTACCAAGTGGTAATTCTTACTACGTGAACCCATACTAGAGAGTAACCAGTCAAAAACTGACACAGAGCAAAAGACATTATGACAGGTGACCAAAGATTGGAGCCTGGTCTTTAGGCCAAGTTAATGAAACGTATGGTCACTCATGGTGCAACAAAATAGATGGGGCAGTGGGGGAGGCACAAGCAGGGCCCACAAGAGGGGAGTGCAGATGGTACTAATGACCGGGGTCCATGCCTCTAGGGGGCCTGGGCTCATTGGCCAAGTAGCCTGTCAATCTGGATGTTTATTGTCCAAAGCAGTCAATCTGATGCATAGACCATCCAGACTGACAGGCTAATCGGCCAATGATTGCTGTTGTTCTGAACAATAGCAATCATTGGTCAAGTAGTAGGACACGCCAGATTCTTTTCTTACCTACCTCGTGGACTTCTGTTTGAGTCTTGCCATCATGAAGTGCTGCTTCCTTAAATCTTCTCTGAGTTGGCTGGGGATACTGGGGGAGGGTTCTGGAAAGGGGATACATAGGCTTAGAAAGCAAAAAGATATGGCAGCCTTGAATAAAAGCTATTTAGGTAATGATAGCCCAGTGAGGAAGAAGGATTCAAGGAAGAGAATAAACCAACCATGGTTAACTAACAGAGTTAAGGACAGTATAAAATTGAAAGAAAATATCATACAATGTGGCAAAAGTTAGTGGTAAGCCAGAGGATTAGGAAAGTTTTTAAAACCAACAAAAGATGACCAAAAATAAAGAGGGAGAAACTAGCAAGTAATATAAAAATGGACAGTAAGAGCTTCTTTAAATATATAGAAAGGAAGAGAGAGGCCAAAGTGAACATAGGCTCCTTAGAGAATGAGGCTGGGGAAATAATAATGGAGAACCAAGAAATGGTGGAGGAGTTGAATAAATACTTTGCTTCAATGTTCACGGTAGAAGATACTAATAGCATTCCAAAAATACTAAATAATCAAGGGCCAAAAGGGGGAAGGAATTAAACACAGTAACTATCACTAGAGAAAAGGTATTAGGAAAACTAAGGGAGCTAAAAGCTGATAAGACCCCTGGACCTGATGGGTTGCATCCTAGGATATTAAAGGAAGTAGCTACAGAGATAGTGGATGCACTGGTAGTAATCTTTCAAGAATCCTAAGATTTTGGAAAAGTCCCAGAGGATTGAAGAATGACCAATGTAATACCCTTATTCAAAAAGGCAGGGAGACAAAAAACAGGTAACTAGGCCAGTTAGCTTAACGTCTGACATTGGGAAAATGTTGGAATCTATAAAGATGTAATAGCAGAACATTTAGAAATACATAATCTAATCAAGCAGAGTCAGCATGGCTTCATGAAGGGAAAATCATACCTGATTTATAGAATTCTTTGAGGAGGTAACAAGCAGGATAGATAATGGGGAACCAGTAGATGTAATATATTTGAATTTCTAGAAGGTGTTTGATAAGGTACTGCACATAAAGCTACATAAGATAAGAGCCCGTGGTGTTGGGGGTAGTATATTAGCATAGATAGAGGATTGGCTAACTAATAGAAGATAGAGAGTTTGGATATGGAGGGCATTTTTGGGATTGGAACCTGTAACTAGTGGAGTGCCGCAGGGATCAGTGCTGGGGCCTCAATTATTTACAATATGTATTAATGACTTAGATGAATGAAGTGAATGTACTATCACCAAGTCTGCAGACAACACAAAAATAGGTGTAAAGGCAAGTGATGAGGATGACACAAAGAGTCTACAAAGAGATATGGTCAGATTAAGTGAGTGGGCAAAAACTTGGCAGATGGAATATAATGTGGGAAAATGTGAGTTTATCTACTTTGGCAGGATTAGAGGAGCTGAATATTATTTAAATGGATAAAGACTGCAGAAAGCTGCAGCACAGAGGGATTTGGGAGTCCCTGTGCATGAATCCCAAAAAGCTAACATACAAGTTCAACAGGTAATAGGGAAGGCAAATGGAAAACAAAAACAGAATTACCTGGAAAAACTCAGCAGGTCTGGCAGCATCAGCGGAGAAGAAAAGAGTTGACGTTTTGAGTCCTCATGACCCTTCGACAGAACTTGAGTTCGAGTCCAAGAAAGAGTTGAAATATAAGCTGGTTTAAGGTGTGTGTGTTGGGTGGGGGGGGGGGGGGTGGGTGGGGGGGAGAGAGAGAGAGAGAGAGAGAAGTGGAGGGGGGGGTGTGGTTGTAGGGACAAACAAGCAGTGATAGAAGCAGATCATCAAAAGATGTCACCAACAACAGAACAAAAGAACACATAGGTATTAAAGTTGGTGATATTATCTAAACGAATGTGCTAATTAAGAATGGATGGTAGGGCACTCAAGGTATAGCTCTAGTGGGGGTGGGGAGAGCATAAAAGATTTTAAAATATTTAAAAATAATGGAAATAGGTGGGAAAAGAAAAATCTATATAATTTATTGGAAAAAAACAAAAGGAAGGGGGAAACAGAAAGGGGGTGGGGATGGGGGAGGGAGCTCACGACCTAAAGTTGTTGAATTCAATATTCAGTCCGGAAGGCTGTAAAGTGCCTAGTCGGAAGATGAGGTGTTGTTCCTCCAGTTTGCGTTGGGCTTCACTGGAACAATGCAGCAAGCCAAGGACAGACATGTGGGCAAGAGAGCAGGGTGGAGTGTTAAAATGGCAAGCAACAGGGAGGTTTGGGTCATTCTTGCGGACAGACCGCAGGTGTTCTGCAAAGCGGTTGCCCAGTTTACGTTTGGTCTCTCCAATGTAGAGGAGACCACATTGGGAGCAACGAATGCAGTGGACTAAGTTGGGGGAAATGCAAGTGAAATGTTGCTTCACTTGAAAGGAGTGTTTGGGTCCTTGGACGGTGAGGAGAGAGGAACTGAAGGGGCAGGTGTTGCATCTTTTGCATGGGCATGGGGTGGTGCCATAGGAGGGCGTTGAGGAGTAGGGGGTGATGGAGGAGTGGACCAGGGTGTCCCGGAGGGAGTGATCCCTATGGAATGCCGATAGGGGGGGTGAAGGGAAGATGTGTTTGGTGGTGGCATCATGCTGGAGTTGGCAGAAATGGTGGAGGATGATCCTTTGAATGCAGAGGCTGGTGGGGTGATAAGTGAGGACAAGGGGGACCCTATCATGTTTCTGAGAGGGAGGAGAAGGTATGAGGGCGGATGCGCGGGTGATGGGCCGGACACGATTGAGGGCCCTGTCAACGACCGTGGGTGGAAAACCTCGGTTAAGGAAGAAGGAGGACATGTCAGAGGAAACTGTTTTTGAAGGTAGCATCATCGGAACAGATGCAACGGAGGCGAAGGAACTGAGAGAATGGGATGGAGTCCTTACAGGAAGCGGGGTGTGAGGAGCTGTAGTCGAGGTAGCTGTGGGAGTCGGTGGGTTTGTAATGGATATTGGTGGACAGTCTATCACCAGAGATTGAGACAGAGAGGTCAAGGAAGGGAAGGGAAGTGTCAGAGATGGACCACGTGAAAATGATGGAGGGGTGGAGATTGGAAGCAAAATTAATAAATTTTTCCAAGTCCCAATGAGAGCATGAAGCAGCACCGAAGTAATCATCGATGTACCGGAGAAAGAGTTGTGGAAGGGGGCTGGAGTAGGACTGGAACTAGGAATGTTAATGGAATGTTGGCCTATATTTCAAAGGGAATGGAGTAAAAAAATAGGGAAGTCTTGCTAAAACTATATAAGACACTAGTTAGACCATACCTAGAATACTGTGAACAGTTTTGGTCCCCTTATCTAAGGAAGGATATATGGCATTGGAGGCAGTCCAGAGAATGTTCACTAGGTTAATCCCGTGTATGGGGGGATTTTCTTATGAGGAGAGGTTGAGTAGGTTGGGCCTGTACTCATTGGAGTTTAGAAGAATGAGAGGCAACCTTATTGAAACATAGAAGATTCTTAGGGGCTTGACAGGGTAGATGCTGAGAGGTTGTTTCCCCTTGTGGGAGAGTCTAGGACCAGAGGGCATCATCTCAAAGTAAGGGATCGCCCACTTAAAACAGAGATGAGGAGGAATTTCTTCTCTCAGAGGGTAGTCAATCAGTGGAATTCTTTACTGCAGAGGGCTGTAGAGGCTGGGTCATTATTCAAGGCTGAGATAGACAGATTTTTAATCAGTAAGGGAATCAAGGGTTATGGGGAAAAGGCAGGAAGAGTGAAGTTGAGGATTATCAGATCAGCCACGATCCCATTGAATGGTTGAGCAGACTCGATGGGCTGAATGGCCTACTTCTGCTCCTACGTCTTTTGGTCTTATGCTGGAGCGCAAGCAGGTTGGTGACAGTTTGTTTTGAGCAGGTTTCCTTCACCCAGACCCATCCCCTATCTCTTACCCTGTAAAGTACAGGTAAGTGGCCTCCTCCTCGGACTTAGCCTCTCCATTTCAATTCACTGGAACTAATTCCTGGACCCCAGACTGACTACAATCCGGCTACTACTGCCTCTCCTTTGCCTGGCTCGGCACATCTGGCCAGTTTCGATGGTAACAATTTTGTTTTTTTCAATTGAATCCTGTAAATTGAAGCTTCCAAGACGATGCATTCTAACTATTTCCTAAGGCCATACTAAACAAACACCACATAAGATAAATTAAAAGGTCAAAATATATCAGAAAATAGGTTTGTCTATTCTGCAAACTCAGGCTGTGTCAAAGTGTTCCTGAGTGGGAGAAACAGCTGTGATGTCTCTGAACAGCTGCAGCCACATCCAAAATGGTGGCACACCATGCATTGCCTAATTTGCTGGTCAAGAGGCCTTGGGGGTGGAATCTGTATTTCTGGTTTTGTCTCCAGTTGAGGCTGTGGTGTCAGGGATTTGACAACATGAGGTAAAATGCCACTGGTGGGGACAATGCCACCTGCGGGCAGATTCTTCCTGTTGCTGAAGCCCAGGAGAACATTCTGGAATCCTCAGCCAGATCAAAGTGCTGGATCGGCAGGTGGGGAAATTCGAGGAGCCTCAGCCCTTGCAACTATCCAATGGTTACCAGGTTCTTACAAGGATGAGAGTGGGGATTGCAGGGAACTGACCACAGTACCATGGAACAGAGAGCCATTCAAGTGAGGGGAAGAAATAGGAATGTAGTGGTAGGGCCAGTATAAGTAGGGGATAGATATCGTTCCCTGCAACTATCACCATGAGTCCCGAAGGCTGTGTTGCCTGCCTGGTGCCAGGGTTAAGGACATCTCCCCACGGCTGGAGAGGAACTTGGAGTGGGAGAGGAGGGATCCAGTTATTATTGTACACGGTGGTACTAACGACATTAATAGGACTAGAATGGAGGTTCTGCTGAAATAATCTGAACAGTTAGGAGCTAAATTAAAAAGCAGAACCTCCAAGATAATAATCTAAGGATTACTACCTGAGCCATGGGCAAACTAGCAAAGGGTAAATAAAGTCAAGGAGTTAAATGCATGGCTCAAAGATTGCTGTGGGAGGAATGGGTTTCGGATCATGGGGCACTGGTGCCCAGTACTGGGGTAGAAGGGAACTGTTCCGGTGGGACGGGCTTCATTTGAACTGTGCTGGGACCAGTGTCCTGGTGAATCAAATAACTAAAGCTGTAGAAAGGGCTTTAAACTAAATAGAGTGGGGGAGGGTTCTGGAGAGGGAATACCTAGGTTTACAAAGCAAAAGGATATGGCAGCATTGCAGGGCAGCTATTTAGGTATTTGATACTCAGAGTGTGATAGGAAGGGACAGAGTGTATAAACATTAAAAAAATTAGCAAATTCGGTCAAAAGGAGAAAAAAAATGGTAAAAAGGCAAAATTAATGGCTCTTAAATGCATGTAGTATTTGGAACACAATAAATGAATTAACAGTACAAATGGAGGTTAATGGGTATGATCTTATAGCCATTACAGAGACATGGTGACGAGATCAAAGCTGGGAACTAAATATTCAGGGGTATGTGACTTTTCGAAAGGACCAGCAGGAAGGAAAAGGTGGTGGGGTAGCTTTGTTAGTAAAAGATGGAATAAGTACGATAGCAAGAAATGATCTTGGATCGGAAGATGTAGAATCCATTTGGGCGGAGGTAAGACATCATAAGGGGAAGCAGACACTGATGGGAGTAGTCTATAGGCCCCCTGACAGTAGCTATTGTGTCGGACAGAGAATAAATCAGGAGATAAGAGGGCCTATGAAAAGGCAGTACATTAATCATCGATGACTATAATCTTCATGTGGATCAGAAAATCAAATGGGCAGGGGTAGACATGAGCACGAATTCATAGAGTGTATTCAGGACAGTTTCCTAGAACAATATGTTGTGGATCCAACCATGCATCAGGCAATTTTGGATCTGGTAATGTGTAATGAGGCAGGTTTAATAAATGATCTGAGTAAAGGATGCCCTAGGAAACAGTGACCATAATATGTAGCATTCAGTTTGAGAGTGAGAAACTTGAGTCAGAAACAACTGTGCTAAAGTTAAATAAGGGTAATTACAAAGGAATGAGAGAAGAGTTGGTTGGAATGGACTGGGATGTTTGATGAACAATGGCAGATGTTTAAGAAAATAGTTCATGACTCACAAACAAAGATATATCCCACTGAGGAAGAAGGATTCAAGGAAGGGGATAAACCAACCATGGTTAACCAAGGAAGTTAAGGATAGTACCAAATTGAAAAAAAAACATACAATGTGACAAAGATTAGTGGTAAGCCAGAGGATTGGGAAAGTTTTAAAAACCTACAGAAGATGACCAAAAAAATAAAGAGGGACAAAACAAAATTTGAGGTTAAACTAGCAAGTAATATAAAAACAGACAGTAAGAACTTCTTTAAAGGAAGAGAGAGGCCAAAGTGAACATAGGCCCCTTAGAGAATGAAGCTGGGGAAATAATGATGGGAAACCAGGAAATGGCTGAGGTGTTGAATAAATACTTTGCTTCAGTCTTCACGGTAGAAGACACTAGTAGCTTTCCAAAAATAGTAAATAATCAAGGGGCAAAAGGGGAGAGGGAGAAAGTAAATACAATAACTATCACTAGAGAAAAAGTACTAGGGAAACTAATGGGGCTAAAGGCCGATAAGTCCCCAGGACCTGATGTGTTCAATCCTGGGATATTAAAGGAAGTACAGGAAACACAGATGCACTAGTAGGAATCTTCCAAGAATTCTTAGATTCTGGAAAACTCTCAGGAGATTGAAAAACTGCCAATGTAATGCCCTTATTCAAAAAGGGAGAGATACAAAAAGCAGGTAACTAAAGGCCAGTTAGCTTAACTTCTGTCATTGGAAAAATGTTGGAGTCTATTATAACGGATGTAATAGCAGAGCATTTAGAAATGCATAATCTAATCAAGCAGAGTCAGCATGGCTTCATGAAGAGGAAATCACGCCTGACAAATTTATTAGAGTTCTTTGAGGTGGTAACAAGCAGGATAGATGTAATATATTTGGGTTTCCAAAAGGCATTCAAGAAGGTACTGCACATAAGGCTACACAATAAGATAAGAGCCCAAGGTGTTGGGGATAGTACATTAGCATGGATAAAAACTGAAGAGTCATACAGACTCGAAACGTTAACTCTGTCTTTCTCTCCACAGACGCTGTCAGACCTGCTGAGTTTTTCCAGCATTTTCTGTTTTTGTTTCAGATTTCCAGCATTTGCAGTATTTTGCTTTCAGCATGGATTGAGGATTGGCCAACTAATAGAAGGCAGAGAGTTGGGATAAGGGGGTCATTTTCAAGGTGGCAACCTGTAACTAGTGGAATGTTTCAGGGATCAGTGCTGGGACAACAATTATTTACACTATATATTAATAACTTGGATGAAGGAAGTGAATGTACCATCGCCAAGTTTGTGGATGACACAAAGAGTCTAAAGAGGGATGTAGACAGGTTAAGTGAGTGGGCAAAAACTTGGCAGATGGAATATAATGTGGGAAAATTTTAGGTTTGGCAGGAAGAATAGAGGAGCTGAATATTATTTAAATGGAGAAAGACTGCAGAAAGCTGCAGCACAGAGGGATTTGGTGGTCCTCGTGCATGAATCACAAAAAGCTAGCATACAAGCTCAGCAAGTAATAGGGAAGGCAAAGGGAAGGTTGGCCTTTATTTCAAAGGGAATGGAGTATAAAAATAAGGAAGTCTTGCGAAAACTATTCAAGGCACCAGTTAGACCACACCTGGAATACTGTGAACAATTTTGGTCCCCTTACCTAAGGAAGGATATACTGGCAGTGGAGGCAGCCCAGGGGTTCAATAGGTTAATCCCAGGTATGGAAGGATTTTCTTATGAGGAGAGGTTGAGTAAGTTGGGCCTCTACTCATTGCAGTTTAGAAGAATAAGATGCTGAGAGATTGTTTCCCCTTGTGGGAGAGTCTAGGACCAGAGGGCATAATCTCAGAGTAAGGGATCACCCATTTAAAACAGAGATGAGGAGGAATTTCTTCTCTCAGAGGGTAGTCAATCTGTGGAATTCTTTACCGCAGAGGGCTGTAGAGGCTGGATCTTAAGTATATTCAAGGCTGAGAAAGACAGGTTTTTAATCAGTAAGGGAATCAAGGGTTATGGGGAAAAGGCAGGAAAGTGGAGTTGAGGATTATCAGATCAGCCATGATCTAATTGAATGGCAGAGCAGACTCGATGGGCCAAATGACCAACTTCTACTCCTATGTCTTATGGGTCTTCAGCAACTTCCTTCTCCAATACAGGCTCAGGCTTTACTTCTTCCACAGGTAGGTCTGGTTCTGAATGTTTTCTTCGAAAGTTTCTATGTTCCCATATTCCCTCCTCCTTTGATAATGAGTGTGAGAGTGAGAACCCTGAGACTGGGAATGAACTGGACACACTCAGCCATATACACATCCTCCCCCTCTCTTCCTTCCCCAAAACCCTATCCACATGGCAGGCAGGGAGAGAATAACCCAGACTGAAAGCCAACCCGCTTCTGACCCCAACTTTCATTTGAGTTCCACCGAGGCTGCCTTGGAATGTGCACAAGCAGAGGCAAATGCAAAGTTGGTGTTAGTTAAACCCAGCTCCTTAGCTCGACACTGTCCCCTTTCCTGGTGATCAAGCCTTGGGGCCTAGTCTGTCTCTCTCTATCTCTGTTTCTTAAGCGAAATGGCAAAAACAGTTTTATTAGTTAGCTCTGCTGCTTGGTACTTTTTAATGGTAATTTTTATTAGTTACATTTTTTTAATTATCAATTTATTGCTTTGACATTGAAATTATTTTTGTTCAGCAAATTTTTTATGTTTTCCTCATACCATAACTATTTTTTTGAATTTCATGTTTAATGATGTGCCAAACCAGATCTCAAGCAGCTGCTGCTGGGTTACTTGCTGAAGGGGAATTAGAAGCTGACAAGAAGTCCGGTTGTTTTTTGGAGGGTTGGCAAAAGGAGTTATTTTGGTCCAATAAAAATGGCAAGTGTTGGAAATGCTCAGCACATCTGGTAACATCTGTGCAAAGAGAAACAGAGGTCAGTGACCCTTTGTCAGAACTAGTGCAGATCAAGGACATGAAGCATTAACTCTATCTCTATCCAAAGATGCTGCCTGGCCTGTGCAGTGGTTAGTTTCAATTTAAAATGAGAAAATATTTATCACTCAATGCAAGGTGTACTTTTTATGTTAACAAAGCCCACTTGTGCAGAAATAGCACGTTATTGGAGGTGAATTGGTTGGTGCTAACTTACTGGAAGGTTTTGCCATTTTTAAACTTGGAAGTGAAACCAGGAGTTATGCACCAATAGAATATGTCACTACAGGTTGAAGATATTCTCATTTGTAAATAGGATTGGTGTTTGTGGTGCTTGTGACGGTGCTTGGATGTTTCTGCCTGTATATTGCATAGGGCCTGGTTCAAAGAAGCAGAGCTGGTTGCCTAATATGAGCAAGTTGTATGAAATTGTCTGACAAAGCCATGGTTGTAAAGTCTGAGCTTTCAATGGGCTTCATAAATAGAAGCATAGAGTACACTGGCCAAGACATTTTGCTAAACCTTTTTAAAACATTTCAACCCCACTGTGACTATAGTTCCCAATTCTGGGCACCCAAAGGATGTGAAAGAGAGGATTAAGAGAGATGGGAGGGGGATAAGGGGCTCAGAATCAGGAGAAGCACTGGGGCCTATGATTTCTCTCCCTGGCCCTAGGCACAAGAGGCCAAATTGGAGGAGTGTAGAGACCTCAGAGGTTTGGAGGGCTGCAGGAGGTAACAGAAATGGGAGGATTTGAACAAATGGATGAGAATTTTAAATGCTGAAGCCACCAGGATTTGACTCTATTAAACAGGAAAGGGTGTTAGCTTAACTACTGAAGGTGCAGAAAGATGAAATGTCACAAATAGATACAGATTGAGGGGGAGATCAATCTCTGTAACTTTAAAAGGAGCAGTAATGTGGAAAGAGGGAAATTAATGACCTTTAAATACCTGGTCCACTTGCCGCTGAAGTGACACAAACTCATAACGTGAACTCTAGGAAAATCAAATACTGATAAATGTTAAACAATTTGGTTGAGAAAACAAATCTCGAGTGAACTTTTAAAAGATGAATTATTTACTAAGGGTTTGCACTGACTCACCTAACTGGCCGGCTCAGGCTCCACCGCTCAAACACCACAATTGGTTGCAGAACACGCTGCTCCTTTGGCCCTCCAGCCTCTGAGTTCTTTCCTGTTGGATCCCAAGACAATGAATCGCTACTGCCAGATGAAGTTGAAAGGCTCAGAGGAAGAGAAAAAATGAGGCCATGAATCTGAGTTGAAAAATACAATAAAAGAAACATGCTTCAGTTTGTCAACTAAAGTATTTAAATTTAAATCGAATAAATGTTTTGTAATTAATATATTCATTTTGCGTAACACCAGTGGGAATGAGTGGATAATGTTCACTGTTTTTGCCAATTTATTTTTCTACGATTATGACTCATGAATTTCTCTTGGTTATATTACATTAAATGGCGGTCCAGCCCAGAATGCTTCGCGCAGTAGAATACGCTCTATCTCCATGAGAAGAGCCGCAGTGCGCAAGCGCAATAAGGCCCCGCCCTTGGAGACGGCCTGTTTGCGTGGCGCATGCGCGCTCCTCAGCAGGAGCGAAAGCGGCCTGAGTGAAGTTGAGTTTCATCGGCTCTAAGAGCCCGAATCAGAGCTGCGGGTCTCGGTGAATGTGCAGCGAGAGTCCCGAGAGGGCGAGGGGCATCATTAAAGCGGTGGTGCAGCGCCATCCCGTTCGAGCCGCCGCTTCCCAGTTTCTTCTCCCGTTTGCACCGAGTCCAACTCACAAGAAAGGAGCCGCCCAGAATGCCCTGCGGCTAGCACTCTGGAGCATGCGCACTGCCAGCGCTGGGGGAATGAACGCATTGGATGGAGCGGTTTCTGGGCGCGGGGGATTGTGGGAATTTCGGCCGCCATTACTCAGTAGCTGTCGGTAAGTGTTTAATTGCAGACTGACGAAAGGTCAGCGACCTGAAAACGTTAATTCAGTTTCTCTCTTCACAGATGCTTCCTGACCTGCCGAGTATTTTTAGCATTTTCATTTTCTAATTTCAGATTTCCAGCAACCGCAGTATTTTACTTTTAGTTGCTTGGTAGTACAGAACTTGACTATTGCTGAAAAAAGAGATGTGCTGCCAAGTATATGAATTTTAGTACCGGTGTGATGCCAGGTATGTAGGCTACACATCCCAATGACTGCACATCCCTTCGGCTGTTCGCAAAAGGCAAAGTACTGACTACCCAACCAGGCCATACTTGCAAAACTCAAAACAAAGTGTCCAATATTAGATGTGATTCCGCGATTGGACAGCACGTGCTAAACAATCCTCATTGTGTGCTAAGAATTACACTGACAACCAATTTAAGATTATCAGTCTGACTCACAGTGTGGCTCACTCACAAGTGCTAGAAGCTACATATATCCACACACAGGGCCCTATCCATTGCAGACAAAAGGATCATGTCCACGAATTGCACCTTTTTCAACTAAATAAAAGCTTGAGATGGCCAGAGACCCAGCCATTCATTCTCCAGGCAATGCCTCTACCAATCAGCACTTTCTTCTCATGCAGTATAATTGGTGTTCACATTACAACTGATATTTTACTTTTGTTTTATTGCCGACTTTACTCAGACTTGAGTGCAGAAACACAGGTGGGTTGATTAAATGCCAGTTTGAATCAGGGTGGGTGTTGAATGCAGAAGTCGGTCCCTGGCCTTCTGCGTAGCTGGGCCACCCTAATTGCCCTTGAACTGACTGGCTTACCAGGCCACTTAAGAGTCCGGAGTCAGGTAAGGATTTTCTTCCCTAAGGGGCATTAGTGAACCTGATGGGGTTTTTTAATGGGCCAGGCAGTCAGCAGCACCTAACATCTCAGGAGAAACGTAAGGTCATTGGTTGGTGAGAAATTGCTGTAAGGGAGTGTCATCAAGTGGCTGAGAATTAGAAAATCACTTTCTTTTTAAAAGAAGGGACTACTAAACACTTAAGTAAGAAACATAACTAATAGGGAAATATTGAGGGCAGGTAAAATAAAGTTGCATAAGTAAACCAAAGAAAAATAAAGTTAATGCAAGGGAAGTAAATTGAAGCCATGGCAGGACAGCTTGGTCGTGTGAAATGCGTGTCCTGTAATATGTGGGAAGTCATGGACGCTACCATTGTCCTAGACGACCACATGTGCAGGAAGTGCCACCAGCTGCAGAACCTTGAGCTCCAGGTTTCAGAGCTCAAGCGGCGGCTGTGTCACTGTGGTGCATCTGCAAGGCTGAGAGCTACATGGATAGCATGTTCAGAGAGGTGGTCATACCACAGCTTAGGAGCCTGCAGGCAAAAAGGGAATGGGTGACCACCAGGCAGTCCAAGAAAATTAGGCAGATAGTGCAGAGCTGCAGCTCACCAATCGGTTTTCCGCTTTGGATACTGGTGAGGGCATTTGTTCCTTGGTGGAGTACAGTCAGAGCCAAGTTTGTGACACCACATGCAGTTCTCCTGTACAGTAGGGGAGAAAGAAAAAGGGAAGAGCAGTAGTGATAGGGGATTCATTCATTAGGGGAACAGACAGGCATTTCTGTGGCCGTAGATGTGACTCCAGGATGGTATGTTGCCTCCTGGTGCCAGGGCCAAGGATATCACAGAATGGCTGTAGGACATTCTTCTGGGGGAGAGTGATCAGCCAGAGATCATGGTCCACGTTGGTACCAATGACTTAGGTAGGAAAGGGAATGGGGTCCTGAAAGCAGACTTTAGGGAGCTTGGAAGGAGATTGAAAAGCAGGACCTCTAATGCAGTAATCTCAGGATTACTCCCAGTCCCACATGCAAGCAAGTATTAGAAATAGGAGAATTGAGCAAATAGACATGTGGCTGGAAAGCTGGTGTAGGAAGAAGGGCATCAGATTTCTGAGGCATTGGGACCGGTTCTGAGGAAGGTGGAAACAGTCTGCACCTGAACAGGACTGGGATGAATATCCTCACAAGGAGATTTGCTAGTGCTGTTTGGGGTGGGGAGGGTGAGTTTAAACTACATTGGCAGGGGAATGGGAACCTGAGGGCAAATTTTGGGCAAGGAGCAGGAGATGGAGAATTAGTGAGTGACTCTGAAAGACAGAAGAAGCACAGGTTAAAAAGTGCACAGCACAGGAATTTGGCAGTGTTAAAAGTTAAATGTGTAAATGCAGGGAGTATAACAACTAAAGCTGATGAGCTGAGGGCACAGATATACACATGGCAGCATGATATCGCTGCTATAACGGAAACCTGGATGAAGGAAGGGCAAAAATGGCAACTCAGCATCCCTGAATATAGAGTTTTCAGGCAGGATAGGGAGAGGGATAAAAAGGTGGGAGTGTAGCATTATTGGTTAAAGAATCAATTACAGCTGTGAGGAGGGATGATATAATAAATGAAGCATCAGATGAAGCCATATGGGCTGAGCTCAAAAATAAAAAAAGGGCAGCCACATTGCTAGGAGTGTATATAGACCCCCAAATAGTGGAAGAGGGTTAGAAGAGCAAATATGTGGACAGATTTATGAGTGCAAATATGGCACTAATCATTGGGGAATTCAGCTACCCGAATATCAATTGGGATACGAACAGTGTGAAGGGCAGAGTGGGCCGAAAATTCTTGAGCTGCATTCAAGAGAACATTTTTAGCCAGCACGTAACAAGCCCGACAAGAGGGGGCGCAATTCTCGATTTAGTCTTAGGAAATGAAGCGGGAAAGTGGATGAAGTAGCTTTGGGGAACCATTTTGTAGATAGTGACCATAATATACTTGGAAACAGTTCTGAGAGACAGGATGAACTGTCACTTAGAAAGGCACAGGTTGATCAGGGACAGTCAGCATGGTTTTGTTAGGGGAAGATCGTGTCTTACTAAATTAATAGAATATTTTGAGGAATTAACAAAGAGGATTGATGAGGGTAGTGCAGTGGATATTGTTCTACATGGATTTCAGTAAGACATTTGATCAGGTCCCACATGGCAGACTGGTCAGAAAAGTGAGATCCCATGTGCTACAGGGGAAGGTGGCGAGTTGGATTCAAAATTGGCTCAGTGACAGAAAACAAAGGGTAATGGTTGATGAATGTTTTTGTGAATAGAAAACAGTTTCCAGTGGTGTTCCACAGGGCTCAGTGTTGGGGCCCTTGCTGTTCGTTCTATATATTAATGATTTGGACATAAATGTGGGAGGTATGATTGGGAGATTTGCAGATGACACAAAAATTAGCCGTGTAGTTGATAGTGAAGAGGATAGCTGTCAACTCCAGAACCATAGAACACTACAGCACAGAAAACAGGCCATTCAGCCCTTCTAGTCTGTGCCAAAATATTATTCCGCTAGTCCCATTGACTACGATTTCACTGGTTTGGTTGTGTGGGTGAAGTGGCAAATGGAATTCAATCAGGAAAAGTGTGAGGTAATGCATTTGGAGAGGGCAAACAAAGCAAGGGAATACTCAATAAAAGGCAAGTTATTGAGTGGGGTTGAGCAAGTGAGAGAGCTTGGAGTGCATGTCCACGTGTCCTTTAAGGTGGCAGGGCAGATGGACAAGGTGGTCAGGAAAGCATATGGAATGCTCCCCTTTATTGGGCGAGGTACTAAATACAAAAGCAGGAATGTAATGATGGAACTGTATAAAATATTGGTGTTAGGCCACAACTGGAACTTTGTGTACAGTTCTGGTCACCACATTACAGGAAGGACATAATTGCTCTGGACAGAGCGCCGAGGAGATTTAGAAGAACATTGCCAGGGCTTGAAAATTGGAGCTATGAGGAGAGATTGGGCAGGCCAGGGTTGTTTCCTTAGAACAGAGGAGGCTGTGGGGTGATCTAATTAAGGTGTACAGAATTATGAGGGGCCTAGATAGGGTGGACAGAAAAGACTTGTTTCTCCTAGCTGAGGGGTCAGTTACCAGGGGGAATAGATTTAAGGCGATTGGTAGAAGGATTAAAGGGGACATGAGGAAAAACCTTTTCACCCAGGGGGTGGTGTGTGTCTGGAATTCACTGCTTAAGTTAGTGGTTGAGGCTGAAATGCTCAACTCATTTATAAGGTACCTGGATCTGCATTTTAAGTGCTGTAACTTGCAAGGCTACTTCTGTAGCAGACCAGGTGCTGGAAAGTGGGATTAAAATGAGCGGCTAGTTTCTTTTTTCTCTTTTTGGCCAGCACAGACATGATGGGCTGAATGGCCTCTTTCTGCACCATAACCTTTCTATGGTTCTATGGTTTCTATTCACCTGCTGCCCTTGTCTTTCCAGATGCTGAAAGCCATGGATTTGGGAAGCTCACTCAAAATTCTGGTTGAGAAAGAAATGTGTTAAGACTTCATACTTAACAAGCTCGACCCACACCTCTCTCTCACTCCTCAAGTCCACAATCTTGTTTCGGCCTAGACTGGGTGACAGGTTCCCTTCCCTGCAGGACATTCGTGAACCAGTTAAATTTTTACAACAATCAAGCAGTTTTCATCGTCACTTTTTCCCAGCGCTGGCTCCACAAATTAGCAGAGAGAATAAGTTCAATTTCAAAACCTGCCTTTGTGTTTTTTTTGTGGATTTCTCTTTCACGCTCCCTTTTCTCTGTTTTTAATTAAATTTTATAGCGTTTTAGAAAGGGAGGAATTGTCGACAGAAAACACAAACCAAATGTCGCGTCAGGATCTGACAGAGTCGCTTGATCCTTCCAGAGCTGAATGTCATTGGCCTTTGGACATGGAAGCTAAGAGCCCTGCCTGCAGCAAGGAGAAACCGTACATGTGTCCTGTGTGTGGACGAGGCTTTAGTCAGTCATCCAGCCTGACAAGGCACGAGCGCAGCCACACTGGAGATAAACCGTGTAAATGTAAGGACTGCGAGAAGGAATTCAATTATCCTTACGAGCTGGAAACTCATCGGCGCATTCATACTGGAGAGAGGCCATTCATCTGCTCTGTATGTGGGAAGGGATTTACTCAGTCATCTGCCCTGTTGACACACCGGCGTGCTCACACTGGGGAAAGGCCGTTTGTCTGCTCCGTGTGTGGGAAGGGATTCACTCAATCACCCCACCTCAGCGAACACAAACTCATTCACTCTGATAAGAGACCATTTCAGTGTCCTGACTGTGAGAAGAGATTTAAAAGCAAAAAGGATCTGTTGACACATCAGCGAGTTCACACTTGGGAGAGGCCGTTCACCTGCTGCGTGTGCGCGAAGGGATTCATTGATTCGTCCCACCTACTGAGACACCAGCAAATTCACACTGGGGAGAGGCCATTCACCTGCTCCAGATGTGGGAAGGGATTTACACAGTCCTCCCACCTGATTGAACATGAACTTGTTCACACTGATAAGAGACCTTTTCAATGTTCGGACTGTGAAAAGAAATTTAAAAGCAAAAGGTATCTCCTGAAACACCAACGCACTCATACTGGGGAGAGGCGCTTCTCCTGCTCCCTGTGTGGGAAGGGATTCACTCAGTCATCTGACCTGCTGAGACACCATCAGCTTCACCTGTAACTCTTTCTCTTTCGAGTACAACCACGTTTCCATCTGTTTCAGATGAAGTTACATTGTTTCATAGTTTGCCATTGTGAGATTTGAACTCTTGATCTTGGGGTTACAAACCCAGTACCATAACCACTTGGCTATTTAGGCCAAGCTTCACCTGTAACTGCAGGGATTGGATCCTCTGTTGATCACATCCAGACTGAACCAAGTTTGTTTCTGCTGATGTTAACGGCCAGTTTAACTGGGCTGGAATTTTAATGTTCTAAATAAATGAGCGAGCTCTGTTTTGAAAACTTTGTTTTAGATTGTTGTAGATTGTTGTACATCTGGGTGCTCAGCGTTACCTGGCTGGAGCTCAGAAAGAACAGCCAGGGGGGGCGGGGGGGTGGAGCTGGGGGGGGTCATACAGCAGAAACAGAACTTCAGCATGGACGCAGTCCCTTAGAGAAACAGCACTTTGGTCTTTCTCCTCTGTCTTGCAGGTTATACTTGAGGCATGTAAGAAATGTGTCCCTGCCGCTCTCTTCCATGTTTCAGAGCTCCCAGACACGTAATAGAAGGCTCCTGTAGTTAGAGTTTGGAGAACAGTGATGAATACTGGAAACGTGTCATGAAATCAGAAATTGGTGTAAAATTGACCTGTTCCTGGCTGAAAGTGAAGCGACATGTTTAAATTTCCAGGCTGAAAATTACTGTGTTAATTATTCTGTGATGGTTTTAATGTGTTTTTGACAGTCCCGAGTCGACCATTCTAAGGCCGGTGTTGACTTATTTAAAATAAGCCCATTTAAGATAAATTGGCTAAAGTTTGCATTAAGGTAGCAGATGAGGAGTTCACAGGAGCCTGTTAGCTGCTGGTACAATTATACAACAGATACCTTGGCCCGGAATTTCCTGTGGGCTCAGGAAAACTCGACCTCCGACCCATCTGTGACTTTGCCCAGGACTTCTGTCTTTTCACTTGGTTTGGGTTTGCAGTGCATTTTGCAAGCACCGCTGGAGTACATGAGGACTGTGGTTACGTAGGCGGGCCACTAAGAAAGCTTATCTCGGTTCTCCAAGACAGCAGCTCAGCTCCTAAAACTGCCCCCCCCCCCACCCCTCATGTCACTCCATGCCACCTCAGATCGCCCATGCCACTTCAATGCTCCCTTACCATCCCCAAGGCACCCAATGCCCCCTCAGATTGTCCATGCCCCCACACCCAACTCCATGCCCCCTCAGATTGTCCTGCCATCACCATGCCCTTCATAGCCACTCACCCAGTATCCACTATATACAGCCCTCACGAGCCATGCAATATCACATGGAAACACTTTAAAATCATTGGGAAAAATTAAACCTCTAACAATCTTAAAACAAAACATGAATTCAGACACACTATCATTGATACTGAAGAATCTAAGCTAGTGCAAAGAAAATTGTAATCCTTTAAGTGCCTATTAGATTTGTAAACAAGCAAGAAGTCACATCAAGGCATATTTTGTTTTAAGGCCTCTTAAGAGTTTCAATTGTTCTTGGATCAATAAACTGCCTGCTGAACTGAAGCCATAATTAGCTTTTGCAATGTAGCCAAGCATTCATAATGGCCACAGCTGTCATAACAAAAGCTTCCAGCCAAATTGCCTGAAACCACGAATAGATGTCCCATTTCCATGTCAAAGCAGAGTGCTTATCAATGAAAGGGAGCAAGTACAGAAGTTTCTTTCAACTTTCAAAAGCAGATATTTTTAACAGCCAAAGGTGTCAGTTGATCTGAATTGCATCACAAAATATTACAAGAGAGGCTGACAGGACTTTATTTCTTTACATTTTTAATGCATCATGTCACTTTCTCCAATGGAAAGTTACACTTACACAATGCTGGTCAATGTAAGGGTATCTTTGGGGACAGATCCCTATGATGAATCACTGCATTAAAATTGCAGCCATATTTGAAGGTGTCAAACCATTTTACACTTGCCTTTCACAATGTTCCCAGCTCCTTAGCAGGCTCCTCCCAGTGGTCACAAGCTCTCCAAGAAAGTGTGTTCAGTTGCTTACACGAGCACATGAAAATAGTGTGTGGGAGGAAATACAATGTTCCTGTGAATCCTCACAATAGGGGAAGCGATACTGGGAGAGGTGTCTGTGCTGATGTGGATTTTGCTCCCAAGATCTTGCCAACCCAAGGCCACATGAAAATGGCGTGGAGTCAGAAGGCAAAGGAAAATAGCTCTTTCTTGTTGAAAGAAACAAAGCTCAGCATTTCTTGACCCAATTCACACCCCCCATTGGGAGATGAAAATCCAGCCTCTGATCTCCAGGTAATGAAGGACTGGCAGCGTGTTGCCGGCAAGGTTGGGACCCGGTGCAGGGTGCAAGTTAAAAATTACAGTCCTGGAGGTCGTCTCTGCCCTGTTAGGTGGACCTAATAATCTCATACAATTCTACTAAGATGAGAGGAACAGTTCTCCTTGGTGTCCTGGCCATTGTTTATCCAACATATCCTTCCTGAAGTGCAGCGCCCAAAGTGAAGATATCTTGCTGCAATTGTAAGACCCTTGGTGAGATCACAACTGGAGTATTGTGTATAGTTTTGGTTTCCTTCTCTAAGGATATATTTGCCATAGAGGGAGTGCAATGGAGATTCACTAGACCAATCCCTGTGATGGCAGGATTGTTTTACAAGGAGAGATTCAGGAAACGGGGCCTGTATTCTCTGGAGTTTCAAAGAATGAGAGGTGATCTCATTGAAACTTAATAAATTCTTACAGGGTGTGGCAGGGTATATATGGATAGGATGTTTGCCCTGGCTGGGGTGTCTAGAACCACGGGACACAGTCTCAGAAAAAGGGGCAGGCCATTTAAGATCGAGTTGAGGAGGAATTTCTTCACTCAGAGGGTGGTGGATCTTTGGAATTCTCTACCCCAGAGGCTGTGGAAGCTCAGTCGTTGAGCATGTTCAAGGCAGAAATCAACAGATTTCCGGATACTAATGATATCAAGGGGTATGGGGATAGTGGGGGGAAAATGGAGGAAGAGGTAGATGATGAGCCATGACCTGTTTGAATGGCAGAGCAGGATCGCTGGGCCGAATGGCCTACTCCTCCTATTTCCTGTGTCTGGTACTGGGTGGCCCACGTGTGTCTCTGTGTCAATGGTCTTTGTGACATCACCATTGATCTTTGTGATGTCATGGATGATGCAGGCCGGCTGCAGTGTCAGAAGTCACTTGTGGAAGAAATGATGCCCTGGTTTAACCTGACTGATCCACGTAGCCCACAATTAACTATTGGACCTGAACTCCAGGAATGATGCTGTATAAGGGGAATGGTACAAGCCCAATCTCCCATTGAGGATGGAAAGGAGCTGCAGCAAGTCAGACATTCAAAAGGCATTGCCAAGAAATCTCTGGTTGGATATAAAGGGGCAAATGAGAAACGTGAGATACCAAAAAAGTGATGTCAGAGTGACATCGCAAACAGGAAGAGGGAGGAAAGCTGAACCCAAGATTTACTTTTAGGCCGGTAGTGGAGCGGAGGGACATAGGGTGGGATTTACTGTAGAGCTGTTGAGTGGCGAGGGACTCACGTAACTGCTTTTCGTGAAGGCCCACCAAACTGAGTGCAAATTAGGCACTTAACTGGGCGGTGGTGACTCTTCCCTGGGGTCAAGGACCACAGTGGGGGGGCGGAAGTCCCTCCCACCGAGAGCTGCCCACCAACCAGGCTAGTAGTTCTGGTGAATGGCAGTGCCACCAGAACGGTGATGGCGACTTTGGGTAGTCCACCCGCCTGAAGCCCAGGAACATTGAGGGACCCAGGCATAGGAAGTGATGAACAGGGACTCATAGAGGAGGGGAGTGCCGGCAGCAAGAGCTGAATGGGCACCCCACCCCCACCCTTCCTGATGCCAGGTCCCTTGATCAGACACTGAGAATCTCTGAATGAGGGACAGCCTCCCCCAGGACCTCACAAGCAAGAGTTAAGTAAAACCATTTTGGTTAACCTCCCTTTACAATGACAAGCAAGTGATTCTCTAACTACAATTGGTTGGGTGACAATGAAACCATGTGAGAGGAGTCTCACCCAGCTGGATAACAATGGCGAGGCATTGGCCGATAACAGGCCAGATGGCTTAATTCTGTGCTGTAACCTTCATATGTTTTTATTTAACCTTAACTTTCCGATACTGAGGAACTCATATTGGAAATCTGAGCACAGAGGGTTTGTAAGCCCTTTCAGGAACCATGTTCATAGAATCAACCCCTAAACCTGTACTGTTACCATGACCACCCCAAAAAATAATTTTAAAATTAAAAGGTTAACAATCAAACCACCTTTTCACAAATCAATTGTAAGGTCACCCTAGCCAGTGAGGTCATCACCTGACAAGTCACGTGACAGCTCGAGCCACAAGACGACAGAATGAAATTTGTGACTTCACTCAAGCAGGAAACAGAAACAAGTTGTCAGTTGCTTGTCACCCAACAGTTAAACTCTGTTAAAAACAAAAAACTGCGGATGCTGGAAATCCAAAACAAAAACAGAATTACCTGGAAAAACTCAGCAGGTCTGGCAGCATCGGCGGAGAAGAAAAGAGTTGACATTCCGAGTCCTCGTGACCCTTCAACAGAACTAGGTGAATCCAAGGAAGGGGTGAAATATATGCTGGTTTAAGGTGTGTGTGTGGCGGGGGAGGGGGGGGGTGGGGGGCGGTGGGAGAGAAGTGGAGGGGAGGGTGTGGTGTGGTTGTAGAGACAAGCAAGCAGTGATAGGAGCAGATAATCAAAAGATGTCACAGACAAAAGAACAAAAGAACACAGGTGTTGAAGTTGGTGATATTATCTTAACGAATGTGCTAATTAAGAATGGATGGTAGGGCACTCAAGGTACAGCTCTAGTAGGGGGGGGAGCATAAAAGATTTAAAAATATTTAAAAATAATGGAAATAGGTGGGAAAAGAAAAATCTGTATAATTTATTGGAAAAAACAAAAGAAAGGGGGAAGAAAAAGAAAGGGGGTGGGGATGGAGGAGGGAGTTCAAGACCTAAAATTGTTGAATTCAATATTCAGTCCGGAAGGCTGTAAGGTGCCTAGTCGGAAGGTGAGGTGCTGTTCCTCCAGTTTGTGTTGGGCTTCACTGGAACAATGTAGCAAGTCAAGGACAGACATGTGGGCAAGAGAGCAAGGTGGAATGTTAAAATGGCAAGCGACAGGGAGGTTTGGGTCATTCTTGCGGACAGACCACAGGTGTTCTGCAAAGCGGTCGCCCAGTTTACGTTTTGTCTCTCCAATGTAGAGGAGACCGCATTGGGAGCAACGAATGCAGTTGACTAAGTTGGGGGAAATGCAAGTGAAATGCTGCTTCACTTGAAAGGAGTGTTTGGGCCCTTGGACGGTGAGGAGAGAGGAAGTGAAGGGGCAGGTGTTATATATTTTGCGTGGGCATGGCGAGGTGCCATAGGTGGGGGTTGGGGAGTAGGGGGTAATGGAGGAGTGGACCAGGGTGTCCCGGAGGGAACGATCCCTATGGAATGCCGACAGGGAGGGTGAAGGGAAGATGTGTTTGGTGGTGGCATCATGCTGGAGTTGGCAGAAATGGTGGAGGATGATCCTTTGAATGCGGAGGCTGGTGGGGTGATAAGTGAGGACAAGGGGGACCCTATCATGTTTCTGGGAGGGAGGAGAAGGCGTGAGGGCAGATGCGCGGGAGAAGGCGTGAGGGCACGGTTGAGGGCCCTGTCAACGACCGTGGGTGGAAAACATCAGTTAAGGAAGAAGGAGGACATGTCAGAGGAACTGTTTTTGAAGGTAGCATCATCGGAACAGATGCGACGGAGGCGAAGGAACTGAGAGATTGGGATGGAGTCCTTACAGGAAGCGGAGTGTGAGGAGCTGTAGTCGAGGTAGTTGTGGGAGTCGGTAGGCTTGTAATGGATATTGGTACACAGTCTATCACCAGAGATTGAGACAGAGAGGTCAATGAAGGGAAGGGAAGTGTCAAAGATGGACCACGTGAAAATGATGAAGGGGTGGAGATTGGAAACAAAATTAATATATTTTTCCAAGTCCCAACGAGAGCATGAAGCAGCACCGAAGTAATCATCGATGTACCGGAGAAAGTTGTGGAAGGGGGCCGGAGTAGGACTGGAACAAGGAATGTTACCACATACCCCATAAAGAGACAGGCATAGCTGGGGCCCATGTGGGTACCCATAGCCACACCTTTTATTTGGAGGAAGTGAGAGGAGTTGAAAGAGAAATTGTTCAGTGTGAGAACAAGTTCAGCCAGACGGAGGAGAGTAGTGGTGGATGGGGATTGTTCAGGCCTCTGTTCGAGGAAGAAGCTAAGGGCCCTCAGACCATCCTGGTGGGGGATGGAGGTGTAGAGGGATTGGACGTCCATGGTGAAGAGGAAGCAGTTGGGGCCAGGGAACTGGAAATTGTTGATGTAACGTAAGGTGTCAGATGAATCACGGATGTAGGTGGGAAGGGACTGGACAAGGTGAGAGAGAAGGGAGTCAAGATAGCGAGAAATGAGTTCTGTGGGGCAGGAGCAAGCTGACACGATCGGTCTACCGGGACAGTTCTGTTTGTGGATTTTGGGTAGGAGGTAGAAGCGGGCCGTCCGAGGTTGGGCGACTATCAGGTTGGAAGCTGTGGGAGGAAGATCCCCAGAGGAGATGAGGTCAGTGACAGTCCTGGAAACAATGGCTTGATGTTCAGTGGTGGGGTCATGGTCCAGGGAGAGGTAGGAGGAAGTGTCTGCAAGTTGACGCTCAGCCTCCGCGAGGTAGAGGTCAGTGCGCCAGACAACAACAGCACCACCCTTGTCAGCGGGTTTGATGACAATGTCAGGGTTGGACTTGAGAGAACGGAGTGCAGTAAGTTCAGAGAGGGAAAGATTAGAATGGGTGAGAGGAGCAGAGAAATTGAAACGACTAATATCGCATCGACGGTTCTCAATGAAAAGATCAAGAGAAGGTAAGAATCCAGAGGGAGGGGTCCAGGTGGAGGGAGAATATTGGAGGTGGGTAAAAGGATCCGTTGAACGGGGAGAGGACTCCTGCCCAAAGAAGTGAACCCGGAGACGAAGACGGCGGAAGAAGAGTTCAGCATCGTGCCGAGCCCAAAATTCATTGTGAGGGCGTAGGGGTATAAAACTAAGTCCTTTGCTGAGCACTGAACGTTCAGCATCGGAGAGGGGAAGGTCGGGGGTATAGTGAATACACGGCTGGGGCTGGGGTTGGAAGACGGGGTGGGGACGGAGGGACAGGCAGGGGTGGAGGGTCCTAGATGGGTGTTGGTGTCGATGAGTTGTTGGAGCTTGCGTTCCTTAGCACTTGAGAGAAAGAGAAAAAGTTTCTTGTTGAGGCGTCGGATGAGATGAAGAATAAAATGAAACTGGGGGCACGCGCAGCTTTGAAAAAGGGTACGGCGGTGCTGCTGGAGGGAGAGGTCGAGTGTGTTCATATAGTTAAACTCTGTGTTTGACCATGAGGTGAAGGAGCGGGCAAGTTTCGAAAGGAAACCTTTCAGAACAAACAGCCAAACTTTTAAAAACCTTAAATCAGTTCAAGACCATTGAAGTAGGAATCTACATAGAAAAGTCTGCACGGACTGACGTGTGTGTGTGCGAACTTCCACTCACAGGAGAGAAACATCATAATGACAGTTAATACTCATCATTATCTGTGAGGAATGTCAGAGAACTCTGCACTTGGACACCTGGAACTGGACTTTCGCTGAGTCACGATGACTTGGGAGCACTTTGGAAATGGCAGGCAGGTCCTAATTCCAGGATTCCCAACCCTATTCCCAAGCTTCTGATTTCCGGGAGTGCCTTTAAAGGGATTGGTCTGGCTCTTGTCAAAAGGCCACACCCGGCATTCCCAACCTAGCTGGCTCCATTGTGCAGGGAGGCATCTTCTACCCCTCCGCAATTTTCATGGAATCGGGCCAGTTTTTAAAGAGTCGTGGTTCACAGCCCTTCAGAGGAGTCGTGAGCCCTAGTTTGCATGAGGGGATCTTCTAAAAGGTCCTCCTCAAGCCCCCCCATACCAATCTCTGCCCTTCCACCCACCCACCCCCATGCCAAGCTATGGTACTTCCATGCTCATTAACCCATTATACACTGTATTGAAGCAATGAATCCTATAGTGACACTAGGATGTGTTAAAAAAGCCTTTTATAAAAGTAATTCATTCATAACTTTCTCCCATATAGAAAAAAAATAATTTCGCTACAAACCAATAAAAGTGTCAATCATCCAGATCCTTTAAACTAACAATAATAACAACCACAAGCCCTTCAAACCATTTCACATTTGGAAAACAGACATTGTGAAATTGACAGTAGAGATCAGAGAGCCTGAGCTGTCAATCAAACAATGTTTTCTCTGAGGTGCAGGTGTTTCAACAGGCGTAATGGTTATCTGGGCTCTCAGCTTGGCCCTGAGTTGAAATTGTGTTTGTGGAAACTCTTCCTCTGGTTAGTTGCTTAATTGGCTACCACCATGCTGGATGTGGGAGGACTGCAAGAGCTTTGGTTTGATCTGTTGGTCATGGAATCATTTAACTCTGTCTATTGCATGCTATGCCTGCTCTTTGGCATGTATGTCATCCTGTTTTGTAGCTTCACCAGGTTGACAACTCATTTTTAGGTGTACCTAGTGCTGCTTCTGGCATGCTCGTTGAACCAGGATTGATCCCCCGGCTTGATGGTAATGGTAGAGTGGGGGATATTCCGGGCCATGTGGTTACAGATTGTGGTTGTATACAATTCTGCTGCTGATGATGGCCCATAGTGCCTCATAGATGCCCAGTTTTGAGTTGCCAGATCTGTTCGAAATCTACCCTGGTTAACATGGTGGTAGTGCCACACTTTATCTCCATAACGAGTGTCCTACCAATACTGTCATAGACAGATGCATCTCAATAGATTGATTGTTCGGGATGAGCTCATATAAGCTCTTTCCTCTTGTTGGTTCCCTCACCACCTGCTGCAGACCCAGTCTAGCAGCTATGTCCTTCAGGACTTGGCCAGCTCGGTCAGTAGGATACAACAACCTGGAGTTTTATTCATAGGGGCATGGAGTACAAAAGCAAGGATGTTATGATAAATCTGTACGAAACACTGTTTCGGCCTCAGCTGGAGCTTTGTGTCTAGCCCTGGGTGTCACACTTCACAGAGGATGTGAAGCATTAGAGCACAGAAAAGGTTCATGAGAATAGCCCCAGGAATCAGAAACTCCAGTTAGGTGGATACTTTGGAGAAACTGGGTTGATCTCCTTGGAGAAGAGAAGATTAAGAGGAGATTTGATAGGGGTATTCAAAATCATGAAAGGGCTGGACAGAGCATATAGAGAAAAACTATTCCCATTGGCGGAAGGATTGAGAATTAGAGGATATGATTTAAGGTGATTGGCTAAAGAAGTAGTGACCACATGAGAAAAAGCTTTTGTACCCAGCGAGGGGTCAGGATGGGGAATGCACTGCCTGAGAGTTTGGTGGAGACAGATTCAATATTGGCCTTCTAAAGGAAATTGGACAATTATATGTCGAGAAAAAAATTGCAAGGGAGAGGTTGGGGGGGTGGGGCTAACTGACTTGTTCTTGCAGAGAGTTAACAAAGACACGACAGGCCGAATGGCTTCCTTCTGTGCTGTAACCATCCTATATTTCTATGGTGTTACTGAGCCACTTTCTTGATGGACATTGAAGTCCCCCACCCAGAGCCACATTCTGTGCCCCTTCCACCCTCAGTGCTTCTTCCAAGTTGTGTTCAATATGGAGGAGTATTGATTTATCAGCTGAGGCTGGTAACAGTGGTGGGAGCGGTGGTGGAGATGGTGGGGGGGTTGGGGCAGTAGGTGATAACCAGCAGGAGGTTTCCTCACCCATGTTTAATCCAATGCCACAAGACCATTGTTCTGGTTTCTGCACCACCAAAAGCAATTGCAGGATGAAGGAGGCACTGGGAGTGCTGCCGTGGGGGTTAAGCTGAGGAATGGGTTATTTGGCTGGTCACTTCCTCCACCAGAGTCAATGTTGAGCAGTCCCAAGGCCACTCCCTCCTGACTGTGTACCACTGTGGGACAGGGCATACCCATGGATGGTGATGGTGGTGTCTGGAACATTAACCGTAAGTTACGATTCCTTGAGGATGACTAACTTGTGAGATAGCTCTCCCAATTTTGCCCAAGGCCCCAGATGTTAGTGAGGAGGACTTTGCAGGGTCAGCAGGGCTAGGTTTGCCATTGTCGCTTCCAGGGCCTAGGTCAATGCCGGATGGTTCATCCACTTCTATTCTTATTTGACTTTTCTGTAGTGGTTTTGTACAATTGACTGGCTTACTCAGTCATTTCACACCGCAGTTAAGAGTCGATCACGTTGTTGTAGGTCTGGAGCCACATACAGGCCAGACTGAGTACAGTTGGCAGCTTTCCTCCCTTGAAAGGTATTAGTGAACCGGATGGGTTTTTACAACAATCCACTGGTTTCATAATCATGATTAATGAGACTAGCATTTTATTCCAGACTGATTAACTGAATTTTAAATTCCACCCAGGGCCACTGAGGGATTTGAACCAATGTCTCTGAAGCATTAGTCTGGGTCCCCAGGTTACTAACCCAGTAACAGAACCACTGTGGTACCATTCCTTGAAATTGATTAGCTTTGAATACAAAAAGAGAGTGTTGGAGGCTGTGGGAGAGGAGAAACTAAACCAGATCACCTGTGTAGCAGCCAAGAAGCCTATTCTCCAGCTTCCCCGCAGACCCCCCGTGATTCCCCCGCCACCTCCTCCCTCCTGGCCTCTCATTCCCTTTGGTGGTGCAAAGACCAGACAATGGGGAATTGGCCCATAGTCCCAACCCCCTACCACCCACTCCCCCCCCCCCCCCCCCCCCCCGGCCGCCATCACTAACATGTAGCCAGTACCAAGATGGTAAGGGTGGCAAGGGGCTGGGGATTGGGGGACCAAGTCAGTGGCCAATGTTAAAGGCTGGAATTTGGGGGGAGGTCGGTTCCCCACCTCAATCTCCCAAACTCTCCTTCAGAGGACCATCCACCTTGTGGAAAGGAATTGGGGGGAGTGTCTGCAGTGTTTCTATTAGTTGTCAAGCGATGGTCCCCACCCAGAATGTTGAGCTGTCCTTTCTCCTCCAGATGCTGAGGGAACTGCCACGACTTCCCAGGATCCTCTCCCACCTCTGGCACAGATTCCCAGCATTCCTGGGTTTCTCAGTTCCTCTCGCCTGGCTTGTGTTCATTTGGTTCACATGGCAACAACAAAGATGCAGGAAGCAAAATGAAATACAACAGCACTTCTTATAAACGTACATTCATTTTTAAACACATTCAGAGATCAGAATTTTACACAGACATTGTGTCTATCAGAAGATGCAAAATAAAGTCTTTACATTTCATAGGTTAGGTGTACAAAATTGTGAGGGGCCTAGGTCAGGTAGGCAGGAAAGACTTGTTTCCCCTAACTGAGGGATCAATTACCAGGGAGCATAGATTTAAGGTGAAAAAACAAAAACACAAACAGAATTACCTGGAAAAACTCAGCAGGTCTGGCAGCATCGGCGGAGAAGAAAAGAGTTGACGTTTCGAGTCCTCATGACCCTTCGACAGAACTTGAGCTCGAGTCCAAGAAAGAGTTGAAATATAAGCTGGTTTAAGGTGTGTGTGTAGGGGGCGGAGAGAGAGAGAAGTGGAGTGGGGGTGTGGTTGTAGGGACAAACAAGCAGTGATAGAAGCAGATCATCAAAAGATGTCAACAACAATAGTACAAAAGAACACATAGGTGTTAAAGTTAAAGTTGGTGATATTATCTAAACGAATGTGCTAATTAAGAATGGATGATAGGGCACTCAAGGTATAGCTCTAGTGGGGGTGGGGAGAGCATAAAAAGATTTTTTTAAAAATTTAAAAAAAAATTTTTTTTTTAAATAATGGAAATAGGTGGGAAAAGGAAAATCTTTATAATTTATTGGAAAAAAAAAGAAGGGGGAAACAGAAAGGGAGTGGGGATGGGGGAGGGAGCTCACGACCTAAAGTTGTTGAATTCAATATTCAGTCCGGAAGGCTATAAAGTCCCTAGTCGGAAGGTGAGGTCCTGTTCCTCCAGTTTGCGTTGGGCTTCACTGGAACAATGCAGCAAGCCAAGGTCAGACATGTGGGCAAGAGAGCAGGGTGGAGTGTTAAAATGGCAAGCGACAGGGAGGTTTGGGTCATTCTTGCGGACAGACCGCAGGTGTTCTGCAAAGCGGTCGCCCAGTTTACGTTTAGTCTCTCCAATGTAGAGGAGACCACATTGGGAGCAACGAATGCAGTAGACTAAGTTGGGGGAAATGCAAGTGAAATGCTGCTTCACTTGAAAGGAGTGTTTGGGTCCTTGGACGGTGAGGAGAGAGGAAGTGAAGGGGCAGGTGTTATGTCTTTTGCGTGGGCATGAAGTGGTGCCATAGGAGGGGGTTGAGGAGTAGGGGGTGATGGAGGAGTGGACCAGGGTGTCCCGGAGGGAGCGATCCCTACGGAATACCGATAGGGGGGGTGAAGGGAAGATGTGTTTGGTGGTGGCCATTTCCACCAACTCCAGCATGATGCCACCACCTAACACATCTTCCCTTCACCCCCCTTATCGGCATTCCGTAGGGATCGCTCCCTCCGGGACACCCTGGTCCACTCCTCCATCACCCCCTACTCCTCAACCCCTACCTATGGCACCTCCCCATGCCCACGCAAAAGATGCAACATCTGCCCCTTCACTTCCTCTCTCCTCACCTTCCAAGGGCCCAAACACTCCTTTCAAGTGAAGCAGCATTTCACTTGCATTTCTCTCAACTTAGTCTACTGCATTCGTTGCTCCCAATGCGGTCTCCTCTACATTGGAGAGACCAAACGTAAACTGGGCGACCGCTTTGCAGAACACCTGCAGTCTGTCCGCAAGAATGACCCAAACCTCCCTGTCGCTTGCCATTTTAACACTCCACCCTGCTCTCTTGCCCACATGTCTGTCCTTGGCTTGCTGCATTGTTCCAGTGAAGCCCAACGCAAACTGGAGGAACAACACCTCATCTTCCAACTAGGCAATTTACAGCCTTCCGGACTGAATATTGAATTCAACAACTTTAGGTCATGAGCTCCCTCCCCCATCCCCACCCCCTTTCTGTTTCCCCCTTCCTTTTTTTTCCAATAAATTATATAGATTTTTCTTTTCCCACCTATTTCCATTATTTTTAAATATTTTAAAATCTTTTATGCTCCCTCCACCCCCACTAGAGCTATATCTTGAGTGCCCTACCATCCATTCTTAATTAGCACATTCGTTTAGATAATATCACCAACTTTAACTTTAACACCTATGTGTTCTTTTGTACTATTGTTGTTGACATCTTTTGATGATCTGCTTCTATCACTGCTTGTTTGTCCCTACAACCACACCCCCACTCCACTTCTCTCTCTCTCTCTCTCTCTCTCTCCGCCCCCCACACACACACCTTAAACCAGCTTATATTTCAACTCTTTCTTGGACTTGAATTCAAGTTCTGTGGAAGGGTCATGAGGACTCGAAACGTCAACTCTTTTCTTCTCCGCCGGTGCTGCCAGACCTGCTGAGTTTTTCCAAGTAATTCTGTTTTTGTTTTTGTTTTGGATTTCCAGCATCCGCAGTTTTTTTGTTTTTATAGATTTAAGGTGATTGATTGAAGGATTAGCGGGGACATGAGGAAAAACCTTTTCACCCAGAGGGTGGTGGGCGTCTGGAATTAACTAGCACCTAGTTTCGTTTTTTCCCTTTTTTGGCTGGTGCAGACATAATGGGCTGAATGGCCTCTTTCTGCACCATAATGTTTTTATGGTTCATTAAATGTTATAGACCATTGATTACTGGATCTCTATTCGGGGATATAGATGTCACAGGAAGGAACCATTCTTTCTTCCAAGACAGCAGCAGTTTGAAACCTATCCCAACCTCTACAAAACCATTCCCAGTGAGTGATACGTAACCATCCATCGCTGATTAAATTCTTTAGTTTTAAAAGTGCGCTGTTCCATGTTAGCGCGATGGGGAGGGGAGGGGATGGGGGTGGTGAGGTCAGGGGGGTGGTAGGTTGAGAGGGTTACTCATCCACAAGAGACTGGTTCCCCAGTCCCCAGCCCCTTACCACCCAAACATGTTTAGACAGGACAATGTCAGTCACAGATTAGCACAATACAGACAAGGATTTTGTAATTACACAGATCACAGTACAAAACTTGTTGCAGAACCTCTTACAATATTTAAACATCGTTGCTTTATAAAGTGGAGAGAAACTATTTTCTCTAGTGGGAGAGTCCATTAAAAGGGGGCAGAACCATAAAATTCGAGCCAGGCCATTCAGGGGTGATGTCAAGAAGCACAGCTTCACACAAAGCATAGTGGAAATCGAGAACTCCCTCCCATAAAAAACTGCTAGTGCAGGTGATCAACTGAAAATTTCAAAAGTGAGATTGGTAGCATTTTGTTGGGTGAGAATATTAAAGGAAACAAGACTGGTAAATAAAATGGAGTTAAGTTACAGATCAGGTGTGATGGAACAGCCTCGAGGGGTTGAATGGCCTCCTCCTGTCCCTATGCTTCATGTGCAAAGGTTGCAGAGGGTTTTATTTCACAGACTTTTCTGTGTTTTGAAAGAAACTTTGGCTGCTCCTCAGTCCTGTTTGTTAGTGGCCATCTTGTATGTCACATGGTGAAGGGGAGATTTCCACTCGATACTAAATAAGTGACATCTTAACTTTGTTCTTTATAAAGAGTTGCAGCATGCCACTAATTGGTTGGCTCTTTTGAAGAGCCAACATTGGCACAAAGGGCTGAATCCCTGCTGTGTCATACTATGATTCTATAAATGACTGGGGCAGGTAAGGAATAAGGGGGGAGAAGGGAAATTCTGACCCTAGAGCGCTCTACGTAAAATTATAACAACTTATTGTTGGATGATCCTTAGTTGAAACTCCTTAAAAGTCAGCCATTTTATTTCCCTGCTGAGTAGCTGTATTCGCTCATTGCCTACACTTGTTCCTGTCTTGGTAGCAGTAAAGCTTGAAAGGAATCATGTTTTTTTTTTAATTGGCTTTTTGGGACATCGTTGAGGTTACTTTTGTCACTGTTCTTTGATGAGATTAGTCCCTTGAGCTGCACAAGCTGACAGAACCCAAAAATGACTTACTCCTTCATTCCCCCCCCCCCCCAATCCCTTATTTCTAAAAGGCACCAGCAATGTCAAATTGGGAACAGAGTGGAGATCAGACTTGTGCTTGCTTGCTATCATTGAATGTTAACATGTGCCTGTTTAGTTTTATTTAACTGCATTTTTTAAACAAATGCATAACAAAAAGAGCTGCCAAATGCAAGCCAAAACCAAATTTATGTGAATTATTGCTCATTGGCTAAGGTGCCAAGCAAGAGAGGTGTTGACCTCTGCCCTCAAACAAAATGGCTGTTGTTTGGGCTGTATGGAGGGGAATTTTCACCAAGGATATTCTTCAAGAATGGAAGGAGGTAAAAGAATGAGAGACTCTCCCAGGTATAGAGATTCAGTTTCACGGAAAAAGCAAATGATTTATTTCAAAAATGTTAGTACTGCACAAGAGAAAGACTGATATCGCCAGTGATCTCCAATTGATCGACCTGGTTCAGGGGTTGGAGCCGATGGTTGAAGTTGAACAGATGTCTTCCATTGACTGAAACCTTGTAGCAGGTTGGTTGGACCACAATCAGCACCTGACAAGACATAATTCCAGAGAAATCAGGAACTCTCCACATTGAAAGGCCCTTTTGTGATCTGATCAGACACAAAGGCCTTAGCAAAAAAGAACATGTATTTTACGCTGGGGCTTCTCATGTGTCAGAGAACGTTTACACATGAATTATTTTGGGGTGTCAAGTCTTTTATCACTTAAAACAACACATTTCAAAGACAGCAAGATCCCAGGCATAGCAACAAGATAAATAACAGGTTTTTTTTTCTTTTATTCCTTCAAAGGATGTGGGCATCACTGGCAAGGCCAACATTCACTGCCCATTCCAAATTGCCCTTGAACTTGCCACACCATTTCAGAGGGCAGTTAAGAGTCAACCACATTGCTGTGGGTCTGGAGTCACATGTAGGCCAGACCAGGTAAGGATGGCAGATTTCCTTCCCTAAAGGACATTAGTGAACCTGATGGGTTTTTAACAACAATCAATGATAGCTTTATAGTCACAATTACTGAGGTTAACCTCTCAATTTCAGATTATTAGTTGAATTTAAATTCCACCAGCTGCCATGGTGGGATTTGAACTCTTGTCCCCAGAGGATTTGCCTGGGCCTGCTGGATTACTAGTCCACTGACATAACCATGACACCACTGTTTGTTGGGTGGTGTGTTGGCTGGGACACTGGGAGGACTTTTGTGCTCTTGGCATTGTGCTATGGGATCTTTAACATCCACCTGACCAAAGGTACAGGCAGGACCCTGAGAAGCAGCAGAGAATGGAGACACATGCTCAACCATTGCCACTCAAAATTCAAACTGGAAGCGAAATGGAGCCCACCCCTGCCTCAGCTGTGGCCCTCAATGTACATGATGCTGTCTGTGTCTCTGGGGTACCACCCACATCCTGCAAGCTCTGGGTGTGTCTACACAGAGGACAGAAATTGAACAGCAAAGTCACCGCTTCCAGCCTCCCAATGGGGAACTCCAGCTATTTTTGTTTTTGTTTCACTCTCATTAGGAAGTGTGAACTGGGAGTAAGGTTACATTCCAGCATCACCAACTGTCTGACCCACAATCTCACTGAATATGGGATGGCTTTAACCTTTGGAGAAGCTGTCACTGTATCTCACAAAGTACTAACGGCACAGAGAGAGGCAACTCAGCTCAAAAGCTCCATGTCAATGTTTCTGCTTCATCTAAGCCAGGGGTGTGGAACCTTTTCCTTATCATGGGCCATTTACACATAAACAAAATCAGTCATGGGCCACACACACACATAAAATTCAACAGTGTAGGTGGAGCTTTAGTAGATAAAACTGCATTCTCAATTTGTAATCTGCTGATTTTGAGCTCCGCCCACGAAACAGCATAATGTTTCTCAGCATTCCTGGTGTCATTTTTTTGTTTAAGTTAGACGGCAAGTTTCCCAGCCCAAAAGTCTAACACTCCTAAAATCCAGCCAGGCCTTAGCTGTTTTCACGCACCATCATGGTCAGTCACAGAGACAAATGAGCAGTCATGAGGTCATGATGAGTTTGACAGATCTCACCTAAAATAGCGTCTGAGATTACAAAAAAGAGTCCTTTAGGCAATAGAAATATCTAGTACTGTATTCAGACTCGACACAAAACATCTGAGCTCATTTTAATTTTTAGAAATCTTGCTGCGGCCAGATGAAATTGAGTAATGGACTGGATCCGACCCATGGGCCATGGGTTCCCCACCCGTGATTGAACCTCTTCAACATAATCTTCTAATCTTCCTCCCTCAGGTGTGTATCTAGCCTCCCCTTAAATGTATCTACGCTATTCATTTCAGCCAGCCCCAGTGGTGATGAGTTCCACATTTTCCCCACTCTCTGATAAAGAAGTTTCTCCTGAGTTCCCCAATGGATTTATTAGTGACTAGATTATATCGATGGCCCCTAGTTTTAGGCTCACACACACGTGGAAACAGTTTCTCTATCTCTAACCTAACAAACCCTTTCATATCCTTGAACCTCTCTAGGAGGTCACTCCTCAGTCTTCTTTCTAGAAAAAAAGAGCCCCAACCTGTTCAATCTATCTTTTTTTTAATTCATTTACAGGATGTGGGGGTCGCTGGCTAGGCCAGCATTTATTGCCCATCCTTAATTACTCTTGATAAGGTGGTGGTGAGCTGCCTTCTTGAACCGCTGCAGTCCATGTGGTGTAGGTACACCCACAGTGCTGTTAGGGAGCAAGTTCCAGGATTTTGACCCAGCGACAGTGAAGGAAAGGCGATATATTTCCAAGTCAGGATGGTGAGTGACTGGGAGGGGAACTTTCAGATGGTGGTGTTCTCATGCACCTTGTCCTTCTAGATAGTAATGGTTGTGGGTTTGGAAAGTGCTGCCTAAGGAGTCTTGGTGTGTTTTTGCAGTGCCTCTCAGTCCTGGTGTCATTTTATTAAATTCATTTTAGCATATGGAGAGGACTGTGCACAGTAGTCTGTGTGGTATAACTAGGCATCAACACGAGTTTAATATAACTTCTCCACTTTTCAATTCTATCCCTTTAGAAATGAATCTCATTGCTGTGTTTGTCTTTTTTTAAAAGATCTTAATGTTGCTACTTTTAAGTGATCTGTATATTTGTAGCCCCAGCTCCCTCAGTTTCTTTACCCCGTTTAGATACTTAATGTTCCTCGGTACTGATTAATAGGCCAGGATGCCTATCAGTTATAATGGCAGTCAGCAGTATGTTGTATACACTGGGACTGAGGTGCAGGATAACAAAGCTCAGCAGGAGGACCATGTTACAGGTTCATAGTTACGATCATACAAACAAGGTGCAGAAGTAGGCCATTCAGCCCCTTAAGCCTGTTCCACCATCTAATAAGATCATGGCTGATCTGTTAGTAACCTGAAAGCTGCATCCCATCTACCGCCGATAACCTATCACCCCCTTGCTTACCAAGAATCTATCCAGCTCTGCCTTCAAATATTAAAGACTCTGCTTCCACCACCTTTTCAGAAAGAGAGTTCCAAAGACTCACAACTCCCTGAGAGAAAAAATTTCACCTCATCTCTGTTTAAAAATAAAGGGTTGCCCATTTAAGACAGTGACCCCTAGTTCTAGATTCTTCCACAAGAAGAAACATCCTCTCCACATCCACCCTGTCAAGACGCCTCAGGATTTTATATGTTTCAATCAAGTCGCCTCTTACTCTTCTAAACTCCAGTGGATACAAACCTGGCCTGTCCAACCTTTCCTCATAAGAAAACCCAGCCCGTCCATTCCAGGTGTTAGTCTGGTAAACCTTCTCTGAACTGTTTCCAACACATTGACATCCTTCCTCAAATAAGGTGACCAATACTGTACTCAGTACTCCAGATGTGATCTCACTAGTGCCTATACAGCTGAAGCATAACCTCCCTACTTTTGTATTCAATTCATTTCCACCCCCAAGGTACTTGCTTGTTAGTATTAGGACTGCAGAACACTCAAAGCTTTAAAAGTTCACAGGCACCGTAGCAAGACACTCAGGCAGATCTAAGATACAGCTTTGCGCTGGACTGGATTTATACTGCAGCCTGCGCCAACCTGAAATGATGCAGGAGATTTCAGTGGCTGCTCAGCTACCCAATGCTTGAGACACCAGCTGGAGTGCTCGACATAAATATGAACTCCAAACCACCTTCTGTCAACATGGAAACAGACTGCACTGGGAGAGGGATTAGGAAGCTCATTAGTAATGCTAATGGAAACAAAGTAAAGATCCTGGAGTGACCAGGTTTACTGCTAGTGGATAAGCAAACAAACATCCTCCATGTTGTACCTTGAGTTGCCAACTCTCCAGGCTTGGGACATCACTGCAACATCCCAAAGAGAACTCATAGCAGCATTAAAAAAATCTATTTTACTAAATTAATTATAAAAATATTGGTGAAGGATTAAACAAACACATGCAGTTTGAGGTTAGCTGAGGAAACCTCCAGGAATATGTGCAGCCATAATAATAATGGTATCTGAAACAAATCAATTTTTAAACTTTGCTTTTGGCATGAGTAAGGTATTGATTAATTTTGAAGGCTTCAGTGATCAACCTTGAAGATATTAATGATCAACCACATCGGGGTGAGACTGGAGTTACCTGTCGGCCTGACGGGTATTAAAGAACCTATTGGGTTTATGCAGCAATCAGGCAGCTCATTTTCTCATTCTAAGCAACAGATGTTTTTTTTTAAATAGTTCAAGATTCAAACTTGCAATTTGATTTGATGACCTTGAGTTGCTGCTCTCTGCCATAGCCGCTTGGTTACCACAGAATCATAGAATAGTTACTGCACAGAAGGAGGCCATTCAGCCTGTCATGTCCATGTCAGCTCTTAGCAACTCACCTGGTCCCATTCCCCTGCCTTTTCCCCATTGCCCTGCAATTTTTTCCTTTTTGGAAAAAGGTTCCAATTACCTTTTGAAAGCTCGACTGAACCTACCTCCACCACACTCTCAGACACTGCATTCCAGATCCTAGCCACTTGCTATGTTACCATTTTCCTCATGTCTCCATTGCTTCTTTTGCCAATCACCTTAAGTCAGAGCCCTCGGGTTCTTGATCTGTCCGCCAACAGAAACAGTTTCTCCCTATCTGCTCTGTCCAGATGTCTCACGATTTTGAACACCTCTATCGGATCTCCTCTTAATCTTCTCTTCTCCAAGGAGAACAGCCCCAGCTTATCCAATCTATCCACATAACTGAAGTTCCTCATTCCCGAGACCATTGTTGTGAATCTTTTCTGCACTCTCTCTCTAATGCCTTTGCACCCTTCCTAAAGTGTGGTGCCCTTAACTGGATGCAATATTCCAGTTGAGGCTGTATCAGTGTTTTATACAAGTTTAACAGAACATCCTTGCCCTTATTTCTATGTCCCTATTTATAAAGCCCAGGATACTGTATGTTTTATTAACTGCTTTCTCAGCCTGCCACCACCTTCAGTGATATGTGCACATGTACACCCAGATTCCTCTGTCCCTCCACCTCCTTTAGAATTGTATCTTATATTTTATATCACATTTCCTCATTCTCTCTACTTCACACTTCTCTATGTTAAATTTTATCTGCCACATGTCTGCCCATTCCACCAGCCTAAGTCCTCTTGAAGTCAATTACTATCCTCTTCACAGTTCACAATACTTCCAAGTTTTGTGTCATCTGCAAATTTTGAAATTGTGCCCTGTACACAAGTCAAGGTCATTAATATATGAAGGAAAGCAGTGGTCCTAACACTGGCCCCTGGGCAAAACCACTATAAACCTTCCTCCAGTCTGAAAAACAACTGTTCATCACCACTCTATTTCCTGTCACTCAGCCAATTTCATATCCATGCTGCCATTGGCCCCTTTATTCCATGAGCTATAACATTGCTCACAAATCTGTTGTGCAGCACTTTATCAAATTCCTTGATACACCACATCAACAGCATTGCCCTCATCAAACCTCTCTGTTACCTCATCAAAAAACTCAAGCAAGTTAGTTAAACATGATTTGCCCTTAACAAATCTGTGCTGGCTTCCCTGAATTAATGCCCAAGTGATTGTTAACTTTGACCCAGATTATCATTTCTAAAAGCTTCCCCACCACTGAATTTAAACTGACTGGCCTGTAGTTGCTGAGCTTATCTATACATCCTTTATTTAAACAAGGGTGTAAACTTTGTAATTCTCTAGTCCTCTGGCACCAAATCTCTATCCAAGGAAGATTGGAAGATTTTGGTCAGTACCTCTGCCATTTCTATTCTTACTTCCCTCGGTATCCATGGATGTATCTCACCCAGTCTTGATGACTTTTCAACTTCATTAGCTCCTCTAATACCTCCTCATTATGAATTGTTATCGTATCCAGTGTCTTAACTACCTCCTCTTTCACTATGGTTTGGGTAGCATCTTAGAACCATAGAACACTACAGCACAGAAAACAGGCCATTCGGCCCTTCTAGTCTGTGCCGAAATATTATTCCACTAGTCCCATTGATCTGCACCTAGTCCATAACCCTCCAGACCTCTCCCATCCATGTATCTATCCAATTTATTCTTAAAACTTAAGAGTGAGCCCACATTTACCACGTCAGATGGTAGCTCGTTCCACACTCTCACCACTCTGAGTGAAGAAGTTCCCCCTAATGTTCCCCCTAAACCTTTCCCCTTTCACCCTAAAGCCATGTCCTCTCACGTTTATCTCTTCTAATCTAAGTGGAAAGAGCCTACTCGCATTTACTCTGTCTATACCCCTCATAATTTTGTAAACTTCTATCAAATCTCCCCTCATTCTTCTACGCTCCAAGGAATAAAGTCCTAACCTGTTTAATCTTTCCCTATAACTCAACTCCTTAAGACCCGGCAACATCCTAGTAAATCTTCTCTGCACTCTCTCAATCTTACTGATATCCTTCCTGTAGTTAGGCAACCAGAACTGCACACAATACTCCAAAGTTGGCCTCACCAATGTCTTATACAACCTCAGCATAACATCCCAACTCCTATACTCAATACTTTGATTTATGAAGGCCAGTATGCCAAAAGCTTTCTTTACAACCCTGTCTACCTGTGATGCCACTTTCAGGGAATTACGCATCTGAACTCCCAGATCCCTTTGTTCCTCCACTCTTCTCAGTGCCCTACCATTTACTATGTATGTCCTACCTTGGTTTGACCTTCCAAAATGCAACAACTCATACTTCTCCGCATTAAATTCCATCTGCCATTTTCTGGCCCATTTTTCCAGTTGGTCCAGATCTCTCTGCAAGCTTTGAAAGCCTCCCTTGCTGTCCACAACGTCTCCAATCTTAGTGTCATCAGCAAACTTGCTGATCCAATTCACCACATTATCATCCAAATCATTAATATAGAGAACAAACAACAATGGTCCCAGCACAGATCCCTGAGGCACACCACTAGTCACAGACCTCCAAGCTGAGAAACAATCATCCACCACCACTCTGTCTTCTCCCACACAGCCAATTTCGAATCCAGTTTACAACCTCTCCATGGATACCAAGTGTCCGAACCTTCTGAACTAACCTCCCATGTGGGACCTTATCAAAGGCCTTACTAAAGTCCATGTAGACAACATCCACAGCCTTTCCTTCATCTACTTTCTTGCTAACCTCCTCGAAAAACTCTACAAGGTTTGTTAAACACAACCTACCTCGCACAAAGCCATGCTGACTATCCTTAATCAGCTCTTGGCTGTCCAAATAATTATATATCCGATCTCTCAGAACACCTTCCAATAATTTACCTACTACTGATATCAGGCTCACTGGCCTGTAATTACCTGGTTTACTTTTGGAGCCTTTTTTAAACAACAGAACAACATGAGCTACCCTCCAATCCTCCAGCACCTCACCCGTGGCTAAGGACATTTTAAATATTTCTGCCAGGGCCCCTGCAATTTCTACACTAGTCTCCCTCAAGGTCCGAGGGAATATCATGTCAGGCCCGGGGGATTTATCTACCTTTATTCGCTGTAAGGCTGCAAGCACCTCCTCCTCTCTAATCTCTATATATTCCATGACACTACTGCTTGTTTCCCTTCCTACCTTATACACTATGCCAGTTTCCTGAGTAAATACTGATGCAAAAAAACTGTTTAAGATCTCCCCCATCTCGTGAGGCTCCACACATAGATGACCACTCTGATCTTCAAGGGGACCAATTGTGTCCCTTACTATCCTTTTACTCTTAATATACTTGTAGAAACCCTTTGGGTTTACCTTCACATTATCTGCCAAAGCAACCTCATGTCTTCTTTTTGCCTTCCTAATTTCCTTCTTTAGTATTTTCTTACATTTTCTATACTCTACAAGTACCTCATTTGCTCCATTTTGCCTATACCTGCTATACACCTCTCTCTTCTTCTTAACCAGATCGCCAATATCCCTTGAAAACCAAGGTTCCCTATGCCTGTTAACTTTGCCTTTAATCCTGACAGGAACATGCAAACTCTGCACTCTCAAAATTTCGCCTTTGAATGCCTTCCACTTAATGAACACATCCTTGCCAGAAAACAACTTATCCCAATCCACTCTTCCTAGATCCTTTCTCATTTCCACAAAATTGGCCTTTCTCCAATTTAGAATCTCAACTCAAGGACCAGACCTATCCTTATCCATAATTAACTTAAAACTAATGACATTGTGGTCACTGGACCCAAAATGTTCGCCTACACATACTTCTGTCACCTGACCTGTCTAGGAGATCAAGTATTGCATCCTCTCTCATCGGTACCTCTATATATTGATTTAGAAAACTTTCCTGAACACATTTGACAAACTCCAAGCCATCCAGCCCTTTAACAGTATGGGAGTCCCAGTCTATATGTGGAAAGTTAAAATCTCCTACTATCACAACTTTCTGTTTCTTACAACGGTCTGCTATCTCTCTACAGATTTGCTCCTCCAATTCTCTCTGTCTATTGGGCGGTCTATAATACAACCCTATTAGTGTGGTCACACATTTCCCATTCCTCAGCTCCACCCATATGGCCTCTGTAGACGAGCCCTCCGGGCTGTCCTGCTTACGCACAGCTGTGATATTTTCCCTGACTAGTAATGCCACTTTCATCCCTCCCCCTCCATCACGTCTGAAACAACGGAACCCCAGAACATTGAGCTGCCAATCCTGCCCCTCCTGCAACCAAGTCTCACTAATAGCAATAATGTCGTAATCCCACGTACCAATCCACGCCCTAAGCTCATCTGCCTTTCCGACAATACTCCTTGCATTGAAATAGATGCACCTGAGAATATTTCTATCACATACAAACCTTTGATTTCTGTCTATACATGCATTCCTCGCTTGACCTTTATCCTCCTCCACCTCACTATCTGCTCTAACACTCTGGTTCCCCTCCCCCTGCAAATCTAGTTTAAATCCCCTGAAGCAGCGCTAGCAAACCTACCCGCAAGGACGTTAGTCCCCCTCCAGTTCAGGTGCAAACCATCCCGTCGGAACAGGTCCCACCTTCCCTGGAACAGAGCCCAATTGTCCAGAAACTTGAAGCTCTCCCTCCTGCACCATCTCCTTAGCCACGTATTTAGCTACATTATTCTCCTATTTCTAGCCTCACTAGCACGTGGCATGGGTAGCACTCCTGAGATCGCAACCCTGGAGGTCCTGTCCTTCAACTTTGCACCTAACTCCCTAAACTCTCTTTGCAGGACCTCCTCCTCCTTCCTATCCACCTCATTGGTCCCTACATGGACCACGACATCTGGCTGCTTACACTCCCTCCTGAGAACACTGAGAACTCGATCCAAGATATCGCAGATCCTGGCACCAGGTAGGCAACAGACCATCCGGGATTCTCGATCTCTCCCACAGAACCTCCTATCTGTCCCCCTATCGAATCCCCTATCATTACTGCTCTCCTCTTTTCCCTCCCTCCTTTCTGAGCTGAGGGTCCAGCCTCGGTGCCAGAGACGCGACCACTACAACTTGTTCCTGGTAGGTCATCCCCACCAACAGTATCCAAAACGGTGTACCTATTGTTGATGGGAATGGCCACAGGGGTGCTCTGCTCTTTCTGTCTATTCTCCTTCCCTCTCCTGACAGTCACCCAGCTGCCTGCCTCCTGACTTTTAGGGGTGACTGT
The DNA here is from genome assembly GCF_017639515.1 of Carcharodon carcharias. Classification (NCBI taxonomy): domain Eukaryota; kingdom Metazoa; phylum Chordata; class Chondrichthyes; order Lamniformes; family Lamnidae; genus Carcharodon; species Carcharodon carcharias. Next base: position 3,141,751 of record NC_054500.1, read on the forward strand.
CTCCCTGAAACCTCTGTCTATTACTGCCTCTGCCTCCCGAATGATCCGAAGTTCATCCAGCTCCAGTTCCCTAACTCGGCTTCTCAGGAGCTGCAGCTGGATGCACCTTTTGCAGGTGTAGTCACCAGGGACAATTGTGCTGCCCCTGACTTCCCACATGCTGCATTCGGAGCACTCGACTGCCCCAACTGCTGCCTCCATTACCTACTCCTAATTTAATTAAAGGAACTATCTGGCCCTACCCCACTGGGAGCAAGCTTGTCCTCAGCCTCTGCTCACCGAAGCCTCTCGAGCCAAAGCCTCAAAGCTCCACTCCTTCACTGGGCCGCTCACACACTGGGCCGCTCACACACTGGGCCGCTCACACACTGGGCCGCTCACACACTGGGCCGCTCACACACTGGGCCGCTCACACACTGGGCCGCTCACACACTGGGCCGCTCACACACTGGGCCGCTCACACACTGGGCCGCTCACACACTGGGCCGCTCACACACTGGGCCGCTCACACACTGGGCCGCTCACACACTGGCCGCTCTTCAGCTTCCCCTCCTTTTATTTTCAATCTCCTCGCTCTTTTTCAAATGACCTCCCCCACTCTCTCCACGCTCTTTTTCAAATGACCTCCTCACACTCTCTGCGTCTTTTTCAAATGACCTGCCTTCAAGCTCCGCGCTCTTTTTCAAATGACCTCCCCCAATCTTCTTCCTTGGTAAAGACGGATGTAAAGACCTCAGCTATACACCCTGGAATAAATCCCATTTTAGGGCCCTAATTGGCCCCACTCCTCCTAGGAGCAATTACAGTGAGGAAGAGGCCACATCACTCAGAACACTTGATCCCTAGCCGGTAGAAACGGTCAATGACATTGATTCATTGGGCTTGAGATTAATACACAGTTCGTTCTCTGGAACCAGCATCCACAGCAGGTCCGATCAGGATCACTCAATGCACAGTTAGATCACATACCTTAAAGGTCTGACCCGGTACGAATGGGAGAAAGGGCAGGCTCCTCTCCTCTGTACCCCAGTTCTGGTTGATGCGACTGTTCCTCACCACAGCGTTTTCATCAAATCTTTGATTTATGTGGAGAGCAATGTTATCAGAATAACTCGTCTTTAGATTAATGGTAAACCTGAAAAAAAAATAGGCACACCATGGGCTGGGAGCTGATTCGATGAAGGATAGAGGAGTAGAGAGGCGAAGAGGTTTAGAGAGGGAATTCTGGAGCTTAGGGCCATCAGTGGCAATGGGAAGGAAAGTCGGGATAATATTAATGACATTTTATTCAAGAAACCCTTTGGTAGCCTGAAGGTGGAATTGCAGTGTGACTCACATTGAAAAATTCATATATAGACTAAGTAATCAGGTTAAAAATGTGAAACATGTAATAATTATGTAGTAATAATGGACAAACAAACTCAACAGTTAACAGGGAAGCAGTGGACAGGACATTAAAGGAAGGATAATGTTGAATTAAAATTATATTAAAATTACAAACCAATATACCACTCCTACAATACAGGTACTGAAGTACATATAAATTTCATTATTTAAGTACTTCAAAGGACTCAAAACATACAAGGAATAGGGTAATAAAGGTGTGCAGGAGGCCAGAATTGGAGTTGTGATGGAGTCTAGGGCTGGAGAAGGTTACGGAGATAGAGAGGGGTGAGGCCACAGGAGCTTTGTACATAAGGGTAAGAATTGTACAAATAAGGTGTTGGCAGACAGGGATCTTCTACTGTGGGGCTCAAGGTATCTTATGCACTTGTATAAATAACATTAAACACCTCAACTTTAAACCCTGTCTTGCCACGGTCCACAGTTTACCTGTAAGGCTTGGGTTTCACAGTCCCAACAACTTGTATATTCTGCTGAGGCTGGATGCTTCCTAGGTAGGCCTGGTATGGAACCACCTGAAAACAAATTGGCAGCACATGAGGAGCTGAATCCAGACCAGGGACACTCTCACCCCCAGAGGAATCCAGACCAGGGACACTCTCACCCCCAGAGGAATCCAGACCAGGGACACTCTCACCCCCAGAGGAATCCAGACCAGGGACACTCACCCCCAGAGGAATCCTGACCAGGGACACTCTCACCCCCAGAGGAATCCTGACCAGGCACACTCTCACCCCCAGAGGAATCCAGACCAGGGACACTCTCACCCCCAGAGGAATCCAGACCAGGGACACTCTCACCCCCAGAGGAATCCAGACCAGGGACACTCTCACCCCCAGAGGAATCCTGACCAGGTGAAAACCTCCAGAGGAAACCAAGCTTTGCCTGCCCACCACCGGGGGGAATGTTTTAACCCAAAGTTTCACATTTGCTTTTCCAGAAGCAACAAGTAAATGTGGGCCTGGAGGTTCTCAAACATTCGACAATTGGATTCCAAGAACATAGAATTGAAGTTTATCCAACCATTCTTTTTAACAGCTGCAGGACCCCTTTAAAGCAGTAAAATGTCTTCCGGGAGGGAATCTGGGCACCACGCAGGAAGTAAGAGGAGAGTTGACGGAGGCGAGGTGGATGAGTTGCTTTTCAAGGACACCTTTGAACGAGCAAACAGGTTTAGCAAGAAAATTTCAATCTTTCTTTAATGATGACAAACCCCAGGTCAAATAGGAACCTTGCACACAAAGAACATAAACAATAACTTCCGTTTATGTAGAACTTCTCAAGTTGCTTCACAGGAGTGAGCATCAAACAAAATTTGACACCAAGCCACATAAGGGCAGATTAGAACAGGTAAATGATGTAGGGTTTAAGTCGTGTCTTACAGGAGGAGAGAGAGAGTTTTGATATATATTTCAAAAGGGGGGAGAAAGAGATGGAGAAAGAAAGAGAGATGAAGGCATAGAGAAAGTTGAAGAGATAGAGGTAGGTAGAGAAGGTTGAAGAGACAGTGAACGAGACAGGGAGTGAGACAGAGAATGTCAGCTGTTGTATGAAGTGCTGACAATGGCCAACTTATGGTTGGGGTCCTAAAAATGTCATTCACCTTTGGTAAGAATATGGACATGGTGCATCTTTAATTCAGCACCAATTTTGCAAGAATGAAACCACAAGGTACAGTTTTTACAAAAACCCAACCAAATACTCACTGGACTAGAGACAACCACTTTGGTGGGTGACTTCTGAAAAGCAATGACAAATGAGGTTAGTATTCAAAGTGAGGGTTTCAGATGATATCTCACTGACCACACAAACCCCTAACCATCCCAGGTAGAATCTGTCACTGGCACCAGTTTAACTCACTATTTTCAGACTTTTCACTGGCATAAGCATTTATTTTTGTAGTGATTTGGATGCAATCAGACCTGCAATGAGACACGACTCTTTCACCTCTTTCTGTGTTGAGGTCGAATCAAACTATTGTATTCGAGAATCATTTGGACTGCATGTCCTAAAGATGTACTCAGCCCATTTGATCAGATTCAGGTCGATGGCAACTTAAAGGAGGTTCAGCAATAAACTGCAATAAGCAGAGCTGGCTAGGGACAGGGTCAACAACCTTTGTCCACCTTAAAATGCAATAGTTTACACAGCCTAGTGTCAACATCACACATTGATCCTGTACTCCACTGGACCCTATGCACCACTAAAATCAGGGGGGAGGCTGTAGCACAGTGGTATTGTCATTGGACTAGTATTCCAGAGACCCAGAGTAATGCTCTGGGGACCTGGGTTCAAATCCCACCAAAGCAGATTGCAAAATTCAATAAAAATCTGGAATTAAAAAGTCTAATGATGACTATAAGACCATTGTTGATTGTTGTTAAAAACCTATCTGGTTCACTAATGCCCTTTAGGGAAGGAAATCTGTTGTCCTTACTTGGTTTGGCCTACATGTGAACCAATGTGGTTGACTATGCAATGCCCTCTGAACAAGGACAATAAATGCCACTTCCAATGAACATCTTTTTAAATCCAGCACTCTCACTTTAAAATAGAAGTGAATGGAAGCAGAATGAAACACACCCAATGTGATCAGAGTTCAAACAAAAGCAAAACACAGATCACCAGGGAGAAATGTGGAAACTAATCCAATTCCCAACAGGGCGAGGGGAAGGTTCTGCAAGACTCAGCCAGTGTGGGAGAGAGGAAAGCACAAATCAATCGAAAAATCTCCTAGGCTCCTTGAGCTTGGACTCAGCACTGAGTGAGGCTGGTGGTGGAAGGGAATGGAATAAAAATTAATCCTCACAATGTTAACCTGAGGCATTATCACTCAGGTTTAAATATGTAACAAGGCTCCCTCCCTGATCTCAGGGGGTTAAAAACATAGCCAAACAGGGATTGGATTGATTCAGAACAGCAAGATCTCAGCTTCAATCCTCTCTCCACCTGGAGTCAGCAGTTTACAGTCAGGAAATTGGTAAGGGTAACGGAATTTACCTCAAGTTCCTGGGATAGGGTTTTCCCACTCCTCATCCAATGGTTCCATATGCAGCTATGTTGCTCAGGACAGGATCAGAGTTGGCCGTGAGGCCTCCTACAGTCAAATTGCTCACCAGCATCTCCCATTTAGGCCCAGACAGGAAGAACAGGCACAGAGAGCTGCCTGTGCCCACAAGCTAGATCACAGCTAGAGTACTGCGTACAATTCTGGTGACCACTTTATAGGAAAGATGTGATCACACTAGGGAGGGTACAGAAGAGACTTATGATGTTGCCAGGACTGGAAAATTTTAGCTTCGAGGAAAGATTGAATAGGCTGGGGCTGTTAATCTTTGGAACCGAGAAGGCTGAGGGGAGATTTAATTAAGGAGAGGCCGAGATAAAGTGGACCTGAACAATTTAAGTATTTGGATGTGCACTTGCGATGCCATGGCAGACAAGTCTATGGGCCTAGTGCTGGAAAATGGGATTAGAATAGTTAGGTACTTGTTTTTCTGGCGCAGACTCAATAGGCCAAAGGGCCTTTTTCTGTGCTGTTGACCTCTATGACTGTATAACCAGAGAGGTCAATAATCAGGGGTCATTGAGTTAAAGTAACTAGTTTAGGGTGGTGAGAGTCCGGAACTCACTGTCTGAAGGAGTGGTAGAGGCAGAAGCCCTCAGATTTAAAAAGTGCTTGGATATGTACTTGAAGCTATAATCTACTGGGTTATGGACTCAGTGCTGGAAAGTGGGATTAGGCTGGATAGCTCTCATTCAGCCAGTGCAAACACAGAGGGTCAAATGGCCTCCTTCTGTGTTGTCGGTTTTCTACGCTTCTGAGTTCAGGCTGACAGGCCTGAATCTCTCCTGTTCTGTAACCACTGTCTACTTGTCCTGCTGAGCAATCAAGTCAAACTGAGACACTTCTTTAATGGTTTCAGCTTGATGCCGCTGTAATACCACATGGGTAAATGTGGCTGCACAAATCTGGCAGGACTTTTGTTTCATCCTTTCCAAGCCCTCAGGAACCACCACACTTGTGAGCAACTTAAGTTCCCCATATCCTTCAGTCTGACTCACCTTGGAGTGATTTTGCCCTTCAGCTGTTAGCTGAGAGGCGTATGATGAAGGAGGGGGAAGGTCAATAGATTTATAAAGCTCCCCTGGGACATGGGCAACCTGCACAAAGCTCAAGTTAAAGCAGTGACATGCCTGCAAGCCCCCTGCAAGTACGTGAGTGGCTGGATGGTCAAAATCTTCTGCTGCCTCATTCCTCTTAGTTTGCTTTTTAACGTGAGCTTGGGTTCTGTTGCAACTGGAGGGAATGGGATGGAGGGCAAGAGGAGGGGTGAATATCTTTGTTGGGGGTGGGGATGTCCCTGGTCAGCCACACAAATTGGACCAACCTGTCCAAATTTTGGGGACTCAGAAGAAGGTCCAAGGGAAAGCCTTTCACAGGGACTCTTCACGCTGTCTAATTGCTTCTCTCAATGTGGGAGATGGTCTGGATGGGCTGAACATCCTGTTGTAATTTCCATATCTACATTTTCATCAGTTTTACTTGTTTTGTACGTGCTTGCACCATGGGTTTACATTGACTCTCTCCCCTAGGCACCATACAGCCACTCAGTCTCAGTCATAACTCAAACAGCTTCACTCAGTTTTAACCACTCCATCACTTGCTTATAGACACATTGTTGTTCAGTGTGAGGTGCATTCTGAAATAAAATTAGATCTTAAACAGTCAGACTTACAGCTGCTTTGTTCTGCCAGGCAGGAAATGAAAATCCAGGACTGAGGCCATATACAGACTGGACCTAGGAGTAAAATACACTGCAGTGTCATTCATACAGTGAAGTTGAAGTGAGAAAGGGGGAAAAAAAACAGGGAAATAACACATCCCTCTCAGCCTAAATAAATCTAAACTGAGATCTGAGGAATTAGCTTTCCAGCTTTTTCCAGTAACTGAAAATTGAATGCTACAGTTGACAGGTTACAAAAGGCTGCAGTACCAACATGATCCTGCAAGTAGCAGTAATGAGCTCCTGACATCCCAGCTCTCAACAACAACAATTTGCATTTCAATAGCATCTTTAATGGTGTAAAATATCCCAAGATGCTTCACATGAGTATTATCAAACAAAATATGACATCAATGCACTTGAAGAGATATTATTGCATTAAAGGAGCTCATGGAGAGGAGCGGACACCTGGGTGAGATATGGACCAAGAGCAAAGTTGGGAATTTGGTTCACATGGGAATTGGGTGCAGACGGGGAACAGGAGGCTCCTTCTTTCAATCTGTTCTCAGCTTCCAATAGCTGGTGAGTTTTTGTCCTTTGTCGCCAAGCTAGAAAAATGTACCTTTCTATTACTTTAGCTGTGTAAATTAATAACTAATTGTCTAATTAAATAAGTAAGGTTAGACAGACAGGCAAGGGATAGTGATGTGCTGTGAGTGCAACAGGTGAGTGCAATGCACTGTGGTCCCGGACAACTATATCTGCAGTAAGTTTCTGCTGTTCGAGGAATTTCAGCTCAGAGTTGCTGAATTGAAGTCTGAGTTGCAGACAGTGTAGGGCAAAAGGGAGGCGTAAGAATTACCTGGGCACTTTGTTCCAGGAAGCAGTCACACCCTTACATTAGGCAAAACTTTAGATTCAATGCCAGGGACATTTTGGTGTGACTGTGAGTCAGGCAGGTAAGGGGAACCAGCAAGTAGACTGACCACACACCACGGTGAAGGATGCCAATCAAGTGAGGGAGCGAAAAGGTTATCAGGGAAATTACACATCAGGTTCATAGCAAAAAGGCAACAGATTGAAGAAGTTTGGGTTGACATTTGTACTGTTGATGCCACATTCAGTGATGGATCTAATGATTGTACCTGTGATAGGGCTTTCTGTTGGACACGGTTTAAATTAAATAACCATGGCTGGAGCTGGAGATAAAGTAAATCAGGGATTTCATCTGGAATCAGGAGTGGAATTAGAAGTAAATAGAGTAAGAGGATTAAACTAGACATGAATAATATCAGGTTTATAATCAAGCAGGCACCACATAAATACTGTTGAGGACAGTAACAGAATTCAGGAGGTCTTTTATTAACAATGTGGTGAATGGCTGTTTTTCAGAGTGGAGGGATGTATGCAGTGGTGTTCCCAGGATTCAGTACTAAAACACTACTGTTTCTGATATACATTAATTACTTAGACTGTGGATACAGAGTACATTGTCAAATTTGCAGAAGATATGAAAGATGAAAGCAGAGTGAAGAGTGAGAAAGAATGAATAATAACAAGAGGATATGGACAAGGTGGGGGAAAGGGCAGAGACAGTAACAGAAACAACCTCTATTTATCTAATACCTTTAATGTAACAAAACACCTCGAGGTGTTTCACAGGAGCATCATAAAACAAAGTATGACACCGAGCTGTAACGAGATATTCAGTCAGATGATGAAATGCTTGGTCAAAATGGTAGCATTTAAGGGGCCCCTTAAAGGATGAAAATGAGGTAGAGAGGCAGAGAGGCAGAGAGGTTTGGGGAAGGAATTCCAGAGCTTGGAGCCAAGGAAACTGAAGGCAATGGTGGAACGATTAAAATCGGGGATGCTCAAGAGGTCAGAATTAGAGGAGTGCAGCTAACCCAGAGGGATATGGGACTGCAGGGAGTCACAGAGCTAGGGATGGGGATAAGGCTGTGGAGAGATTGGAAAATTAGGATGAGAATTTTAAATCCAGACATTTCTGGGCCAGGAGCTAATATAGGTTAGTGAGCACAAGGGTAATGGGGAGATAGGAGCATGCTGTGAGTTAAGACGTGGGGAGGAGAGCTTTGGATGTCCTCAAGTTTACAGGAGGGAGATCAGCCATTGGACCAGGTGCTAGAAAGTGAGATTAAAATGAGCATCTAGTTTCTTTTTTCTCTTTTTTGGTCAGCACAGAGATGGGCTGAATGGCCTATTTAATGGCATAACTTTTCTATGGTTCTATGGATGGTAGTGGTGATAGGAGACAGTACACTCAGGGGGGTAGATACTGTTCTCTGTAGCTGCGACCAAGTGTACCAAAGGTTGTGTTGCCTGCCCAGTGCCAGGGTTAAAGACATCTCCTCACAGTTGGAAAGGAACTTGAAGTCAGAGGGGGAGGATCCAGTTGTCGTGGTCCATATGGGAACCAGCGACATATGTAGAACTAGGAATGATATTCTGCTAAGAGAATTTGAGGAGTTAGGGTCCAAATTAAAATACAGAACATCAAAGATAATCAGCTGTGGATTGTTACTTGAGCTACATGCTAATGGGCATAGAGTCAAGCAGATTACAGAATTTAACGTGTGGGGATTTTGATTCATGGGGCACTGGTGCCAGTACTCAGGAAAGTGGGAGTTATTCCATTGAGATGGATTCCACTTAAACTGGGCTGGACAGCATCCTGGCCAATCAGATAACTAGGGCTGTGGACAGGGCTTTAAATTAACAGGGCATATAGCCTATAGAGTCTACTCTGCCATTCAATATGATCATAGCTGATCTTGGGCTTCAACTCAATTTTCCCACCTGCTCCCCATATCCCTTGATTCCTTGAAAATGCAAAAATCTATGTATCTCAGCCTTAAATATATTTAATGATGGAGCATCCACAACCTTCTGAGGTGGAGAATTCCAAAGATTCACAACCCTTTGAATGAAGAAATTTCTCCTCATCTCAGTCCGAAATGATCAGCCCCTCATGGGACTTTGCCCCCAAGCTCTAGATTCCCTAGCCAGGGGAAACAATATCTCTGTGTCTTCCCTGTTGAGTCCCTTCATAATCTTGAATGTTTCAGTGAAATCACCTCTCATTCTTCTAAACTCCAGAAAACATGGACACAATTTACTCAGCCTCTCATCATAGGGCAACCTTCTCATCCCAGGGACCAATCTAGTGAACCTTTGCGTATCACATCCAGTGCAAGTATATCTTTCATTAAATATAGAGACCAAAATTGCACATAGTACACCAGGTATATACCCTGCACAATTGTAACAAGACTCCTTTATTCTTCTACTCCAATCCTCTTGCAGTAAAGGCCAAGATGGTGTTTGATTTCTTAATTGTTTGCTGTATCTGCATGCTAACTTTTTGTGTTCCTTGTGTAAGCACACCCAAGTCTCTTTGAACATCAATATTTACAAACTTCACGCCTTTTACAAAAAAAAATCTGCTTTTCTATTCTTACAACCAAGTGAATAACCTCACACTCCCCACATCATACTCCATCTGCCACCTTTGGCCCATTCACTTAACCTGTCTATATCTCTGCAGCCTGTGTCCACCTCACAGATTACATTCCCAACTATCATCAGAAAACTTAAATACATTACCTTCTGCCTTCATCTAGGTCATAAATATAGATTATAAATAGCTGAGGCTCCAGCACTGATCCCTGTGGCACTCCACTATTCACTGCCTGTCAACTTGAAAATGCTCCATTTATGCTCATTCTTTGCTTCCTGTCCATTAACCAATCCTCTGTTCATTCTATTACCCCCAACTCCAAGAGCCCTTATCTTGCCTATTAACCTTTTGTGTGGCACCTTATCAAATGCCTCTTGGAAATCCAGGCATATTACATCATTTAGTTTCCCTTTATCTACCCTACTAGTTACATTCTCAAAAATTTCTAATAAATTTGTCAAACAGGATTTCCCTTTTGTAAGGCCATGTTGACTTGTTCTAATCATGCTATGATTTTCTAAATGCATTGTTAAGACTTCCTTAATAATGGATTCCAGTATTTTCTGAATGACTGATGTTAAGCTAACTGGCCTGCAGTTCCCTATTTTCTCTCTCCTTTTTTGGATAGCAGGTGTTCCATTTGCCAACTTCAAATCTGATTGGATTGTTCCTGAAGCTAAGGAATTCTGGAAAATCATATCTAGCACATCCACTACCTTTGCAGCTATTTATTTTAGAATCTAGAAAATAGGAGTAGGAGTAAGCCATTCGGCCCCTCAAGCCTGCTCAATCATTCAACAAGATCATGGCTGATCATCTACCTCAACGCCATTTTCCCACACCATTAGAGTATAGGCCATCAGAGCCCAGGGATTTGTCAGGTCTTACCTCTTGAGATTCTCCAATACTTTTTCTCAGGTAGCCGCTAGGTTACCTTCTATTTCTGGCATACAACTTGGGTCTTCTAGTGTGAAGACAGAAACAAAATATTTGTTCAATGTCTCTGCCATTTCCTTATTCCCCATGATAATTTCTCCTGTCTCTGCTTCCAAGGAGTAATCTTTACTTCAGCTACTCTCCTCCTGTTTACATACTTATGAAAGTTCTTACAATCTGTTTTCATATTTCTGGCTAGTTTACTCTCATATTTTATGTTTCCCCTTTTTATCAATTTTTTGGTGACACTTCATTGGTTTCTAAAATGTTCCCAATCCTCAGACCTGCTACTGTTATTTGCAACATTGTAAGCCTCTACTTTTAACCTAATACTAATGAGTTTTTGTTTCTCGATGCAATTTATTTTTGTTGAATGTTTTGAATTAGTTTCTCATTGTTTGTTTACCACCATAATTTCTCAATCAACCTTAACCAGTTCTCCCTCATAGCAATGTTATTGGCTTTGGTTAAATTTAAGATTCATGTTTATGATTGGAGTATGTCACCATCAAACTTAACATAGAATTCAATGCTTTATGATCACCATTTCCCAACAGACCTTTTACCACATTCCTAATTAACTCTGCTTCATTACACAATACTTGAACTTTGTCCAAGTTGCAAAAAAAATGTTTTCAATTGGGGGAGAGCAGGTTTTAGTAATATAAGGCAGGATCTGGCCAAGGTAGACTGGGAACAACTACTTGTGGGGAAATTTACTTAAGAGCAGTGGCGGGGGGGTGGTTGGTGGGAGGGGAAGGGTTAAAAACGAAATGGAGAGGGTACAGGCTCAATATGTTCCCTCCAGGGTGATAGGAAGCAATAACAAGCCCAGAGAACCATGGATGACCAGAGCTATTCAGGTTACGATGAGAAGGAAAAGAGAGGCTTTTAGCAGGTACAAGGGGAGCAAATCAGCGGAGGCATTAGCGGAGTACAGACAGTGCAGGGTGGAGTTTAAGAAAGCAATTAGTCATAAACACTCATTCAAAATGCAGCCACCTTTTTTAAAGTGAACTAAAACTCAATTCGACGTTTTCTGAACACACAGATACAGAAATACAAATCAAACTTAAACTTTAAAGCTAAAACTCAATCCTAACACACTCAAATACCAATATAACTTATTTAAATCATCTCTATTTCCTAACACCTACCCTTTGGTGTAAAGAAAGCGTCACAACAGTGAAGGTTTCTTTACAATGGCCTTACATCCACCTCACACAAACTTAATATCATAAACCTCTAACAATAGCTTATTACAATCTATACAAATAAATTTTGCATTTTGTTTCACAACTACACAGCATATTGTAGAATTACAAAAATGTACTTAAAATAAAGTCAATAAACGTAACAAGATTAGCAGATTTGCACATCATAGCATTATCATTCCTGAACACCCACAAATACCAATATGACTTACTCAAACTATCTCTATTTCCTAACCACTGGCAGAAAGAACTGGAACAGAACAATGGGTGATCTTTAAGGAGGAGATGTTTCAGGCACAGGCTAGGTACATTCCAATATGAGGGAAAGACAGTGGACCCAAAACTAGGGCTGCTTGGATGATGAGGGAGATGGAGAATATGATGAAACTGGAAGCTGCACACATTAATACACAGGACCCTGTTCTTTGCAGATGGTAAGAACATTTACACACATAGTTTGTTTAGCTGAAACAGGCACAAAGTGACAACCTTTTGTTAATTCATTCCCCAGGGCAATGCTTTGACCAATCAGAGTCAATCTACTGCGTTTAAATTTCAGACAATGCTTGGCAGTTAACTGTCAGTCAACATCAAATGGTGCATTCTCCATGGAAATGCCTCTACCAATCAGAGTCTACATGCTAACCAATCAGCATTCTCTTCTCATACAGTATAGAGTTGTTGTTTTCCTTACATTGTTTTCTTGCAAATTGTCCTGATGAGTGCAAGACAAAAAGCTTCGACAAAATGTCTCCTTTTTCAGCAATACACAAGTTCTGTACTACCAAACAACCAGTTATATATAAATGATTTGAATACAGAATAAAATAACTCATGACAAAATCAATAGTCACTTAGACAGGTGCAGGATAATTAAGGAAAGCCGGCATAGATTCATTAAGGGAAAATTATGTTAATTAACTTGCTGGGGTTCTATGAGGAGGTTGATGTTTCGAGTCCGTATCTGACAGTAACACAGAGCTCTGATGATGAGAAAGGAAGGTTGTTTACTGTGTCAATATTTCAGGTCTGTGACCTTTCTTCACAACTGGAACATTTTAGAGATTTAACAATTATTAGCAATTGTAAAGCCTGAGTAAGGCTGAGGAAGGATAAAAGAGAACAAATGGTCTGTGCAGGGCAGAATGGGAACTTATCCCCTACCCTACCTGCAGGATGGGAGGGTTACCATAGTCTCTCTCCCTACTCACTGCCCCCCACACCTGCCTCATCCATAACCACAGGACAAGAGGCTTATCCACAGCTTCCCCTACAGAATGAGAGGGTTACTCACAACTCCCCAACAGCCACCACTACAGGATAGGAGGGTTATTCACAGCCTCACACTACAGGATAGGAGGGTTATTCACAGCCCCCTACCAGATGGGAGGGTTACGAACAACTCCCACCTACAGAATTTGGGAGGGTTATCCATAGCCCTCACACTACAAGATGGGAGGGTTATTCACAGCCTCACACTACAAGATGGGAGGGTTATTCACAGCCTCACACTACAAGATGGGAGGGTTATTCACAGCCTCACACTACAAGATGGGAGGGTTATTCACAGCCTCACACTACAAGATGGGAGGGTTATTCACAGCCTCACACTACAAGATGGGAGGGTTATTCACAGCCTCACACTACAAGATGGGAGGGTTATTCACAGCCTCACACTACAGGATGGGAGGGTTATTCACAGCCTCACACTACAGGATGGGAGGGTTATTCACAGCCTCACACTACAGGATGGGAGGGTTATTCACAGCCTCACACTACAGGATGGGAGGGTTATTCACAGCCTCACACTACAGGATGGGAGGGTTATTCACAGCCTCACACTACAAGATGGGAGGGTTATTCACAGCCTCACACTACAGGATGGGAGGGTTATTCACAGCCTCACACTACAAGATGGGAGGGTTATCCATAGCTCTCACACTACAGGATGGGAGGGTTATTCACAGCCTCACACTACAGGATGGGAGGGTTATTCACAGCCTCACACTACAAGATGGGAGGGTTATTCACAGCCTCACACTACAAGATGGGAGGGTTATCCATAGCTCTCACACTACAGGATGGGAGGGTTATTCACAGCCTCACACTACAGGATGGGAGGGTTATTCACAGCCTCACACTACAAGATGGGAGGGTTATTCACAGCCTCACACTACAAGATGGGAGGGTTATTCACAGCCTCACACTACAGGATGGGAGGGTTATTTACAGCCCCCCTACCGAATGGGATGCATACCCATAGATCCCCCCACCCCCACTCCAGGATAGAAGAATTACCCAAAGCAACCCCCCCCCGCTCCCCCACAGCCCCCCCACATAAAGGATGGGTGGTTACACACAACCCACCTCCCTACCCCGCACCCCCACGCCCCACCCACACCCCCACTCCTACCCCCACAAGATGGGAGAAATCCCCATATTTATCTTGCAACACAGAATTATGTTTTTTTGTCATATTTCCAGAGCTATTTTGACACAAGCGTGTTTCAGGAGGTTAATCACAAAATTCCAGGAAATGTTCACAAGGCAAATAGGCAGCTCGCTCACCCAGAAGAAAGCAGTCACTCCAGTTAACGCAATATCTAAATGTATGCTTTATTTTCTAAAATGTGGGCAATGCAGAGTAACCCACATACACAAAACTTAGCAGAAACTATTAAAAAGGTGTAAAAGAACCAGACTTACATTGGAAGCCTGAACTGGGGAGTAAGCAGGAGGAGCATATGCTGGAGGAACCTATAACACAAACAGGATTAAATAACAGGATTCAGCAGGATGGACAGGATCTAATGCCAACAGTAAAATAACAAAGGCCTGTACTTCTATAGCAACTTTAACACAGTACTGCACGCCACAGGAGTTTTATCAGGAAAACATTAACACCAAACCAAGGAAGGAGACATTAGGACAGGGACAGTGTCAAAGAGATAGGCAAAGGAGTGTCTTCAAAGGAAGAGGATGAGTTAGAGAGGCAGTGAAGTTTAGGGAGTGAATTCCAGAGCTTAGGGTCCAGGCAGCTGAAAGTTCATCTAGAGCTAAAGAACAGTGAAAACTGGGAAATAAGAATACTGGTCCAAACTGGTCTTGTAAACCTTAAAATGGAACACCAGTAAAATTTGGGAAGGCATCAATGGTGGAGCAATTAAAATCAGGGATGTATAAGAGGCCAAAAATGGAGAAATATAGATATCTCGGAGGGTTGCAGGACTGGAAGAGAGATAGAGAGAGGTGGAGCCATAGACAGATTGAAAACAAAGAATGGAATTTTAAATTTGAGACTTCACCAGACCTACGAGCAGGACTTGAAGTGAGTTAGGAAGTGGAAATCAGGAAGAGAAGCTCACACTCTGGGAGCATGTGGCAGTTAAATCAAAGATAGAAAGATAAGCTAGCAATAGGGCAAGATCTTCCATCAGAACCAGGATTCGACCCATATTTATCACAATGAATGTATAGACTGAATTTGAGAATATTTTCTTCCCGAATTTTCTGCATTCATTTGTTGCTGCATTCCAAACCATCCCCTACCAGAAGGGAAGGTAACCTTCCTCCCAAGCACATCTCCCCCACATCCCTCCTCAAGTGTCGCTCTAAAGCTACCTACTGAGGGATGCCCAAGAGAGTGGCATTCTCTTCCCTTCCCTCATATCCCATGGTCAAAGATGTGATTTCCACTTGGCACCTCTACATTGGTGGAGGTCACTAGATCATTAAGGATGAGAATGGCCATTCAGCCCATCTTAACTTATCCATCCAATGGATCTCTACAATGCCCTTAGTGCATTCATTTCTTAAATGCGTTCCAACTGTTGATTTTTCATACTTTAGTTTGTAAGAAAGTGTGTCTGATTTAATCTACATTCTTCCATACTTTAGTCAATTCAGGTAAAGTTACCCACTAGCACTTACAGGGAAAGAGCCACCATCAGTGGTCATGTCTTGGGCTGGGAGAGAAATTGAGGCCAGGGCTTTATGGCTCCAGGAGGCCTCACTATCTAATTCATCTCACCCCTCCCACCCCCACCACTTTTCCAGCTATGCTTTTGTGCAGGGTAATGGAGGGAAACCTAGACCAAAAGACTGACTTTGAAATAAAAGTCCATCCTTTGCGCTTACATGCTCACATTAGTTATGAAGATTTTTAATCATATTTTTGTCTCCAGCATTCAGTGTCAGAATTCAAACCATGGTTCCAACTGGACTGATCTCTGCCTCCCTCTCCTATTTTGCATCCTTCAAATGGCAACAAATTACTTACGTTTGGGCTCCTGAAGGTGATGGCATTCACATGGACATCTCCAGAAACCTTGAGTGTGTCCACTCTAGTGTAAGGCAGCCTGTGGTTATACTCAATGAAATGCTGACCATTCACAGAAACCTTTGTAAGAGAGAAAATAATCAAGTTATTTATTAAATCTCAGGCCTCTGACCTCTTAACAATTTACATAGTGTTAACAGCTCAGAAACAGGTCATTCAGCCCAACAGGTCCATTCTGATGTTTATGCTTGTAGGATCCATGTGTTTTTGATAATCAGATTTGATCAATAACTACACAAATCTCATTTATGGGTAACTGTACGGTTAAAAGCCAAGCAGTAAAGCATGATGGTTAAGATTATTCAATGCTAAGGTTATGCTGCAGCGCAGTTACTCAGCTCACCAGTTGCAGAAAGTGAGATTTTACTGAGCTAGAGTTAGAGTTTTCTAACCTGGGTATATATTGGTGTATATATTGATTAGGGGTGGTGGCATAGTGGTATTGTCTTTGGGCTAGTATTCCAGAGACCCAGGCTCTAAGGATCTGTGTTCAAATCTCATCACAGCAGATGGAAAAATTTGATTTCAATAAAATCCTTACCTTCTCTGGCTTACATGTGACTCCAGACTCTGAACAAGGATAATTAGATGAGCAATAAATGCTAGCCTAGCCAGCAATATACACATCCCATAAACAAATATTTAAAAAGCTGTGAGCATTAAAATATACAAACATGATAAATGAGATTTCACTGAGTTAGAATTATCTGGGTATATATTGATGGTCTATGTGTCAACAAGGACAAAGGTCAAAGTCCTTCTGTTACTAAGTTTAAACTAGCGACGTTAATAGTTAACAAAAAAATGAAATTGTAGAAAATGGTTCATGTCAGCAAACAGCAAATCTGTAAAAGGGGGAAAAAATAGGAAGAGTCTTTGGGGCTTATGTATTGGCCCAGACCATGACAATGGACAACTAATGAGGTAATCTTGGCCCAATCATGCTGACCAGAGACATGATATAGCATGAGGGGCCTCTAGATAGGATAAAAGGCAGAAGGTTCCATCCTCAATGTCCATACCTGTTGGGTCATGGAGTGGTTAAGATTCAAATATCTACTTCAATTATTACATGCTCCATGTGAGCTCCCTCCTACCTTACTTCATCTCACCCTATGAACATATCCTTCTAGTCCTTTCTCCCTCATGTCTTTTATCTATTGCTTGCTATTCACCCCAACCACCTGCTGTGGTAACCAATTCCACGTTCTCCGGATAAAGAAGTTTATCCTGAATTCCCCATTGGATTTATTACTCTCCCTTACTCCTTACAAGATTAAGTTCCGTTCTCGAGATTCAGGGTTAAAGCAAAGTCCATTTGTCATGCATGCTTCCGACTAGATGTTGATACACATCTCACTCAGCCTGGCACAATGGTACTGTCTCTTTATCCATTCCCAAACGATGTCTTGCCTGAGGTTTGGATTGCCAATTCCGGTTGGGCCAATTCCTGGGGTTTTCTCACATGCCTCTCTGATTCATTCCACTCTGCCACTCCCACATCTATTGGTTCCCTGACTTGTCCATCCTCACAGGCACTGACCCCTCACTTTCCAATTGGAAATAGGGTAGACTGGATCATTCTTGACTGTCAAACTGCCCTTCCCTCTCCCCACCTTCCCGGCCAAACTTAAATATTTTTTAATTAGTAAGTTAAAGTCTTAGAGAAAATGTTTTTAAAATATAATTTCTTTATCGCCCCTGTGATTTTTCTCCTGGTTGGCTCACTGCTAAGGTCCTCGGGATTAGACTAGGGCATTCCTAGAGGATTGGCAACCCTACTCGGTGTCCACTCTCAGGAAAGCTGGAATACAAAGTACCTTCAAGGAACCTAATATGGATCTAGATCTCTAATCACCTCAACACTAGATTTCAGTCACATCGGCCAGGCTTTCACCCACAGGAATTGACCCTGTTCCCATGGAGTCAATTAGTCTTTCTTCTTACCTGGAAACAGTAACTGCGTACATTAAAGATCAGTTCAAAGTATGAGCCGCAGGAAATGGGTAACTGGGGCTTCCTCTCTTCACATCCCCAACACTCATGCTCCAGTGTGTTGCAGACCACGGTCCCCTCATCATAACGCAGGTTGAAGTGAAAGGCAACGTCAGCACGTGGCTTCGCACTGCTACCACACTGAAAATCCACTGCAAACCTACAAGGCATAAGCACAGAATCAGTCTTTTGGCTTCCTTGACGTGCTCCAAACATGACTCCCAGAGTACTGGGAATGGCCTGAGACACCAGCATTGCTGACAAACACATTCATTGCAACAGCAGATTCTCATTCTCATTTGTAAAGGGTCTCAGGGGCAGCCTATTACCCGAAAGGAGGAGGGGTCCTTGGGAGTGACCGTCTATTTGTTGGGAGTTCCCTAGGAGCATGCTATTATCTGAAGGTGGAGATGTCTGAGAGCATGCTATTATTTGAAAGGGAAGTTCCTGGAAGTGTGCTATTATTTTAAGGGGGCTCCCCGGAAGCAACAATAATTTGAAGGAGGGGAACTCATGGGAGTGTTCTGTTATCTGAAGGGGGTTCCCTGGGAGAAAGCTATTATTTACAGTGGGTCCCTGAGAGGCGGGGAGAGCCATTACTTGAAGAAGATCCCCCAACACAGACAACTTTGAGAAGCACTTTATCCTTTACTTGATTTATATTTTGTTCTTTCATCCAATATATTAGCGAGGGAGATGATCCAGTTTCCACGGAGTGATTTTTTTTTTGCACAATTTACTGAGACACTGGTCCAAATTTGGAGAGGTCATGACCCTCAGTTCCTAATAGTCACTAAACAGGAATTTGCGTTTAGGCTGTAACTTATCCCAGAGCAGCTTAATCTCTGCTGTTCCCACCAGAATCTTTGCATCAAGGAGCCTAGTCCTCAAAAATCTTTGGAATTATCATCAGGAAGTGGTACATTTCATTACTCTTTCATCTCCACCGCATTTTGACTCGCTCAGATCTGAATCCTTTAAAGCTGCTCTGCAATATAATTTCACAGTGGACTATTTGAGTGGGTCGAGCAGTTTGAGGAAAGGGAAGGGGAAGGGGAGAGACTTCCTTTGTAAAAATGGGCGGCATTCACTTACAGACAAAGGGGCTGGTCCCATATAGACAAATCACTCCTCCCAAACTGTGAACAAGTTAAAAAACCTCCAACGCAACACAAGTTTTGTGCAAAAATGAAATTCAGATTCACATGGAATTTCTTGCAGACAGTGGCAAATAGTGATGATTGTCAACAACTTGTGCAATGTCATTAACAACAACTTTTATATATACATATACCATCTTTAATGTAATAAAATGTCGCAAAATCCCTCAAGGAACTTTATAAAGCCAAGTTTATAAAGCCTTAATAAAGAGATATTAGGGCAGATGGCCAAATGCTTGGTCAAAGAGGTGGATTTTAAGGAGCATCTTAATGGAGGATAGAGAGGTAAAGGGATGGAGAGGGAATTCCATAGCTTAGGACCTTGGAAACTGAAGGCATAGCCACCAAAGGTGGAATGATTAAAAATAAAGATGCTCAAGAGGTCAGAATTAGAGGAGTGCAGAAAGTTGAGGAACTGATGGAGATTACAGAGATAGGGAGGAGTGAAGCCATGGAGGGATTTGATAGCCAGAATGAGAAATTTAAAATCAAGATGTTGTTTAACCAGGTTGCCAATGTAGGTCAGTAAGTGTAGATTGGTGGGTGGATGGGATTTAGAGCGAGTTAGACAAGGACAGCAGAGTTTTGGATGAACTCAAGTTTACAGAGGGTAGAATGTGGGAGACCAGCTAGGAGTGCATTGGAATAGTCGAGTCTAGAGATAACACAGGCATGGATGAGGGTTTCAGCAGCAGATGAGCTGACACAGGGACAGTCCGATGTTGTTACAAGGCTGGAAATATGCAATCTTAAGGGATCTGTGGATATGTGGTCAGAAGTTCATCTTGGGATCAGAAATGACACTGAGGTTCTGAACAGCTTGGTTCACCCTCAGACATTTGCCAGCATGAGGGATAGATTTGGTGGCTCAGAAATGGAGTTTGTCATGGGGACTAAAGGGAATGGCTTCAGTCTTCCCAATATTTAATTGGAGAAAATTTCTGCTCACCTGGTGCTGAATAATTTAAAGATAGTGGAGGGGTTGAGTGAGGTGGTGGTGAGGTAGAGCTGGATGTTGTCAGCGTCCGTGTGAAAACTAACACTACCTTTTCCAATAATGTCACCAAGGGACAGCTTATAGATGAGGAATAGGAAGGGGCCAAGGATAGATCCTTGGGGGACACCAGAGATAACAGTGCGGGAACAGGAAGAGAAGCTACTGCATGTGATTGTCTGATTACAATTGAATAAGAATGGAACCAATTTCAAGGTGCTTCAGGAATGATTATCAGTTAGAATGAGACCCTCCCTTAAGTAGATGTTATGGACAGCTAACCTAAAGCTTGGTCAACGAGGTAGAGTGCCTTAACTGTGGAGAAAGGCGAAGAGAGTTAGGGAGAGAATTCTCTCAGGCATCAGCAGCTGAGACTTGACTGCCAATGTTGAAACAATGAAAGTCGGAGATGGGCATGAAGGAAGGAGCAGAGGGACCCCGGAGGATTGTGGAGCTGAAGTTTCTTTGATTTTGCTTTTCCTGGTAGTGTTACCTCTTGGCGTGCCCTGGCACCTGTCCTTGAATTATCACCATCTTCCCATCTTGAAGTCCACCAAATATAACTCCAGTGAAGGGGATAATCTGAAACAAAAGCAGCAGAATGCTCAAGACTCCATCTTACCCCCGTAATTCCACAGCTGCAGAATTCCTGCATAGTTGCAGAAATCACCTCTTGTCTCAAGACTCCCCCCCTCCCAGTGTTCCCCTAATCCCTCTTGTCCATCCCCTATAAAATCTTTGTAAAAAAAATGGGAATGACTTTTATTTGGGGAAGTCCACACCAGCGGAGGAAAGCATGTAACCCCATAAATCTGCTGATCATTAAGCAAACCAAAAGAGATGGACACTCCCTGTTAATGGTATGTTCATGGTATGTTATTCATATTGTTAAGATACACAGGTGAAGGGCAATTTTAATTAAGTACTTAGAGCACTTATAAAAAGAGACTGCTGGGACACAAGGTAGTAGGTAGAAAGCAGACCTACGTAATGCTGTGAATAAACCCAATATCAAGAAAAGTACTAGTGACTAGTTTCATCCTTCACCAACTGGCTTAGAATTGAATTAACACTGCCAACACTTTACTGCCAAAAAGAACTGACACACTTTCAATATAACAGCGATAAAAAGCATCAGGCATGGATCACTGTGTTCAGGTGAAATTTTCGGTTTCTCATATCATCAACTAAAGGATTCCCACCCCCTCCCCACACCCACCTCTATCAATATGAGCAAAAAGACTGCGATAATATAACACCAGAAAGATCTTAACAGCTTAAAATATTAACTGAATATTGCATTAATCTAACATCTCCTGCTTACTGAACATTCCCTAGTGGAATCCCAAGTACCTTACCAAAACCATGGCCCAGATATCAGCAAAATCTAGGCAAAACTGACTGAAATAGTGCAAATGATGGCAGAATTTAAAACGTGGGTTACACCCATTACCATTTACACTCGGGTTTCCTCACACGTTTGTAATGCTGGTTCAAAAATCTTTTGTTTTTACATTTTTGATGGGATTTGAATATCGCTGGCAAGACCAGCATTTGTTGCCTATCCCTGTTTTCCCTTGCACTAATGGCTTGCTGGGCCATTTCAGAGGGTAACTAAGAGTCAATCACATTGCTGTGGGTCTAGAGTCACATGTAGGCCAGACCAGGTAAGGATGGCAGATTTCCTTTCCTAAAGGACATTAGTGAACCAGATGGATTTTTACAACAATCGATGATATTTTCATGGTCACCATGACTAGTTTTTAATTCCAGATTTTGTTTTTTAATTAACTGAATTTAAATTCCAGAAGCTGACATAGTGAGATTGAACCCATATCCCCAGAGCATTAGCCTACATGTCTGGATTACTAGTCCAGTGACATTCCCACTACGCTACCTCCTCCAATTCATCCGAAGCAATCCCCACCCACAAAACTGCCCCTATCTCCAGGTCGTCATGACAAGTTCAACTGGGCACATTCGAGTTGGGGATTGTCTATTACACTGCGTGCAGGTTCTTGGGTGCACAGGCACCCATGGTCATGTTATTCCATTGCCAATGACTTACAGTGACCAGCAGCTCTACAACCACCTCAGTTACAGCAAGTATTTGAGCAAACCTGCAGTTTAAATGACTTTACGTCAGCAATTTTAAGGCTGGTTTGGCCTTGTTCCAGTCAATAATAATTTGGAATTGATTATTCTATGTGACTGCGCCAAGTCATGGGAGATTTTATGTTCAGGTATATGTAAATGAGTTTCCGCAAAAACTTCTGTGACCATACATCAACAAAACCACCACATTGTACATTATGAATATATTTACCCAATCGCATCCCTAGCAGGAACACCAGGCAATAGTGGTAATGTTATTGGACCAGTAATCCAGAGGCCCAGGGTAACCTTCTATGGACCATGGTCTCAAATCCCACCGCAGAAGCTGGTGGAATTTAAATTTAATGAATAAATCTGGAATATAAAGCTAGTCTCTGTAATGGTGATCATGAAACTATCATCAATTGTTGTAAAAACCCATCCAGTTCACTCATGTTCTTTAGGGAAGGAAATCTGCCATCCTTACCCAGTCTGGCCTACATGTGACTCCAGACCCACAGCAATGTGGTTGACTCTTTAACTGCCCACTGAAATGGCCCAGCAAGCCACCCAGTTCAAGAACAATTAGGGATGGGCAACAGATGCTGGCCTTACCAGTGATGCCCCCCACATCACATGAAACCAAATACATCTTCATTATACAAAGATATTCATACTGTAATGTTAAGCAGTGAGTGGAGGAGAATCGGTAAGTGGGTGGGGGTAGGGGCTTCCTTTAAGTGGCATTTTTCCTGGGGGATCTGGGGCCGGGCACAATGTGAAGGCTGAGCACATGGACTGGCTCTAGGAGTCGCCCTTTGGAGTCAGGCAGGAGGCCCCTTCCCTCCAGCATTCCAGCATTCCGGGCAGCTGCTCTCCTAGCGCTGCAAGTGCAACTGGGGCTGCCCAGAGTTAACAGGTCATGTATGTGATCCAACTCCTAAAAGTGTGAAAACTTGACTTTTCTCGTGGTCATGATAAAATTAGAAATTACGTGAACAGTCTCTAGTTCTGGACATGAGATTCATAGAAAGTTTACAGCACAGAAAGAGACCTCTTGGCCCATCGTGCCTGTACCAGATTGTCACGTAAAAATTAGCATTTCTGAATTTGTCCCCCAGAACAAGGAAGGAGTGATTTAAGCTGGATGTGGAGTTAATATTGAGTCTAATTAATGTGGTTGGAGATGTCCACAGCTCATGCTGCACTAAGTATTGGAGAATGTGCATACTGTTGCTGTCTAAGGAACTAATTCAGTTTAAGGTGTTAACATTGTCTTAACATAGTGCATCTAAAGCCTTGAGAGCTTTAATGTGGTTTTGCTTTGTCTCATTCAGTTTGGTCTATTTTGCAAGAAATTATGACACTTAATTCACCTAGTTTTTAAAAATTCTTTCATGGGATGTGAGCATCACTGGCAAGGCCAGCATTTATTACCCAACCCTAATGAGTGATGGTGGTGAGCTGCTTTCTTGAACTACTGTAACCCATGTGTTGTAGGCGTACCCACAGTGTTGATAGGAAGGGATTTTGACCCAGCGACAGATTGTACTTGTAGTAATTATAGTTTTGATAAACATAGGACTGTGGCTTCAAGAATAATTTTGTGTTGTAAGATCACATGATCTGTGTGAACCAATCAGTTTGCAGCACAGGGAACCTCTCGTAGAGAGTTTTTCTTTAGTTATAGAGTCAGATGCACACGTGTAGCTGCTGCTGCTGCCTTGAAAATAGAAGTTCCAAGTTTCCATCACGAAAAGTTGCCTGGAAAATCAACCCTATAACCGTACTGGACTCTGCAGTGGTATAAGGGAACTGACCGCCCATTCATGATTAACAATGGTCAAAAAAAATCAGAGGAATTTCTGCCATTTTGTGGCAACAGCAAGACATTTTGTGAATGGACTTGGCTGACTGCCCAAGGGTTAACAATATAGGGGCTTTAAACGCCTTTTAAACAAACAACAAATGATTGAACTATTGTTCATTTTTTATATCCTTTCACCCCAACCCCCCCTCCCCCACAGACCCATCCGTTACTTGTTTTTATGCTTTGTTTTCACAGAGTGCTGAGCTTTATTCTGCTATTAACAACTTCTGCTCTCTTATCCTTATGCCGCTATCAATACCTTCTTTACTCTTTAGCACTACCATTAAGGCTCCCTTTGTCTTGTGTCCACAACATCTTTGTCAATCTCTCCTTGGCCGTCACCTATCCCTGACTTTCTATCTTGTTCCACCTGTTCCACCCCTCTCTCAAACAGTATAAAATCCATCACATTTCTATTTCTCTTTAGCTCTGTAGAAAAGTCATTCAGACTTGAAACGTTAACTCTCTTTCTCTCTCCATGGACGCTGCAGAGTTTTCATGCATTTTCTGTTTTTAATTTCAGATTTCCAGCATCTGCAGTATTTTATTTTTATTATAATAATTGAACAAAATTTGGTGTTTAATCTGACCCTATTATATATTTATCCTATTGAAACAAGACACAAAAAACACTACACTTTTTAAATGGGGTTGAACAAAGTCTTTCCCCATTGGGTTGTGTTCAAGGTTAATAGTGAGATAACTAATTGTTTCTGTTTGTTTGAACATGTTATCACAGAATCATAACAGCACAGACATTCAGCCTCCTGAGGATGCGTGTTCCTTTGCTTAAGGCAGGAATGATGCCGATGGGAAAAATCATGTTGTGGGCTCACAAATAATGTTTTAAAAACAAAACCAAAAAGAGCTAAAATGTATTGAGCAAAATTCAGGTATCTTGGGTAAATCATAACTGTGACTTTACACCATGAGAACCCTTTTTGCATGGATCGAATTAAATTGATCACGGCAAGCTTAATAAATCCACATCACTGTAAAATACACAAAGACTTTGAACGAAAAACTACAAGGAAGTTTGGATAATTACACAGTTACAGGACTATGCCCAACTTTATGTCTGTGAAATTTCAGATCTAAATCGATCCATTTCTTTTCAATTCGGGCAAAAGTCATGTCAACTTAGTTCACATCTGCTAGAGAGCCTCCAGCTCCCCAGGGGGAGCCTGACTCTGGCCCAACTCCCCAGTGAAATACCACAATGGATTTGTTTTTCTATTATCACAGGACAACATGGCATTTAAGAATGTGTCTGTGGTGATGGTGCAGGATTACCAAGAATACTTTATTTATGTGAAAGCAGCTCCATAGTTTTATGGGACAGGTGGCAGACCAAAGAGGAGATAAAGAATTTCACATTGAACATATTGAATGTTGCAGTACACTGATAAGATGCTGCAAAGTTCAGTCTCTCAAAGACATCAGTTTTAACCCATTAACTACCATGAGGAACGAACTTAGGATACAAATCAGTCATGATCTCAGGAAATGGCGGAAAAGATTTGTGGAGCTGAATCAACCACATCTGTTTCTGTGTTCCTGGCTGCTCTGTCAGCGTCACTCCCCCTCACCAATGTTATAGCATGCTTCCAGATCTGCAGGAAATGGTGGATCCCATCCAACACAATCCACATTCTCCCTCGCGTTCCTTTGTTCCCTCCAGCCACCCTCTCTCTCCCTCACTCCCCCTCACTCTCCCTGTCTCCCTCACTCTCCCTGTCTCCCTCTGTCTCTCTCACTCCCCCAGTCTCCCTGACTCTCCCTCGCTCCATCTCCCTCATTCCCCCAGTCTCCATCACTCCAGTCTTTTTCAATCTCTCCCTCACTCCTCCAAATGTCCCTCATTTTTTCCCTCATTCCGCTCACTCTCCCTCACTCCTCCACTCTCCTCCCCCAGTCTCTCTCTCCTCCCAGTCTCCCTCGCTCCCCCACTCTCCCTCAACCCCAGCCTCATTCTCCCTCACTCCTCCAGTCCTTCTCATTCTCTCCCTCACCCCTCCAAATCTGCCTCATTTTCCCACTCTTCCTCACACCCCTCCCGTCTCCCTCACTCCTCTAGTTCCCTCACTCCTCCAAATCTCACTCACCCTCTCCCTCACTCCCCCACGAATTTATTCACTTGCTCCTCCCCGAATTGAATACAATATCGAGGATATTTGCAGAAAACAGGACAATCAGCCAAGGGCGTGAAGGATTTGGGGGACAGTTGTTAATCCTGGTGCAGTGTCTAAGCAGAGGCTGGCGGCAGGGAGCCTGTTACTGCGGGACCGGGACAGATTGCGGGTACATACCGGGTTATAAATGGGCTGTTGCTCCACCATCCTGAGCCCGTCCTATCCGATCTCCAAACCAAAATCTCCAATCCTTGCAGCGATGTTAGTTTGAGAGGGATTTTTGCCTCCTTATTTAACCGCTAGAGCAAAAGACGTCAGAAAGCCAGGCTCCACCTTCGCAAAGAAACGAAACTGTTATAGTTTCACTTTATCGCAAATCCTGTCAACTCTCCAAAACAGGCGCACTCTTGTTTTGACTTGACTTTTCCTGTTTAAATCCAAGATTTGGTGAGGACGAGCATGTTATTTTACCAAGGTAGTTAATGGAAGAGAGCATTCCCATAGACCTCAACAGGACTCAAAACAACTGAATGAAGATGTGAAAGACAAGGTTGAAGAATAAGAAATAGGAGCAGGAAGGAGTTGGCCATTCGGCCCGTCGAGTCTGTTCCGCCCCTCAAGCAGATCATAGCTGGTCATCCAACACTTAAAATCTGCAGTTGCATATAACAATTTCCTTACATGTCTTAATGGGCATAATGCACCTTTGAAATGGAAGTCAAATGAACTCCCCTTCCTTAATGTGGTAGTTGAGAAATCTGCCAGGGGATTCTCTATCACAGCCTACCACAAGCCCACCTTCACTGGTCACTATACGTGTTGGAATTCTTACAGTTCCACACATTATAAGATTGGTCTTATTGACAACCTTGTAATTAGGGCCTGAGCCATTTGTTCACCGTGCAAGCTTGATAATCTTTTAAATGAAAACCAAATCAACAAAATTGGGATAAATCAGGCACAGCCCCTAATTCAGGTCAGCTGTAAAACATCAAAGGCGTCCTGTCTTGGATAGTGGTTACCCTGATCAGATCATTTCACGCTGTATATCTCTCAAACTCATGAATGGGTCTAAGGCCGTCATTTGTAGCACTGAAAAGTGCCCAGCCTATCTCAGATTATTCTGAAAGGTCAAAGCATCTTAAAAATGCGAGCAACAGGTGAAGCTGGCTGTTTCACGCTGCTACTGTGCAAAAACAACATGAGTGGTACTCACCACTAACAGGATGCTGCCATCTCGCCAAAAAGATGTTTTGCCTATCACACAAATTAGTAATGCGGTGTATGAATTTCAATGCCAGTGTGTATGTAGGCCGTACATCCCAAAGACTGGTGGATCATATCAAACAGCATGTCCCAGCCACTGTTCACAACAGGCAAGGTACAGACTGGACCCAACCAGCCTGTGCTTGCAAAATTCAAAACAGTGTCCAACATTAGATGTGACTCCGCGATTGGACAACATTTGCTAAATAATCCTCAGTGCGCTGAAAATTACGTTGACAACCAATTTAAGATTGTCAGTTGGGCTCACAATGTGGCATGTTTATGTATACTGGAAGCTGCATATATTAATACGCTGGTTCCTGTTCTTTGCAGACAGAAAGAACATGTAACACATTGTGCCTGTTTCAGCTAAACAAAGTAAGTTACAGCCATTCACTGACTCATTCCTCAGGCAACATCTTGACCAAACAGGGTCAAGCTGCCTGGTTTAAATTTCAAACAATACTTGGCAGTTAACTGTCAGTCACCACCACTGGTGCATTCTCCATGGCAATGCCTCTACCAATCAGAAATACACTTGCCAACCAATCAGCACACTCTTTTCATGCAGTGTAAATTGTTGTTTTCCACTTATATTGATATTGCTGCAAAGTGTCCTGATGAGTGCAAGTCAAAAAGCTTCGACATGACTCTTTTTCAGCAATACTCAAGTTCTGTACTATCAAACAACAAATTGATATAGGGAGTGACAAGGTATTGGAGGTGTTGGCAGGCTTAAAAGTGGACAAATCTCCAGGTCCGGATGATTTGTGTCCCAGGCTGCTGAGGGAGGCAAGGGAGGAGATCGCAGGGGCTCTGACCCGAATTTTTAATTCCTCTCTGGCCACAGGGGACTGGAGAACAACTAATGTGGTTCCGCTATTTAAGAAGGGTTGTAGAGATAAGCCAGGGAACTACAGGCCAGTGACTCTCACGTCAGTGGTAAGGTATTGGAGAAAATTCTGAAGAAGACAATCTATCTCCATTTGGAGAGGCAAGATTTGATCAGGGATAAGCAGCATGGCTTTGTCAGAGGGAGGTCATGCCTAAAAAAATTTGAGTGAATGTTTTTGAGGAGGTGACCAGGTGTATAGATGAGGGTAGTGCAGTTGTTGTAGTTTATATGGATTTTAGCAAAGCCTTTGACTAGGTCCCTCATGGGAGACTTATAAAGAAGGCAAATGCACGTGGGATACAGGATAATTTGATAAGGTGGATTCAAAATTGGCTTAGTTGTAGGAGACAGAGGGTGATGACAGAAGGCTGCTTAAGTGACTGGAAGCCAGTGTCCAGCGGCGTGCCACAGGGATCTGTGCTGGGTCCCCTATTATTTGTCATTTATATAAACGACATAGATGACTATGTTGGGGGGGCAGGATTAGTAAGTTTGTGGATGACACAAAGATTGGTCGGGTGGTTAACAGTGAGGTTGAGTGTCTTGGGCTACAGGAAGATATAGACGGGATGGTGAAATGGGCAGAAAAGTGGCAGATGGAATTTAACCCTGAAAAATGTGAGGTGATACACTTTGGAAGGAGTAATTTAACAAGGAATTATTCAATGAATGGCATGACACTAGGAAGTTCTGAGGAACAAAGGGACCTTGGAGTGTGTGATCATAGATCTCTCAAGGCAAAGGGGCATGTCAATGGGGTGGTGAAAAAGGCATATGGGACACTTGCCTTTATCAATCGAGGCATAGATTACAAAAGTAGGGAGATCATGTTGGAGTTGCATAGAACCTTGGTGAGGCCACAGCTGGAGTAGTGTGTGCAGTTCTGGTTGCCACATTATAGGAAGGATGTGATTGCACTGGAGGGGGTGCAGAGGAGATTCACCAGGATGTTGCCTGGGATGAAACATTTAAGTTATGAAGAGAGATTGGATAGACTTGGCTTGTTTTTGTTGGAGCAGAGAAGACTGAGAGGTGACCTGATTGAGGTGTACAAGATTATGAGGGGTATGGACAGGGTGGATAGGGAGCAGCTGTTCCCCTTAGTTGAAGGGTCAGTCACGAGGGGACATAAGTTCAAGGTGAGGGGCAGGAGGTTTAGGGGGGATGCGAGGAAAAACTTTTTTACCCAGAGGGTGGTGACAGTCTGGAATGCGCTGCCTGGGAGGGTGGTGGAGGCGGGTTGCCTCACATCCTTTAAAAAGTACCTGGATGAGCACTTGGCACGTCATAACATTCAAGGCTATGGGCCAAGTGCTGGTAAATGGGATTAGGTAGGTAGGTCAGGTGTTTCTCACGTGTCGGTGCAGATTCGATGGGCCAAAGAGCCTCTTCTGCACTGTGTGATTCTGTAAAAATAACTCAATTAATACTTCAGTTTGGCCCTTGGCCAACATGGAAGTTGATTTTAAATAAATAAACATTTAAATAAGTAAAATAACTAAATGCAGCCCATCCATTCCCAGACAACCTACAATTCCCACCCACCAATCAAAGCATCTTACAGCCAGATTCCAGTGTCTTTGCCTCCTCATTTTTGGCCCATCCCAGCTAGTGTTCACTGGCCATGTGAAAGGACTCCTAACATCTTGTACCTTCCCAGATGGAACTTGGATACCTTTGCCTGCAGCCTCATACCTTGGGGAGGTGTTTAATCTCCTCTGTTCCTGAGGCTTTCTTTCATTTGCCATCCCTAAAAGATGAAGAGTTCAAATTCTCCAAATCTATCAGAAGTAAAAGCAGAAAATGCTGGAAGTACTGGGCAAGTCAGAAGAGAGAAACACAGAGCAGAATTTTACATTCCCTCATTGGCAGTTTGCAAACGGGAGGGTCACATTCAATTACTTGTGGATGGCCATCCCACCGACCTCCATCCCACACCCAACTCTCCATAAATTTACGGAAGGACAGGTGAGACCTAGGCCGGCCTGCCCACCTTTGCTCCAGTTGAGGCCCTTAAGTGGCCAATTAACAATCCCTAAAAGGTCATTTCCCTTCCGGCCTCAATTTTCAGGCTGGATGGAGGATCTCAGGAACAGAGTTGGGGGCGGGGGAGCCAAAAAAGTAACCCCCTGTTCAGGCCCCGGGAAGAAAGTTGGGGGCGGGGGGTAGGGAGGGCACCAGCACAAACAGTCTCCTTTCAACATCGAACACCATCCTCCAAAAGAGCTCCCTCTCCCATCCTGTCCGCTCTACCAACACCCCTGCCTCCCTTCTGTCCATATCCTCCTAGGCCTCACCTCCCCCCCACCAGCCCTGAGACCACTACACTTACTGGTCCTGGACTCTGGGCCTTAGACTCTGGGGACTGCTTACAGTCCCAGTCTTGTCCACTGCAGCCCCTGGCACCACAGTACCTAGAGAGCTACCAGCCCATCAGATTGCCCGGCAGCTCTCTGAGGGGGGACTTCCTCCCGAATGAAGATTAGAAGTCTCATCTCCGTCAATTAATGTTTGACGGAGTGTTGAATGGCTGTGGGGCAGCCAGTATTAGCGGCGATGTGCTCTCCACCGATTCATTGGGTGGTAGGCCAGGAAACCCTGCCATCCGAAAAATCCTGACCACAGTTAACATTTCAGGTCACTGTTCCTTTGTCAAAACTGGGAGTCATTCCAGCACAGGAGGCCATTCGACCCTTTGAGTCTATACCATCTCTCTGGAGAGGAATCCAATCAGTCCTATTTCCCTGCCCTATCCCTGTAGCCCTGCAAGTTTATTTTCCACAAGTGCCTTGATGTTCAATGGCATCACCATCACTGAATCCCCCACTATCAACATCCTGGGGGTTACCATTGACCAGAAACTGAACTGGACTAGTTATATAAATACTGTGTCTACAAGAGCAGGTCAGATGCTGGGAATCGTGCTACAAATAACCCACTTCCTGACCCTCCAAACTCTGTCCACCATCTACAAGGCACAAGTCAGGAGTGTGATGTTATACTTGCCTGGATGAGTACAGCTCCCACAACACTCAAGAAGCTCGACACCATCCAGGACAAAGCAGCCCACTTGATTGGCACCACATCCACCATAATAAACATTTACACCCTCCACCACTGACGCACAGTAGCAGCATCTACAAGATGCGCTGCAGGAATTCACCAAGGCCCCTTCGATAGCACCTTCCAAACCCATGACCACTACCATCTAGAAGGACAAGGGCAGCAGACACATGGGAACACCACCACCTGCAAGTTCCCCACCAAGCCACACACCATCCTGACTTGGAAATATATTGCTGTTCCTTCACTGTCGCTGGGTCAAAATCCTGGAACTCCCTCCCTAACAGCACTGTGGGTGTACCTACACCACAGGGACTGCAGTGGTTCAAGAAGGCAGCTCATCACCACCTTCTCAAGGGCAGTTAGGGATGGGCAACAAATGCTGGCTTGGCCAACGACACTCACATCCCATGAACGAATTTTTTAAAAGTGTCCATCCAATTTCCCTTTGAAGTCCCCGCTTCCACCACCTTCGTAGGCAGCGAGTTCCAGGTCATTCCGTTACTGCATTTTAAAAAAAGGATTCTTCCACACATTTCCCTGCATCTCTTGGCCAAAACCTTAAAATTAACAGGTAACCAGAGTTTAGACATTAAATTGATTAATTTTAAAACTTTAGTTTTATTTATTTCAATTGGCCAGTTAAGGCCCTGTTTCCACCTCTGCTGCAATAATATGTTTATTGCCGGAAAAAGAGACATGCGACCGAAGATTTTCCTCTTGCATTCACAAGGACAGATCCGCAAGAATATTTTTACTTACGATTGAAATTTTTAATTTCCCGGCTCTTGATTTGAACAAATGCCACAATTTGAGGAGAGAAAACATTAAAAATACTCACCAACCCAATCACTTACATGCTTCCCGGTGACCTCACCCTTTGAAACGTTTCTGAACGTGGTCAGTCAGCTCTGAATCCACACTTCCCCCAAGCCCCTTCTATCGCTGTGCTCGTGCACTCAGTGATGCTGCCACTGCTTTTACCTCCCCACTAGGCTCTCTGCACCCTCGCACAAGAAGATCCATTCTCCCTGCACCTACTCTTCAAAACCTTTCATAATTTTAAAGACCTTCAACATGGTCACCCCCCAGCCTGTCCACCCATTCCTGATATGTTTTGCCACTCATTTCTGGTGTCATCATTGCAATCCTCTTTTTATCCTTTCTTTGATATGGCGACCAGAACTGTACGTAGTACTCTTAAATGTGGTCTAGCCAAGGTTTGATACAATAACTTTCCTACTTTTCAATTCTGATGAAGAGTCATTCAGATTCAATACATTAACTGTATCCCTCTCCTCAGATGCTGTCAGACCGGCTGAGTTTTTCCAGGTATTTTTGTTTTTGTTCTAGATTTCCAGCATCTGCAGTATTTTGTTTTTATCTTAGTGTTTCAATTCTATCCTGCTAACGTAACAGCCTAAGGCTTGGTGTGCTTTTTTTTATGGCCTTGCTGACCGGTAGCGCAACTTGTAGCGATTGGTGTGTTTATATTCTGAGATCTTTTTGTTCCCCTCCCCCACCTCGACTTGTCCCTTCCAAGTAATAAGTGACGTCCCCTTTCTTCCTCCCAAAATGTAACTACCTCACATTTATCTGTGTTGAACTTTATTTGTCAATTATTTACCCATTCTGCAAGATTATTTAATGTGCCCCTATAATTTATTTTGGTCCTCCTCAGTGTTGACTATCTGCCCTCCTCAACCCCCACACCCCCAAAATTTAGAAATTGTATTTTTTATTACAAAGTCCAAATTGTTAATGTAATTTGTGAACAGCAGTGGGCCTAGCACTGATCCTTATGGAACAAAACATCTCACCTTCTGTCACTCTGAATAACTAGCCTTTACTCCCACTCTCTGCTTTTCTTTCTAGAAGCCAGGGAATAATCCATTCTGCTACTTGTCCCCTGACTCCACATTCTCTGACCTTATTCATTAGTCTGTCCTGAGGCACCTTATCAAAAACCTTTTGAAAATCCAAGCTACATCTACAGCATTATCATTGTCTGTCTTCTCTGTTTTCTCCTCAAAAAATTCAACAAAGAAATAAAAATTTTCATTTATATATAAATTTTCACAACATCTCAAAGTGCTTCACAGCCAACAGAGTACTTTTTTTATTTTGTATAGTCACTGTTGTAGGAAATGCAGCAGCCAATATGCGCAATAAGGTTGGCTAAGCAAGACTTGCCTTTTGGAATTCCACGCTGACTATTCATGATTATGTTTTTTGTTTCTAGATGTTCTTCTATTGTCTCCTTTAGTATGGATTCCATTATTTTTTAGACCATCATTCAGTGTAAGAATAATCACCAAGAAATCATATAGGGAATTTAAAAAAAGCTTCTTTACCCAGAGGGTGGTGAGAATGTGGGACTTGCTACATGTCATGAAGCTATTAATGTATATAATGTTATTGGAAAATATATTTCTTTTAAAATAGAGGTTTAGTCTTTGGGCCTGTCTTAATTGGATTAAAGCCAGCTTGTCTGGGTGCTTTGATGGGTACTATGGAAGAGAGATAGCGCGCATTTGCATTTTTTGAATGGACCATTCAAGAAGTGGGATGAAAACTGACACCCATCTAGTAACTACCAAGCAATCTGTTTCTATTACTAATAAAATTGGTGCTATGAAAGGGGTTTTATGATTAGAGAGGTTTATTTCAGAGGTTGGTGATACAATGAGAATTTACGTTCAGTGAGTTGCTCTAGGTATAACTTCAGCAGTTTTTGGGTGTGCAGAGCAGAGGCAATGTAACATCAAAGCAGATGTGAGCCCACCACTGTCTCCACAGGAACCAAAGTGAAAAGAACCTCATTTGTAAGGTGAAAACACTTTGCCTGTTGTCTGGTTAAGTCTATGTTACCTTAATTAGTTTGGGAATTTGTTAAAAGTTATGATATTAGTAATTTGTAGCCACGTGTATATATATTTTAACTTATGTAAATTAATAAAATGCTTCATTTAATTTAATGTAAAACCTCGAGAACTGGTTCTCTGATTCCTTAATTTAAAGTATCATCTCAAACATAACACTTAAAATTATAGGTTATGACAGTTGTTTAATGTTTCCCTCTGGGATTTTTAAATAACTCAGCTTTACCAACTGCATCGGTCATAACACTACCACAGGGAGGGGGTTGAAGCAAAATGCATTTCAAGGGAAGTTAGATGAACACATGCGGGAGAAGGGAATAAATGGATACACTGACAGGGTTAGGTGAAATAGGGTAGGAGGCAACTCGTGTGGAGCATAAACACCAGCATGGACTGGTTGAGGTGAATGGTCTGTTTCTGTGTTGTATATCCAATATAATTCCCTGTATCCTCACAGTTCATTCCTCTGCCATTATTTGAGCTGTTCTATGGCCCTTCTCTGCACCATTTCCAAGGCTTGGATATTTCCCTCATATCTTACTAGATGTTGCATGGTTTCAGTATTGCAACTGCAAATTTGTACAGTATTATCTTTGTGGAGTCCTGTTGTCTAATAACTTGATATAAGACCATAAGACCATAAGACATAGGAGCAGAGATTAGGCCTTTCAGCCCATCAAGTCTGCTCCGCCATTTAATCATGGCTGATAAGTTTCTCAACCCCATTCTCCCGCCTGTAAAACCCGAGGTTTTACATATATAAAGTGTTGAGTCCATTATCACACTGGGATGTCTGTCTCAACACTATATGTGTGACCCTCATCTTTCCTCCAGTAAGTAATACCTAATGCATACTGAATTGATATTGGAACTGAGAGGCTATACTCATCAGGAAAGGCTGAATAAGATGAGATATCTAGAAAAGAGAAGGCTTAGGGGTGACCTAATAGAGATCTTTTAAGATGATGAAGAGATTTGATAGAGTGGGCATGGAAATTATGCTTCCACTTGAGAAGGAGACCAGTACTAGGGGCCTGTTGTATGTGTATGTTCAGTAGGTCTCACAAAGAGATTTTGAGTCTTCTATGATTGAATATTAAGTGTTTATTGATAACACATAACTATGTACATATATATATATGATATAGCCCAAGCTACAAGCTAGCTCCATGCTTGCTTCTGCACAGGTCTCTGTCCAGTCTACAGCTGACTCTAGTCTTAGGTCACGTGTCTCTTTACATCATATTGTGGGTGGTACTGTTTCCCGGTCCCACATTAACCCTTGCTATGCCAGATAGCCTTATACTACAAGAACATAATACTAAGTGTAGCTGGAGGGTGGGGGCCCCCGCAGGTGTGGGGGGTGTTGCGAGCTGTTTTTCTGATTCGCATTGGGCCCCATGGTTGCCATGGTGGCTGTCAGGTGGAGGTGGTGGTGGAGAGCACCAGATTGGGACATTTCTTGGCACCTGGGGGCCCCTTTGCA
The DNA here is from genome assembly GCF_017639515.1 of Carcharodon carcharias. Lineage (NCBI taxonomy): Eukaryota > Metazoa > Chordata > Chondrichthyes > Lamniformes > Lamnidae > Carcharodon > Carcharodon carcharias. The sequence goes on from NC_054500.1 coordinate 3,177,689, forward strand.
GGGAGGGAGCAGTTTCTTTTGTGGATCTGTTGGGGCAGAGCCTGAGACCATGAGCTAGAGTATGGGCAGAAAGAGAAAGAGACTGAGGGAGCAGCCAAAGATTAATGTCAGTGCCTGAGGAACCAGTGCCAGTAGAGGGGGCCTAGAGCGTGCATCCAGCTGCTAGAGACCACGGAGGACAGGTTAGACTGCACCAAATGCCTGAGTTTGAGAAGCCCCAAGATGTTGCAGATACCATTCATGGTCTGGATGGCAAGGTAATCTATAGCGCATGTGTTCAAGTGGAACTAGCAACAGGAGTCCCATGAGCATGCAGTCCGTGAACTTCGTTTCCTTTGTTGTTCTTCAACTCCAATTTTAAACCCATTTTGTGAATTGGGGTTGAATAGGAGGTAGAAGAGAACCTTCTCTCCTGCTGACTGTAAAACATTCCTGTTTCCCCTTGTTTAACAAACATGTCTGCAGCACTGCTGATTCAAGCAAGAAGTTGAGTTCTCAATGATTTTCTTGTGTTTGGAGGGTTGGGCAATGGTTATCCACTGTAAGGAGTTTGTTTCTTTATTTTAAGCTTTTTCATATGTTTAATGCCGGTGAAATAAGGAATTCCTGAGCTGGAACCTACACACATTCAGTGTGTTTTTTTTTCTTTTACACAAGGCAAGCACTAATGAATCGAATAATGAATTCAAGAAAAACCTGTACCCTGAGAGTTGTGAGAACGTGGAACTCGTGACCACAATGAATGCTTGAGGCAGAGAGCACAGAGAACATAAGAGGAAGTTAGATAAATGTTATGAGGGAGAAGGGAATGCACAGATGAGAATGATGGGAGGAGGCTCATGTGGTCATAAATACTGGCACACTCCAGTCAGGCTGAAGGCCTCTTTCTGTGCTGTAAAGTCTTTAATCTGTTTTAGTGATGTTGCTTCAGGGAAAAATATTGGTCGGGACACTGAGGAGAATGCCCCTGCTCTCCTGCAAAATAGTGCCCTGGCAAATAAACTAGCTTTCTTGTCTGACATTGTCACAGCCTAGGGTTTGACACAAATCACATGAGCTGACAGCAGGAACGGAAACTGAGACTTCCAGCTCTGTATGGCTCAGCTGCACTAAAACACTAGCAGTCTTTGAAGATATCCTTTCTGACAAAATAAGACCATGGCAACATTTATTCCCATGTTGCCTACTGAAGTGTCAGCCATGGCTGACTGGTAGCATTCTCACCTCTGAGTCAGAAGCTTCAAGTTCAGCATCTGATTCAAGGAATTTGAGTGTATAATCTTGACTGATATTCACAATGTCGCACTGAGGGAGTGCTGCACTGCCAGAAGTGCATTCTCTTAAAGAGGTGAGATATTAGTCCCATCTGCCCTCCCACATGAAAGGTCCCTTGGCCCTATTGTCCTGCCCAATATTTATCACTCAATCGACATCACAAAAACTGGTGATCTGGTCATTATCACATTGCTGTAAGTGGGATCTTGCTGTGTGCAAATTGACTGCCACATTTCCTACATTACAACAGCGACTACACTTCAAAAGTATTTAATTGGCTGTGAAGTGCAATGGAAAATCCTGGGGTTATGAAAGGTGCTATATAAATTCAAGTTTTTTTCTTTTATTCTCTTGTTTGTTATGCTGTGGTGCCTACTACACAAATACTGGTGATATGTTTATATTATATTATGTTTAACATTCCCTCTCCTCAACTATTGTTCCCTCTCTTTCACAACAGTTGTCACCACATCCCTCCTCCAAAATCCTACCCTCACCCTTCATTCTTTGCAAACTAGTGTGCAACCGCTAACCCAGTTTTCTCTCACTAAGGTCTCTCCACTGCCCCCTGAATGCATGGTCATCTCCCCTGAAACAGCCGATTTGATTCTCTCCAATCAGACTGAAATCGCACTTTATAAAATCGCAAATGACATCCTCAGTGACTGCAGCCGTGTTGCAATTTCCCTCCTCATCCTCCTTGACCTCTCTCCCTGTGGCCTTTAACATGGGCAAACACACCATCCACCATTCATGCCTCTCCTCCATGGTCCACATGGCCCTTGTTTTACTCTTACCTATTGAGTCTAAGCAGAACATCTCCAGTAATGGCTTCTCTTTCCATGTCTGGCCTTTGGAGTCCCTCAAAGATCCGCCCTTACACCACAAACACCACCCCGATCCACCCCTTGGCAACATCGTCTCAAGACAGGTTCAGAATCCACATGTAGGCTGATAACTTCCATCTCTACCTTTCCACCATCTCTCTCAACCCCTACGATCTCTGATAGCCAGCCTTGGATTTTTAAAAAGTCATTTTTATGATGTGAGCATTGCTGGCAAGACATTCATTGCCCAAGCCTAATTTCCCCTGAGCCACCTTCTTATTCCATTCACTCCGCGTGGTGTAGGTACACCCACAGTTCTGTTAGGGAGGGAGTTCCAGGATTTTGACCCAGTGACAGTGAAGGAATGGCAATTGGCCAGGATGGTGTGTGGCCTGGAGGTGATGGTGTTGCCTTGTGCCTGCTGCCCTTGTCCTTCTAGATGGTGGGTTGGAGAGATGCTGCCAAAGAAATCTGGCCTCAGTTATTCACCACTTTCTTTGTAAAGCATCCGTTCATTCTCCATCTCCTCAGTTGGAGTCTTTGCTGAGACAGATTACAAACCCTTTTGAACAGATAGGAGGGACTTGTCCTCTAAACAGTTCGAATCTTGCCACATGAAGCATCCTGAAGGAATCTTGCCCAGTGAGAGACACTGGGAGATTGGCAGACATTGAAAAATAAATATTTGGGATGTCCTGAGGTCATGAAAGGTGCTGTACAGAGGCAGTTTTGTTCCATCTTTCTTTGTTAATGAGGGGACTTCATTATATGAGACTTGGATGGTCCCACCCATCACTAGCTCTCGCTCTGAGAACACAGACTCCACAACCTTTCCCACAGCCCCACCTGCTCAGCCAACCCTACTCTCTCTGTTAGGCTTTTTTATCCCCTGTCCCAGGAAGGAAGCTGAGGAGCAGCAGTGGATAAATGAAATGTTCATGTGGACTCTCCAGTGCATTTTAATCAATATTATAATATTGTGCATGATTCTTTTGAGGACATTATTAACTTTGCTGAAATAACAGAAGTGGAATTCCATACTTTGAGTCAAAGAGATGAGGGTTCAAGTCCCAGTCCAGAGGCTTGGGCAGGACTTTTCCCTTTGGGTCAGGACTTTGATGTCAGGGCCAAATGATGGGAGGGAGGGTGTTCACAATGCCAATATTGTGTGGGGAACAGTCATCAGGCAGTGATTTTTCCCCAAAATGGTCAATTAATGTCCAGAGGACAAGCTTTGCATCCAGTTAAGGATGGTGGGTTGACTCTCAAATCTGGAGGACAAATAGAAAACCCTCCGGCTGTAAAGGAGATTAAGGCTGCATTTCAAGTAAGAGAGAAAGGGTTTTAAAGCACCTTCTCTCCAACCTTTTAAATTTAGAAATAGGAAGACCAACTGAGCTACCATAGTGGACCCCTCCATTGGATGGCCTGCAGCCTCAGCTGTAGCCTGATAAGTGGAGAGAGCCTCAAAGCCTGCCTGGAGTGCTGGCACCCTCACCTGCTGCTGGCAGGCAAGCTCCATGCAGCTGGCCTAGTCCCCGACACCTCAGGATTCCTGCAGGCCAACTGAAGAATTCCAGTTTGCCTCCTTTATCGGCCTTTAACTCGCTCAGTTGGCTACTCACCACTTGCAGGTGGGTAGCTCTGCCGAACACAACGCACCTACAAGAAAATGCCCCGGGGGTGGAATGGTGCTGGCAAACCAGCACACCAAGCAGCGGCATGAATTTGTGCACCCGCCCACTTCCTTGTTTGCCCCATAAGGGACTAGAAATTCTGCTCTTGAGTACAAAATCTAGGCTGACACTTCCAGTGCAGCACTGAGGGAGTGCTACACTGTTAAAGATAGCACCTTTAAGATGATAAAGCAAAGCCCTATCTGCTCCCAGTGGATGCAAAAGGTCTTGTGGTCGCTATTATCCAAAGAAAAGCTGGGGCTACTTGCCGATGTCTTGATCAATATTTATCTCTCACTCAACATCACTCAAACAGATTATCTGGCCATGATCACATTGCTGGTTTTGGGAATTTGCTAGCATTAGTTGCTGAGTTTCTCACATTACAACAGTGAGTGCATTTCAAAGAAATATTTCATTGGCTGTAAAGCACTTTTGAATATTTGGAAGGCGATGTACAGTTTTTTGGCAAAAATCCCAGACATGATGTGAGGGAAAGCTTTTTTTTTACTCAACAAGTGGTGGGGATTTGAAGTGCACTCTGATAAGGTGATGAATACAGGCTCAATAATAGCCTTTAAAAGGGAATTGGATAAGAAATTGAGAGAAAAGTTTCAGGTCTATGGGGAAAGAGCAGAGCTTTGGGACTATCAGAATCCTCTTTGAAATAACCAGCACAAGCTCAACAGAACAAATGGCCCCCTTCTGCGCTGTATGACTCTATAATTGTATACCTCTTTCTTTTCCATAGAAATTAGGACACAGAAACAGGCTGTTGAGCTCAATCACTCCATGTTGGTGTTTATCCTCCCCATCAACAGTAGTCCTAGGCCAGAATTTTCTGGTCCCGTTAGCGTCGGGTGTTATGGTGGCGTCAGTGGACAATATGGCAAGAAGGTGAAAAATCAGTTTTACACCATTGTGAAACCAGATTGCGATCGTCCACTTCACCCATCAATGGTGGGACATGTTTCCCGCCACCACACGTTGGGAACCTAATTTCAATATTTTAGCATCTCATTATAAGCCCTGCTCACTGGTATCATCCCCCTTCCCCCCACGCTGGAGCATCCAGGTACGTCTGTGTGATTGCACGCCGACGTGTTTCACAACAGTACATAAGTGACCTGCATCTGTCGAGCTGCACTTCACTCGGGACTTCGAGGTTTGTTTGCCTACCTTGCTTCAGTCAGCACTCGTGGGCATCAGTGCCAGGCTTCACAGGCAGCACCACATCACTGTTAGGGGGGCTCATGGGCAGGTCTCCACCCACCAGACCAGCCATAAGGCAGGGGGTGGCTTTTCAATGGCTGCAGGGCTGGGGCTTGTTTGGGGAAGGGGGGAGAAGTGGCCTCAGGCAAGGGAAGAGGCTGCAGGGTGAGGGCTGTACTGGGGAAGGGGGTATCCCAGGGTGTGTGTGGGGGCACATGTTGATCTGTGCAAGTGACCTCAAGATGGTGAGGGCTGAGGAGGCTGTCTCCAGAGGAGATGAGGCCAGATGGAGATGTGAGGGTGTGTGTGAGAGAGTGAGTGGTGATGTCCCTTGAGCTGGCAGTTAGTGAGATGCCAGTGAATGTGTGATGGGCTTGTGAGTGGGTGAGCTGAGATTGATAAGATGGTTGTCTTACCCTGGGGGCACAGATGAGATCATTCATCTGTTTTCTGCACTGGATGGCCGACCTCTTGTGTGCAGCATTGGCACTGACCCCGTCTACCACTGCCTCCCAAGCTGGAGCGATGAGACTAATGGTCCTCCTGTGGCCAGAACGGGGGTAGAGGACATTGCAAAGGGCCTCCCCGGCATCCAGAAAGAGTCCTAGGGATACCCACTTAATTGGTGGGCTGCACTCTTCTTGGTCTTTGGGGCCATGTCTTCACCAGAGCAGTCCTGGGCTGCAGGCATTGAGAAGTCTGCGCGCAGATAAATTAAATATTAAGATTAAATATGGCACCCAGAGTGAGGAAGTGGCAAGGTAATGACGTGGTGGGCAAATGGGAGGCTGCCCACCAGCGAGATGGCGTTTCCTGTGACTGCATAACTAATGAGACAGAAATAGGATGATACGGTGTGAAAACCACCATTGCGACTGGTGGGTAAAGCAACTCTTTTCCTGCCCACTACTGCACTTTGTGCAAATCTGGAATGATTCTGCCCCTAATCTCTTGTGCCCATTCTCTTCCAACATCTATTTCTCCTCTTTTTTTCAGCCACCTATAACCCATTCTTGCTTGCTTCAATCCCTAACTCTGCCCATAGATTCGACAGACTCACAATCCACCATGTGATAAAAGCTTCTCTTACTCTCTGTCCTAAAGCCATTACATTTAATCTTATATCAATTGCTCAGAAACTGAATTGGACCCACCATAAAAGTACTGTAATGACAAGAGCAGATCAGAGGCTGTGTATTCCCCTAGAGTAACTCACTTCCTGACTCCCCAAAGCCTGTCCACCAAGGTACAAGTCAGGAGTGTGATGGAATACTCTCCACTTGCCTGGGTGAGTGCAGCTCCAACACCCAAGAAGCTCGACACCAGCCTGGACAAGGCAGCCTGCTTCATTGCACCCCATCTACCACATTAAACATTCATTCCTGCCATCACTGGAGCACAATAGCAGCAGTGTGTACCATCGACAAAATGCACTGCAACAACTCACTAAGGCTTCTTTGACAGCACCTTCCAAACACGTGACCTCTACCATCTAGAAGGACAAGGGCAGCAGATACATGGGAACACCACCACCTGCAAGTTTCCCTCCAAGCCACACACCATCCTGACTTGGAACAATATCTCTGCCCCTTCCCTCCCGAACAGCACTGTGGGTGTACCTACACCACATGGACTGTGGCCATTCAAGAAGGTAGCTCATCACTGCCTTGTCAAGGGCAATTAGGGCTCAGCTATAAATGCTGGCCTAGCCAGCGATGCCCATATCCCATGAAAGAATAAATAAAATAAAATGTTGCCTCAATCTAGTCTTCTCAGCTACTGGATGCATCTGTTTCTATCTACCCTGTCTCATCGCTTCATAACTTTTAACATATCTGTAAAATTGCCCCATAATCTTCTCATTTTTAATGAAAGCAGCCCAATTCTGCAGGCCAGATGGGAGGCTGAAAATTTCATGCATCCACAGGGAGTTCAGGCTAGTAATTGGGAGGCTATCCAACAAGATAGGAAGGAAAGAGCAGGACCAGCAATGTGGCACCCACAAAGCAGATGAGAGTATTGAATACTGGTGGGGGTAAGAACACTGTGAATGGAGTACAGTCTGGTATATCACATCATGAGACAAAGGATTGCATTGGGGGAGCTGTGGGAGCAGTGGGGGTTGGAGTGATTAGGAATTTGGAAACACCATGGAGTGCAGGAATACAGTAGTCAAGGAGATTTAATAGTTATGGAGATATATTGACGCTTCTACAACTGTTGATGTGAGTCTGGCGAGTTACCTTGATGCCAGGGTAATGGACACTATGAATAGGGTGCAGAACATTTTGACGAGGGATGGGGAGCAACTAGAAGTTTTGATTTGTGTTGGAACCTACGACATAGAAAGATAAAGACTTGATGTCCTGCTGTTCGAGTTCCTGAAGCTAGGCAGAAAGTTAAGACTTCAAAAAAATTGAATTGGATTAGTCCCAGTGACACACCATAGTGATCCTAAGAATGTAAATTATCAAATTAACTCATGTCTGCAGAAATGGTGCAAGAGAGAGGGCCTCAGATTCATCAGGCATTGAGACCAGTTCTGGGAAGAGAGTGATCTGTGAAAGATAGATGGGTTGCACCTCAAGAGGGTGGGGACCAATGTCCTTGCTGGGAGATTAAAGAGTGGATTGGTGGAATGAAAGGTTAAACTGATCTAGCAAGGGGTGCAGCACAGAGGACAAACAGCATTAGAATAAAGACTATTTCAGCAATAGAATAGATCAGGCAAGTGGTAAACGCAAGTGTGTCTAAAATGGATTTAGATTGAACCTACATAAATAAATGCACATAACGTGGTAAATAAGACTGGAGCACTCTGGACACAAGGCACCACATGGCACTATTGTACATACAATAATACAATTCAGGAGCAGGAGTAGGCCACTTGGCCCCTCAAGCCTGCTCCACTATTCAATAAGATCATGGCTGATCTGATTTTAACCTCAACTTCACATTCTTGCCAATCCCCAATAACCTTTCACCACCCCCCCTTGTTTATCAAGAATCTATCTGCCTGAAATGTATCCAAGGACTCTGCATCAACCACCCTTTGAGGAAGAGAGTTCCAAAGTCTCACAACCCCTGAGAGAAAAAAAATTCCTCATCTCTGCCCTAAATGGGCAGCCCCTTATTTTGAAACAGTGACCCCGAGTTCTAGATTCTCCCACAAGAGGAAACATTAGTTATTTAAATATTATTATAAATAAATAAATAAGTATTATTATTATTAAATATTATTATTATCTTTGACCCCCCTGCAACTATATGATCCCTTTCCGCTGCTATAAGAATGCCTTGATCGATACTGCCATAACCCCCTGCGTTTTTTGCTTCCCTCCCTTTCCTGGATCCTTTGCAGCCAGGAATATCAAGTAACTAATCTTAATTAAGATGGCCAAGAATCGGACTTACGCTGTCATGAAACCAGTTTGTGATCATCAATGGTGGGCTGCGCTTCCCACCGCTGCATGTCGGTAACCTAATTTCAATACTTTAACATCTCATTATAAGCCCAGCTTGCCGGAATCGCTTCCCCTACGCTGGATCATCCGGGTACCTGGTGAGATGCACTTCGCTTGGACTTCGGAAAGAGCAGTCAGAGAGAGGGACTTGCGGGAGATACACGGAGCAGGGAGAGAATAAATACAGCCCGGGGAGTACAGCCTACATCACTCACTTTTGGGAAGAGCAGACAGAGAGCCGGACCTGTCAGCTGCTCAGGACCGACCCATGCTGAGTTCGCAAGGAGAGTGAGAAAACCCCAATTGTGATATCACAGGAAAGAAGCAATTTGATTGTTTGGAGAAGAAGCTAGTTGTTTGATGAGTGTCTGATGAGTATTTAGTAACTGTTTAAGGTTTATCCTAATCCTAAGGTTTAAGATAAAGTAGGAACTGTACTTTTGGTAAGGTTTATTTAGTAGGGCCAAGTAATATAAAGTTAATAAAGTAAACCAAAGTAAAATAAAGTAAACATGAAAGAAGTAAATTGAAGCCATGGCAGGACAGCTCGGTTGTGTGGAATGCGTGTCCTGTAATATGTGAGAAGTTGTGGACACTCCTGATGTCCTAGACAACCATACATGCAGGAAGTGTCACCAGCTGTAGAACTTTGCACTCTGGGTTTCAGAGCTCGAGTGGCTGCTGGATTCACTGTGGCGCATCTGCGAGGCTGAGAGCTATGTGGATAGCACGTGGTGGTCACAGGGCAGCTTAGGAGCCTGGAGATGGAAAGGGAATGGGTGACCACCAGACAGACCAAGAAAACTAAGCGGCTAGTGCAGGAGTCCCATGGGGTCCTGCTCACAAATCGGTTTTCCATTTTGGAAGCTGGTGAGGGCCCGGGTTCCTCAGAGGAGTGCAGTCAGAGCCAAATTTGTGGAACCACGAGTGGCTCAGCTGTACTGGAGGGGTGGAAGAAGAAAGGAAGAGTTATAGTAATAGGGGACTTGTTAGTTGGGGGAACAGGCAGGCATTTCTGTGGCTATAGACATGACTCCATGATAGTATGTTGCCACCTTGTTGCCAGGGTCAAGGATGTCATGGAGCAGCTGCAGGACATTCATCTGGGGGAGGGTGAGTAGGTAGAGATCGTGGTCCACATTGGTACCAATGACTTTGGTAGGAAAGGGGATGAGGTCCTGAAAGCAGACTTTAGGGAGATAGGAAGGAAATTGAAAAGCAGGACCTCTAAAGCAGTGTGAAGGGCATAGTGGATGCAAAATTCTTGAACTGCAATAAAGAGAACATTTTTAGCCAGCACGTAACAAGCCCAACGAGAGGGGTCATAATTCTAGATTTAGTCTTGGGAAATGAAGCTGGGCAAGTGGATGAAGTAGCTGTGGGGGACCATTTTGGAGATAGTGACCATAATATAGTTAGATTTAGCATCATTATGGAAAAGGACAAAGACAGAACAGGAGTGAAAGTTCTAAACTGGTGGAAGACAAATTTTACAAAGCTCAGAGGTGAGCTGGTGAGAGTGGACTGGATAAAGCTATTGGAAAGGAAAACAGTGTTAAATCAGAGGGACATATTCAAAAGCGAGATTCTATGGACACAGTGTAGACATGTCCTCGCAAAAAAATATTGGCAGGTAAAATCAAAGAAAACCCAAAAATGTTTTATCAGTATATTAAGAGCAAGAGAATAACAAAGGAAAGGATAGAGCCTATCAGAGATGTACGTGGTAACTTGTGCATTGATGCTGAAGATGTGGGCAGAGTTCTCAATGAGTACTTTGCTTCCGTCTTGACTAAGGAGAGGGATTATGCAGACATTCTAGTTAATGAGGAGGAATGTGAAACATTATATACATTAAGCATAGCAGGAGAGAAAGTACTGGAGGGACTGACATCCTTTGAAGGTGGATAAGTCACCAGGGCCAGACGGATTGTATCCCAGGCTGTTAAAGGAAGCCAGGGAGAAAATAGCGGATGCTCTGAGGATCATCTTCCAATCCTCACTAGATACAAGTGAGGTCCCATGGGATTGGGAGGTCTGCAAATGTTGTACCATTATTTAGAAAGGGTGCAAGGGACAGGCCAGAAAATTATAGTCCGTCTGACTTCAGTGGTGGGCAAATTATTGGAATCAATTCTGGGAGACAGGATAAAGTGTCACTTAGAAAGGCACAGGTTGATCAGGGATAGTCAGCACTGTTTTGTTAGGGGAAGATCGTGTCTTACTAACTGAATAGAATATTTTGAGGAAGTATCAAGGAGGATTGTTGAGGGTAGTGCAATGGATGTTGTCTACATGGATTTTAATAAGGTATTTGACAAGGTCCCACATGGCAGACTGGTCAGAAAATTGAGATCCCATGGGATACAGGGGAAGGTGGAAAGTTAGATCCAGGATTGGCTCAATGACAGAAAACAAAGGGTAATGGTTGATGGATGTTTTTGCAAATGGAAAACTGTTTCCAGTGGTGTTCCACAGGGCTCAGTGTTGGGGCCCTTGCTGTTTGTTGTATATATTAATTGCCTGGACATAAATGTGGGAGGTATGATTGGGAAATTTTCAGATGACACAAAAATTGGCCGTATAATTGATGGTGAAGAGAACAGCTGTCAACTCCAGAATGATATCAATGGTTTGGCTGAGTGGGCAGAAAAGTGGCAAATGGAATTCAATCCAGGAAAGTGTGAGGTAGTGCATTTAGGGAGGGCAAACAAAACCAGGGAATACTCAATAAACGGGAAATTATTGAGAGGGGTTGAGGAAGTGAGACCTTGGAGTGCAGGTCCACAGGTCCCTGAAGGTGGCAGGACAGGTGGATAAAGTGGTAAAGAAAGCATATGGAATGCTTTCCTTTATTGGACGAGGTATTGAATACAAAAGCAGGAATGTGATGCTGGAACTGTATAAAACGCTGGTGTTAGGCCACAGCTGGAATTTTGTGTACAGATCTGGTCACCACATTACAGGAAGGACATAATTGCTCTGGAGAGAGAGTACAGGGGAGATTTACAAGAATGCTGCCAGGGTTTGAAAATTGTAGCTATGAGGAGAGATTGGATAGGCTGGGGTTGTTTTCCTTAGAACTAAGGAGGCTGAGGGGTGACCTAATTGAGGTGTACAAAATTATGAGAGGCCTAGATAGGGTAGACAGAAAATACTTGTTTCCCCTAGCTGAGGGGTCAATTACCGGGGGAATAGATTTAAGATGATTGGTAAAAGGATTAGGGGGGACATGAGGAAAACCTTTCACCCAGAGGGTGGTGGGTGTCTGGAATTCACTGCCTAAGTTAGTGGTTGAGGCTGAAACACTCAACTCATTTAAAAGGTACTTGGATCTGTATCAGAAGCACTGTAACCTGCAAGGCAATGGACCAGGTGCTGGAAAGTGGGATTAAAATAAGCAGCTAGTTTCTTTTTCATCTTTTCTGGCCAGCACAGACATGATGGGCTGAATGGCTCCTTTCTGCGCCATAACTTTTCTATGGTTCGATGGTTTGTTTGCCTACCTTGACTCGGGCCGCACTCGTGGGCATCAGTACCAGGCTTCACCGGCAGCACCACATCACTTTCAGAGGGGTTCACGGGCAGGTCTCTATCTACCAGATCAGCCATAAGGCGGGGTGGCTTTTCAATGGCTGCAGGGCTAGGGCTTGTTTGGGGAAGGGGGAGAAGTGGCCTCAGGCAAGGGAAGAGGCTAAAAGGCGAGGGCTGTACTGGGGAAGGGGGGTATCCCAGGGTGTGTGTGGGGGCACATGCTGACCTGTACAAGTGGCCTCAAGATGGTGAGGGCTGAGGAGGTTGTCTCCAGAGGAGATGAGGCCATTTGGAATTGTGAGGGTGTGTGCGAGAGAGTGAGTGGTGATATCCCTTGAGCTGGCAGTGAGTGAGATGCCAGTGAATGTGTGATGGGTTTGTGAGTGTGTGAGTTTAGAGTGATGAGATGGTTGCCTTACCCAGGCAGCATGGATGAGATCATTCATCCTCTTTCTGCACTGGATGACCAACCTCTTCTATGCAGCATTGGCACTGACCACCACTGCCACTGCCCCCCAGCCCGGGCGGTGAGACTGATGGGCCCCCTGCGGCCAGGGTGTGGGTGGAGGACACGGTCGGCCTCCAAAAGACATTCCAGTGACGGGTCACTGAGCTCTTCTTGACTTTCAGGGCCATGTCTTCACTGGAGCAGCCCTGGGCTGCCAGCATTGAGAACTGCAGGAGTGAGGAGAAGGTGATATAAAGGCATTGGGGGTGTTTCAGAGGCCAATTGCCAGCGAGATGGCATGTTTCCTGTTGCTGTAGATTTAATGAGGCAGGAAGGAGACGATACACCACAAAAACCTGCCGTTGCAGCCGTGGGTAAGATATCTTTTTCCACACCCACTACCGCACTTAGTGCAAACCTGAGATGATTTAGTATCCTATTATTCTCACTACTGAACAGCCTTCTGGCGTAGAGAATTCCAAAGCTGGAGGTCCATTAAAAATAGATCTTCTCATGGAGGCAGAGGATATGACTGAGGTGCTAAATGAGCACTTTGCATTTGTCTTTGCTGAAGAAAGAATTCTGCAAATGTAGCAGTAAGGATGTTGCAGCAGAGACAGTGGTCAAGATAAAAATAGATAAAGAGAAAGTTCTTAAATGGATGACAGTATTTGAAATAGAAAAGTCATTCAGTCTGAATGAGATCTATTCTAGTTTACTTGTAGAGGCTCTGGCCATAATCTTCCAATCCTCTTTAGATATGGGAGTGGTTCCAGAGGACTAGATGATTCCAAATGTTACACCTTGTTCGTGAAAGGGGAGAGGGTCAAGCTCACTCACTACAGGCCAGAGGTCAACAATAATTGGCATTTGGAAAAGTATGGGTTAATAAATGAAAGGCAGCACAGGTTTCTGTAAGGCAATTCATATTTGACCAACGTGATCAAGCCTTTTGAAGAAGTAACAGAGATGAGGGCAGTGCAATTGAGGTCAAGTGGCCCATATAAGGCATCTAATAAAGTATGCTACAGTTGACTTGTTAGCAAAACCAAAGCCCATGGAATTATTGGGACAGTGGCAGTATGGTTACAAAATTAGCTAAGGGATAGAAAGCAGGGAGTCGTGATGAACAGATGTTTTACAGACTGGAGGCAAGTGGAGTCCCCAGGGGGTTGGTGAAAGGACCACTGCTCATTTTGTCGATACTAATGACTTGGACATGAGCTTACAGGGCATAATTTGTAAATTTATAGGTGATACAGGGCTCAGAAATGCAGTGAGGAGAATAAAAACAGACTTCAGGAGGATATGTACAGACTGGTTAAATGGGCTAACACATGACTGATGAAATTTAATGCAGGGAGGTGTGAAGTGAAACATTTTAGTTGGAAGAATGAGGAGAGGTAATATAAAACAAAGGGCACAATGTTAAACGGGGTGGAGGAGCAGAGATACCTGGGGATGTATGTACACAAAACTTTGAAGGTTGCAGGATACGTTGAGAGGGTTGTTAAACTGTCGGCGTGACATTAGTCATCTCAATTTCTCTGCTCCTCTCACCCATTCTAACCTGTCTCTCTCTGAACTTACTGCACTCCATTCTCTCAGGTCCAACCCTGACATTGTCATCAAACCCGCTGACAAGGGTGGTGCTGTTGTTGTCTGGCGCACTGACCTCTACCTCGCGGAGGCTGAGCGTCAACTCACAGACACTTCCTCCTACCTCTCCCTGGACCATCACTGAACATCAAGCCATTGTTTCCAGGACTGTCACTGACCTCATCTCCTCTGGGGATCTCCCTCCCACAGCTTCCAACCTGATAGTCTCCCAACCTCGGACGGCCCGCTTCTACCTCCTACCCAAAATCCACAAACAGAACTGTCCTGGTAGACCGATCATCTCAGCTTGTTCCTGCCCCACAGAACTCATTTCTCGTTATCTTGACTCCCTTCTCTCTCCCCTTGTCCAGTCCCTTCCCACCTACATCCATGATTCCTCTGACACCTTACGTCACATCAACAATTTCCAGTTCCCTGGCCCCAACCACTTCCTCTTCACCATGGACGTCCAATCCCTCTACACCTCCATCCCCCACCAGGATGGTCTGAGGGCCCTTAGCTTCTTCCTCAAACAGAGGCCCGAACAATCCCCATCCACCACTACTCTCCTCCGTCTGGCTGAACTTGTTCTCACACTGAACAATTTCTCCTTCAACTCCTCTCACTTCCTCCAAATAAAAGGTGTGGCTATGGGTACCCGCATGGGCCCCAGCTATGCCTGTCTCTTTATGGGGTATGTAGAACATTCCTTGTTGCAGTCCTACTCCGGCCCCCTTCCACAACTCTTTCTCCGGTACATCGATGATTACTTCGGTGCCGCTTCATGCTCTCGTCAGGACTTGGAAAAATTTATTAATTTTGCTTCCAATCTCCACCCCTCCATCATTTTCACGTGGTCCATCTCTGACACTTCCCTTCCCTTCCTTGACCTCTCTGTCTCAATCTCTGGTGATAGACTGTCCACCAATATCCATTACAAACCCACCGACTCCCACAGCTATCTCGACTACAGCTCCTCACACCCTGCTTCCTGTAAGGACTCCATCCCATTCTCTCAGTTCCTTCGCCTCCGTCACATCTGTTCCGATGATGCTACATTCAAAAACAGTTCCTCTGACATGTCCTCCTTCTTCCTTAACCGAGGTTTTCCACCCATGGTCGTTGACAGGGCCCTCAACCGTGTCCGGCCCATCTCCCGCGCATCCGCCCTCACGCCTTCTCCTCCCTCCCAGAAACATGATAGGGTCCCCCTTGTCCTCACTTATCACCCCACCAGCCTCCGCGTTCAAAGGATCATCCTCCGCCATTTCCGCCAACTCCAGCATGATGCCACCACCAAACACATCTTCCCTTCACCCCCCTTATCGGCATTCCGTAGGGATCGCTCCCTCCGGGACACCCTGGTCCACTCCTCCATCACCTCCTACTCCTCAACCCCCTCCTATGGCACCACCCCATGCCCACGCAAAAGATGCAACACCTGCCCCTTCACTTCCTCTCTCCTCACCGTCCAAGGACCCAAACACTCCTTTCAAGTGAAGCAGCATTTCACTTGCATTTCCCCCAACTTAGTCTACTGCATTCGTTGCTCCCAATGCGGTCTCCTCTACATTGGAGAGACCAAACGTAAACTGGGCGACCGCTTTGCAGAACACCTGCGGTCTGTCCGCAAGAATGACCCAAACCTCCCTGTCGCTTGCCATTTCAACACTCCACCCTGGTCTCTTGCCCACATGTCTGTCCTTGGCTTGCTGCATTGTTCCAGTGAAGCCCAACGCAAACTGGAGGAACAACACCTCATCTTCCGACTAGGGACTTTACAGCCTTCCGGACTGAATATTGAATTCAACAACTTTAGGTCGTAAGCTCCCTCCCCCATCCCCACCCCCTTTCTGTTTCCCCCTTCCCTTTTTTTTCCAATAAATTATAAAGATTTTCCTTTTCCCACCTATTTCCATTATATAAAAAAAAACCCCCACTAGAGCTGTACCTTGAGTGCCCTACCATCCATTCTTAATTAGCACATTCGTTTAGATAATATCACCAACTTTAATTTTAACACCTATGTGTTCTATTGTACTATTGTCGTTGACATCTTTTGATGATCTGCTTCTATCACTGCTTGTTTGTCCCTACAACCACACCTCCCCCCCTCCACCTCTTTGTCTCTCTATCTCTCCGCCCCCCACACACACACCTTAAACCAGCTTATATTTCAACTCTTTCTTGGACTCGAACGCAAGTTCTGTCGAAGGGTCATGAGGACTCGAAACGTCAACTCTTTTCTTCTCCGCCGATGCTGCCAGACCTGCTGAGTTTTTCCAGGTAATTCTGTTTTTGTTTTGTTAAAGAAGCACCTTGGATCCCTACCTTTATCAATAGAGGCATAGAGTACAAGCCCACGGAGAGTATGTGAAACCTAGGAGTATAGGAAGGTAGGAACAGGAGGAGGCAATTTAACCCCTCCAGCTTGTTCCAGAATTCAATGAGATAATCTGTGACTTAGCTCCTTATGCTCACCTTTTCCCCATATTCCTTAATACCTGTAGTTAATAAAAATCTATCAATCTCAGATTTAAACTTAGCAAATGATCTAGCTTCAAATGCCATTTGCAGAAGAGCGTTCCCAATTTCCACCACCTTTTGTGTGAAGAAATGTTGCTAATTTCACTCCTGAAATGTTTGGCTCTACTTTCTGATTTTGTCCCTGGGGCCTAGACGCCCCAACCAGGGGAAATAGTGTCTCTATCTACACTTTCTGTTATCCTTAACTGCCTAAACTTTGATCAAGTCACCCCTATAATCATCTGACTTCTGGGGAATACAACCCTAGTTTGTCTAATCTCTGCTCGTAAATTAGCCCTTGGAGTCCAGGTATCATTCTGGTAAATCTGCACTTCAATGCCTCCAAGATCAATATTTGCTTTCTATGGTGTGGTGCTCAGAACTACTCACAGTTACAATGGGCATGATCTAACCTGGGCTTAGTATAGCTTTAACCCCTTGTATTCTAGTCTTCTAGGTACAAAGGCCAGCATTCCATTAGCCCTTTGCATTAGTTTCTGTACCTGGTCTGCTCTGCTCCAGTCCGTTGTGTACTACTTTGTCCTGCAAGAGAGAGGGCAGAATGTCAGTGATGGTGGTGCATTATATCTGGGTGATGTGCCTGTCATGGTTGAAAAGCTGGAGATATGCAGAGGCAGTGAGAGATGTGTGTGAAGCTAACAGCAATGCTAGGTGTGTGAGGATGAGATGGGGAATCTGGTTGTTAGGTGTGAGTCCACTGTGCCACGGAGGGCTACTGTCTGAGTGATGGAGATGTGGTGCACTGAGCAGTGTAAGAGTTGGGTGTTGCAGAGGGTCGGAGAAAATGCATTCACTGACTTTGTGCACCTGTGTGAGGTCATTAGACCTCTCCTGGCACTGCTGCCCACTCTTCAGGTCTAGACTCTGGGTGTCATATCCCTGACAACCTGCTCCCATTCCTTTCAGCGGGCAATCTTTGAGGGCCTTCTAGCCTCTCTCCTCCTGTCCTCCTCCACCACTAAAGCCTCCAGGGCTGCATCTATCACCTTGGAAACCTCTCTCTGCCCTGGTGTTCCATTTTCCATTTCTTAAATTCCATAAATATTATTTGGTGCAGCTTTAAGAGGGACAGCCTGTCTTTAAGAACAGAGTGTAGAGGAAGCTGCCAGTGAGAATCCCATTCAGTCCCCTGCTACAGTACTGGTAAAGGGGTGGGAGCACCAAACTGCCCACTCCAATGGGACTGGCGCAGGCAGGTTACAAATTGCCTCAAAATTTAACCCTTATTGTTTATGAAATAAGAGAGCAGTTTCCTTATCATTCCGTTGTATTGTTCAATTTGACTTTCTATCACCTGGTTCCATAAAACTGATGGAATAGAATTCCTACATTGCAATAAGAACAGGGAGACTTGAAGCTATTAAAATGGCATATGATATAATAGAGGAATAGAGAATAAAATTAAGCAAGTTATGTCAAACCTTTATTAAAATACTGGTTGACCACAGCTGGAGTACTGTGGCCAATTCTGGGCACCGCACTTTAGGAAGGATGTCAAGGTCTTAGATAGGGTGCAGAGAGATTGGCTAGGATGGTACCAGGGATGAGAGATTTCAGTTGCATGGAGAGAATAGAGAAACAGGGATTGTCCTCCTTAGAGCAGAGAAGGTTCAGGGGACACTTGATAGAGGTGTTCAAAAGATTGAAATGTTTTGATGAAGTAAATAAGGAGAAACTGTTTGCAGTGGCAGAAGAGTCACTAATGAGAGAACACAGATTTAAGATGCTCAGGAAAAGAGCAGAGGGGCCAGGAAGAAAACAAAATTTACGCAGGAATTGTTGTGATCTGTAATTGATTGCCTGAAAGAGCGATAAAGACAGATTCAGTAACAACCATCGATACCATCAGCCATCAAAAGAGAATTGAGTAAGTAGCTAAAGGGAAATATTTGGAGGGCAATACAGAAAGAATTGGGGAGTGAGACCAATTGGATAGCTCTTTCAAATTGTCAGCACAGGCATGATGGGACAAATGGCCATATTTTGAGCTGTATCATTCCATGATTCCATGATTCTTTCTAAGTATTTGTATTTCTGGTACCCAACAGCATCCTACTGACTGCACCATGAGGAAATTCAGCATGACTGGGCTGCTGCGTTCTTGTACCTAGTATCATTCACACAACACCCCTGTGCTCACTGACCTACATTACTGAATCACAAATTGCTACAGCACAGAAAGAGGCCATTCCACCTATCGTATGTTCAATGGCTCTCCAAATGAGCATTTCACTTAGTGCAATTTTCCTGCCTTCTTCCCTTAACCCATAACATTGGCTCCCCACTCACCAAAACCTCAAGTTTAACATTCTCATCCTGTTTTCAAATCCCTCCCTACCTCTAATCTTTTCCAACATCTTTCTGAGATATCTGCATTGCTCCCGTTCTGGCCTCTTGCACTTCCTTGATTCCCTCCCTCCAACATTGACAGCTGTGCTTCCAGTTGTCTAGGCCTTAGGTTCTTGAATTCCTCCCCACGTCCGCTCCACCTCTCCACCTCTCTCTCATTCTTTAAGATGCTCCTTAAAGCCTACCTCTTTTACCAAGCTTATAGTCACCTATCCTAAGAGCTGTTTATGTGGCCCAATGTCAAATATCTTCCTGATAATACACTGTGAAGAAGTTAGAACATTCTACCATGTTAAAGGAGATATATATGTGCTGTCAGTTGTTATTCAGGGCTCATAACCTTTCCATTAATTCATTTTAAGTAGAAAGATGTATTTGAATAAGTGCAAAGATTTCCTGTCCCTAAACAGGGTTGCAGTATTCCCTGTATCAGACTGTGATGAACAAAGCAAAACCAGAAACAGAAATACCTGGAAAAACTCAGCAGATCTGGCAGCATCAGCGGAGAAGGGTACAGTTGACGTTTCGAGTCCTCATGACCCTTCTAACAACAGTCCAAGGGCCCAAACACTCCTTTCAAGTGAAGCAATATTTCACTTGCACTTTCTTCAACTTAGTCTACTGAATTTGTTGCTCCCAATGCGGTTTCCTCTACATTGGAGAGACCAAACGCAGACTGGGTGACCGCTTTGCAGAACACCTTCAGTCTATCTGCAAGCATCACCCAAACTTCCCTGTTGCTTGCCATTTTAACACTCCACCCTGCTCTCTTGCCCACATGTCTGTCCTTGGCTTGCTGCATTGTTCCAGTGAAGCCCAACGCAAACTGGAGGAACAGTATCTCATCTTCCGACTAGGCACTTTACAGCCTTCCGGACTGAATATTGAATTCAACAATTTTAGATCTTAAACTCCCTCCTCCATCCCCAGCCCCTTTCTGTTTCTTCTCCTCCTTTTTGTTTTTTCCAATAATTTATATAGATTTTTCTTTTCCCACCTATTTCCATTATTTTTAAATCTATACCTTTTCTGCCCCTTTAGTCTTATTTCACCCCACCCCCACTAGAGCTATCTGTACCTTGCTTGTCCTGCTATCCATTCTTAATTAGCACACTCTTTTAGATAATATCACCACCTTCAACTATCTTTTGGTTATCTCCTCCTATCACTGCTTGCTTGTCTCTACAACCAACCACCCCCCCCTTTCTTCTTCCCCTTAAACCAGCTTATATTTCACCCCTCTCCTATTTTTACTTAGTTCTGTTGAAGGGTCATGAGGGACTTGAAACGTCAACTGTACCCTTCTCTGCCGATGCTGCCGGACCTGCTGAGTTTTTCCAGGCATTTCTGTTTCTGGTTTTGTTTTGGATTTCCAGCATCCGCAGTTTTTTGTTTTTATCTCTGTGATGAACAAAGGTTGCTTATACTCCAGTGCCAGCACTATGGGAGTGCTGCTTGGTCAAAGGCGCCATCTTTTGAATGAGACCTTAAGTTGAGGCCCCTGCCTGCCCTCTCAAGTGGATGTGGAAGACCCCAGGGCATTATTCAAAGACGAGCAGGGGAGTTATGCCCACTGTTCACGCCAATATGTATTCTTCAAACAACCTTACAAAAAGAAATTCCATCATACCTGGTCATTATTGCACTGCTGTTTGTGGGAGCTTGCTGTGTGTATATTTACTGCCATGTAAACAGTAAACAATGCCAACAGCGACAACCTTTCAAAAATACTTTATTGGCTGTAATATACTTTGGGATGTCCTGAGTCAAAAACGGCACTAGATGAATTCAAGCCTATTTTTTTTCTTTTTGTTAACCATTAAGGGCAGCTGTTTATATCCATTCCAGTTATGTGATTGGTCCTCCACATTTTGAAAGAAAGACTTGCATTTCTAAAGCACCTTTCACAACCACAGGATGTCCCAAATCTTTACAGCCAGTTATGTACTTTTGAAGTGTAGTCACTGTTGTAATGCAGGATATGTCACAGCCAATTTGCACACAGCAAGCTCTTATGCACAAACAGCAATGTGAAAAAGACCTGTTTTTATGATGTTGATTGGGGGAATGAATCATGCCAAAATATCATAAAGAACATCGTTGCTCTTTTTCTGCCACGGGATTTTTTACATCCGCCTGAAAGGGCAGGCGGGCCCTCGGTTTAACATCTCATCTGAAAGATGTAATTTTTTTTATTCATTCATGTGATGTGGGTATCACTGGCAAGGCCAGTATTTGTTGCTAATCCCTAATTGCCCTTGAACTGAATGGGTTACTTTGCCATTTCAGAGCGGAATTAAGAGTCAACCACATTGCTTTGGGTTTGGAGTCACGTGTAACCCAGACCAGGTAAGGACAGCAGAGTTCCTTCCCTAAAGGACATTGGTGGGTTTTTATGACAATCAATGATAGTTTCATGGTCACCGTTACTGAGACTAGCTTTCCGTTCCAGATTTTTAAAATTAAATTTAAATCCCATCTCTGATGGAGCAACACCCCCCAGACCATCAGCTTGGATTGTTGAGAGAACCACCAACTGAGCAACGGCTGACACTTTTGTGATTAGGACTAGATGGGTTTTCTTTATAGATTGTGATCAGTTAGGGGTGTGTTTTTTGATGTTTTTTTTTGTTTTTATTTCAGATCTCCAATGTTTTCTGTTTGATTTCACCTCAGATGTTCTGAGGTGTTTTAAACGGACCAAACGCACAAAACATCTCCAGTTCAGTCAAACAGCCACTGACGCTGAAATCTTTGTGTGCCAGAAGTCAAACAGGAAACCAGTAAACTGCAGGAAACCGTTATATTTCTTCTTCTTAAAATGAATCCAATTAATACAAAGGTATTGAGCCCTTAATAACAGCTGCCTGTTTCAAGCAGCAACAACCTGCATTTGATTAGCGCCTTTATAAGTCCTGAAACAGATCACTTCTTAATGCTCTATACTCCAGGGAATACAAACCAAGTTTACACCGCACCTCCTCCTAATTTAACCTCTTTATAGCCCCAGTCGTCCTTCCAAGCGCAATATATTCTTCCTGCTGTGCCAGAACTGAACGCAGTGCTCCAGATGGGGTCTAACCAGAGCATTATACAATTCTACTATTTCTTCCAGGATCGCTGGAATGCCACAATACTTCACTCACTGTTAATTTTATATCAATCGCACTTCAGGTGGAGGGTATTAATTGGGGTTTCACTTGTAGAGAAACTCACTGAAACTGGGGTGTAATTGAGTCAGGGTGGGGTGTGTGCTTGTAATGTTTCACTCTGTAAATAAATGTAAGACTATGTAAGGCTTGGCTCTGTTATCCGGCCTTCACCAAATGGCTTTCGGAAATATTAAACTCACCGCCTACTGACATTGTTCAGTGCACTGTCGATCCAAGCCAGAGGAAAGATCCCTCACCAACAGTATTCAAGGATATTGCAATACTTTTAATTGTTGGCAAGGTATTTCTCCCTACTGCTTTATTTCTCTGTGTATTCCACTGATGTCCTATCAATCTTGAAAATTTATTTTGTCTGCACAGGGACAGAATTTGCTGCTCTCGTACTAATGTTGCCTTTTGCCTCACAACTAGTCTGGCTGCAGCCATGGATGGTCTGACTGGGCTTTGGGGTTGGAGGATGTTATGGACTTGATTTTCCAGACAAGTTTCTCATTAGAAACATCAAACTTTATTTACAGGCTGCAGCAGCAGTTACATACTTCCATCAAGCTCCACAACTAGAAAAATAATTCTCATTCTAAGGTTCCCCACGCTTCAAACTGACTCATTCACACTGTTATGTGATACTATACAACGCAATAAGACTTAAAGCTACAGTCACTACATTCCTTAAAGCTACAATTACTACAGAGAACAAGAGAGGAGGCAGCAAAGCAGGAGAAACTTCCAGAATCATAGAACTGTACAGCACAGTAGGAGACCATTCAGCCCATCAAATCTGTGCCAGGTCTTTTGAAGAGCAATATGATTCATCCCACTCCCCAGCTCCTTTGCTATATCCCTGCATTCTTTTCTCCTTATCCAATGCCCTTTGAAAGTTACTATTGAATCTGTATCCACCACAGGTTTTGCATTCCAAATCCTAATCACTTGTGTAAAAATACTTTTTGCTCATCACTCTGCTCCCTTTGTCATTCAGCTTAATGGTATCCATCCTTCAGCCTTTGGAAACAGTTTCTCCTTATTTGCTCTAAACCCTTCATGATTTTAAACATTTCTTTAAAATTTCCTTTTAGCTTT
Organism: Carcharodon carcharias; assembly: GCF_017639515.1. Lineage (NCBI taxonomy): Eukaryota > Metazoa > Chordata > Chondrichthyes > Lamniformes > Lamnidae > Carcharodon > Carcharodon carcharias. The sequence goes on from NC_054500.1 coordinate 3,200,873, forward strand.
CTCTGCTCTAAGTAGAGCAACCCCAGTTTCTCCATTCTATCTGTGCAACTGTAATAACTTAATCCCTTGACGCATTCTAATAACGATATTCATGACCTTCCTAAAGTGTAATGCTCAGAATTGGACACAGAGCTCCAGTTGGATCCAAGCTGGTATGTTATAATAACTTTGCAGCTTTTGTACTCTATGGGCTTGGTGAAGGGCGGGAGTCAGATCTGGAATTTCTCATTTTTTTTGAAGGCACGGGGAAATCCACATTAGCCTTTCATCTCTTGGAGCCACCTTACCATGATAATGGTATGGCCTAGATCCGTAACTTGTGCTTTTGCAAATTCACTTTTAGCCAAGTTCATCACCAAATTAGCTTCTTGTAATCAATAAATAATTCTTCCAGATGTTGTAAATGCTCCTCCCATGTCTTACTGAGAACTATCAAGTCATCAATATAAACAGCACAATTGTTCAGACCTGTAACTATTTTATTTGGCAGTCTTCAAAATGTTGCAGGTGCATTTTTCATACTTCAAACTGATATAGTTCATCTGGCGTCACAAAAGCCGATATCTCCTTTGCCCTCTCCAATAACGGTACTTGCCAATATCCTCTCAACAAGTCAATCTTTGTGATAAGTTTTGATAGTCCCACTTTCTCAATACAATCCTCCAGCCGTGGTTTAGGATATGAATCCACTTTTGTCACCACATTCACCTTTCGATAGGCCACACACAGTCTCTGTGTTCCATCTGGTTTCAGTACCAGCACAATAGGTGAACTCCAGTTACTACAACTGGACTCAATGATATCATTTTGAAGCATGAATTCGATTTCTTTCTGTTTGTAATAACTTTGCCGGATTTAATCTATAAGGATGTTGCCTTATCGAAGATGAAACTTACACAGACACATCAGGCCGAATTTTCCGAGCCCGCTGGTGGTGGGTATGATAGGTGGCATGCGCGGAAAATATGGCGCAACCTGCTTCACGACGGCGTGAAGACAGGTCACTATTCTCCGCTCAGCCCATAGATGGCAGGCTGCATTTCCCACCATCAGTCAGCGGGGAGCTAATTGTAAAACATCACACATATAATTACAAGGCCACCCATCCAGCTCTTGGAACCCCGCCATATTGTCTGTGGCCAGCACTCTCTGGGAAGAGTTAAGGGCATTCACACAGGGCCAGGAAAGGTGCTAGGTACAGCCATGATAACCACATCTGTCACTCTCTCATGCTGCAGGAGGACCACATCAGAATCATGGATCCTGGGTGACCTAGCTGTGTGCCTGATGCCCTACAGAGAGCGTAGAAGACTGAGGAGAGAGCGACTGAGGCTCCTGCTGCATAAAGGCAGGAGTAGCAACCTCATGAAGAATGGGCAACAGGAGCTCACACATATGCTGCCCAGGAGCAACAGCAAGCCTTGGATGATCGGTGCCTAGCAACACTCAGGGTCTATAGACGCCGCCTGCCATTCCTGCAGGTGACCGAGAACCAGTGTTGCCAATGACTCCGCAGGTCTAGGGACCCTGGTGGCTCACATCTGCCACTTACTGCAGGACTTGGCACCAAGGGGACATGGAGGGCATCCACTGCCAGTGGCTGTGAAAGTTACCACTGCGCTCAATTTCTATGCCAGTGGCTCCTTTCAGGACTCCACAGATGATGTCTATGAGATTTCACCAGCCGCTACCCACAAATGCATCCATGACGTCACAAATCCCATTTAATGCATTTCTCCAAGGACCGGGACAGCCAAGATGCAAGGGCCATTGGATTTGCCTTGATCTCGGGATTCCCACAGGTGCAGGGTGCAATTGACTGCACTATTGGTGCTCAGGTCTCCATTGCTACACCCGGTGGATTTCATCAACCACAAGGGCTTCCATTCACTGAACGTGCAGCTCATGTGCGACCACCAGAAACACATCCTGCAGATGTGTGCACGGTTTCCAGGGAGTGTGCACAATGCCTATCCCCTGAGTCGCTCACAGATCCATGACATCTTCTAGGATCCACAGAGGCTGCAGGGATGGCTCCTCAGGGACAAGAGCTACTCACAGAGGCTGTGGCTGATGATACCCGTGTGGCAGCCTCAGACTGCAGCAGAGCGACACTTTAAGAGGCTCATGCATCTGCTCGCAACTTGGTGGAGCAGACCATTGGGATGCTGAAGATGTGGTTCCAGTGTCTGGACTGGTCTGGTGGAGCCTGCAATACAGTCCACAGAGGATATCACACATCGTCGTCCTTTACAACCTGGCGCTCCAACGCGGAGACAAGCTGGCTGAGGAGGCAATGGAGGAGCTGGAGGTCTCCTCGGATGGGGAGGACACCGATGGGGATGAGGGTGAGGGGGTCCTCGGTGGTGACAATAGAAACATACATACAATATAGGAGCAGGATTAGGCCATTCAGCCCTTCGAGCCTGCTCCACCATTCATTATGATCATGGCTGATCATCCCACTCAATAACCTGCTCCCGCTTTCTCCCCATACCCTTTGATCCCTTTCGCCCCAAGAGCTATGTCTAACTCCTTCTTGAAAACATACAATGTTTTGGCCTCAACTACTTCTTGCAAATTCCATAGACTCACCTCTCTCTGGGTGAAGAAATTTCTCCTCATCTCAGTCCTAAATGGTCTACCCCATATCCTCAGACTGTGACCCCTGGTTCTGGACTCCCCCACCATCGGGAACATCCTTCCTGCATCTACCCTGTCTAGTCCTGTTAGAATTTTATAGGCTTCTATGAGATCCCCCCTCATTCTTCTGAACTCCAGCGAATATAATCCTAATCAACTCAATCTGTCCTCATACGTCAGTCCTGCCATCCCAGGAATCAGTCTGGTAAACCTTCACTGCACTCCGTCTATAGCAAGAACATCCTTCCTCAGATAAGGAGACCAAAACTGCACACAATATTCCAGGTGTGGTCTCGCCAAGGCCCTGTACAATTGCAGCAAGACATCCCTGTTCCTGTACTCGAATCCTCTGGCTATGAAGGCCAACATACCATTTGCCTTCTTTACCGCTTGCTGCACCTGCATGGGTACCTTCAGCAACTGGTGCACAAGGACACCCAGGTCTTGTTGCACATTCCCCTCTCTCAATTTGTAGCCATTCAGATAATAATCTGCCTTCCTGTTTTTGCTACCAAAGTAGATAACCTCACATTTATCCACATGATACTGCGCCTGCCATGCATTTGCCCATTCACTCAGCTTGTCCAAATCACACAGAAGTATCTCTGCATCCTCTTCACAGCTCACCCTCCCACCCAGCTTTGTGTCATCTGCAAATTTGGGGATATTACATTTAGTTCCCTCATCTAAATCACTAATATATATTGTGAATAGCTGGGGTCCCAGCACTAATCCCTGCGGTACCCCACTAGTCACTGCCTGCCATTCAGAAAAAGACCCGTTTATTCTTACACTTTGTTTCCTCCCTGCCAACCAGTTTTCTATCCATCTCAATACACTACCCCCAATCCCATGCGCTTTAATCTTACACGCCAATCTCTTATGTGGGACTTTGTCGAAAGCCTTCTGAAAGTCCAAATAAACCACATCCACTGGCTCCCCCTCATCAACTCTAGTAGTTACATCCTTGAAAAATTCCAGTAGATTTCTCAAGCATGATTTCCCTTTCGTAAATCCATGCTGATTCAGTCTGATTCTGCCACTGTTTTCCAAGTGCTCAGCTATTAAATCTTTTATAATGGACTCTAGAATTTCCCCCACTACCGATGTCAGGCTGACTGGTCTATAATTCCCTGTTTTCTCTCTACCTTCCCTTTTAAATAGTGGGGTTACATTAGCTACCCTCCAATCTGTAGGAACTGTTCCAGAGCCTATAGAATCTCGGAAGATGACCATCAATGCATCCACTATTTCTCGGGCCAGTTCCGTAAGCACTCTGGGATGTAGATTATCAGGCCCTGGGGATTTATCGGCCGTCAATCCCATCAATTTCTCCAACACCATTTCCCTACTAATACTGATTCCTTTCAGTTCCTCCTCTCAGGATGACGGGGATGAGGCCCTCGCACTGGCCAGACGAGGAGGCGTGTTTAGGAGGCCCTCGTAGCTGCCGGGTTTGTGGAGGATGATGACGATATGCAGTGAGGTGATTCCATAGATCCTCACATCGTAGTTGTAAACATTTGACTCCAGTCTGGCTTATCACAGCACCAATACCCTCTGAGAGAATGCTCCTGTCATGGAGATGCAGTGGAGGCCCTATTAGTCGCTCGATCGCAGGAGGATGATGACAACGTGCAGTGAGGATACTCCATAGATCTTCACACAGCCTGTGAGAATGTCTGACTCCTGTCTGGCCGAGGGTGGCTCGCTTGTGCTCCATGGTCAGGGTCAAATCAGAGACGCAGCCATGAAACTTTTGGTGCATCTGGTGCTGTGTCCGCCTTCAGCACCTCAGCCCTTCAGGAGCTGGTGCACAGCATCACTGGTCACAGATGCTGGTGTGATGGGGGTCAGCCTCACCTTAAAGGTGCTGAGAGCACACGGGGAGTATGAGAGAACTCTGTGGTGCCTGCCCACAACATTCTGGCAGCAATGACCAGCACCACTGAGGTGCAGGCGTCAGTAATGTTTCCAGGGAGTGTGAGGCTGGACCATCACTGTGGTCTGAAGGCCGCACAGAACACAGGGAAGAGGCCCTTGACTGAGACACCTGCCTTTTATCTTGTGCAGAAAGGTGTCACATCTGAGTGACAAGAACACTGCTCATCAGAGCAAGGAGCCACAGGCAGGGTGACATTCTTAGGAGTTTATTGACAATAGTGAACAGTATGTACAAATGATCAACCCCCCTTGTCAGGCTGTGCAACTACGTTTACCTAACTTTCCTAACCCTGCCACTATGTCTTGGTGCTCCCTGGACATCTACAGCAGAAGTGGAGGCAGCCTGCTGACTGTGACGTCCTGTCTGGGATGACTTTGGCAGGCGTCCTCTGGAGGGCCGAGACTTGGAGGGCCCCAGCCTGCCTTCGGGTTCCTGCTGTGTGGCAGTGGCACCCTCCTCGGCCTGTGAAGCTGGATCTGCAGGGGTCACAGGATTTTTTTAAAAATTCATTTATGAGATGTGGGTGTCACTGGCTCAGCCAGCATTTGTCGCCTATCCCTAACTGCCCTTGTTCAGAGGGCATTTAAGAGTCAACCACATTGCTGTGGGTCTGGAGTCACAGGTAGGCCAGACCAGGTAAGGCAGATTTCCTTCCCTTAGGGCATTAGTGAACCAGATGGATTTTTACAACAATCAACAATAGTTTCAGATTTTTATTGAATTCAAATTCCACCACCTGTTGTGGTGAGATTCAAACCCAGGTTACCAGAGCATTACCCGGGCTCTCTGGATTACTAGTCCAGCGACAATACCACTATGCCACTGCCTCCCCCCAAAGAAGGAAGAGGGGATTCAGATGGGCTGGTCACTCCCAGAGTCCCCTGATTGGATGGCCCGGGGGTGTGGACCTGCTGATCCTCCTCCCTATGGGTGCCCGAGAGCCGCTGGCTGACTCCCTGAGTGGAAGAGGTAGCTGGAGTGAGAACTAGCTGCCCAGCACCCCTCTCATGTACACGCTGTTGGAGGTCAACTATGGCATCAGCGATGGAGTTAAGTCCCTGCCTCCGCCTGCTGTGGATCAGAAAATGCGATATGTTCAGCAGATTGTGATCCAGAGGCTACTCTAAAGCTAGATCCCACCGAGGTGTGTGTCTAGGCGCTGGTGGAGGGTGTGGGTGAGCACTGTACTTCAGGGAGGGTGCCTCCAGATTCCTGTTCAGAGGTTTCTTCAGGGCTTGATTGGAGGCCCTGGGTCATAAACTCTGTCGGCTGTTTGGCAGATGTGCCTGCGGAAGCAAGGGGAGATAATTGGTGCATGGCAGTGGCCTGTGAAAGAGGGCACATCACTTACAGCATGGCTGTCTGATGGATGTTGCACTGCTGGATCTCACTTGGTAAAGCATCACCAACCTCACCGTCAGCACAGGACCAGTCCAGATCCTCACCGGCCAACTGGATTTGAATTCTGTCAGAACTTTGATCTCCGGCATCCCTCCACTTGTCTGTGACCTTTCCCTCCTGCTGTGTGCCAGTTTGTCCTGCATGGATAGAGATGGGGAGAGTGTATCAGGGCGCCTGCCGGGCCAGATGATTAGTATGTCTGGACCGTGTGGGTGATGAGTGGTCCCATGAATGGGATGAGGACAATGACAGTGTGTGTGAAAGACTGAATGATGATGTCCCTTGAGCTGGCAATGAGTGAGGGCCCTGTGGGTGTGTGATGGGTTTGTGAGTGTGTGAATTGGGAGTGATGAAAAGAGTGACTTACCCTGGCGGAACAGAGGAGATCATTCACCCTTCTGAGGCCCTGGGTAGCTGTCCTCCTCTGCAGGGCGTTCGCACTGACCACTGCTGCCACCGCCTCTCAAGCCGGGTTGGTGACTTTGCTGCCCACCTTTGCGGCCAGAGCGGGGATAGAGCACATCCTGGCGGCCTCCACGGCATCCAGCAGTTGCTCGAGGGAACCGTCGTTGAAGCAGGGACTGCAGTCTTTTTCGTTTGCTGGCCATGTCTCCCAGGCAGTGGTGGTGAGCTGGTGGCGATGAGCGCTTTGCCTTTTAAAGATGGTGGCCAGTGGGGTGATGGTGAGTGGGCGAATGAGAGCCCGCCTGCCGCCAAAATGGCGTGTTTAACAGGAGTGAATATATAATGAGGCAGGTTTGGGAAGGTACGGTGTGAAAACCTGTCATTTTCATTAGCGGGTAGGACTCTATTTACCCACCCAGTACCGCACTTAGTGCAATTCTGGGAAAAATTCCACCCATCATGTATAGCTAAACTCATTCTTCTCAGTTTATTTCCACAAATATCTTTGCATGACCACAATAGGTTTTCCAAATCACTTTGACACTTGTCTGGAAGGTAACTCAATATTACATTTAAACTTTCAAGTACCCCCTCATTATCCAATTATTATCCAGAACTAATACTTTCTCCCCAGCAATAACACAACGAGCTGTAGCTTTCCTGTCTGCCTTCACTTTCACCACTTACTGTGATATCTTTATGTGTTCCCTAGCCAATTCATGTGCTCTGTCCAATCTCTCTATGAAGTTTGAGCAGTTTCTGAACTTTGATCCACCAATTTCTAAAAGTAGAGATCAGTTCTTACTGATAATAATGGATGTGCCTATCAGGTTTGCTGAAGCAATACCTTTGAGAAATATTACAACAAGTAAAATTGTAGAATAGATTGCTAATGTTTTTAAAATATATGGTTTACCTAAAGAAATACAATCAGATCAGGGTTCAATTTCAGTTGTCCTGTCACCTAATGACCATAAACTAATTCAAAAGCACAAAAACCAGTCGATGCATTAGGAATGTCATTAATAGCAAACAAGAAGAATGGAATTCCCCTATTCCAATCCTTTGGATAATCTTGACTATAAATCTTTATCATAGTTGTTAGAGTTTGGTACCATCTTTCCAAAGTCCCTTGTGGCTCAGGATGATAAGCTGTTGACTTCAACTGTTTTATTCCCAAACTGTTCATTACTTCCTTAAACAGCTGTGACATGAAATTTGACCCCTGATCCGATTGTATTTCTTGAGGCCTTTGGGGGTGGGGGGGGGTGAGATTTTTTTTAATATTCATTCATAGTATGTGATTATCGCTGGTGAGGTCAGTTATTTTGCCCATCCCTGGTTGCCCTTGAGAAGGTGGTGGGTGAGCTGCCTTCTTGAACCGCTGCAGTCCCTGTGGTGTAGGTACACCCACAGTGCTGTTAGGGAGGGAGTTCCAGGATTTTGACCCAGCGACAGTGAAGGAATGGCCGATATATTTCCAAGTCAGGATGATGACTGACTTGGAGGGGAACTTCCAGGTGGTGGTGTTCCCATCTATCTGCTGCCCTTGTCCTTCTAGATGGTGGTGGTCGTGGGTTTGGAAGGTGCTGTCGAAGGAGCCTTGGTGAGTTCCTGCAGTGCATCTTGTAGATGGTACACACTGCTGCCACTGTGCATCTGTGGTGGAGGGAGTCAATGTTTGTGGATGTGGTGCCAATCAAGCAGGGCTGCTTTGTCCTGGATGGTGTCAAGCTTCTTGCGTGTTGTGGGAGCTGCGCTCATCCAGGCAAGTGGTGAGTATTCCATCACACTCCTGACTTTTGCCTTGTAGATGGTGGACAGGATTTGGGGAATCAGGAGGTGAGTTACTGGCCACAGGATTCCCAGCCTCTGACCTGCTCTTGTAGCCACAGTATTTATATGGCTAGTCCAGTTCAGTTTCAGGTCAATGATAACCCCCAGGATGTTGATAGTGGGGGATTCAATGACGGCAATGTCATTGAATGTCGAGGGGCAATGGTTAGATTCTCTCTTGTTGAAGATGGTCATTGCCTGGCACTTATGTGGCACGAATGTTACGTGCCACTTATCAGCCCAAGCCTCGGTATTGTCCAAGTCTTGATGCATTTGGACACAGACTGCTTCAGTATCTGAGGAGTCACAAATGGTGCTGAACATTGTGCAACATCAGCGAACATTCCCATTTCTGACCTTATGATGAAAGGATGGTCATTGAGGAAGCAGCTGAAGATGGTTGGGCCTAGGGACACTACCTTGAGGAACTCCTGAAGTAATGTCTTGGAACTGAGATGATTGACCCCCAGCAACCACAAGCATCTTCCTTTATGCTAGATATGCCCTTCCTCAAGGGGCACTATCAAAAGTTGAAAGAGAGAGAGAGGCGGGCAGGGCTAGGGTGAGGCTGTATGTTGGCCTCGTATATTGTTATAAATTGCACATTGATATTTTTTGTGTTGAAAGGCTCTCCTGGGTTGGTGAGCATTGTGGAAGTTGTTTAATGCCAGCAAACAGTAATATCTCATTCTCCAAATAGTGCTAAAGTAATTGAAGGTTGTGAATGGCCAAATGATGCCCTTTATTTTTGTCCCCTGCTCAGGTGAACCATTGGCTGCTGTGATAGCCAGTCCTGAGGGGCTCACCTTAGCCTCTGTGGTGGAGGAAGCCTCAGAGGGTCAAGCATCACGTCCACTCCCTGCCCCAAGCGCCAGCACAGATTCTGGCCCCTCGGCAGAGTTTCGCATGTCAAAATAAGGGGATGGAGGGCACTTCACAATCACTATGCAGCTGCTGGAGAGCATGGTGGAACAGGCCTCAGGCCTCAGGCACATGGAGGAGTGTTCGGAGTGGTCCAGAGACTGAGTCCCAGTCAGATGATGAGCCTCTGGAATCGTTCGTAAGGCGGCAGATACTGGACATGGAGACTGAGGTCTGTGGAGATTTGACAGATACACCAGAGGAGTTGTGGAGGTGTCCATCCAGGCCATGTGCACTGCGATTTAACCACTCTTCAGAGCGCCAAGCTACCTCCATGGTCGGACGGGTGACTGCCATGGAGGGGCAAACCCCACTGGATTGCCGAAGCAATCATGTGTATGCACTCTGAGATGCACTCCATCAACCCTGGCTCTGAGCTCAGGAGCCCAAAGCCAGGGTGACAGGGGGCCCGGGAGCCTGGACACCCAGCCAACTCCTGGTCCCTTTCAGGAAGGCAGGAAGGCCTGATCGGCCCTCATGGCAGAGGTGGAGCAGCAGCTGCTGCCATCTGGAAGCACCTCTCAGGGCAATCCTGATGGGGGCAGCCTCTCCTCCGCCCATCCGCCATTAGCACGGTCCTCCTCGATTGCCATGGCGACAGAAGGGCCTGTGCCACTCTACAGGAGACTCCTAACGTGGCGGGGCCCTCAAGGCCTCAGCTGCACAGAGGAGGCTCGCCAAAGTCATCCAGGCAAAGTAGGCAAACAAATCAGCAGCCTCGGTGCAGTGCAGCTGAAAGCGAGGGGGGAGCACCACGCCAGAGCACACGGAAGAGGGTTATCAAGTCTGGAGTAGACACAAAGCTGGGCCTGTGTGGATTTTGCATACTTCAGAGAGGCCATTGGCCAATTATAAATAAACCACGTGCTTCATAGCTGTCATGCAGAGATCGAGTAGATTACTTATCGTTTAAGGAAATGATGGGAGATGTGATGAATGCAGATTGGTATGTGAAGGTGTCAAGATGCAGCAATGATTAAGGGATGGAGGTGGTGATTGTGCTGACAGGACTGTATAAAAGAGCTCACCCTGTAGGTGGGATGAAATAGAAACACCAGGAGTATAGAGAGCTCAGAGGCCTCAACTGCTTGACCTACTGGAACCTCTGCATTATTAATGCCCATGTGTCACGGCCATTCATTCACCCCCATGCAGGCCCTTGCACTCCTCCATGTGGGGATTCCCTCGCCTCCCCATCAACCTCATCATCAAAGGACTAACTGCTTTCGTGTGGCTCATTTTCCTCCAGGGCATCCCCTCTCTGAAGTACAGCACACCACGACCCTCAGCGACACTCTGGGTGCAGTGCATTGCAATGCTCCTCCTAATCTACCCAGGCATCGGGACCTCATCTTTAGGAACCCAATTGTTAGCTCAACGTTGGCCTCGGTTGTGCCCTGGCTGTTGTTGTACCTCCTCTCTATATCTGTTCACCTTCATTAGTGTCATGAGCCATTTCTTCAAAGGTTAGCCCTTGTCACCCAGCAGCCATCCATCCAGGGCACCAGGTCCTGTGAACATGTCTGGCACCTGAGAGTTCCTGAGGATGTAGGAGTCATGGCTGCTGCCTGGATACCTAGTGCAGATCTGCATAATTCTTCAATGGTGGTCACATACTAACTGCACATTTTGAGATTGATAGCCCTTCCTGTTTATAAATGTGCAGGGCTGGCCTGTTGGAGCCTTCATGGTGACATGTGTGCAGTCTATCGCTCCCTGAACCCTGGGGAAACGTGCCATTGCTGCAAAGCCTCTGGCTTGATCAAGTTGACTGTGGCAGTCCATGAAGAATGCAATGTACTGACCTGCACTTCAGAACGTTGCCTCAGTAAAGACCTGAATGCAATGGTGGGCAGCAGCTGTGTAATGCCATTGAGGACTCCACAGGCAGCCTGAAAAGATTCAGTAGTTAAAACAATTCAGCGCCACAGTGACCTTCACGGTGACTGGCATCGGGTGACCATGAGCACACCCGTTGGAAGCGATCTCCCCTGCCAGCATCTGACATAGAGAGGTCACTGTGGTTCTCGATAGCCTGAGTCTCCTCTGGCACCGTGTCTCAAACATTTGATGGTATCTCTCTCTCCCTGTCTGCTTGAATGTAGCACACGGCCTTGTTCTGCACCTCTGTGGTTGCAGCATCCTGCTTTTAGCCCTCTGCTCCTGTGCAGCTCTGGCACCACCAAGCTTCCTTCCCCTGACCATCTGATCTCCTCAATCTCCCCCTTCTTGTCCTCCTCTCCTCCTCACAGGAGGATGTGTCCACCACTGAGAGCACTATCCCGACGTTGTTCAAACCAAACAGGCTGAAGTGCAGATGAGGCACCAAGTTCAAAGGTCTGCCGGCTATTTTTAGCCTTAAAACACCAAAAGAATCCATTCAAAACACACCTACTAATAATGACAGCTAACACCACTGACAGCAGCCTGTACTGCTGAAGTTAAAAAGAGAGGCTGACTGCTTCCTTTAAAACTGCCCTGACACCCAACCATTGAAAGAATCGAGGCCCCCACCTGGTGTTCCTCCCACCCTCTAACCGTATTATTGCAGCCAGCATGTATTATGACAGTCTAATGGGCTGATAACCAATAATTCACCATTTGAATATGGCGGACAGCCTTCCGATTCCGAGGGCCGCCTAGCCGAGCACGTTATCACATTCCGGTGTCATGACATCGGGAACGTGACCCAACATCATCCTGCCTGATTACACGTCAGCGTGGATGTGGTACAGGCCCGTGTTTGTCACATATTATTCAGCCCTACGTCTCTATAAAGCACAGGGTCCCTTAAGCTTGATTTTTAAAAAGTCATTCATGGGATGTGGGCTTCACTGGTTGGGCCAGCATTTATTGCCCATCCCTAGTTGCCCTTGAGAAGGTGGTGGGTGAACTGCCTTCTTGAACTGCTGCAGCCCATGTGGTGTAGGTACACCCACAGTGCTGTTAGGGAGGGAGTTCCAGGATTTTGACCCAGTGACAGTGAAGGAACGGTGATGTATTTCCAAGTCAGGATGGTGAGTGACTCAGAGGGGAAATTCCAGGTGGTGGTGTCCCCATGTGTCTGCAGTGCTTGTCCTTCTAGGTGGTAATGATAGTGGGTTTGGAAGGTGCTGTCTCAGGAGCCTTGGTGAACCCCTGCAGTGTATCTTGTAGATGGTACACACTTCTGCTACTGTACATCAGTGGTGCAGGGAGTGATTGTTTGTGGATGTGGTGCCAATCAAGTGGGCTGCTTTTTCCTGGATGGTATCAAGCTTCTTGAGTGTTGTGGGAGCTGCACTCATCCAGGCAAGTGGGGAGTATTCCATCACACTCCTGACTTGTGCCTTGTAGATGGTGGACAGGCTTTGGGGAGTCAGGAGGTGAGCTACTCACCGCAGGATTCCCAGCCTCTGACCTGCTCTTGTAGCCACAGTATTTATATGGCTGGTCCAGTTCAGTTTCTGGTCAATGGTAACCCCCAGGATGTTGATAGTGGGGGATTCAGTGAGGTAATGCCTTGAATATCAAGGGACGATGGTTGGAGTCTCTCTTGTTGAAGATGGTCATTGCCTGGCACCTGTGTGGCATAAATGTTACTTTCCACTTATCAGCCCAAGCCTGGATATTGCCCAGGTTTTGTTACTTATGGATATGGACTGCTTCAGTATCTGAGGAGTCATGAATGGTGCTGAACATGGTGCAATCATCAGCGAACATCCCCACTTCTGACCTTATGATGGAAGGAAGGTCATTGATGAAGCAGCTGAAGATGGTTGGGCCGAGGACACTACCCTGAGGAACTCCTACAGTGATGTCCTGGAGCTGAGATGACTGACCTCCAACAACCACAACCATCTTCCTTTGTGCTGGGTATGACTCCAACCAGCAGAGAGTTTTCTTCCTGATTCCCATTGACTTCAGTTTTGCTGGGACTCCTTGATGCCACACGCAGTCAAATGCTGCCTTGATGTCAAGGGCAGTCACTCTCACCTCACCTCGGGAGCTCAGCTCTTTTGTCCATATTTGGACCAAGGCTGTAATGAGCTCAGGAGCTGAGTGGCCCCAGCAAAACCCACACTGAGTATCAGTGAGCAGGTTATTGCTGAGTAAGTGCCGCTTGATGGTACTCTCGACAACACTTTCCATCACTTTGTTAATGATCGAGAGTAGACTGATGGGGCAGTAATTGGCCAGGTTGGATTTGTCCTGCTTTTTGTGGAGGGGACATACCTGGGTAATTTTCCACATAGCCAGGTAGATGCCTAGTTGTAGCTGTACTGGCTAGGGGTGCGGGTAGTTCTGGAGCACAAGTCTTCAGTACAGTACTATTGCGAAATTTCGTCAGGGCCCATAGTCTTTGCAGTATCCAGTGCCTTCAGCCATTTCTCGATATCACGCGGAGTGAATCGAATTGGCTGAAGACCGGCATCTTTGATGCTGGGGACCTCTGGCGGGAGCCAAGATGGATCATCCACTCGACACTTCTCGGCTGAAGATTGTTGCAAATGCTTCAGCCTTATCTTGTGCACTGATGTGCTGGGTTCCTCCATCACTGAGAATGCGGTTTCCTCCTCATGTTCATTGTTTAATTGTCCACCACCATTCACAACTGGATGTGGCAGGACTACAGAGCTTAGAACTGATCTATTGGTTCAGGGATCACTTAGCTCTGTCTATCGCATGCTCTTTCTGCTATTTGGCATGCAAGTAGTCCTGTGTTGTAGCTTCACCAAGTTGACACCTCATTTTTAGGTATGCCTGGTGCTGCTCCTGGCATGCCCTCCTGCACTTTTCATTGAACCAGGGTTGATCTCCCAGCTTGTTAATAATGGTAGAGTGGGGGATATGCCAGGCCATGAGGTTACAGATTGTGGTTGAGTACATTTCTGCCCAATCTTGAGATGCTAGATCTGTTTGAAATGTATCCCATTTAGCACGATGGTAGTGCCACACAACACGATGGAGGGTATCCTCAGTGTCTCCACAAGGACTGTCACTCCTACCGATACTGTCATGGACAGATGAATCTGCAGCAGACCTGTTGGTGAGGACGAGGTCAAGTAGGTTTTCCCCTCTTGTTGGTTCCCTCACCACCTGCTGCAGACCCAGTCTAGCAGCTATGTCCACTAGGACAGTCAGTAGTGGTGCTATCAAGCCACTCTTGGTGATGAAGTCCCCCACCCAGAGAACATTCTGCACCCTTGCCACCCTCAGTACTTCCTCCAAGTGACGTTCATCATGGAGGTGCACTGATTCATCAGCTGAGGGGGCAGGGGGGCAAGGGGGCAGTAAATGGTAATGTCAGTAGGTGCTAATCACCAGGAGGTCTCCTTGTTCATGTTTGACCTGATACCATGAGACATCATGGGTTCCTGAATCAATGTTGAGCACTCTGAGTGCAACTCCCTCCTGATTGTATACCACTGTGCCACCACTTCTGCTGGGTCTCTCCTGCCGATGGGACAGGACATACCCAGGGATGGTGATGGTGGTGTCTGGGACATTGTCTGTAAGGTATGATTCCTACTGTGTCAGGCTGTTGCTTGACACAAGCCCCCAGACGTTAGTAAGGAGGACTTTGCAGGGTCAACAGGGCTGGGTTTGCCATTGTTGTTTCTGGTGCCTAGGTCGATCCCAGGTGGTCCATTCAATTTCATTCCCTTTTGGCTTCATAGGTGTTTGGTACAACTGAGTGGCTTGCTAGGCCATTTCAGAGGGCATTAAAGAGTCAACCACATTGCTCTGGAATCACATGTAGGCCTGACCAGGTAAGGACAGCAGATTTCCTTCCCTGAAGGACATTAGTGAACCAGATGGGTTTTTACGACAATCAACAATGGTTTCATGGTCATCATTACTGAGACTAGCTTTTTAAATCTGGATTTATTCATTGAAGTTAAATCCCACCAGCTGCACTGTTAACCTGTCCTACCACCTCCCAAGATATATGCACAGACGGAGAGGGAGTGGGAGGAAGAGGGCCCTGAACATGAGGCCATATCCACAGGAAGCTCGTCCGCATTAACTTCGCTTATAATCAATGCCTTAGGTACCTTTGCTTTCCAAAGGCAGTTGCCGCTGAGCAATATTATTTGCTGTAAGCACAACTCCACTCTCACACCCGGACACAGCCAGCACTGCCTGGCAAAGGCACCTGGGCCCAAAACTGCTCCTTTCAGTTTGCAACATGTGATACCTGACAGCTCCCAGTAAGGATGTATTAGGGAGGTGGTCGAGGGTCTCTACACCAGGTAAAAAACAGCAATATTTCCTGCCTCGTGGACAGGGTGGAGCAGGAGAGGTTTCACCTTCAAAGGATAGAAATAGAGAATGGTTACAGCAAAGAGGGGGGGAATTCAGCCCATCGAGTCTGTGCCAGCTCACTGCAAGTCTGGTCCCTTTTTCCCACAGCCCTGAAATTTTTAAATTCAGGTGCCTGTGTTTGAAAGCCTCGATTGAATCTGCCTCCAGCACACTCTCAGACGGTGCATTTCCCAGTGTAACCTCTCAGTGCATCAAAATATTTTTCTTCTGTCACCTTTTGTTCTTTGCCATTCACTTTAAATCTGTGTCCTCTGGTTCTTGACCTTTTCACCTCTCTACCTATTCTGTCTCCCCCCAGTGTGCAAGGCATCATTGACTATTGACACATTACCTTGCATGCTGCCCATCAGCAGTTTGGCATCTTTAAGGGATTCCATCCACAAAACACAAAGTGGGCTTGCAACCACAGGCAACTCTTCATCCAGTGCTGTGTCTGTTGCCCTGACAGTGATCTTGATTTTCTCACTCTGTACCAGTCCTCTATGGGGCCTTTATTCCAACCAGGCTGCTAAGTTACAGGTTGGCTATTGACCATGAGGGGTCCGCCTGGACATGGCTCATGTTCCCAGCTCGGAGCAGCAGTGCAGCGGGGCATACAATGGCAGCCATGCTGCCACAAGGAACATCATCATGCAAACAATCAGTAAATTCAAGCAATGCTTCCATGGCCTGTACAGTTGTGGAGGAACTTTGCTGTCTATCCCTGAACAGGGATCCAGGTTTGTAGTTGGCTGCTCCATAACTCTGCCATCATGAGGGAGCAGCCTTACCACCGCCTGGACAGCAACAACTACAGGTGGAGGTGTAGGAGCAGGAAGAGGGAGAGCATATCAACATAAGAAATAGGAGCAAGAATAGACCATGTGGGCCCTTGCGCCTGCTTCACCATTCAAAAACATCATGGCTGATCTGATTGTGGCCTTAACTCCACTCTCCTGACTGTTCCCCATTACCCTTGACTCCCTTATTGATCAAAAATCTCTCACTCAGCCTTGGATGTATTCAATGACCCAGCCTCCACTGCTCTCTGTGGAAGAGAATTCCAAAGACTAACAACTCTCTGAGAGAAGAGACTTCTCCTCATCTCTTAAATGGAAGACTCTTTATTTTGAAACTGTGTCCCCTAGTTCTAGATTCCCCTATGAGGGAAAACATCCTCTCAGCATCTACCCTGTCAAGCTCCCTCAGGATCTTATATATTTTATTAAGATCACCTTTCATTTTTCTAAATTTCAATGAGTATCAGCCCAACCTGCTCAACCTTTCTTCACAAGACAACCCCTTCATCCCAGGAATCAACATAGTGAACCTTCTCTGAACTGTCTCCAGCGCAAGCCTTAAGTAGGTGGAGGAGAGTTAGTGACTGTCAAACCCCTGTCTGCCTGAGCTA
This sequence comes from Carcharodon carcharias, assembly GCF_017639515.1. Lineage (NCBI taxonomy): Eukaryota > Metazoa > Chordata > Chondrichthyes > Lamniformes > Lamnidae > Carcharodon > Carcharodon carcharias. The sequence goes on from NC_054500.1 coordinate 3,217,723, forward strand.
TCAGACTCATTGAGGGTTGCTTCAACCAAGTCAATCCCCAAGCCCCAATCACCCAGTCTCACAATCCTTACCTCTCTTCTTACAACACCAATCCGATTGTCTTCACACCAAACTTAATGAACTTGCCTTCAGTTAACCTCAAGACAAATACTAACACCAAATTCAGATGAAAAAGAAACACATTTACCAAACAAATCGCCCAGAACTGACAAAACTAAAGGTCAAACCCTGATTCTTGCGCAAGCCGTTAGTGACTGTCTTCTATGTTCATTTCTCTATCCCTGTGCTTCTATGAGGCGCTTTCTCAGTAGCTACAGCTTGGGAAATGGAGCTTCCATTGAGGACATTGGGCATGGAGGAAGCCCTCAAGCAGCTCTGGGCCAAGAGGTTACAGCTACAGTGTCTTGTCCTGTGTCGCAGCACTTTGGGACGGGTGGTTGAGTGGCAGCAGCAAGGCCACTGACAGAATGGTCTCCATGCTGTGCGCAAAATCTTGACTTGAGTTGGAGCTGGGCCGTTCCACGTTGCACAATATTGTGTGCCAACTCTCTAGCAGGCTTCCCTATGCACTTTCCCAGTATATCCCCTTGAGCCTTCCACAGTGGTCTGGATCCTTGCAGTTTGGACATGAGTCCTCCGAAGCATTGCAACTTTCCCTCCAGAGCCAGCAGGTGGGTTATCCTGTCCCCCTGCCCTGGCTCCTGTACATTTGTCCCTGGTGAGTCACCTCCTCTAACTGAGCCTCCAAAGTCCGTGTGATGTCAGTATCTGAGCTGGTGCTTGCGAGAAAAAATGAGAGTGCATCTTCAGAAACACTGCACTGTTCTTCCTCCACGTGCTGAGTGATATTGATAGTCACAGCCGCTGAAATGAAAGAATGGGACAAGCATTGGCTAGATATGTGAGGGAGTACAGAGAGAGAGAGAGAGAGGGACGGGTGTTGAAAGCATCAGCAGCTTGGGATGATGAATGTGTGTGGGCTAGGGGAGAAGTTAGGAGGGGCAATGAGGATGAGGTGTATAGAAACCCTGTGTACCATCTCCTCCAGCATCAGCAGGGGACACAGCCTCTGCTCTGTCCCTTCCCATTATCATCAGGACGCGGTCTACTAGTGGAGAGAGGGTGCGCAGCCACTATTTCCCTCTTCTTCATGCCTGCTGCTGCATGAAATCTGCTGCTGCAAGAAAGAGTGAAGCACGTTAGCAAGAGTCCTGAGAGCAGTTTGGAGAAAGTGGCTTTCATGGTGACAGTGTTGCATATGTGAGATGTCAGTTGTGGGTAAAGGAGGTTTGTAATAGTGGTAAGGGTGTGAGCCTGAGGAGAAGGGTGGTCAGTGAAGTGGTTGGAGTAACCGCAGGACTGTGTAGGGCAGTGGGGAGGGGCAGTGTTGTGATTAATGAGACTGTGTGTATTGTGCCATTACAATGACAAAATATTTAAGGAGTCTAAGGAGTCTCCTTATCTTAACAACTTTAGTTACATCATTGATTTTTTTCTCCCTGCATTGCAGCCATGTTCTTGGAGCAATGTTCCTAACTATCCCATTGCCTCCTGGCTATGGGCCTGTTGAGCTTCCTGCCCCTGGGTGAAAGAGGGAGACCCTCACCCACTCCTCTGCCTGCACCAAGGCCTCCAATTGCATCATCACAGAACTTTGCCGCTTGCACGCCACCTTCTGCAGCCATTTCTTAAGAGATGCTGGCTGTCTTTAAGTGCCATCCTGGACACCTGATATCAACTCTATACCCCATCCCTGTATTACCCGCTCTCCTGACTTAAAAGTCAGTCGGCACCCCACTGACATGAAATCTGACAGTCCCGCAGTGATAATACACTGGGAATGGCCTTAATTGGATCAGAGTCAGATTTCTGTCCCTTAGGGACAGGAAGTGCCAACCTAGAGAGTTGCCAGCCAATCTGATTGGCCAGCATCTGTATGCCCAGCAGTGCCAAAAGAGAGTAGTGGCCATAGCTGGGATTACAAGAAGTCCCAAGGAAGCCTTGGACTCAGGTAAGTCCAGGGATTTGGGCGGACATGTTTGGGAGACCCCAGTGAAGTGGGAGTTGGGAGTTTGGATTTGAGAAGCCAGGGCAGGAGGGCAGGAGGGACAAAGGTGGCGGTGGTGGTGGTGGTGGTGGGGGGGGAGGCGGGGGGGGTGGGGGGGGGGAACATCATAGAGGAGCCATCCCCCAGCGAAGAGGTACCCCCTCTGCCTGCCTACCAGCAGCTCGTGCAGTGAAAGCTTCTGGGTTGTTCACCGTGCTCCTGCCTTCCCCTGCAGAATGGAAAACTGCAGCGGAGGCAAAATGAGGCACTTTAGTGGCAGTTAATTGTCCACTTGAGGGACTCAATAGGCCTTATGTTGGGCATTCTGCCTGATGCCTGCCCTGCCCCTGTAATATGGGGGACAGGGGTGGGCAGTGGCTGCCCACTTGCTTCATCTTATGTGCATCCCCACCTTCAAATAGTCTGCCAGAGGGGGTAGGGGGGTGTAAAATTCACCTTTATGACTCAAAGACCAATCTATATCAATATTCCAACAGGGTATATCAACCTTCATTCTTCTCCCAGTAACTCAGTGTGACATAACCACATATGCTTTCCTCTTTGTTTGAAAAATGCTATGGTTTGGTCAGTGTTATGACACAGCGGTTGGTAAAGCTGAGTTATTTAAAATCCCAGAGGGAAACTTTAAACAACTGTCATAACCTATATTTTCAATTGGTATGTTTTGAGCTGCAGCTCTAAATTCAGGAATAAGACCACCAGTTCTCGAGAGGTTTTTAATATCAAACTAAATGAAACATTTATGAAGTTACAACAAATTAAACACATACACATGGCTACAAATTACTACTATCATAACTTTTTAACAAATTCCCAAATTAATCTCCACTAAGGCAACTTAACCAGACACCAGACAAAGCATTTTCACATTATGAATTCAAAATGAGGCTCCTTTCAATTTGGTTCCTCTGCAGACAGTTGTAGGCTTACTGGCTTTGATCTTACATGCCTCTGACCTGCACACACAAAACTGCTTTCTGTTATACCCAGCCTTTCTCTCTGAATGTAAATTTTCATTGTATCATCAGGCCCTTTGAACCCCTTTCATAGTACCAATTTTATTAGTAATATAAACATTGCTTCTAGCTAGGTGCAAGATTTTATTCCCACTCTTGAATGCTCTATTCAACAAAATTCAAATGTACCTCTACCTCTCTTTACATCTCAAAACTATTATACATCAAAGCAGCCAAACTAGCTGACTTTAATCAAATTAAGACACACAGACACACCCACAGACTATACCTCTATTTAAAAGAAATTCCAATAACATTATATACATTAATATCTCTTCCTGACATCGCCCTTCCTCTCAAAAAATGAACCGTCATAATTCTAAAAGACGGCTTCATTTTTTAAACCTATCTCACATTATCTCCAACACTTATTACACTATTACATTACCAGATGCATGCTTTACATAACAATACATATGCACAAGTCCTTGGTATCAACAGAAATCACTCCACTTCAGTGTCCAAGTTTTTTTAAAAAAATGTCCAATTCTCCTTTAGGCTTCAAACTCTTGATAACGTGTCCGTGAACAGATTTTCTCTTCCAGCAATATATATAATCCATAGATTAAATGGTTGTAATAATAAACTACACCTAAAAAGCCTTGCACTTTTTGTCTCAAAACTTGTCCCAAAACTTTAAAGGATTATGGTCTGTATCAACAATTGTTTCTGCTGAATTGTTTGCAACATAAATTTCAAAATGCTGCAATACTAACACCAAACTTAAAGTCTCTTATTCGATCCTTGAATATCTTCTCTGTTGTACATTCAGCTTCTGTGAAAAATACCCCAGTTTTTCAATTGCAGTGTCATCTTCTTGTAACAGAACAGCTCCAATGCCTATATCACCTGCATCAACGGCCAACTTGAATAGCTTGGCATAATTGGGTACTGCCAAAATCGGTGCTGTAGTTAATACAGTTTCCAAACTATCAAATGACTTCTGGCACTCCAGTGTCCATTCAAACTTATTGTTCTTTTTTAATAGTTCAGTTAGTGAAGCAACCACTCAGCTAAAATTTGCTACAAATTTCTGGTTAAAACCCATTCATGCCCAGAAAGCTCAGAGCTTCTTGTTTGTTGTAGGTACTGCGAAATCCATGATAGCTTTGACTTTCACATCTCTCGAGCCACCTTACCATGTCCAATGGTTTGGCCTAGATACGTAACTTGAGCTTTTGCAAATTCACTTTTAGCCAAGTTCATCAACAAATTAGCTTCTTGTAGTCGAGTAAATAAATCTTCCAGATGCTGTAAATGCTCCTCCCACATCTGAAGGAAAATGATTAGATCATCAATATAAACAGCACAATTGCTTAGGCCAACAATTACTTTGTCAGTCTTTGAAATGTCACAGGTGCATTCTTCATACCAAATGGCATGACTTTAAACTGATATAGTCCATTTGGCATTTCAAAAGCCGATATCTCCTTTGGTCTCTCTGACAACAGTACCTGCCCATATCCTTTTAGCAAGTGAATCTTTGTGATAAATTTTGATTTTCCCACTTTCTCAATGCAATCATCCAACTGTGATATAGGATATGAACCCATTTTTGTCACTGCATTCACCTTTTGATAGTCCACACACAGTCTTTGTGTTCTATCCAGTTTTGGTACCAGCACAATAGGCAAATTCCAATTACTGCAACTAGACTCAATATCATTTTGAAGAATGAAGTCAATTTCTTTTTGTACTTGTGATAATTTTGCTGGATTTATTCTATAAGGATGCTGCCTTGTTGAAGATAAAACTTGTACTGAGACATCATGTATAGCTAAATGTGTCTTTCCCAACTTATTTCCACAAATATGTTCATGTGACTGCAACTGCTTTTCCAAATCACTTTGACACTTGTTTGGAAGGTAACTCAATATTTCATTTAAATTTTCAAGTGCTCCCTCATTATCCAATTTGATTAGAGGAAAATCAATTTCAGAATCCTGAATTTCTACCTCTTTCTCATCATCCACAATCACTGATACCTCTTTTTGTTCCTCTTCCCTGTCAAAGTACTTTTTAAGCATATTTACATGACACGCCCTCTGCTTCCTTCTTCTATCTGAAGTATCTATTAAATAATTTACTTCACTCAGTTTCTTTTCAATCCCGTAAGGCCCATTAAATCTTGCTTTTATTGAATCACCTAGTACTGGTGACAAAACTAGTACTTTCTCTCCAGAAATGAAACTGCGAATTTTAGCTTTCTTAGCTGCTTTCACTTACATCATTTACTATGATATCTTTAAATGTTTCCTAACCAACTCACATGCTTAGTTCAATCTTTCCCTGAAATAAAATACGTAATCCAGGAGAATAGTTTCTGAATTTTGACCCACCAATTTCTCATGAATCAATTTCAGTGGTCCCCTTACCTCATGATCATAAACTAGTTCAAAGAGGCTAAAACCAGTTGACACATTAGGAGCAAATAACAAAAATGGAATTCCTGTATCCCAATCCTACGGATAATCCTGACTATACACTCTCATCATAGTTTTTAAGTTTGATACCATCTTTCCAAAGCTCCTTGTGACTCAGGATGATAAACTGTTGACCTAAACTGTTTTATACCCAAACTGTTCATTACTTCCTTAAACAACTGTGACATGAAATTTGACCCCTGATCTGATTGTATTTCTTTAGGTGAACCATATCTTGGAAAAAACTGTAATTAACCCCTCCATAATCGTCTTAGTTATAATATTTCTTAAAGATTTCACTTTAGGAAACCTGGTAGACATGTCCATTATTGTCCATTATAAAGTTATATAAAAACACACTGTGGGTTGAGACAGTTTCTGGATCAACCTGTTTGTTTTGATGACTGAGTTTAAATGGCCCAGCCCATTCATAATTCACACCTGTGTGCTTTACGGCCCCTTTCCCTACCAGTCAAAATGGCACTTGCCAGAAATGGGGTGGGATCTCCACAACTCCGTGAAAATCCAAGACCACTTCTGGGGTTTTCTATTTTTTTCTGCTTGTGAATTTTGGATTTTTAAGCCTTTCTGACCATGAGGCCACCTTGTGTTTCATCTGATGGTCGGATCAGACGTTATGGTACAGAGGTAAGTAAAAAGAATCGCTGAGGCAGGGATACCACATGTTCATTTGTGAACAAGGCAATGTGGTGATCTGGAATTCACTGCCTGAAAAGCAAATTCAGTTGTGACTTTAAGATAGCAATTGGGTAAATACTTAAAGGGAAAAGATAGTAGGTGTATGGGGAAAGAGCTAGAAAGTAGCATTAATTGGATAGTTGACTCAGAAGGCAAGGATGCTACCATTGAGGCAGGACCAATGCCTAATTATGTTTAATGAATTGATGTGTCTGTCAGTGTTGCAAGGTGGACAAGTTTCATGTTGAGATGTCACTCAATTCAGAGTGTGCTCCTAGTTCTCCCCAGACAATGGCCCCAGTGATGTGAATCCTATACGGGATATCTTTGTTCATATAAAGCTTTGGGGAAAGGGGTGATGTTACTTTCAAGTGAGATGATGAAACATCACAGGTCCAATCTCCTTCACATCAGACATCAGACAGACAATGCATACCAAAGTAGTTCATGAGAGCCCAGGCCCAGCCATCCTCCAGGCCCAGCTAGGCTTCAGGCCTGCCTCCAGGCCCAGCTGTGCTCCAGGCCCAGCCATGCTCCAGGCCCAGTCAGGCTCCAGACCCAGCCATGCTCCAGGCCCAGCCAGGCTCCACGCCCAGTCAGGCTCCAGGCCCGGCCGGGCTCCAGGCTCAGACATCCTCCAGGCCCAGCCGGGCTCCAGGCCCAGCCAGGCTCCAGGCCCAGTCAGGCTCCAGGCCCAGCCGGGCTCCAGGCCTAGCCATCCTCCAGGCCCAGCCAGGTTCCAGGCCCAGCTGTGCTCCAGGCCCAGCCATGCTCCTGGCTCAGACATGCCCAGGCCCAGACATCCTCCAGGCCCACGGGGCTCCAGGCCCAGCCATGCCCAGGCCCAGCCGTGCTCCAGGCTCAGACATGCCCAGGCCCAGCTGTGCTCCAGGCTCAGCCAGGCTCCAGGCCTAGCCATCCTCCAGGCCCAGCCAGGCTCCAGGCCTAGCCATCCTCCAGGCCTAGCCATCCTCCAGGCCTAGCCATCCTCCAGGCCTAGCCAGGCTCCAGGCCCAGCTGTGCTCCAGGCCCAGCCATGCCCAGGCCCAGCCGTGCTCCAGGCTCAGACATGCCCAGGCCCAGCTGTGCTCCAGGCTCAGCCAGGCTCCAGGCCTAGCCATCCTCCAGGCCTAGCCATGCTCCAGGCCCAGTCAGGCTCCGGGCCCAGTCAGGCTCCGGGCCCAGTCAGGCTCCAGGCCCAGCCAGGCTCCAGGCCCAGCCATCCTCCAGGCCCAGCTATTCACCAGGCCCAGCCATCTTCCAGGAATGCCTCCAAGCCCAGCCATCCTTCAGGCCTGGCCTCCAGGCTCTTGGAATGAGATTGGAGAAAGGAGCAGCCAGAGGTCCTAAGTTCTGAAGATACATCTGTGAAAAGAATAAAAGTATTTTTTGGGATTAACACCACTGCCCCACCGCCTCCACTCCACCCCACTGTTTGGGCGACCTCCTCCACTGTTTGAGACTGTCCACAGTTTGAGACATCCTGACTCTGTAGGACCTTCCACTGTTTTGGCACCTGTCGGTGGTGCCGCCTTCAGGCTGAGATATTAAACCAGAGCCCCAGCTGCCCTCTCAGGTGAAATATCCCATGGCATTGTGTCAAAGAAGAGCTGGGGAGTTACCCCTGGTGTCCTGGCCAATATTTATCCCTCCACCAACATCATTACAAGATTACCTGACCATTATCATGTTGCTATTTGTGGGAGCTTGCTGTGTGCAAATTGGTTGCCGCATTTCCTACTTTACAACAATGATTGCACTTTAAAAGTACTTCACTAAAGCACGTTAGTACATCTTGAGTGTGCTGCTAAGTAAATGCAAGCCATTCCTTCAAATCCTTGGTCTTTTTTGATGAATTCTACAATGGTTCATCCAAATCAACTGAGCCAGAAGAGGCAGGTTCAAAATAGTTCTCTAGTGGCGAAGAAATGCTTTGCAGAACTAATACATTCTTAGTTGATAAGGGTGAGGTCGTACACTGACATGAAGCTGAGAGAGAATGTGGAATTTGAATTTAGTTCAAACATCAGATATCTGATATTTGATATGGGTAAGATCATACATTGACATGAAGCCAAGAGAGTATCTGCCCTTTGAACAAGGATCAGATGTCAGTTATTTGATGATGCAACATGTGGCCACCTGTTTCTTTTTCTTCTGTATCATTTGATAAAGTATTGTTTGAGGGGTTTGTTTAAAGCAGGGATCACAGCTGGTTACTGTGTGTCACTGGCCTGATATCGAACAGAGGTTTGTATTGAAGAGCTCCTGCCCTCTGCTGGCAGGACCTCTTCAATGCAAACCCTTTATAGGTTCCTTTCCTGAGGCCACCAATCTTTGCTAAAACACAGCTCCATTAAGGAAAACTCAGCTTACAGTTATAGAACACCTTCCACAACCTCACAACTTCCCAGAGACATTGCAGCCAACAGATAACTTTCAAATAAAAACAAAAAAAACTGCGGATGCTGGAAATCCAAAACAAAAACAAAAACAGAATTACCTGGAAAAACTCAGCAGGTCTGGCAGCATCGGCGGAGAAGAAAAGAGTTGACGTTTCGAGTCCTCATGACCCTTCGACAGAACTTGAGTTCGAGTCCAAGAAAGAGTTGAAATATAAGCTGGTTTAAGGTGTGTGTGTGGGGAGCGGAGAGATAGAGAGACAGAGAGGTGGAGGGGGGGGGTGTGGTTGTAGGGACAAACAAGCAGTGATAGAAGCAGATCATCAAAAGATGTCAACGACAATAGTACAATAGAACACATAGGTGTTAAAATTAAAGTTGGTGATATTATCTAAACGAATGTGCTAATTAAGAATGGATGGTAGGGCACTCAAGGTATAGCTCTAGTGGGGTTTTTTTTTATAATGGAAATAGGTGGGAAAAGGAACATCTTTATAATTTATTGGAAAAAAAAGGAAGGGGGAAACAGAAAGGGGGTGGGGATGGGTGAGGGAGCTCACGACCTGAAGTTGTTGAATTCAATATTCAGTCCGGAAGGCTGTAAAGTCCTTAGTCGGAAGATAAGGTGTTCCTCCAGTTTGCGTTGGGCTTCACTGGAACAATGCAGCAAGCCAAGGACAGACATGTGGGCAAGAGAGCAGGGTGGAGTGTTAAAATGGCAAGCGACAAGGAGGTTTGGGTCATTCTTGCGGACAGACCGCAGGTGTTCTGCAAAGCGGTCGCCCAGTTTACATTTGGTCTCTCCAATGTGGTCTCCTCTACATTGGAGAGACCAAACGTAAACTGGGCGACCGCTTTGCAGAACACCTGCGGTCTGTCCGCAAGAATGACCCAAACCTCCCTGTCGCTTGCCATTTTAACACTCCACCCTGCTGTCTTGCCCACATGTCTGTCCTTGGCTTGCTGCATTGTTCCAGTGAAGCCCAACGCAAACTGGAGGAACAACACCTCATCTTCCGACTAGGCACTTTACAGCCTTCCGGACTGAATATTGAATTCAACAACTTTAGGTCGTGAGCTCCCTCCCCCATCCCCACCCCCTTTCTGTTTCCCCCTTCCTTTTTTTTTCAATAAATTATAAAGATTTTCCTTTTCCCACCTATTTCCAATATTAAAAAAAACCCCACTAGAGCTATACCTTGAGTGCCCTACCATCCATTCTTAATTAGCACATTCGTTTAGATAATATCACCAACTTTAACTTTAACACCTATGTGTTCTATTGTACTATTGTCGTTGACATCTTTTGATGATCTGCTTCTATCACTGCTTGTTTGTCCCTACAACCACACCAACCCCCTCCACCTCTCTGTCTCTCTATCTCTCCGCCCCCCACACACACACCTTAAACCAGCTTATATTTCAACTCTTTCTTGGACTCGAACTCAAGTTCTGTCGAAGGGTCATGAGGACTCGAAACGTCAACTCTTTTCTTCTCCACCGATGCTGCCAGACCTGCTGAGTTTTTCCAGATAACTTTCAAATCCCGGTCATTATCGTTGTGTAGGCAAAACCAGGCGTCAATTTGTGCACAGCAAATTTAACCCTTTTTGCCCCATATCATTCTGGAGAATGTGATTTGCATCATCCTCCAAGGATGGTATATTTTTCCTGAGGTGCATGCAGTATTCTAAATTCACATAACAGTAACATAACTTCCAGCCCTTTGTATTCCAGCCCTCACAGTAAAGAAAGTGTAAGAAAGCTAAACTCCTTTATGATGTGATGTGGCTGAGATCAGTTACAGCACAGAATGACACAGAGATACCTAATGCTTTATATACTGAACGATTAAGCTGTATTGTTTTCAAGAAGATAATGGTAGCATGTGTGTAATGAAGATGGAGCAACCGATAGCACAGTATAGGAGGAATAAGAGGAGTGAATGCTGGAAATACACAGCATTGTGTGTCAGACTCTGTGAAGAGACAAAATAGGTTCTTGGTGTAAAACCTTTATTTGAAAGGGGAACTGGACAGTGAGTAAGTCCTGTAGCGGAACTGAAGAAAGGGATTGACAAAAGAAGGGAAAGAACTTTAATTTATATTGCACCTTTCACCACCTCAGGGCATCCCAAAGCATTTGACAGCCAATGAAGACTAGTCAGTACTATGATGTAGCAAACACGGCAGCCAATGGATAGGTGGAGCCTTGGTTTAATATTTCATTTGAAAAGAATTGCAAAAAATGTCGAAGCAGTCATGGAATTGTGCAGAAAAGCAGCATTTTTAATTTGGCAGTGCTAAGTACAAACTTTTGGAAATTAAGCAACATGAACATTACTTGCTCAATGAATGGAACAGCACTCGTTTAGATGAATGGGTGATTTAGAAAGACAAGTTGTTTGTGTAAACTTGAGGCAGGAAGTATTTAAAATGTTTGTGATTAATGGATTTTAGTGTGTAAAACAAAGAATCATAACTAAAACAGAATTACCTGGAAAAACTCTGCTGAGTTTTTCCAGGTAATTCTGTTTTTGTTTTGGATTTCCAGCATCCGCAGTTTTTTGTTTTTATCCAAAGAATCATAACTGTCTATTGGCAACTATGGACAGAGCATATGTGTCTGGTCAGCAGGATAGGGGAGCTCATAGACAGACGATCCCGAGTAAACATGTCTGCAATTGATGTCTCCATCTCAAACCACTCCAGCTCAAAAGTTATTTATGTGGAATGCAAGTTGCAGACTTCCAACACATAAGGGAGGAAGAGAAGTATCTGGACAGTTTTCTCCAGACCTCAGTGATGCCTCACAGAGAGGTGCAAGTTCAGAAAGGAATGAATGTGATCAGAGCAAGATGAAATAGAGAATGAGAGTCGACAGAAACTGATCCTCTCCAGAGGAACAATGTGCTCAAATGAAAGCAGAATACTGCAGCTACTGAAAAATCAAAATCAAAACAGAAATCACTGGAAATACAGTGGGGAGCATCTGTTGAGGGAGTCAGAGAGTTAACGTTTCAGGTCTGAGACTTTTTGTTACATCCAGAAAAAGTTAGAGATGTAACAGGTTTTAAGCAAGTGGAGAAGGAGGAAAGCGGGGTAGGACAGAGAGAACAAGAGGGAAGTTTTGTGATGGGGTAGGAGGGTGGGGGGAGATAAGGAGAAATTAAATGACAAAAGGGATAATGATGCAAGAAAAAAGGAGATGGTAATGGGACTCGTAAAGATACCAAAGATGGGTCTAGAGGAGGTGTTAATGGGAATTGTGGAATCATTATCAACAGCTACTATCCAAAAAAGTGGAGCCTGAAATTTTTGAACTCAGTGTTGAGTCCAGAAGGCTGGAAAGTGCCTAAATCAAAAGATGAGAAGCTGTCCCTTGAGCTTACATTGAGATTCATTGGAACAGTGTAGGACGTTAAGGACAGAAAGGTCAGCGTGTGGTGGAGAATTAAAAAGGTAGGCAAACTGAAAGCTTAGGGTCAGGCTTGTGGACAAAATGGAGGTGTTCTCCATTTATATTTCTTACCTGTGTGGATAAGGATTTTTAAAAATTATTCATTCATGGGATGTAGGCATCATTGGCTGGGCCAGCATTTATTGCCCATCCCTAATTGCCCCTTGAGAAGGTGGTGGTGAGCTGCCTTCTTGAACCGCTGCAGTCCATGTGGTGTAGGTACACCCACAGTGCTGTTAGGGAGGGAGTTCCAGGATTTTGACCCAGCGACAGTGAAGGAACGGTGATATATTTCCAAGTCAGGATGGTGAGTGACTTGGAGGGGAACTTGCAGGTGGTGGTGTTCCCATCTACCGGCTGCCCTTGTCCTTCTAGGTAGTAGCGGTCTGGGTTTGGAAGGTGCTGTCGAAGACGCCTTGGTGAGTTCCTGCAGTGCATCTTGTAGATGGTACACACTGCTGCTACTGTACGATGGTGGTGGAGGGAGTGAGTGTTTGTGGATGGGGTGCCAATCAAACGGGCTGCTTTTTCCTGGACTATGTCAAGTTTATTCAGTGTTGTGGGAGCTGCACTCATCCAGGCAAGTGGGAGTATTCCATAACACTCCTGACTTGTGCCTTGTAGATGGTGGACAGGCTTTGGGGAATCAGGAGGTGAGTTACTCATCACATGATTCCTAGCCTCTGACCTGCTCTTGTAGCCACAGTATTTATATGGCTAGTCCAGCTCAGTTTCTGGTCAATGGTAACCCCCGGAATGTTGATAGTGGGGGATTCAGTGATGGTAATGCCGTTGAACATCAGAGGGTTTGGTTGGATTCTCTCTTGTTGGAGATGACCATTGCCTGACACTTGTGTGGCATGAATGTTACTTGCCACTTGTCAGCCCAAGCCTGGATATTGTCCAGGTCTTGCTGAATTTGGACATGGATTGTTTCAGTATCTGAGGAGTCGTGAATGGTGCTGAACATTATGCAATCATCAGCGAACATCCCCACTTCTTACCTCATGATAGAAGGAAGGTCATTGATGAAGCAGCTGAAGATGGTTGGGCCTAAGACACTACCCTGAGGAACTCCTGCAGTGATGTCCTGGATAAAGATTGTCAGATGGACAGCCAGAATGCTGAGCTTGCAACCTGGAAGTGGAAGGTAGCTCCAAGGGAGGAGGAGGGGAAGTGTAATTTGGCAGTTGAAGGGGACTCAAAAATTATGGGGACAGATAGCATCCTTTGTAGGCAGGATTGAGATTCTCACATGATATGTTGCCTACCTGCATCCACATGGAGGATCATCTTGAGCTGGCTTGAAAGAATCTAGGAGATGAAGAGGAAGGATTAAATAATTGTGCTTGAGACCAACAATATAGGAAAGAGTGGCAAGATGCCCTTTTTAGAAAGTATCAGGAGATGGGAGCTCAACTGAAAAATACTTGTCCATCATTAAGGATAGGGTGACTGAACACCTTGAGAGAGCCTGCATGGTCGGTCATGCCTGATGAATCTCAATTTATTGAAGAGGTAACTAAAGTAATGGACAGGGGATTGTCTATAGGTGTTATTTATATGGACTTCCAGAAACCATTTGATAAAGTCCCTCATAAGAGACTGGTAACTAAATATAATATAACGCCCTTATTCAAAAAGGTGGGGAGGCAGAAAGTAGGGAACTATAGACCAGTTAGTTTATCGTCTGTCATTGAGAAATTGTTGGAATCCATTATTCAGGAAGTATTAATGGGGCATTTGTCAAAATGCAAGTCATCAGAGTCGGTACGGTTTTATGAAGAGCAAATCATGTTTGACTAATTTGCTAGAGTTCCTTGAAGATGTGACAAGCGAAGTGGATAATGGGGATCCTGTAGATGTAGTATATCTGGACTTCCAGAAGACCTTTGCTTAGGTGCCGCACAAAAGATTAATACACAAGATAAGATCACATGGAGTTAGGGGTAATATATTAGCTTGGATAGAGGGTTGGCTAACCAACAGAAAGCAGAGAGTCAGGATAAATGGGTCTTTTTCTAGATGGCAAGCTGTAACTAGTGGGGTGTCAGAGGGTTCGGTCCTTGGGCCCCAACTATTTACAATTTATGTTAATGACTTGGATTCAGGGATAGAAGATACTATAGCTAAATTTGCAGATGACACCAAAATAGGTGGGAAAGTAAGTTCGAATGAAGAAATAAGAAATTTACATATGGATATGGACAGGTTAGGTGAATGGGCCAAAATTTGGCAGATGGAGTTTAATGTGGATAAGTGTGAGGTTATCCATTTTGGTCGGAAGAATAAAAAGGCGACTTATTACTTGAATGGAGAGAAACTTCAGAATGCTTCAGTGCAGAGGGATGTGTGTGTCCTGGTGCATGTATCGTTGAAAGCTAGTGTGCAGGTACAGCAGGTGATAAGGAAGGCAAATAAAATTTTGGCATTTATTTCTAAAGGAATAGAGTTAAAAGTAAGGAAGTGTTGTTGCAACTGTACAAGGCATTGGTGAGACCGCACCTGGAATACTGTGCACAGTTTTGGTCCCCTTACTTGAGGAAGGATGTAGTTGCATTGGAGGTGGTTCAGAGGAGGTTCACTAGATTGATTCCAGAGATGTGGGGCTTGACTTATGAGGAGAGATTGAGCAGTTTAGGCCTATACTCACTAGAGTTTAGAAGGATGAGAGGAGATTTAATTGAGGCATGTAAGATGCTAAAGGGGAGAGACAAACATAGACCTGGAACAGACGTTTCCCCTTATGGGGCATTCTAGAATGAGATGCCATAGTTTTAGGCTAAGGGATGGTAGATTTAAATCAGAGATGAGGAGGAATTACTTTTCTCGAAGGGTCGTGAATCTGTAGAATTCACTACCTCAGAGTACAGTGGTTGCTGGGACCCTGAATAAATTTGAGGAGATAGACAGATTTTTAATTAGTAACGGGTTGAATGGTCATGGGGAGAGGGCGGGAAATTGGAGTTGAGGCCGACATGAGATCAGCCATGATCGTATTGAATTGTGGGGCAGGCTTGAGGGGCTGAATTGCCTTCTCCTGCTCCTAGTTTTTATGTTTTTATGTAAAGTTGAAGCCTGTGAAATTGGAGGCGAATCACTGACCTAGTTAGGAATTGGCTGAACGGCAGGAGATAGAGATAATGGTCAGGTACTCTAATTGGCAGTATGTGACTAGTGGTATCCCTCAGGATCTACGTTGAGGCCTCCAGTATTCACCAAATATATTAACAATTTAGATGATAGGATGTCCACATTTACTAATGACACAAAGATAGGCGACATTCTAATCAGTGTAAGTAGAAGCATGAAATTACAAAGAGTATTTCTGAAAAAAAATGCTGTTGAAGCTTTTCGTCTGGCACTCATCAGGACAGATTCGCATGAATGCCAAATCTCAAAGGAACAACAATTTATACTGCATGAGAAGAGAGTGCTGATTGGTTGGCAAGTGGGCTCTGATTGGCAGAAGCATTGCCTTGGAGAATGCACCAGGAAACAGTTAACTTCCAAGCTTTTGTTTAAATTCAAACTAGGCAGGTCAAGTCTGAATGGTCAAGACATTGCCATGGGGAATGAAGCAGGGTATGGCTGTCCCCCAAGCCTTTGTTTAGTTGAGAAAGGTGCAATAGTGGACATGCTCTTTCTTTCTGCAAGGGATAGGACCCTGTGTGTGAATATATGGAGTTTCTAGCATGCATAAGTGAGCCACACTGCAAGCCCAATTGATAATCTTAAATTAGTTGTTAGCATAATTCTTAGCACAATCAAGATTGTTTAGTAAGTGTTGTCCAATTGCAGAATCACATCTAATGTTGGACACTATGTTTTGAGTTTTGCAAGTATGGGCTGGTTGAGTATGGTTAGTATTTTGCCTGTTATGACCAACTGAGGTGATGTGTTGTTTCATACAATCCACCGGTCATTGGGATGTACAGCCTATATACCTGGCATCACACTGGCACTGAAATTCATATACCATTTTACTCATTTGTGTGATAGGCAGAACATCTCTTTGGCTTGATGACAGCATCCTGTTAGTGGAGAATGCCACTCATGTTGCCACTCCATAGTAGCAGTGTGAAATGGCTAGCTTCACCTGTTGCTCAAATTTTTGAGATACCTTGCCCTTCCAGGGTAATCTGAGGTACCCTGGGCACTTTTCAAGACCAAAAGTGGTGGTCTTAGGCCCATTCGTGAATTTGTGCAATATATAATGGGCAATGATCCGACTGCAATAGCCATTATCTCATAGGATAGATTTGATGCACCCTATTTCAGCAACATGCTTGCACAGTGAAAAAATGGCTCAGGCCCTATTTACAAGGTTGCCGATAAGTCCAATCTTGTAGTGTGTGGAACTGTAGGAATCCCTATGTGTACATTGACCAGTGAAAGTGGACTGATAAGTGGCAAGCAACGTGCATGTCACACAAGTGCTAGGCAATGACCATCTCCAACAACAGAGAATCCAACTATCTCCCCTTGACATTCAATGGCATTACCATTGCTGAGTCCCCCACTATCAACAGCCTGGAGCTTACCATTGACCAGAAACTGCGCTGGACTAGCTATATAAATATTGTGGCTACAAGAGCAGGTTCGAGGCTGGGAATTTTGTGGAG
Organism: Carcharodon carcharias; assembly: GCF_017639515.1. Lineage (NCBI taxonomy): Eukaryota > Metazoa > Chordata > Chondrichthyes > Lamniformes > Lamnidae > Carcharodon > Carcharodon carcharias. The sequence goes on from NC_054500.1 coordinate 3,234,415, forward strand.
GGTAATTCACCTCCTGACTCCCCAAAGCCTGTCCACCATCTACAAGGCACAAGTCAGGAGTGTGATGGAATACTCTCCACTTGTGCAGCTCCAACAATACTCAAGAAGCTCAACATCATTCAGGACAAAGCAGCCTGCTTGATTGGCACCCCTTCCAACACCTTCAACATTCATTCCCTCCACGACCAATGCATAGTGACAACAGCATGTACCATCTGCAAATGCACTGCATCAACTCGCCAAGGCTCCTTCAATAGTACCTTTCAAACCTGCAAACTCTACCACCTAGAAAGACAAGGGCAGTAGATGCATGGGAACACCCTCCAAGCCACACACCATCCTCACTTGAAAATATATCACCATTCCTTCAATATTGCTGGGCTAAAATCCTGGCACTCCCTCCCTACCAGCACTGCAGGTGTACCTATTCCACATGCAACGGTTTTCGATGGACAAGGGAGTCAAGGGTTAAGGGGGCTAGACAGGAAAGTGGAGTTGAGACTATAACCAGATCAGCCATGATCTTATTGAATGGCAGAGCAGGCTTGGTGGGCCGAATAACCTACTCCTGCTCCTAAATCCTGTGTTCCTATATTCAAAATGTTTTAAAAAATACTATTTGAAAAACTATTCTGTAAAACCTAATGAGTAGTCAGTGAAGATTTTTAATGTCGAACCTTACACACATCAAGGTGAGTAAGCAATGGTTTAACAATATTACTAAACAATTTTTAAAAATTAAATTGACTCATAGAATGGTCAAAGCACAGGAGACCATTCAGCCCATCATGTCCATGCGAGAGCAATTCATCTGGTGTCACTCCCCTTGTTTTCCCCATAGCACTGCAATTTTTTCCTTTTCAATTCCCTTTTGAAAGCCATGATTGAATCTGCCTCCACCACCCCCTCAGGCAGCGCATTCCAGATCCCAATCACTTGCTGGATAAAAATGTTTTTCCTCATGTCTCCATTGCTTCTTTTGTCAATTATTTTAAATCTGTGGCCTCTGGATCTTGATCTTTCCAACAATGGGAACAGTTTCTCCCTATCTACTGTCTAGACCCCTCATGATTTTGAATACCTCTATCAAATCTCCTCCCAATCTTCACTAAGGAGAACAGGCCCAACTTCTCCAATCTATTTTGCGAAGCGAAGTTTCTGATCCCTGGAACGATTCTCATGATTTTTTTCTGCACTCTCTCTCTCTCTAATGCCTTCACATCCTCCCTAAAGTGTGGTGCCCAGACCTGGATGCAATACTCCAGTTAAGACTGAACCAGTGTTATACACATGGTCTTATTTAGCAAACACAACGCATTAAAAAAAAGTCATAAAATGTTGTGATCACTGTGACAATTGAGGTTTCTTCCTGAGATCAGCAATTGGAAGAAACGCCAGTACTAAAGATGGCGGACGTCTGCTCAGCTGGGAGGTGGGGAGCCTCCATGTTTGATGCTGGCGGGGACGCATGAACCCAGCGGCGGTTGGTCTTGGGAGTCACGTGCTGTAAGTAGGCACGCACGCGCACTAGCCGGCATTCCCCCCCCACCACCCCCCCCAACCACCTCCCAAACAGGGACTGTGGAAGTTTCGGTTGATTTGAATCGGGGAGGGAGGCCGGCTACAGGCGCAATGCCCAAGAACTGCACGGTCACCGATTGCTCTCGGCATGCGGGCCAGCTGGCGGCCGACAACCGGAGGATCAGCTTCTACAAGTGAGTGGCGGCCTCGTTCCACTGCTCTGAGGGAGGAGGCCGTTCAGCCTTCCCCTTCCAGCCTAGCCCACACTTTCAAAAACAATAGAGAGAGAAATGCTTGGCAGGTCCGGCAGCGCGTGTGGAGGGAGAAGTGGAGATAATTTTTCACTCCAGGTCGGTGACCTCTTCATCAAGAACTCCCCAGCCATCATCATATTGCTGCTTGTGGGATCTTGCTGTGCCCCCAGTTCGCTGCTGTGTTTGCTCCAACAGTGACCACACTTCATTGTGCTCTGAGACCCCTTCAGGTGTGAAAATGTGCGATAGGAATCAAGTTCACTTTTTTCTAACAATCAGGGCAATGGCAACCTGTACTTCAGCCTCAACTCCACTTTCCTGTCTACCCTGTGCCCTTTGACTCTCTTGTCAGTCAAGAACCTAAATAACTCAGCCCTAAAGATCTTCAGCGACCCAGCCTCCTGTGCTTTCTGGGAAAGAGAATTCCACAAAGCAATGATCCCCTTCGGAGAGAGAGAAAAAAAAATTCTCCTCCCCTCTGTCTTAAATGAGAGACACCCTGTTTTTAAACAGTGACCCCCCAGTTCTAGTCTCTCACACAAGGGGAAGTATCCTGTCGGCATCTGGCCTGTCAATTAACCTCAGGATCTTGTATACTTAACAACATCGCCTCTCATTCTTCTAAACACTAATGGATCCAACCTTTCCATAAGACCTTAAGACATAGGAGCAGAAATTAGGCCTTTCGGCCCATTGAGTCTGCTCCGCCATTCAATCATGGCTGATAAGTTTCTCAACCCCATTCTCCCGCCTTCTCCCCATAACATTTGATCCCCTTACCAATCAAGAACCTATCTATCTCAGCCTTAAATACACTCAATGACCTGGCCTCCACAGCCTTCTGTGGCAATGAATTCCATAGATTTACCACTCTCTGGCTAAAGAAGTTTCTCCTCATCTCTGTTCTAAAAGGTCTTCCCTTTACTCTGAGGCTGTGCCCTCCGGTCCTAGTCTCTCCTACTAATGGAAACATCTTCCCCACGTCCACTCTATCCAGGCCTTTCAGTATTCTGTAAGTTTCAATCAGATCCCCCCTCATCCTTCTAAACTCCATTGAGTATAGACCCAGAGTCCTCAAATGTTCCTCATATGTTAAGCCTTTCATTCCTGGGATCATTCTCGTGAACCTCCTCTGGACCCTCTCCAGGGCCAGCACATCTTTCCTGAGATACAGGGCCCAAAATTGCTCACAATATTCTAAATGTGGTCTGACCAGAGCCTTATAAAGCCTTAGCAGCACATCCCTGCTTTTATATTCTAGTCCTGTCGAAATAAATGCCAACATTGCATTTGCCTTCCTAACTACCAACAACCTGCAAGTTAACCTTAAGAGAATCCTGGACTAGGACTCCCAAGTCCCTTTACACTCCAGATTTCTGAATTCTCTCCCCATTTAGAAAATAGTCTATGCCTTTATTCTTCCTACCAAAGTGCAAGACCTCACACTTCCCCACGTTGTACTCCATCTGCCACTTCTTTGCCCATTCTCCTAACCTGTCCAAATCCTTCTGCAGCCTCCCTGCCTCCTCAATACTACCTGTCCCTCTACCTATCTTTGTATCATCTGCAAACTTAGCCAGAATGCCCTCAGTTCCTTCATCTAGATCATTAATGTATAAAGTGAAAAGTTGTGGTCCCAACAGTGACCCCTGCGGAACTCCACTAGTCACTGGCCGCCATCCTGAGAAGGACCCCCTTATCCCCACTCTCTGCCTCCTGCCAGACAGCCAATCTTCTATCCATGCTAGTACCTTGCCTCTAACACCATGGGCTCTTATCTTACTGAGCAGCCTCCTGTGTGGCACCTTGTCAAAGGCCTTCTGGAAGTCCAAGTAGATAACATCCATTGGCTATCCTTTGTCTAACCTACTCGTTACCTCCTCAAAGAATTCTAACAGATTTGTCAGGAATGACCTCCCCTTGATGAAACCATGCTGACTTTGCCATGCACTTCCAAGTATTCTGAAATCTCTTCCTTAATAATGGACTCTAAAATCTTACCAACGACCGAGGTCAGGCTAATTGGCCTGTAATTTCCTGTCGTTTGCCTCAGTCTCTTCTTAAACAGGGAGATTAGCGATTTTCCAGTCCTCTGGGACCCTCCCTGATTTGAGTGATTCCTGAAAGATCACCACTAACACCTCCACTATCTCCTTCAGAACTCTGGGGTGTAATCCATCTGGTCCAGGTGATTTATCCACCTTCAGACCTTTCAGTTTTCCTAGCACCTTCTCCTTGGTAATGGCCACCATACTCACCTCTGCCCCCCTGACTCTCTTGAACTTTGGGTAAGTTACTCGTGTCTTCCACTGTGAAGACTGACACAAAGTACCTATTCAGTTCCTCCGCCATTTCTTTGTTCCCCACTACTACTTCTCCAGCATCATTTTCCAGCGGCCCAATGTCCACTTTTGCTTCTCTCTTACCCTTTATATATCTAAAAAAAAAACTCTTGCAATCTCCTTTTATATTCCTGGCTAGTTTACCCTCATATTTAATCTTCTCCCTCCTTATTTCTTTTTTAGTTGTCCTCTGTTGGTCTTTGTAGGCTTCCCAAACCCCTGGTTTCCCACTGCTTTTTGCCGCATTGTATGCTTTCTCTTTAGCTTTTATGCTGTCCCTCACTTCCCTTGTCAGCCATGGTTGTGTCGTCCTCCCTTTAGTATGCTTCTTCTTCCTAGGGATGAATTTTTGCTTTGTCTCCCAAATTACTCCCAGTTACTTTCCTCTTAAGATAACCCCTTCATCACAGGAATCAGTCAAGTGAACCTTCTCTGAACTGAAATTTGATTTGAAAATTGATTCTTTTGCCACTGACTCTGCAACCAAAAGAGAGAGTCCTTTTATTCATTCACTCTACAAAAACCATCACATCTTTTAAGTTATAGCTTTCCATTAAGTTGTAGTTTTCCCTGTATCTCGGTACTCATTATGGTTGAGCAAGTGCCTTTTCTTAGCTGAGGGTAGATTAGTGTTGAATTGTGGAGAAATCTTAATTTCCTGGCTGAAAATGAATGTGTAATGAGTGCTCTGGAGGGTGCGAGTCATCAAATTGTTGAGAAAATGATTTTAAAGATTAGCACCATAGACGAATTGTTTATCAGGAGAAGCCCCCATGTTTTTTTTGAGTCTCACAAAAGCAATTTTTTGTTTTGATTGAGGTTTCCATCGAATGACAAGGAAAGACTCGCACAATGGCTTTCCAATATGAAAAGAGAGAAATGGGTTCCATCTCAGTACCAGTACATCTGCAGTGAGCATTTTACTCCTGACAGCTTTGAATGGAGGTGGGGGACACGATATTTGAAGGCAGATGCTGTACCTACAATTTTTTCTTTTCCGGAGCAGCCTACGGTACGTTTGCTCTCAATAGGTTTGGATATTCCTCCGTGTGTGTTTTTTCCCAATCTCTGGAAGAGTGCTAGATACCGTCCTGAAATTGCTTCATGAGGACTACACCAGGAAGTAAAGCTCCAGTGTCTTGAAGAGATGGGAATGAAGCAAAATCTTAGTGTACTCTGGCCAGAGTAGCTGAGTGGTCCAGGCCCAAGAGGCCTAGTCTAATAATCCAGATAATTTGTGTTAAAAACCCACAGTGGAAATTTCAGAATTTGAAATCCACTTTGTTTTAAAATTCTGGAAATAAAAAAATCTGCCACTGACAAAAGTGACCATGAAACTGTTTTGCCTTAAAAACCCAACTGGTTCACCAATTTCCTTTCAGAAAGGACATCTTTACCCAGAGTCTAGTCTGTATGTGACTCCGGGCCCTCACCAATGTGGTTGACCTTTATCTGCTCTCCAACCTAACATGTCTCGGTTTAGGGGGTGAGCAGTGAATCATTGCTATGCCAGCGATATCCCTGTCCTGTGAATGAATTAAAAAAAGAGATTTGGAGCACAACCACTAAATGAAGCGAACAACCTAAATAGTTCTGAGGAATTTATATATTAAACTGGAAGAGCTCTAAATTTGGGTATTTGTCTGTTTCGGATAAGGGCGATGAAGGGATGACTTTAGCCTTTTCACTAAAGGATTTCTGCACTGGGCAAATACTTTTTGATAACAATGAAGCATCCAGGACACCAAAGTTAGGGAAAATGTTGGATACTACATTCTCGCTCTGCTTTGACCTAACAAGTTAATTAACCCAATGTCAGGAGACTGCCTCCTGGTGCATCAGGATTTCCTTTATTTGTTCACGGGTTGTGGGCATTTCTGGCTAGGTCAGCATTTGTTGTCCAACCCTAACTGCCCTTGGGTGCTGTTCATATTTCCTAAACTAGCCATCCTTTTGGCTTCCCCGATTATTCATGACTTACCTTTATATGGAACATATCCCAGAGTTCTGAAGTAAGGTGACATGTGGAGCCATAAATAATGGGATGGGATAAATGAATGAATTGCTGTTTGAGTTACATGCATACTGTGTTCTGTACATGTAGGTTGAGTTTAACCTAGCTCCTTTCATGTTGGACTCTTTTAGCTAAGGGAGGGGTGATTTTCATCTCTTTTTAAGGTGCATGCAAAACTTATACGAAAGCTCTGTGAGCTAGCTTACTACCCCAAGTCGGTAGAATACAAGTCTGGGTTGTCATGCTGAAGCTTTGTATTGACTGGAAAGGCTTCAACCTAGTAGTACATTCAGTTCTGCTCCCTGAGGCACAGGGAAATGCCCAAAGGCCTGGATGTGATGCAGAGAGTAACCTGAATCCCTACTGGTGACCGAGTTGTCAGGAAAGATTAGAAAAACTTGGAGACTCTTCAACCTCGAAAGGAAGCACAGGAGAGGGAAATTTGTATGTGGTATTTTATGAAATCGAATTTCAAGTTAAACCACCATTGTAGTACACTATAAGAAAGCATAAGTATAAATGATAAATGCCACTAGTAGTTCGGGCTTGACGGTGGGAATGGTGAAGCAAGCAGTGATTAGGACCTCAAGTGATTTTCTGAGTTAGGGCAAGGGAGACAAAAAAAAGGGAATCGTTCAAGATGGTTGAATGTGATGTGGGAAGGTGGTTCAGATTGAGGTGGATGGGCTGAATGTCTCCCACATCTAGATTTTGTTTCTCCCTATCAGATGTGACTCAGTGGGTAACACTCTCATCTCGCAGTCAGAGGTTGTACTTCAAAAAGTACTTCATTGGCAGTAAAGTGATTTGTCAAGTCCTGAGATGTCAAAGGTGCTATAGAAATGCAAGCCTTGATTTCCCTTAAAAGTTGCTTTATGGGCTGCTGTACATAAAGATTTGGCATAATTCCTTGCTTTAATTGCACATTCTGGTTTAATTTACATTATTAGCCATGAGGAATGAGCATTTTCTTCCCTTTGGTGTCCAGAGATGCAGGAGACAACCCATTTCTTCCACCCTTTTTTCCATCCAACGGATTGTGCTCTGTGTTGCTTCCATAAAGACGTTGCTTTTAAATGGACAGGTCATTAGCCGACCCACAAGGAGAAGTGACTAATTCAGTCCCATCAGACCTGAGTGCTCAGCTGAATGTCAGTCTAGTATTCAGAGACTGAAGCCCTGGCCTGCATTCACCTGGGACTGTCTGAAATGGAGGTTAAATCTGTAGCCTTCAGGCTCGGTGGGAATGGCTCCAATCGGCCAAGGCCCCCTCTTCCAGAAAATAGTATTCACTTTGAAAAAGTATTTCCCTCGCTTGATGAAGCAATTGACTTGCACAGTATTACATGTTTGTTTTGTTAATTGTATATTAATGGAGTGTTTAGTTGTATTCAGTCTGTAGGCATTAATTGGGAATTCACTTGTGCTCCGGTGTATATGGAAGCAGACTGAAACTGTGGTTTATGGGTTTGATGGTGCATGTTTATGTTGTGTGTCTCTGTAAATTAAAGCTTAGAAGTATGTAAAGATTATGGGTCATTTAGCTCAGTTGAGTAGATGGCTGGAGTGTGATGTATAGAATAACACCAACTGCGAGTTCAATCCCTGTACCGGCTGAGGTCTTTAGACCAGCTTTAGGCGTGCCTCCTTGCCTTGTCCCATAGTGATATCATGACAGGAATCCTTGGGCAATGAGGACTCAACATAGAGAGCGAGAAAGAAAAAGCGTGTTTCATGTTTGTACAGTGTAGTAGAATTCTATGAAGTTGAATAAATTGAGATTGGATCATTTGGCTTGTAGCAGTCACTTGATACAAACAGAATGTATATTCTTGTAGAAAAGGTTAAAACAGAAAATACTAGATACAGTGAGCAAGACAGTTTCTTCAGACAGGTTCTGATGAATGGGAAGTGAGCTGAAACATTAACTCCTTTTTTCTCCACAGATGCTGCCTGGTTTGCATAGTTTTTTCCAGCATTTTATCTCTCTATTTCAGATATCTAGTACTCCTAGTACTTCACTTCTGCAAGTCTAACTGTTCTGCTTTCTTCCACTCTGCTGTTCTGAACTCCTACATTGCCTAGGTTATTGAACAGCCACTTGTGCATTTGCTAAAAACAAAAAAACTGCGGCTGCTGGAAATCCAAAACAAAAAATAAAAGTTACCTGGAAAAACTCAGCAGGTCTGGCAGCATCGGTGGAGAAGAGTACAGTTGACGTTTCGAGTCCTCATGATCCTTCGACAGAACTAAGTAAAAATAGGAGAGGGGTGAAATATAAGCTGGTTTGTGGGGGGGCGCGTGGTTGGTTGTTGGGACAGGCAAGCAGTGATAGAAGGAGATAACCAAAAGGTGTCACAGACAAAAGAACAAAGAGGTGTTGAAGATGGTGATATTATCTAAAAGAATGTGCTAATTAAGATTGGATAGCAGGCCAAGCAAGGTACAGATAGCTCTAGTGGGGGTGGGGTGAAATAAGACTAAAAGGGCATAAAAGGTATAGATAAATGATCGGTGGAATACATTAAAAATAATGGAAATAGTTGGGAAAAGAAAAATCTATATAAATTATCGGAAGAGTCAAGGAGGAGGGGGAAGAAACAGAAAGGGGGTGGGGATGGAGGAGGGAGTTTAAAATCTAAAATTGTTGAACTCAATATTCAGTCCAGAAGGCTGTAAAGTGCCTAGTTGGAAGATGAGGTGCTGTTCCTCCAGTTTGCGTTGGGCTTCACTGGAACAATGCAGCAAGCCAAGGACAGACATGTGGGCAAGAGAGCAGGGTGGAGTGTTAAAATGGCAAGCGACAGGGAGGTCTGGGTGATGCTTGGGGACAGACTGAAGGTGTTCTGCAAAGTGGTCACCCAGTCCGCGTTTGGTCTCTCCAATGTAGAGGAAACCACATTGGGAGCAACGAATGCAGTAGACTAAGTTGGGGGAAATGCAAGTGAAATGCTGCTTCACTTGCAAGGAGTGTTTGGGCCCTTGGATGGTGAGGAGAGAGGAAGTGAAGGGGCAGGTGTTGCATATCTTGCGTTTGCATGGGGAAGTGCTGTAGGAGGGGGTTGAGGAGTAGGGGGCGATGGAGGAGTGGACCAGGGTGTCACAGAGGGAACGATCCCTACGGAATGCCGCCGGGGGCGTGAAGGGAAGATGTGTTTGGTGGTGGCATCATGCTGGAGTTGGCGGAAATGGCGGAGGATGATCCTTTGAATGCGGAGGCTGGTGGGGTGATAAGTGAGGACAAGGGGGGCCCTATCATGTTTCTGGGAGAGGGGAGAAGGCGTGAGGGCGGATGCGCGGGAGATGGGATGGACATGGTTGAGGCCCCTGTCAACTACCGTGGGTGGAAAAAACCTCGGTTGAGGAAGAAGGAGGACATGTCAGAGGAACTGTTTTTAAAGGTAGCCTCATCAGAACAGATGCGATGGAGGTGAAGGAACAGAGAATGGGAAGGAGTCCTTACAGGAAGCGGGGTGTGAGGAGCTGTAGTCGAGGTAGCTGTGGGAGTCGGTAGGCTTGTAATGGATATTGGTGGACAGTCTATCACCAGAAATTGAGACAGAGAGGTCAAGGAAGGGAAGGGAAGTGTCAGAGATGGATCATGTGAAAATGATGGAGGGGTGGAGATTGGAAGCAAAATTAATACATTTTTTCAGGTCCCGACAAGAGCATGAAGCAGCACCGAAGTAATCATTGATGTACCGGAGAAAGAGTTGTGGAAGGGGGCCGGAGTAGGACTGGAACAAGGAATGTTCCACATACCCCATAAAGAGACAGGCATAGCTGGGGCCCATGCGGGTATATTTCACCCCTCTCCTATTTTTACTTAGTTCTGTTGAAGGGTCATGAGGACTCGAAACATCAACTGTACTCTTCTCCGCCGATGCTGCCAGACCTGCTGAGTTTTTCCAGGTAATTTTTATTTTTTGTTGTGCATTTGCTGTCAGCTGTCTGCTGATAGGAGGGAGACTTTATTCTACAGGTGATGGGGAAAGGAACTGACAATGAGTGAAAAAGAAAGACTTGCATTTCTATGGCGCCTTTCACGACCACAGGATCCTCCAAAGCACTTTACAACCAATGAAATATCTTTGCACTGTAGTCAGTGCTGCAATGTGGAGAACACAGTAGCCAATTTGCACACAGCAAGCTCCCACAAACAGCAAGGTGATAATAACCAGATTATCTGTTTTAGTGATGTTGATTGAGGGATGAATATTAATAATTCCCCTTTTCTTTGAGGAAAAAAGACTCTTCCAGTCCTGAACTGTCAGCTTAGCTTGCTTCACTCAGGTCCTGTAGGAGGATCTGAACTCACAACCTTCTGACTCAGAGGCAAGAGTACAACCCACTGAATCGCTGCTGACACTTGCATCAACAATGTGTCTTTGGTTGTTGCTAGATGTTTTGTAAAGCGTGGTAATCAGAGAGTGGCAGTTCGTTTTAAGTCAGTCTAACTTGATAACCATCTCAAAGCAAATGTTTAGATTTTATTACTGTTACAGTGTTATTTTTGGGATTAATCTGACCTACCCTCAATCTGTGATATCTGATCAAACCCCTAACATAAATGCTCCATTTGGTTGTGTTATTTAGGGAAAACCATTTTTCTTGATGTATTCCTTGGTACCAAACACAGGATTGATACGGTGTAATTTACACAACCTCTAGTTAATGATTATTCCCAAACTGTTCTATCAATTGCCTGGCAGAGATGCAAGAACAATTAAGTCTGACTATATTCGGTGCTGAATAGTTTCCATTCACTAGTCTGATTTGCCATATAGTCCACAAAACAAAATGGATAGGGCAGTAGTGAAAGAGTGTTTGAACTGTAGTTGCAATGACTAAATGATAAAGAGCAATCTCTGCAAACAGTTGCGATCAATGGGAAAGTTTAGGTCACAGAACAACGATACTCATTGAACTTGTGGATAGAGGAGGATCAATATGTCTGAATGTTCAGAAGACATTTGGTGAGGACATATACAGGAAGTTACTGTCTAATACTGAAAGTTGTGCTATTGGAGGGAGCCTTTTTGTGTGGATAGTTGTATCTCTAGAGCTGCTTTAATATTGGATTTCGTGGCATGCCAGTGCTACTGGCTCCCAGTGCACAGGCCTCAACAGCTGTAAATAGTCTCAGCTGGAAGAAAGCCTGCTAGATTTGCTAACCAGTCTTTGAGAGCATAGGAGCAGGAGTAATTGAGACATTTAATCCCTGACGCCTGTTCCATCATTCAGCAAGGTGATGGCTGATCTGTACCTCCCTCCATTTGTTTGCTGCAAATCTCTTGGTACTCATGTTTGAAGCTATAGTTTTAAAAAGTCTTTTAAATTTCCAAATTATTGCTCCTTCTCTTGAAGACACTGTCATTCACCAGATTAAAGTTACTGGCAGCTTGGTTCAGTTGTAGTACTTTTACCTCTTGAGTTGGAAGCCCCAGTATAGGACTTGGGCACATAATCTAGATTGACAATTTACTGAACTATCAAGGAAATGCTGCATTGTAGGAAGTACCATCTTTGGGCAGTAAACGATTTGAAGAATAACAAGGAAGTTCCCTTGGTATCCTGACTACCACTTAGCCTTCAACAAACACCCCCCCAAAAAAACCAATCAGCTTGTCATTCAGCTTCATCTCATTGGTATTAGTGGGACACTTCTGTGCAGACTGGCTGTCCACATAACAGTGACTTCACTTTAAAGTAACTCATTGACTGTGACATGCTTGGGACATAAAAGCTAGTAGAAATGGAAGTACAGTCGTATCTACTTGTCATCTTGCCTAGTTGACCATCCTTCATGTGTGAGCCATGAAGATGAATGTTAGAAATTATTACACTGTAAAGGGCATTGCAGTTGGGCCTGGTTCCAATCTCGCAGATATGCACACACAAGGACTTTCCAGAAACACTGCTTGAATTAATTTTCTAATTGATAAATCAAACTAAAGAACCAAGACATATGAACATATGAATTAGGAGCAGGAGTCGGCCACTCAGCCCGTCGAGCCTGCTCTGCCATTCAATAAGATCATGGCTGATCTGATTGCAACCTCAACTCCATATTTCTGCCTACCCTCAATGACCTTCCACCTCCCTTGCTTATCAAGAATCTATCTACCTTTGCCTTAAAAATATTCAAAGACTCTCTTCCTCAAAAGCAGTGGAAGCAGAGTTCCAAAGACACTCAGCCCTTGGAGAAAAGATTTCTTCTCATCTCTGTCCTAAATAGGAGATTGTTTTTTTTTTAAATAGTGACCCCTAGTGCTAGATTCTCCTGCAAGAGGAAGCACCCTCTCCACATCCACCCTGTCAAGACCCCTCAGTATCTTAAATGTTTCAATCAAGTCGCCTCTTACTCTTCTAAACCCCAGTGGTTACAAGCCTAACTTGTCCAACCTTTCCTCATAAGGCAACTTGCCCAATCCAGTTATTAGTTTAGTAAACCTTCTCTGAACTGCTTCCAATGCATTTACATCCTTCTTTAAATAAGGAGACCAAGACATACAAACATATGAATCAGGAGCAGGAGTAGGCCAGTCAGCCCTTCGAACCTGCTCCACAAGCTACACAATAGTTTATAAATGGTCTCACTAGTGCCCTGTACAACTGACACACAACCTCCATACTCTTGTACTCAATTCCTCTTGCAATAAATTATAACATTCTTATTAGCTTTCCTAATTACTTGCTGTATCTACATACTAGCCTTTTGCAACTCATGCACAAGGACCCCTCGATCCCTCTGCTTCTTGGAGCTCTCACCATTTCGACAATAGGCTTTTTTATTTTTCCTGCCAAAATGAACAATTTCACACTTGCCCACATTACAATTCATTTGCCAGGTCTTTGTCACTCACTTAACCTATCTATATCCCTTTAAAGCTTCCTGTGTCCTCTTCACATCTTACTACCCTACCTATCTTTACGTCATCAGCAAATTGAGCAACCATACCTTCAATCTCTTCATCCAAGTTGTTTATATAAATGGTAAAAAGTTGAGGCCCCCAGCACTGATCCCTGTGACACACCACTTGTTACATCTTGCCAACCAGAAAAAGACCCATTTATGCCTACTCTCTGTTTCCTGTTAGCCAGCCAATCTTCTATCAATGAGCTTTCATTTTTTGCAATAACCTTTGATGTGGCACGTTATCAAATGCCTTCTGGAAAAGACCCTGTAGTGCAGGGTGCCATGTGGTTGAGAAGAGAAAAGGGGATCGAGTATCTCAGCCAGAAGCAGAAACTCTAGCTGGTCTACTCGTCCACTCTGCTCCCTAGCTCAAAGAGTTGAGGCCAAATGTAGCAATGCAGTTGTTGCCCTGGTTGAGGTTAGCTAACTCGGGGCAGGTCAACAATCAAACCTTTTCTAGCCCATGTAGGTGCTTATTCTATCAGGGGTGACCTATATTGAGTAGGCAATAAGAGCAGCTTTTGTGATGTATAGATCTAAATTAGGGAACTTTTAAATGTGCAATTCCCAACGAATTTGATTAGTTTGAACAGTTTCTTTATCAGACCAACAATGGACAATCAGCTAATAATGTCAGCTTAGAAAGAGTCCTGTGCATGTTTACTGTAGGTATATACCTATTAAAAATGTTTCTATATCAATTGTATTGCCCATAAATGAATTATTGAAATTTCTAATTTAAAAAAAAAATCTTTCTGTAGAAAAGGAAAGTTCTTGCTCGATCAAATGGGAATAAACGGCAAAAAAAGAGGTTCGAAACTCAAAGCAACGAAGAAGAAACGACGCCACAAATGCAAACTGTTCCAGTTCTGTCACCTGCATTGAGTGAACCAAATGCATTTGCAATGTTAGTCATGTCAACAGAATCAACTCTGTCATCACAGACAACTCTATCAGCTTCAGTGACTGAACTGGATAAGGTAGCTATGTCTTCTGTCAGTGCCTGTGTTGAATCGATGTCTGAAGCAATTATACCATCTGCTGAATCTTTACCGAATGCGGCAGTGAATTCCTTTGGGTTGCTACAGATGGACAAAGGCAAATCCCCTGAATCTGTATTAACGGAGCCATCAGTGTTGCCTTTTGAAAATGTTGCAGCTATTGAAACTGTTCCACTCACACCAGCATTGGCATCTGTTGAAACTGTAGAAACTTCTGCAATTTTGCCATCAGTTGAAACTTTACAGCTTCTGCCAGCACAGATTTGCGAGGAACCAGAACCAACATTAACATTTATAGAAATTGTGCTACCGGCAACGCAAGATATTGAAAACCTGACATCTTTCCAGCCAGAGCCTCCAACGCCAGTCCCTTCTCCAAAGACGTCCATTTTTGAGGATATAACTGCTTTAACTGTCGTATCAACTTATCAAACATTATCACTTACCAATGTGTCTTCTCAGACATCACCCATATTACTGACTGCAGCATCTGAACCTTTGAAAAGAGTGTCTGGCTTTGAAACGCTACTGTCGTTGCCCTCTGCCCTCCTCGTACCAATTATGTCAACTCTACCAATCATGCAAAGCCATGCAGTTAAGCCCCCTGGGCCAGTTATTGCAGCTGTCGAAACAGTTACGCCCGCGCTACCCGATCTACCGGAAGTACAAGGTGAACATTCATACTACAAAAGTGACCTTACCACCGAACAACTTGAAGGGATCATTACCAACCTGCAAAAAAAGGTGAAAGTTATACAGCAACGTGAGAGGAGGAACTCAGCCCGGCTGAAAGCCATGGAAAATCTTGTGGACCAACTGAAAAAGGAAAATGTTCTTTCCGAGGAGAAGCTGAAGATAATGGAGATGGTAGGTAAAGGAGTTCAATCTAGGATTTATTTTTTGAGAAACCTAGGTGGCTACCTGCAGTGTGGAAACTGCCAAGGTTGGTAAAAGTAAGCAAGAACTTGAATAAATCAGTATTTGCGATAATGTACAAGAGACTGGCTACCTTGGCCAGCCTCCCACCTTCCACTCTACGCAAACACCCGCTCACTCAAATCTTTGCCGCTTGTATCCGAACTTGCACCACGTCCCATTTGCCCATCACTCCTGTACCCACTGACTTACGTTGGCTCCCATCACAGCAGTGTCTCAAACTTAAAATTCATGAGTCCTAAGCACCCCCCCCCCCCCCCCCCCCGACCCCACAACCTCGCTTCTCCCTTTCTTGGTAACCACCTCCAGCCCCAAATCCCTCAAACTTCTCTGCATTCCTATAATTCTGGCCTCTAGCACATCCACAATTTCCATTGTCCCACCATTGGTGGCCATAGCTTCAGCTTTTCAGGCACTAAGTTCTGGAATCCTCTCCTTAAATTTCTACACGATCTCTCCTCTAAGACGCTGCTTAAAGCCAAGCTCTTTGACGAAGCTTTTGGCCATGTGTCCTAATATCTCCTTACATGGCTTGGTGTCATGTTTTGTTTGGCAATGCTCCTGTGAAGTGCCTTGAAGATGTTTCCTATGTTAAAGGTGCTATATAAAATCTCAAATAAACAGAGAAAATGGTAGCAACACTGAGTAGGTCAGGCAGTATCTGTGGAAAGAGAAATAATTAATAATTCAGGTTGATGATTGATGATATATAGATGTAACATGTTTTTATTTGATTAGAGGAAAAGAGCAAAAAAAAGGACCTGACAATCACCTTGGGGTACTGGAGCATCTTTTGAGGCTGAAGTTGCTTTGTTATTGGTGTTGCATTAATTTAAATGCCTTAGGCTGGTTCTCTTTCTTTAAATCTGATTTTCTTATCCCAGTTGCAGACTCAGAGAAGGTAGATTGGGCCACTTTCTTTACTCCACACCACGATTCTTCAGATTTTGTAGTTAAATACTGGAAGCCATCATAAGAACATAGGAAATTGGAGCAGGAGTAGGCCATTTGGCCCTCAAGCCTACTCCACCATTCAGTAAGATCATAGCTGATCTTGATTGTGGTCTTAACTCCACTTTCCTGCTGGCACCCCATAACCTTTGTCTCCCTGATAGATCAAATATTTGTCTAACTCAACCTTGAAAACGACCCAGCCTTCATTGCCCTCTAGGGTAGAGAATTCCAAAGACGAATGACCTTCTGAGAGAAAAATTCCTCCTCAACACTGTCTTAAATAGGAGACGCCTTAATTTGATAATGGTTCTAGATTCCCCCATGAGCGGAAACACCCTCTCAGTATCTACCTTGTTGTGGATGCTGGGATTTGCATTGGAAGTTGTCTATTATAAAAGCAATTCTAGTGTAAAAAAGGTGATGGTACTAACCGCAGCCATCAAAGATAGACAGGAGGGAAGGCTTAATTCAAACAGCCCTGATTTCTCTTCTCACCACCTGATTTTGATTTCTCCTTTTATAAACAGTGGCATACTTTGCCAGCCCTCCAGTTTTGGTGTGATCCAATTTCTGTTAATAACCCCACAGCAAACTCGTGATAGGATGAACTCAGAGGGTTAGTTTATCTTCAGAGATAATGAGGCGCAAGTTTCTGCGATGCTGCCAAATAAGTGGTATTGTTCGATGGTCCCAGACAGACATCGCATCAGCCATTTTAATAAAAGATCTTTGTCCAGTTTTTAAAATTTTAGAAATTAGCTATGAGGATATATATACATTAAAATATAATGTGAGGTCTAAGCCCCAACACAGTTCTCGTGACCTTGGAGGAAAAAAATGAATTCTATTTCTTTTTTATATACGGTCTTATGAAGGAAGATTTGGAAGTAAAGAAGAATACATGCATTCTCTCATTCACACTGGCACATTAGACACACAGCTAGCAGGGGCAATGGCAGTCCCCTGCTGCAATTTCTTTTTTGAGGTTGAAACCTGGGTTAGTGCGTCAGCAAGGACATCGTCCAGTCCTGGGATGTAGAATGTTTAAGTGACTTGGAGAGGTTCAAAATTGAAGTCTATTCGGGGCTAGAGTTCTGAATTCCCTCTGTTGGGGATCGTGCATAAGCAAAGCCATTGGTTTCAGAACTCAGTCTGTTCAACTCCCAATTGTGTCCTCCAAAGGGTCTGGGGGGTTTTACAGGTTGATTAGCATTCGGGAGTCAAGTGATGGTCAAGCTGCTGTGGAATATCTGCAGGGAAATGCTGGGCATTTCACTGTGTGTGTGCCAGGTCTTTTGATCATGAGACTGAGCTTCTCTTGTCCAGCTTAGCACCTGCCTGTCCACTTTGATAACCTGTGGGTTCAGCTGTTCAAACACAGGGACTGTGGTTAGGCTGATTGTCAGGAGATTCGGTTGTTTAAAAGGGTCTTTGGCCTCTTTAGGAGATTCCGGTTCAGTGTCTGGCTTGGGCATTAGCACAACTGGGGCATTCCAGCTCCTGTTACTAGGTGCTTTGGGTTAGCACGGCAACAGGTGGACAGTCCACTCCTGAATTTGGGCCATCCTTTCTGGGCCAAGAAAGAAAGATTGCCTTCCCACATCCATATTGGGTGGGGCGACAGTGCTGTAGCCTGGTGGGTTGTTATGGATCATTTTAATTGCAGGGGGCAGCCCTGTCAGGTCGCTTTGTGATTCTGCATTAAGGTGAGTATGGGGTCCAATTTGGTTGAGTGTGGTAGGTTGGTTTAGGTTTTCCTCCAACATTAAAGACTGAGTGGCCCCTGTGTCTTGGAGCGGCACAATGGACTTGCTCGCATTTTGAGACGGATAGGGGGACACTGTTCCTGAAAGGACAAAACTCTGGAAGCTCTCTGGGAGTTTTCCTGGCTCAGGCACACATAGTACCATGCACTCCAAAGGGTAAGTTTCTGTTGCGACAGTCTCTGCTGCACTACCCATTGGGGTGTCCTTCAGTTGCCGGGGGTGGGGGGGGCGTCAGTTCATAGGGAGCCCTATTGAGTCAACAGGCTTCCTTCACATTCTCCAGCACTCAGGTCTGGAATAGCCTAATTTATTGCAATGTGAACACACTGGTCTTCGGGTGTTGTCCTTTCAGGCTGGAGGAGGGCTTCTCGCAATCTCCTTGGTATTTTCTTTCCTGGGTCGGGTATTTCCTATCTAAATCACCCTGCTTCTCTTCCCAGTGCTCATGGGAATGGTTTGGTTTGCCTGAGTTTCCAGACCTATGGATGAGATCATAGCTGTCTATTGTGACTGCTGCATCCCTGGCTGTGAGGATTCTCTGCTCCTCTAAGTATATCCGCAGGTTGGAGGGTAAGCAATTTTTGAATTTCTCCAACAATTCTAGCTCATGCAACCCCTCATAGGTGTGTGGGACTCTTAAGGATCTTACCCATCAATTGAACGCGATTTGCTTCAGCCATTCAAACTCGATGTAGGTTTGGGTTGGCTTCTTACCCGTGTTCCAGAATTGCTGGCGATATGTCTGTGGGACTAACTCATAGGCAGTTAGGATGGCAGCCTTGGTCTGCTCATAATTCATGGACACGTCGGGAGGCAGCATGGAGTAAATCTCTTGGGCTCTCCCTGACAGCTGCCCTTGAATTAAAAATGTCCAGATCACCCAGGCCATTTTAGCTTTCCTGCTAATTTCTCAAAAGTGGCAAAAAAAGATTCTGCATCTTCAAATTTGGGCATGAATTTAGCATACTTGAGGGTGTCAGAGTGTTAGAGAGATAGCGGGTGCTACTGGGTATAGAGATTTTCCCTCGCTGCCTGGTGTCTCTATCCCTTTGAGTTGCAAGCTTGTTTTCCAATTTTTGGAGCAGGAATTCTCTTTCTCTTTCTTGTTCCTTCTCCTGAGCCTCTCGTTCCTCTCCTAGCTGTATTCTGAGCTTTTCAAGCTGAAATTAGGCTAGGGGAGGGGATTTGGAGTCATGGTCGAGCTCCCAGTGACGTGAGAACCAAATGTTCTCCCAGCAACTGGATCATTTCACTTCTCTTCACTTTACTGGGCAATTTTAACTGGACCTCCCTAGCTGCAGCTTTCAGTTACTCTAGGCTAAGGGGCACCAAAGTTTCACTATTCAAATTTCCTTGTTTGGCCCACATCTGGGCATCAAAAGTTGCCATTTTCTTAGTGCTAGGGAAAAGGAATTTGCTACGCTGTTACTGTGTTTTAAAATTCGTTCTAGCTGTCAGGTTTTGTTCTTACTTTCCACTCTGGTCTTTTATTTTGGATTTCGCTCGTGTCTACTTGGGACTCTGGTCAGATTCAAATGAGTGTTCCTGGATTTGAGCTCCCAATTTCTGTTATGCACAGGAAGGGGGTTTAATTTAAACAGCCCTGATTTCTCCTCTCACCACCCATCCGTAAACAGAAAGATGTTTTGATTTCCCTCTTTCTAAGCAGTGGCATATCTTCTCAGCCCCTTGGTTTCGGTTTGATCCAATTTCTATTAATAATCCCACAGTAAACTCGTGATAGGACGCACTCAGATGGTTAGTTTACTTGCACACTGCACTCAAACACTGGAGGAGGATTGCAACATCGCCTTCTTTTCACTGAGTCAATAAAAGAGGGGTATAGAGAAAGAAAGATTCACAGGGCAAAGAATTATTGTTTCATGTGTGTCCAGAATCAAAGTCCAATGGTGTATTCCTTCATAGTGGTAAGCAGGCTTGAAATTGAGTTTGAATTGGCTGAAAAACTGATGCTGGATAATTCATTTTTCCAGTAGAGTTGACTTGCACAATGAGATAGGCACGCGGAGATGAATCAGTCTTGTAGGCGATGGTACAGGTGTTCAGAAGTTCCAGTAGAAACATTGTAGATGGGGCCAGGCATTCAAACTTGGACAGAGCCCCTTTTCTGTGCTGCTACTTGGTAGACGGAAAGATGGCAGACCGAGCTTTGCAGCTCCACAAGGCAATATTACAGGTTCCACCAGCTGGTGGGGGGAGGGGTCATATCACATGACTCCCACCTCTCTGCTTTGGCTTTAACAAAGGGTATATATGTATATATCCCTTTGTCTGGGTTTCTGAGATTGTTAATGTTCCAACCATTAAGGTCCATCGTCCTCGTAGATGAATCAGCTCTGGTTGGCCAGACCTGGCTTTTGTATAATTCTCTTTGAATTTGGTCCTGCAGCCTACAGGGGTCATTAATGTCTCTTCAGAGATAATGAGGAGTAAGTCTCTGTGAGACTGCCAGATAGCTGGTATTGTCTGAGGGTCCCAGACAGACATAGCTTCAGCCATTTTAAAAAAAAGTCTGTCCAGTTTTTAATATTTTATATATAAAAATATGAGGTCTCAGCCCTGTTACACCCATCTCTTAAATGCACTGGGATCGGTCTAATTTTTACAGTTTAGAATTTGTAATTTAATTATATCTTGAGTAGAAGAGATGCATTTTTCTTTTTAAAATGATGTATTCAATGTATTTTTCTGAATATAGGTTGGGGCTGGGGGCACCCTGAACCACCATATAAGGATGTCAGAGATTAGGTTTCAACCCATGCATAGTATT